>NC_142503.1:57595000-58220000 GCF_057876585.1 Rhinolophus sinicus
TAGTCCATCTTCACGGGGAAAAAAACGATGGTTGTTAATTTAATTAAGTAATTAAATAAAGTCTTAATTGCACCTCTAAAATGTTTTGAAACTCTGTAAGAGGCCTAGAGTACAAGGTAAACAGGACACAGAGACTGTCCTCAAGAAGCTCGTTCTAGTAAGCTAATTCCTTACTTTAGTAAGGAATCAAGGCAAGAATACAGTTCTGTTCCCCAGTGTGATTAGTGCTGTGCTTAGCATAACCACATGATGTCACAGAATCACTCTGAGGAGTATCTAACCCCATCTTGGGGGTAGAAAAGCTTGTTGGAGTAAAGATTTTCTTCAAAAGTGTTATTGCAATCAGGGGAAGGGGACTGTTGCAACAGGGAAAATGCTCACACCGTAAGATTTGCAAACATCTGAAAGGTCATGCAAAAAGGAGTTTTCTTTTCATAGGGAGGGAGGAAAAGTCTAGAAGTAATAAGGTATGGGGGAGTGGGATGAGCAGGTGGCGTGATCCAACAGTTAATGAAGGAAGGTCTTTTCTTGAGGTCAGCTAATCATCTGGAGAGACTGTTAAGGAGGAACTGTTCTGCTCCAAAGCCCAAGGTGGAGCAAAAGTCAGGCGCCTCGGGAAGGGGGAGAAGCCTGACTAAAGTTTGGTCAAGTCAAGCATTTGGTTCAGATTGGTCAATGGGGACAAACAGTTCAGCTAATCATTTATGAGGCAAAGACGGGAATGGGAGACTCTGTGTCTGTCCTTGTCAGAGGTAACCAAGGAGGGCATCAGTGAGTCTTATCTAAGAAGAGGAAGACTGGTGCTTGGCTATAAGCCTTTTCCTGGAGCACAGGGCCCAGGTAAAATTAATCATTATCAACATCTAAACTGATACTATTAAGCAAATTAAGGGGACATTTAAAATGGGGAGGTGAAGGGGTTAGACAGCCATGAGGCAGGATAAACATGGTATTTTAAAGCAACATGAGAAATTGGTGCAGTTGATCTTAGAAGGAGATTGTTAGAAGGCTACTGCAGCAATTCAGAAAGAAATGTTCACTTGAAATAAAGAGTTATAGTCAAATGCCCAGATATATCTTGTCCTGTGGGATGGAGTAAAGGGAAATCTAGGCAATGTGAGCTATAAAACTACTGAAGAGATTTACTAAGGAAGACAGTGTCCCTCAGTTGAAAAGAAAGGTCAAAGGAGAAATCAGATCAAGAGGGTGGACAATCAGATTGATCTGAGATAAGATATCAGACCTTTATATCCAGAAGGCCAAGAGCATAACTACATAAAATAGACCTGTTTTCTGGGTAATGATTTTTTGGCAAAGTACAGGAAAGTACAGATTTTTTTTCCAAAGTACAGGAAACAAAATAAAAAATAGACAAATAATTAAAAGACTCTACACAGAAAAGAAACAATCAACAGAGGAATGGGCAACCAACAAAACGGGAGAAAATATTTGCAAACCATGTATCTGATAAGGGATTAATATCCAAAATATATAAGGAACTCTAACAACTCAATAGCAATAAAACTAACAACCTGATTTAAAAATGGGCAAAGAACGTGAACATTTCTCAAAAGAAGATACACAAAAATTGCTGAACATCACTAATCATCAGGTAAATGCAAATGAAAATCAAGATGAGATATCACCTCACACTCATTGAAATGGCTACTATCAAAATGACAAAGAAAAAATGTTGGTGATGATGTAAAGAAAAGGAAATCCTTGTATAATATTAGTGGTCTGTAAATTAGTACAGACATTATGGAAAATAGTATAAAGGTTCTTCATGAAATTAAAAATAGAACTACCATATGATCTAGCAATCCCACTTCTGGGTATATATCCAAAGGAAATGAAATCAGTATCTACATGAGATCTGCATTCCATGTTCATTGTAACATTATTCACGACAGCCATTACATGGAAACAACCTCAGTGTTCGTCCACAGATGAATGGATAAAGAAGATGTGGCATATACATGCAATGGAATATTATTCGACCTTAAAAAAGAATTAAATCCTGTCATTTGTGACCGTATGGATGAAAATGGAGGACATTCTGATAGATGAAATAAGCCAGAAACAGAAACACAAATACTGCCTGATCTCATGGATATATGTGGAATCTAATAAAGTTGAACTCACAGTACTACAGACTACAGTGATGGTTGCCAGGGGCTGGGGAGTGGGGTAAATGGGAAATGTTAGTCAAAAGATACCAAGTTTCAGTTATGCAGGATGAGTAAGTTCTGGAGATCTAATGTACAACATGGTGACTATTGTTAATAATACTATATTGTATATTTGAAATTTCCTGAGATCTTAAATGTTCTCACCACACACACGTAAAAAAAGATAACTATGTAAAGTAATGGATATGTTAATTAGCTTGATTGTGGTAATCATTTCACAATGTGCACATGTATCAAAACATCATGTTATACACTATAAATATATACTTTTTATTTGTCAATTATACCTCAATAAAGATGGAAAATAAATTTTAAAAAGACCTACTTTAAGCCAATTGGATAACTATGAACCCACTGTAATGTCATACTTCACTACCATGTTCATATTCAGTTTTAATAGTTTGGATTTAAGCAATAAATTCATGTGACTAGTCGTAACTGAGACTTAACCAAGTATATCCAGTGCTAATCCAGAGCCTTAAGTATATCACTCATGCTAGAGATCAAATGTCTCAAAAGTATACTATTTCCATTCCCATCCCCAGACATGGTCTCCAGAGACATTTCCCTAAATATTGCACCCAAGAAATGAACCTCCTTCTTCCTAAAAGTACCACAAAATCAATACCACGTTTCTTCCAAACAACAAATAAAATGGATTATTTGCCAATATCTGCTTAACATAGTTAATGTCAACAACTATTAATAACAAGCCAGTAGAGTTTTTTGGGTTTGGGGGTTTGTTTGCTTTACTATTTGTATTGATGAAATTAACTGGGAAACTATCACCTCTCTTATTGGATAGATTTTGCAAATGCTGCAGTCTCTAATATTCATCTTTCTTAATAGACTTTCTTCCATCAATCCATCTAGCAATTACTGAGTAAATGTGATATGCCAGGAAACATGCTGGGTTCCAGGAATACAAAAATAAATAGGGCAAGGCTCTATACTCAAGGATTTCATGGTAATAAAAAAAGATAATCATCCATATATTTACAATATATTGTATATGTTTCATGTACTAATTTACATACTATGAAGTGAGTTCTTTCAGTCTCTAAAATTTCATTCCACCCTGGCTTGTTGTATGGCTGGGGAGTTAAGGATATTCTTTACATTTTTAAAGAGTTGTGAAAAAACCACAACAAAGAAAAAAGACATACCTTATGTGCCTGCAGAGGCTAAAATATTTACTATTCAGCTCTTACAAAAAAAAAAAAAAAATTTTGCTGACCTGTACTCTAGTGTAGTGATTCTTAAATGAGGGTGTTCCTGAAAATCACTTGTGAACTTTGTTATTTTAAATACACATATAGGATGGGATCCTGGCATTGCTATTTTTACCAGAATTGGGTGATTCTCTTGTATATGGTAGTTGAGAAGCTTTGCTCTACGCACTTTCCCTAAGACAGTTCCCAGAACACTTACCTGGGTTTGCCGACACTCTTAGCAAGGACTTTCTTCATTAACACAGCTTACCCTATATGTTATAGAATATTCCTTTCACTTTATTTCACATACCTTGCTAGGATAGTCCCCTGCCTCTTATATACTAACATTTTAAACTAATATACCTCTTTGAAAGGCAGAAAACACATTCACATCTATTATATAATTGGATCCTGTAATAATATGACCTAGAATTACTACTTTATAGATAAAGAAACTAAGGTTTGAAGAAGTCAAATACTCAAGGTCATACAGGCTTCTGATTCCTACTTCATTGTTCTTTTTCAATACTGTCTCCTACTTACTTTTTCTGATTCTCCATTGAAATAGACTGTGCAGTCTATTCTTACTACCCACTAGCAAAATTTCATTACATTCCATAAATCTGTTAGCTAAAGAATGTAATTCCTGTTTAACTTGAGAGCCTGTATGTCTTAAGGCAGACTTGTGTTACAATAATTCCTCTAATTTGCAAGCACTTTTTCACATATATTATGTACTTGAAATAAACTAGAAGCTCACTCCTTCTTGGGTATAAATGGAGAAAAAAGTATCTCTCTAGAGCATTATTCAACATAAAGCTCATGAAATAATTTGCAGAGGCACAAGGTTCATCCTGCCTAAGCAAATTAAACAATTTTGTTAACCCTGATGTCTTTTGTTAGGAGTAAAATTTATGATAACTGTATTGGCTCTGCACTACATAGCACCCAGAAGCCTTTGTTTGCTCTCAGCTAGAGCTATTTATACCCCAAGATATTGATATTCTTGTACTTAATCAAAAGTATTCTGACTAAATATAACTACCACATTCTTTTGAATATGCAAAGCCAAAACAAAGGAAAAATAGTAAAGAATTATTTACAAACATTTTGGATATATTCTTATTTCATTCTTTCCACAAGTGTTTCTTTTTGACCAATCATACTCAGAAAATGTCAGAAGAGCTATACTCGAACACGTTCCTTATTACATTGTGTATTTGGCAGTTTCGTTGAGAAATAAACGTAGATAATATTGATGTTAGAAATGAAGGAGTACCACATATTAACCCTGCATTAACATAGCTTGGGAGGATATTTAACATTGCTACACAGGAAGTATCATGACATCCATGTTGCTGTCCAAGGTGAGGGAGGGAGTTTTAGCTAAGAATAAATTTGAAAGTTCATGCCAAAGAAGCCAGTGGAAAACATAATTCTGGGACATCATTGTGTGCAGAACACAAAGGCAACAAATCCAGAGGATTCTGGGTACTCTTTTAAAAAGATAGACTTCATTTTTTAGGGCAATTTTATGTTTACAGAAATACTATGCAAAAAGTATAGTCCTCCTCGCCTGCTATTGTTCCCCTACTATTATAGTGATCTCTTGCATGGTGTGGTATATTTGCTACAATCGGTGAAACAAATATTGACACATGACTATGTGGACAAGTTCAAATTATGTAAGTCGAAAGAGAAATTTTGGGGCTAATGAATAATTAATAACAGGCACTTTGAAGACAAACCATCTTCTCTTCAACTAATCATTCCTTTTCTATCACCAAAATACCAAAAACTCTTTTATGTGGTGCTTATGCCCCCAAAAGTTGGTGTTTTCCAAATTTGGGGGGTTAAGAACCCAATTTTTCGAGTTGTAAAGTCTCATAAATGAATATTATTTTAGGCAAGCTAATGGCAGACTTGGGCTCTATGTTTTGACACCCAAGTATGAAAATTACTTTCTTCATTTAATTTATACAATAGCTACTGGTCCTCTAAAGTCTGCTTGTAATTTAATTATCAGTGGTGATGCCATTTTTCTTTTGTGAATTAAGAATAAAATTGTTGAGCAAAAAGTGGATTCTTGGTGAGAAACGTAGGAAAGACCTGCAGTGTGTTTAACAACTAGACACTAACACAGTTTCAACAACAATCTCATTAGAGGATTTGATTTCTTTTGAAATACATATGAGAGCTTTGGATATGTTCTTCATATATCATTTGAGTTGGTTATTTTATTAAAAAATATTTGCAGTTCAGGGACATTTAAAATCCTTTAAAAATGGTATTTGAAAATAACAATAAGAATTTAGGTTAAATGTAGTGTACTTTCTCACTTTGGACCAACATATATCAAAGCCTTAGCTTGAATATGAGAGCGTGAAGTTGAGAGAACGGTTCTAGATTTGTACTGAATAAAATTTAAAGTCCTTTACCAGAGATCTGAACAAAACTCCTGCCTACAGTGCATGGTGGGGAAAGTAGCTTGCGTGGGGTGCAGAAACGGGATCACCGAAGGTTTTATGGGTCAGCAATGGAATTTTAAAACCACTCCACTGCTTCACAAGGAACCCATGTAAAGAACAAAGTCAGTACAGTGTGCTCTGAGGCTGGGGAGCAAGTTAACCTAATGGCAATTGCCTTCAAAAGCTGTGCAGAAGTGTTCTTGGCCATTCTCTAATGTATTCCAAGGTCAAGGCATGGCATTCTCACCTACAGATCCTCAGTTCTGGTGAAAATACAACCAAAGGACTTTGCTGACCCTGAAACTGATTTCTTTGGGGGTGGGGAGTGGAAAGCTGAGGTTTAAGCGTGAGGTTAAAGAAGCTCGAAGTCTAGATGCACCAATAAATAATGACATGGGCCTCACAAGTCAGCCATTTTGCAACAAGATGCCTTTGGTTTCTTAAGCCAGTTACCACTTCAAGCAGCCTTAGTTTATGGAATTGTGATAATCTCACTTCAAACTGACTTTTTTAAATAGTTGAAATGGAATAGTATGATTATATTCAAGTCAACTTTTTGTTTAATTATGGGGGACCTCTTTTGTTCCTAATCGGTAAATTAATAATTATAAGTGTTATAGACAAAAAGTGAATTTAAAAGGTGATTTAGAAATCATGAATAGGATTTGTATCCTACAGGTGTTCAAAATGCTTTGCTTATGATGCTCTGTAACAGTTAGTGCTTCAGTGGGTCAAGTCGAAGTATTTGAAAATTTTCAGTGATTAATAAATCAAAGCCATTAAAGATTTTGGTTGTTTTCACATATATCTTGTTTTCCGGGATTAGTATTAAGTAGAAGCAATAAGATCCCTTTTAACTTGGAGGAAAGACTGAAATTATCTGATAAGGATTGACTAACGACAAAATTTAGATACATCCAAATATGCTGAAAATAAAATAAGATTAAGAGGAGGAATTTAAAGTTCTTATAAGGATGAAAAATTTATATTTTCCTCGTAGTGATTATAAAATTATCCTCCCAGCAAAAATTTTAAAAAATACAATATCTCATAAGGTAACCATTAGTTACCGGTAAAATGAATAGCATAATCTAGTTTCTGGCAAAGGAAGCTCAAGCGGTTGATATTTTCATGAAAAAATACTCATTTCTGGATTACAATTGAGTTTGGAGAGACCTTTGAAAAAGCAAAGTGCTTTCAACCATGCCTTGGTGTGTTATTTTGATTAAAATATAACCCCTCAGGTAAAATTTAAATATATTTTTCAAACAAGTCATGTTAGTATATTTTCTAGCAAATTCAAACAATTGTTCAGAAGTACTCTCATCAGTATTAGCAATTATTAGTAACAATGATGATTAAATATTTATATTAACAACAAGCACAATTATTGCTTTTTAAAATTTACTTTATAATCAAGCAGCATATGCTCCACCTGATATTAAACTGTGTGCTGGTAAGTGAACATTTTTTTCATTTAATATCCTCATTCACATTTTTCTTGATGCTTATTTGTATATTTCTATTGATGTAATAGTTTGCAGGAAGAAGAGCTCATGTCTCTGCCTGAAGGTGGAATCTTATGAATATGCAAATAATGTTTTGATGTGATGAAGTTTTTTGGATTGGAACTGTGCCCTCTTAAGTTATATTGAATATTAGCCATAGCTTAGAAGGACACAAAGCACATGAAGACTTGAGTTCTTAAAGAAAAAAATATGTAAGAGATAGTTGCTTTCTGATTATAAAATGCTGTATTGTTGAATCTGATATGCTCAATTTAGGTTAATGCTTTGTTGCCAATAATAATAATAATAATAATAATAATAATAACTGGCATTTAATTTTTATTGTATAGAAAAGTAGTGAACAGTAATATGAAAAGGTATATGTATTGTCAACCCTGTATGTTACAGTGTACTTCTTTATTTTTTAATTTATTGGGGTGACAATTGTTAGTAAAATTACATAGATTTCAGGTGTAAAATTCTGTATTACATCATTTATAAATCCCATTGTGTGTTCACCACCCAGAGTCAGTTCTCTTTCCATCACCATATATTTGATCCCCCTTACCCTCATCTCCCACTCCCCACCCCCCTTACCCTCTGGTAACCACTAAACTATTGTCTGTGTCTATGAGTTTTTGTTTCTCATTTGTTTGTCTCATTCTTTTGTTGTTTTTGGTTTACATACCACATATCAGTGAAATCATATGGTTCTCTGCTTTTTCTGTCTGACTTATTTCGCTTAGCATTATACTCTCAAGATTCATCCATGTTGTCACAAATGTTCCTATATCATCTTTTCTTACCACCCAAAAGTATTCCATTGTGTATATATACCACAACTTTATCCATTCATCTATCGAAGGACATTTTGGTTGTTTCCATGTCTTGGCTACCGTAAACAAAGCTGTAATGAACATTGGAGCACACATGTCTTTATGTATAAATGTTTTCAGATTTTTTGGGTAGATACCCAGGAGAGGGATTGCTGGATCATATGGTAATTCTATTTGTAATTTTTTGAGGAAACTCCACACTGCCTTCCATAGCGCCTGCACCAGTCTGCATTCCCACCAACAGTGTATGAGGGTTCCTTTTTCTCCACAGCCTCTCCAACATTTGTCTTGTTGATGATAGGCATTCTGTCTGGAGTGAGGTGATATCTCATTGTGGTTTTTATTTGCATTTCTCTGATGATTAGTGATGTTGAGCATTTTTTCATATGTCTATTAGCCATTTGTATGTCCTTTTTGGAGAAATGTCTCTTCAGGTCCTCTGCCCATTTTTCAATTGGGTTGTTTGTTTTTTTGTTGTTGAGTTTCATGAGTTCCTTGTATATTTTGGATACTAGCCCCTTATCGGAGGCACTGTTTGCAAAAATCTTCTCCCATTCAGTTGGTTGCCTCTTTATTTTGTGGATGGTTTCTTTTGCTGTGCAGAAGCTTTTAAGTTTCATATAGTCCCATTCATTTATTTTAGCTTTTACTTCCATTGCCTTTGGAGTCAAACTCATAAAATGCTCTTTGAATCCAAGGTTCATAAGTTTAGTGCCTATGTTTTCTTCTATGCAGTTTATTGTGTCAGGTCTTAAGTCTTTGAACCATTTTGAATTAACTTTGGTACATGTTGACACATAACAGTCCAGTTTCATTCTTTTGCACGTGGCTATCCAATTCTCTCAGCACCATTTATTGAAGAGGCTGTCTTTCCTCCATTGTATGTTTTAAGCTTCTTTGTCAAAAACTATCTGTCCATATTTACGTGGCTTTATTTCTGGGTTCTCAATTCTATTCCATTGGTCTATGTGTCTGTGTTTCTGCCAATACCATGTTGTTTTGATTATTGTAGCCCTGTAGTACAAGCTAAAGTCAGGGAGTGTGATACCTCCAGCATTGTTCTTTTTTCTTAAGATTGCTTTGGCTATTTGGGGTCTTTTGTGGTTCCAAACAAATCTGATGATTTTTTGTTCTATTTCTTTAAAAAATGCCATTGGGATTTTGATGGGGATTGCATTAAATCTGTATATTGCTTTGGGTAACATGCCCATTTTAACTATGTTGATTCTTCCAATCTATGAGCATGGAATGTCTTTCCATTTCTTTGTGTCTTCTTCAATTTCTTTCAAAAATGTCTTATAGTTTTCAGCATATAGGTCCTTCACATCCTTGGTTAAGTTTATTCCTAGGTATTTTATTCTTTTTGCTGCAATTGCAAAAGGAATTGTTTTTGTATTTCTTTTTCTGAGATTCCACTGTTAGTATCTAGGAATGCAATGGACTTTTGTGCGTTGATTTTGTAGCCGGCAACTTTACTGTATTCGTTGATTGTTTCTAATAGCTTTTTGATGGAGTCTTTAGGGTTTTCTATATATAGCATCATGTCATCTGCAAAGAGTGATAATTTAACTTCTTCATTCCCAATTTGGATGTCTCTTATTTCTTTCTCTTGCCTGATTGCTCTGGCAAGGACTTCCAACACTATGTTGAAAAGCAGAGGTGATAGGGGACAGCCCTGTCGTGTTCCTGAACGTAGAGCAAAGGGCTTCAGTTTTTCACCATTAATTATGAGATTAGCTGAGGGCTTCTCATATATGGCCTTTATTATGTTAAGGTATTTTCCTTCTATACCTCTTTTAGTAAGTGTTTTAATCATAAATGGATGTTGTATCTTGGCAAATGCTTTTTCTGCATCAATTGATATAATCATATGATTTTTGTCCTTTATTTTGTTTATGTGATGTATCACATTGATGGATTTGCGGATGTTGAACCATCCTTGTGCCCCGGGGATGAACCCCACTTGGTCGTGATGAACAATCTTTCTAATGCATTGTTGTATTCGATTTGCTAGAATTTTGTTTAGGATTTTTGCATTTGTATTCATCAGAGATATTGGTCTGTAGTTTTCTTTTTTTGTGTTGTCCTTACCAGGTTTGGGTATCAGGGTAATGTTGGCATCATAAAATGAGTTAGGGAGTACTGTCCCTTCTTCAATTTTTTGGAAGAGTTTGAGCAGGATTGGTATTAGATCCTCTTTGAAGGTTTGGTAGAATTCACTAGTGAAGCCATCTGGTCCCGGACTTTTGCTTTTGGGAACGTTTTGGATGACTGATTCAATTTCATTACTGGTGATCGGTCTGTTTAGATTTTCCAGTTCTTCATGGTTCAGCCTAGGAAGGCTATATGTTTCTAAGAATTTGTCCACTTCTTCTAGATTATTGAATTTGGTGGCATATATTCCTTCATAGTATTCTTGGATGATCCTTTGTATTTCTGTGCTGTCCGTGATAACTTCCCCTTTTTCATTTCTGGTTTGTTAATTAGTATCTTCTCTCTTTTTATCTTAGTGAGTCTAACCAAGGGTTTGTCAATTTTGTTAATCGTTTCAAAGAACCAGCTCTTTGTCACATTAATTTTTTCTATTGTCTTTTTGTTCTCTATTTCATTTAGTTCTGCTCTGATTTTTGTTATTTCCTTTCTTCTGCTGACCTTGGGTTTCACTTGTTCTTCTTTTTCTAGTTCTTTAAGGTGTAACATGAAGTTATTCATTTGGGATTTTTCTTGTTTCTTGAGATAGGCCTGTAATGATATAAATTTGCCTCTTAAAACTGCTTTCGCTGCATCCCAAAAATTTTGGTAGGATGTATTTTCATTGTCATTTGTTTCTATGTATCTTTTGATCTCTCCTCTAATTTCTTCTTTGACCCAGTTGTTCTTTAAAAGTATGTTGCTTAATCTCCATGTATTTGTGTTTTTTTCTTGCTTTCTTTTTGCAGTTGATATCCAATTTGAAAGCCTTGTGATCAGAGAATATGCTTGGTATGATTTCAATCTTCTTAAATTTGCTTAGGCTGATTTTATGTCCCAATATATGGTCTATCCTTGAGAATGTTCCATGTACACTAGGGAAAAAAAATGTATAGTCTGACATTTTAGGATGAAGTGCTCTATATATGTCAATTATGTCCATTTAATCTAATGTGTCATTTAGAGCTGCTATTTAGTTATTTTCTGTTTGGATGATCTATCCATAGCTGTCAATGATGTATTTAAGTACCCTAGTGTAACTGTGTTTTGGTCAATTTCTCCCTTTAGTTCTGTTAGTAGTTGCTTGGTATATTTCAGTGCTCCCTAATTGGGGGCATAAATATTGATGACTGTTATGTCTTCTTGTTGTCTAGTCCCCTTTACCATTATGAAATGTCTATCTTTGTTTCTTGTTACCTTTTTCACCCTGAAGTCTGTTTCATCTGATATTAGTATAGCTACACCTAAATTTCTCTGGATACCATTTGCTTGGAGTGTCAATTTCCATTCTTTCACTTTGAGTCTATGTTTGTCCTTGTAGCTGAGATATGTCTCTTGGAGACAGCATATGGTTGGGTTTAGTTTTTGATCCAATCTGCTACTCTGTGCCTTTTTATTGGTGAGTTCAGTCCATTTACATTTAGGGTGATTATTGATATGTGAGGATTTCCTGTCATTCTATCTTTAGTTTTCTGGTAATGCTGTGTCTCCATTGTTTCTTTGCCGTTTTGTCATTGTCTGTTATTTCTGCATGGTGGTATTCTATGATGTTTCCCTCTGTTTCTTCTTTGATTACAGTATATATTTTAGTTCTGGATTTTTTTTTTTTTTTTTGAGTGGTTACCCTTAAGTTTATGTAAAAGAAAGTTTGATATTTAGAGTATTCCATTCTCTTCAGCATGCTTACTTTCTCCATTCCCATATTCCGGTTTAGGCCTTACTCTCCCCCTTTTTATGTTTTGGTTGCCACAAATTGTCCCTGTTGATGGTGGTCAAATAGCCTCCTTTAGTATTTCTTGTAGTGCAGGTCGTGTATTAGAAAATTCCCTCAGCTTCTGTATGTCTGGACAGGTCTTTATTCCTCCTTCATATCTAAAGGATATCTTTGCTGGATATATTATTCTTGGCTCATAATTTCTCTGTTTCAATAGTTTGAATATTTGGTTCCACTCCCTCCTGGTTGTAGAGTTTCTGCTGAAAAATCTGATGATAATCTAATGGGTTTTCCTTTGTAGGTTACCATCTTCTTTTCCCTGGCTGCCTTGAGGATTCTTTCTTTGTTGTTGATTTTAGACAGCTTCAATACAATGTGCCTTGGAGAAGGCCTGTTGGGATTGAGGTAATCAGGTGTTCTATTTGCTTCTTAGATTCGAGGATCCAGTCTGTCCACTAGTTTGGGAAGTTCTCATTGACAATTTGTTTGAATATATTCTGTGTTCCCTTCTCTCTTTCTTCTCCTTCTGGTATGCCCATTATTCTTATATTGCTCTTTCTGATGGAGTCAGAAAGTTCTTGTAGAGTTCTTTCATTTTTTGTAAGTCTCCGTTTAATTCTTCCATCCATGTAATTTCCAGGTTTCTATCTTCGATGTCACTGATTCTTTCCTCCATCTGTTCAGCTCTACTACCTAAGCTGGTTATTGCATTCTTAATTTCTTCTATTGAGTTCTTAATCTCCAGAAATTCTATTTGGTTCTTTTTTAAAATTTCAATCTTTTTTGTAAAATGCTCATGTTTTCTTTAATTGTGTATCTGAGTTCATTAAACTGCCTTTCTGTGTTTTCTTGCATCTCGCTGAGTTTTTTTCTGAACTGCAATCTTGAATTCTCTGTCATTTAAGTCACATATTTCCATATCTTTAAGTTCCTTTTCTGGAGACTTTTCACTTTCTTTCTGAGCTGTCTTGTTGCCTTGGTTATTCATGACAATTACTGATTTATTATTTCTCTTCCTAGAGATCTACCGGAGTGGCTTCTGCAATAGGTTGATAGGAAGAAGTCTTTGTTTTGTTTTCCAGTAGGTGTGGGTAGAATATTTTATTTTCTCTCCGACTGCAGTCTTTCTTTCTCTCTCACACAGTAGTGCTATGTTTTCTCTGCACTATTGCAACTTCTCACACAATGGGGGATTCCCTGGGAGACGGGCTTCTCTTCTGTTAATAGTTCGCCTGGGTCACAAGGCGCAGTGTCCGTGTGGGTATGCAGAAAGCTTTTGAACTTCCAAAGCTCTTCCTGCACCAGATTCAGAGCCCATATGTTTCAGCAGTTCTGTTTACTCCTGCAGGGATCCGCCCAGATAGGTGCGGCCAGGGGCAGGGTGAGTTGTGAGAGGTAGCTTAGAGCAATGGCGGCAACCACCACCACAACATGTCCTGCTTCCACAGCTCCCTCCCCTTTGCTGGAACTAGTTGGGCTGGGAATCTGTGTCTGCTGTCCACAGTTCTCAGAACAGCAAATATTCTGTTCTTTTGATCTGACAATGCTACTGTTCTGCTTCTAGCACTGGACAAGTGGGGGCAGGGTGAGATCTGGGAGGTTAGGGAGGGGCGGCTAATCTCTGCCTATGGCTTCCATTCTCTGCTTGGCAGTGAGGGCTTACATCACTGTTTTCAGCCTTCTTCCCTCAGTCTTTTCTCCAAGGTCTCTGCCATGAGCCTTGGGTTCAGCCATGTTATATGCTGTCCCCTCAGCCCTGTGGGCCATAAACGGAGCCCTAGCAATCTGAGTTCTTCCCTCTCCCGCAGCTGCGGTAGTTCCGGGATGCAGCGAGCTTGGAGCACTGAGCTAGGTCTGCATCCTGCACCCACATGGCTCTGTCTCCACACTTCTCCTTTGCCTCTTTCCCTGCTCACGCGATTCGCCCACCTTTAGGTGAATTCAGTAGTGGGCCTCTTCGTCTTGCCTGTCTGCTATGTAGGGAGTCCTTTGTGGAGTTATTGTTGTTTGATTAGTTGTAAATTCCAGGGGAGCTTTACAGAGGCTCACCTCATGCCGCCATTTTGATGACGTCTTTCTACAGTGTACTTCTTAAAATGCAAATTCTGGGGTACATCTTTTAACAGTTTTAATTTAACCTGGTATGATGTGTTTGGATGGTTTTAAAATGTTCCTTTGGTGAACTCTGCAGAATGAGCCAGTTTTTCATAGTATCTTATACTGTAAAAATATTCCATTGATGTTTAATTTCAACCCTAGACAAAAATCTTGCACACAAATCCAGTGGAATATTAGGTTAGGAAGGTAGCAAGATAGTAGCATTTGCCTCTGGAGCTTTTATCAGTATGTAGACAGGCTGATTGTGTGTTTTCTGTTAGGTGTTAGATTGGCCCTCAGAGTCAAACACCAAAGCAATAGTTCTCAAACTTTGGTTGGAATTGAAAACACTTGGTGATCTTGATAAAAATACAAAGGCCCCGGACTTATTCTAGTTGAATTAGCCTCCACCACTGTGTTCTTTTTTCAGGCTCTCTGAGACTCTAATGCACACCAAAGTTTGGGAACCACTGCACTAAATAGAAGCTTAAAAGAAAAAAAAAATTATAATAATAAAACAAAATCTACAGTGTAGGTCAAGCAGTTCTGAAATATTTGAAGTATGGCTACAGTTAAATAGAATACTATTTTTAAAGAAAGAGCAAAAGGAAAATACTGCATGTGGGACTTTTATGAGGCAACCTTGAAGCTGCCTTTTTCTTTCTTACTTCAAGAATTTGAAAATAATATTGCCCTCTGAGATTTAAACTAATACAAATTCACAGTTAAAGAAAGAGAGCATGCCATTAGAAATTATCCAAGATACTATTTCTAAATGTCAGACAGAGACTTGGAGCATTCTGAAAACACCAATTAGAATAAATTAGAGTTAGAATATGAGTGTAACTAAAAAACATGAAATCCAGTCAGCCATATTTCACTCTTTCTAAGGAAAGACTGTGTTAAAAAGAAGCATGAACTAGAGAAGATATTCAGGTAGCAAATAAACATAAAAAGATTCTCAACATTATTTGTCATTATGGAAATGCAAATTAAAACAGCAATGAGATACAACTGTACACGTATTAGAATGGCTAAAATCCGAAAAACTGACAATATCAATTGCTGGCAATAATGTGGAACAATAGAAACTCTCAATTCAAAATGACCCAGCCACTCTGGAAAACAGTTTGGTAGTTTCTTACAAAGCTAACTATAGCCTTGCAAAACATCCAGTAAACCATATTCCTAGGTATTTACTCAACTAATTTAAAACTTATGCCTACAAAAAAAACTGTACATAAGTGTTCATTAATAATCACAAAAAATTGGAAACAACCAAGATGTCTTTCAATAGGTAAATGGATAAACTAACTGTTGTATATCCATATAATGGAAGGAATACTACTCAGCAATAAAGAGGAAGGAGTTGCCAATCCATGCAAAGATAAAGATCAATCTTAAATGCATATTGCTAAGTAAAAGAAGTCATTCTGAAAAGGCTACATAATGTATGATTCCATTTACATAACATTCTGGGAAAACCAAAATTATAGACACAATGAAAATATCAGTGGGTGCCAGTGGTTTGGGGAGGAGGGAGGGTTAATTAGAAGCACAGGAGAATTTTAAGGTGGTTAAACTCTTCTCTGTGCTGCTGCAATGGTGGCTACATGTCACTATGTGTTTGTCAAAACTCATAGAATGTTATAGCACAAAAAGTAAACCTTAATGTACAAGTTTTAACACATCTTTTAGGAGGTCAGAGAATACCAGGATGGAATGAAGATCATAAGAATCTAATTATACTAGAAGTGCATGAAACAACCTCACCAAAGGTAGTTGGGTAATAATTTGCTGAGCTAAGGAAGGTTGGAAGTGAGTGAGGTCTGTAAAACTAAAGACAGAAGCAACTGTACATAAGCAATGTATTCTAGTCGATCAAGTTTTTTCATTTGGGGGTATGGGCTAACATACTGGAATTAAACAATTAAGTAAATGGTGAGAGTCAGGTTTCTCACTGTTGGAGTGGGAGGTTACAGATTGGTAAGGGAGAAGGCTAGAATGATCCACATTGTAATGGATTAGAGTTAACACTAATACAAACTGATGTTTAGCTATATATATATATGTGTGTGTGTGTGTGTGTGTGTGTGTGTGTTTAGCTTTATATATATGTGTGTGTCTATCTGTGTGTCTATATATATATATAGACACAGACACACACACACACACACATATATATATATATATATATATATATATATATATATATATACACACACACAGACACACAGAGATAGACAAATATAGAGATAGTTATACATATGTATAGATACACTGGTTAGTATACATACATACACTTGCTCTGTCAGCTGAGAGAACCTAGAAGCACAGACACCCCAGTAGAAACGAGCACACCTAGTGCCCAGATCTTGGTCTTTAATACAATTCTCTAATAAGAGGAGCCAAGACTCATCGGAGAAATGACTGATTCTAGGACTTGGGCAGAAAATACACAAGATGAGCCTAGAGTGTCTTATATTGCCAGAATGTAAGGTAGTTCTCAAAAAACAAAAGCAAAACCAAGAAAACATTAATGGACATATGTCAAAGGGACACAGGAGTTAAGTGAAAGAATTCTCAAAGGCTAAACTTAAAAATTTGAGCAACTAAATAAATATAATAGTATTGGATTGCAACCCAAAGTATAAAATAAACAGCCATAAAAATATTTAAATAAAATAGATAAATACCTTGTGTGGAAGAATTCCAAATAACGTATGTAGATGCTCATCTTTCAGAACTCCTTAAGTGTGGGTCATGTATAGTGACTTCCTTGCAAGGAGTACAGTATAGAAAGGGGGGAAAACAGTAACTTCAGAGTAGAAAACATCACCTCAGCCAGATGATCAAGGTTAGCATCAATAGGGATAAGTCATATGGATAGTATGTACCCTTGATATAATATGCTGAGAATGACACTTCTGTGGTCTTCCTCCCAAAACCTATAATCCCAGTCTAATTATGAGAAAAATATAAGACAAATTCCAATCAAGAGACATTCTACACAGTACTCCACAAAATTACCGATGTCATCAAAGAGAAAGTCTGAAGAACTGTCACAACCTAAGGAGACATAACAATTACATGTAATGTGGTATCTTGGATGGGATTCTGGAACAGAAAAAAAAAGGCACGAGATAATAACTTAGGAAATCTTAATAAAGTATGGACTTTGGGTAATAATACTGTATCAATATTTGTCCACTAATATCATGGAATGTACTATACTCATATAAGATGTTAGTGATAGAGAAAACTGGGGTGCACGTATGGGACCTCTCTGTACTCTTTACAACTTTTCTGTAAACCTGAAACTATTCCAAAATAAGACGTATGTATAACGTGGATTCTGGAAGAAAAAATAAAACAACAATAAGACCCCACTGGCCTTTTACTAAAGGTAGGAGGAGCCTGAGGAGTGAACAGCACAGATAACCTCAGACTGAATTTTCACATTTCACTCTGCCCGACTGACTAGCCATCTTCTCTTTCTCCCCTCCTTTCTTCTCTACTGTCTCTCCATCCACAAATTCCTGTTCCTTTCTGAAGTGGAGCCATTTAGTTATACTGTTTGTTTTCTTGTTGCCTGCTAACTTTTGACCTCAGGCTCTCATTTCCATTTTAAAGACACTGCACTGACCAGGGGACATCTATTGCCACACAGGCTTCTCTGCTTTTCCTTCTTTGTTACCTACAAGGCCTGCTCCAACCAACTCCCTATGTAAATGTACTCTTTCTTCTGGTAATATTCAACATATGCATTTACTCATTTATATTAATTAGATTTCTGTCATGTCTTCTTGAGATTATAGCCTACTTTCATTTCTTGGACAGCAATGCACTGAATCATTTGTTTTCTGTTTGTTCCTTTTTTAAAAAAACATTTACTTCTAAAAATATCTTTCATTTTGAAATAATTTACCAACTAGAAGAACTGTATTAACTAAAAGTAAAGCAAGCAGATATTTCCATTTTTCATATTTCATGTAGAATGCTCCAGCTTAAAGGGGTTCTTCCATTTCTGGAGTATAGAAATTTTATTTGTTGATTGTTTCCTACCACTAGTGATATGTTGGTAAATGATTAACAACTGGCTCTTGAAATACCACCTCATTTGTAGTATTCACTGATTTGCATGGTGTGAGAGACTCCCACCAAAGCCAATTTCAAACTACTAACATAACGTTATTAGACATTGGTTTGGAAGAGATATGTGGTAGCACATCGTTATATACTGTTGTTACTATAAAGATACAACAGATGTAAATAACTTCAAGAATATAGATAATAATAAAATGTAGTAAAATAATTAGAAAGTAATTTTAGTGTTTATTACCCTTGTTTACAATGTGATTTATTTAATAGTAAGTTTGTGTGATTTAAGTTTTAGTAATAACTGTGTGTAACAAACAGTTTGCAAAGTTCTTGAAAATTTAAAAATCAATTCTTATAGGCCAGTATAAGCTGGCATCAGCACCACCATTGCATTCCACACACCTTGAAGTTGAATAATTTTGATCAAGAATGCACAATGTCAGTTACACTAAGGCAAATAAAAAGAAATCTTACCAAAACAAATGGTAAACCTAATTTAAAAACTAAACTTGACACTGGATTTCGAAGCATATGAAATACTCACATCTACTCAGTTTCTCAGTCTGAGAGTCTGAAAGAAACCTATGACCTGCAACAGGAGGAATGAGAGTGAAGCTGGTAGCCATTTCTGGAACCAGAAGTCCATAATTGTCCTTTCAAAGGTAGAGGTAGGTAGTTTCTGTCCCCTGAGTTCTAGGATATGGGTGGGAAGGAAGTGATAATTTTGGACTAGAAAAAAATGTAATTTTTTGGACCCAGAGCCCAAGATTCTAAAAGGCGTATATCCATATATATACTCTCAAGAGTCAGAAATTAGGTCCCTTATTCCAGGTGAAAAGCCGATGTATTAGTTAATGTAGACTAGGCTACAGTGCAGACTCTCAAATTTGCTTAAAGAATATACTCAAATTTGCTTTAAAAATATCTTCTTTTTTTTTAACAGTCCAAGGTAGCTGCTCAAGTTGGCAGAGCAGCCCTGGATAGATGACAGCATGCGTCCAGGACCCTAGGCTCCTTCTAACTTCTGGTTCCATCATCCTCTAGGGCCTCCTCCTCATCTGCATCCCGATGGCTCAAGGGAAAAACATGGGTCAGACCTGGGAGTGGTACAGACTTCCTGCACTCATGTTACATTGGCTAACCTATCTGCATGATGGGATGGGAAGTGTAGTCTTTTTGCCCAAGATAAAAGGAGAATGGTGAACAGCTAGCAGTCTTCTCTACACACGTCATACAGGGGTACCTCGGTGACGAATATTTCAGTTTACGAATGCCGTAAACTTTATGGATCTATGGTATCATTAGATATCATGCTAAATTTGCAGTTTTAGGGGTTGATTTTAAAGGTCTGGAATGGATTAAACCATTTTGCATTAGTTTCTATGGGGAAACCGTGCCTCCGTTTTCGAACGTTTCAGAACTCGAACGGTCTTCTGGAACAGATTATGTTCGAAAACCGAGGTACCACTGTAATTCTCTTAAGCCTGGAAAAGTTTACCTAATGGAGCCAGAGCGGGATGCCCATAACATCCCCATAGTTGAGAATGTGATCAAAATCAATCATAGAGTAGCAGGGGTCCTCTATCGGTGAGTTCCAGTTAAGCATTGCTGAGAAAAATTGGAAGACTTTAATACCACGACACTCATCATTGAAGAAAGAAAAGGATACTTGCATTCATCAATGCAGCAATATCAGAGCTCATGAGACAGAAATTATTCCACTTACCTTAGGTGACTCATCTAGGAGCAGGGAAAGAAGTCCACAAAGGCATAGGTTTACTTCTAGTCATATCTCTTCCCCTGAGAGAAGAAAATAAATAACATTATGTAAGGTGCTCTGCTCATCTTAGTGGGTGGGTGAATCCTACATGAATTTACATGAGACAGGAACACCTACCACATGTAAGCAATAGTATCTCATTTAGCATCTTTTCTCCTAAAATCACTTTTGCAGGTTTCTAATACAGGTTTTTGTTGGTCTGTGTGCTTCATGAAAGATATCCTTAACTTTGTGGGAGCACCTTCCTAAAAATGTAGAATCACATATATATTGTAATAGTTATGCTTCAAATACACAATATTTTTGGAGTCCTTTTCCCTTCTAAACTCCCCTTTACAACTAATTTATAAGCCATTCAAAAATGAGTTGTATTAATTTATTTTCATACCTTGATTTTTTTTACCAAAATAGCTTTAGTTAGCTTGCCCACTCAAATCTAATGTGATACCCAATGATTTCGGGTTCTTTCAAAATATTAAATCCATGAATTGATACCTTTGAAGTTATTTAAAGAAGTTTGCCACCAGCTTTGAAATTCTAAACAGTTCTAAAAATATTTCAGTAGTTGCAACAACTTTGGACTAAATGTGTAATTTCTTAAGGGAAAAGCTTTGAAAAAAAAAAACATTCATTTGATGCTTAAGTTCTGGCAAACTTGATTTTAAAACACTACAGCAAAATAAAATACCTTATAGTAAACTTATTTAAGAAACTACATAGTCAATGTATCTAGTATGAAAAGTCAAACAGTTATATAACTTTTTATGTAATTATTTCTTTTTGTACTTACTTATTTTGTATTTTTGTTGGTTATATATGCACTGCTTGTGATGTAAAATAGATTCATAAGCCTTGTTATATAGAAATGGCAGTCTTCTCTCTCCTTGCTCTATTTCCTCTTTCCCAGAAGTACTTCCAGTATTTTGGGGTAATCTTTTGATATTTACTTCAGTGTCTCCAAATAGCATACTTCATAGCTTCTTGTTTTCACAGTTTTAGGTATTATCTATAGGTCTCTTGCAACAGAGGTTGAAGATCTAGCTCACTTTCTTCCTCATGTCCCTGTAACGCAAGCACAACCTTCCCATTCCCTCATTCTCCATATAAATTTACACCCCAATTTTGTGTCGACATTATTATTACTATCTAAGCATTCTTCATAGCTGTGCCATGTAGTAAATTAGGATTTCTTTTTCCTTTCCTGGACAACTTTTTGAATTAATCATTTAATGTTCTGTTTGTCTGACTTATCACTAATTCAAGCCCTAACTCTATGTCAATTGTTTAAATTTATCTGAAGTACATTAAGATGGGTAAGTAAGTATTCTATCAATTTCATTCCCCATTCTCAATTTTATCTTATAGTAGAAGTCTTTCTTGAAGATTTCCAACTTTCCCCATTCTGGATGTCTTGCTTTCGCAAGCTGTCTTGCTTGCATTATAATTTGGGATCTTCCCCTACCATGATCTTGTGATTTCCTTTTGCCTTATTTTTCTGTTAATTATCCTGCATTCTCTTTCTTGATTTTCTTCCCTTTTTGCAAGAGAAAATCTTCAGGTATTCTTCTGAGAAAAGGTACATGGCAAATAGTTGAGATCTCACTGTTTGAAAATGTCTTTATTTTATCATGAACGTAAATTGATAATTTTTCTAAGTATAAAATTCAAGTGTAGCAATCATTGTGCTGCATAATTTTGAAGACATTGCTCCATTACCTTTGCAATTTAAGTTGTGCCATTTAGAAATTCAGTGCCATTTTCATCTCTGATCCTTTGTAACATGCCCCCTATGGAAACTTATCATATCTTTTGGTCCACAGTTTTCTGAAAGTCTGGTATGGCTCTGTCTCCATCATTGTGCTGGCTTTCAGTGGATTCTTTCAATATGGAAAATCATATTTCAGGTCTGAGTAATTCCCCCCCTCCTGTGGTAGGCAGAATTCTAAGCTGGCTTCCATGACTCCATCTCCATGGTATACGTGTCTTTATAGAATTCTCGTCCCCTTAAGTGCAGATAGAACTTTTAATTTGCTTCTACCCAATAGAATATAGCAAAGGGGATGAAATAGCACCCCTATGATTATATGATGTTATACGGCAACAGTGAAGGGATTTTGCAAAAGTAATGTGAATCCCTAATCACTTGACTTTAAGTCAATCAAAAAGAAGCTTATCCTGAGTATGTCTGAGCTGGCAAGTGAGCCTTTTAAAATAAGGTCTACAAGTAAAAGTTTATTTTGCTGGTCTTGAAAAAGTAAGCTACCTACCATGAATTCTAAATCTATAAAGAAATGAATTCTTCAAAAACAAACAAAAAACATATGAACTAGAAGAGGACAATGAGTCTCTGAAGAAACCCAGCCCGAGCTGACGCCCTCACAGTATACTCGTATGACCTTGAGCAGAAGACCCTGCTAGGGGTACTTGGACTCTTGCGCCACGGAAATTGGGGGATAATAAGTGTACTATGTTGTCTTAAGGTGCTACATTTGTGGTACTTTGTTATGAAGCAATAGAAGACTAATATTAATACATTTCTTCCCCTCCCCCAGCCCCATTTGGTTTTTCTGTTCACTGTTTTATTTGGAGTTTGGATTTCCTGGGGTAGTCTTTTTTTTTCTTTTTCTTTTCCATCTGTTTTTCTATTCTACGGTCTGGGAAGTTTCCTTGAAATTTTTGTCTTCCAATTTTTCTAATCGGTTTTTCATCTCTGCTGTCATATATATATATATATATATATATATATATATATATATATATATATATATATATATATATATATATATATAATATTAAACTCCAGTAGCTTATTTTGTCCTCTGAATTTCTAATTTGTTATAGTGTCCTACTTTTGTTTTATAGTTGCAATGTCTTATTTTTTTATTTTTTACCTTTCTGAGGATATTAAGGATGCAATTTATGTTTTACTTTGTTTTTGGATTTTTCTTCTCTGTGTAGGGTATATGTTTCCTCCAAGTTGCTTTAATCTGTGCTTTTATATTAGTCTCGTTACCTTTAAGTTAAAGATTTCTCTCAGATGATAAAGACAATAGGCATCTCTGTGTGTGTGTGTGTGTGTGTGTGTGTGTGTGTGTAGGGGTGCTGGGCTGAAAGTGGGGAAGTGGCTAATCCAACACTTTACTTTAGGGTGATGTGGCTTGGCTGTTGGGGAGCCCAGAATGTCAGTATTTTTAAACCTTTTCTCTTGAGTTCGTCAGACTGTGTGGGGAAGAATCTTCCAATCTCTTGGCCATGGATAAAAGTCGGTCAAATATTCTGGAAAGTGGGTAATGAGGGCTAGGTTTTCCGGCATTTAGCATGCGTATTTGCACTTAACAACCCTGCTTACAGTAGTCGAGCCTCACCTTCAATGCCCACTCAGCCAAGAGGCACTGTGTCTCACCTTCCCCAGAGACTCGATCTCCAGTCCTCTGCCAGGATTGCGGGGTTGGGTGGAGGAGAGGAGGGATGCTTACCGGTATGCTGGGAGTTGGGGACATCTTTGATGGTTGTGATTGCTTTTTAGACTTTCAGTAGATCCTCCCATTTTACCCACCTCCCTCAGCTCCATTTCTAGAGACATCCACTGCTGTCCATCTCTGCTGTAAAATTGAGTTAGTCCCCAGCTTTCCCCTTTGCTGGCTTCTTAGGTCCATTCAGTTCTCTTTACCACTCACTCATTGCTTTCCAGCCTCTAGGTTGTTTGTTTGCTTGTTTGTTTGTTTTGTTCTACTCTTCTCTTCTCTCTGTCTTTGTTGGTTTGTGCTTCCTAAAAATGTCTCTTACTGCCAATTCTGGGGTTTGGGAAGAAAGTAAAAGTAGATGCATGTATTCAATTAGCAATATTTACCAGTAAGTCTGTTTACATTTTACTGGGGAAAAAAATTATAGTTTTATGGCAAAAAGACATACCAGATAATTGCTGTACTGAAAAACAAACATACCGTAGACCTACCTGCTTTATCTCTCTGGAATCTATCTGAGAAGGAACATTCATATTTTTCCCCCAAAGCTTTGACTCTGGTCTGTAAATTGATTAAATAATTTTAGAGAATGGTTCTTTCCTCTGGGGAGATAAAGAACATTTATTTGTCAATAAATATATGGACTGTGAAAGAAGTAAATGCCTTTTCATTGATAATTAATTTTTCATGCTCACGTAAAACCAGCAACATCCACCTGCAGATAGATTATTTTGGAATACTGTTGCTTGGAGCTGAGGTTTCTGTTAGCACTGGCTTTATTCCATTGTTGACAGACTAGTCCATCAAACCAGAAGAGCTTCTGACAAAGTGAGGAAGAAGCAACATTGCCTTTGTCCTCTTTATTTTGCTTTTTTGTGCTTGTTCACATAACAACCATCTAAAACAAAATTTAAACCAATTCATATTTGTAAAAGAATGTTCATGATGTAAGAAATTATCTCCTTAAAAATGCAGCCATATGTATTTGGCAAGTTTAAAGTTGAGAACATTATCAAAAAGGTGATCACCACTGGCATTTAAAAATATTTGTCTCTAGGGGCATTTTAGCATCTGTTAGATTCTTCTAACATTCCTACCTTGGCAAAGACGGCCTTGCAATATTTGTTTTTATTAAGAATCCTTATGAAATTCACTTCCCTGAGCAAAGTGTCACAATAGGGATTTTCTCTAAGTCATAAATTACCTATGTCTGTACATGATGTCACCTCCTCAAAGAAGCCTTTCCTGCTCACCCTTTCTAAATTTGTCCCTTACCTGGAGTCTATACATTTCTCTTTCATTTTCTTTATAACACTTACCACTATCTGAAATTATATTATTATTTCTCTACATGTAACTGTCTAAATACTCCCACCAGAGGTAAACTTCACCAAGGCAGGAGGCTTTGTTTGTCTTGCTCTCTGCTGGACCCCCAGCTCCGTACAGGAGACTTTGTACTTCCTTGGTCAGCTCCAGCTTTCCCCCAGCTGTTCATATTACTTGCTTCTTCATATTCTTCCTGCCCCAGTTCAAACATCACCTTCTCAGAAAGGGACCTCTCTGACCAACCCCTATGACTAAAGTTGGTCTCTTATTAATTACTGTCTGTTTCCATCAGGACCTTCAGTTGCAACCAATCAAAGGTAACCCTGGTTGGTTAAGCAGAAAAAAGAGTTTGATAAAAGGATATTTAATGGCTTACTGAATTGTAAAAGGGCTGGAGAGCTAGGCTTGAGTTAAACTTCCAGATTACCATCTGAAACTATGTTGCAGAACTGATTTGATAAAGGAATAACTCTATCTGCTAAGGACAAGTTGGCCTTTTTGTGCCATGTATTACTTTGTAGCCCCAGCTGCTATTACAGGAGGGAGAAAATGGGAGGTACAGAAGTTATCCACACTATTTTTTTTTCATCACTAACATCTGGTTCAAATTCTGGGATGGGTGATCTACTTAGTGGAATTCAAGTTACATGCCTGTGCTCTAGTCTACATATAAAGGAGACAGATTTAAAAAAAAACCACAAAAAAAACTCCTATATGGGGAACAGGTCTTTATCTAACACCAAAACTCATACAGTGGAGCATTATCAAAGCACTGAAAAATTTTCTGATGTGTCCATTATAGTCTTCATCAGATTACTTCATTCATTTCTATCATAGAAATGATAGAATATGTAAATGGCCTGTGGTATATTAGTATATATTTATTTTTATTGTATTTATTTTGTTGCATTACTAAAACACAAGCACAAAGAGGACGGGGATTCTATTAGTTCCCTATTGCTGCTGTGACAAATTACCATAAATTTAGTGACTTAAAACAGTACAAAACTTATTATCTTACTGTTCTGGAGATCAGAAATCTGACACAGGTCTCATTGTGCTGAAATTAAAGTGTTGGCAGGGCTACCTTCTTTTCTGGAGGCCCTGTGGGATAATCCATTTTCTTGCCTTTTCCAATTTCTAGAAGCCATGTACATTTCGGCAGTCATTTGTTGGCTCATAGCCTTTCTGTCCATCTTCAAATCCAGCAAAAGCAGTTACATCCCTCTTACTTTCTGAATCTATCCTTCTTGTCTCATCTTTTCCCCAGCCTGGAAAGCTTCTCCAATTTCTTAAAGGCCCATGTGATTAGATGAGGCGCACTGGATAACCTGGATTACTCTCCCGTCCTAAGGTCCTTTTCCTTAATCATATCTGCAAAGTCTCTTTTGCCATGTAAGGTGACGAAGTCACAGGTTCTGGGAAAATAGGACATGGACCTCTTTGGGGGCTAATATTCTGCCTACCACCATGTTCTTGTGTATCTTCACTGTCATGTCCCCAGAGTCTCAAACAATGTCTGCCACTCTCAATACATATTAATGGGATGAAGGGACCTAGATAATGGCAGAGTTGGATCAAATTCATTATGCTCCCTATTGTCCCATACCAAGCTTGCTTTGTCTGGTAGTAGAGGAGGAAGTTTGAGATGGCAAAACTCTATCAACAGCCCACGAGGGAACTGGCTGGCAAGGATGCTTCACCCGGACTTATTTCCACACTTGCCCAGTCACACCAGTTTTTTGACTTGGAAGGTGGGGTCCCACATTTTTCACCTATCCTGACCATCGGAGCCCATGTCACTGCAGTCAGATATAGGTCATGGAGAAATTCTTGGAAACTCGGTGTCCCAGAAACTGATGGGAATCCTGAGACAGGACATTACCCTTACAAAACGAATTCAAAGTGCTCTCCATTCAACTAATCCTGGCATTGTGACTGCTCAGACAACTAACCTTTTATTATTTAGATTCTTCCTCCGTGAAACCCTCTAGACATACCCACCAATGTACAGACAGACTGAGACGCACACGGTAGTCATGACATTTCTTCTCAGAGAGTCAATTTTATTAATAACAAGAAATCCAAAGCAGTCTTTTCTTGTAAAACAAACATGACTCTATTATGAGGTAGTATATGACAATTTCTTAAATTTTCAAGGAAAATAGCCACAATCCTTTAAAGACAGAGTGCCAGTTAGAGGGCACCCTGGTGAAAAAATGTCAAGAAAACTATTCTAAACTACCTCAAACATCAATGATCTGCCTTATGACATAGTCAGTATAAGAACATACAACAATTTTCCTTTTTTATTTTTCTGGGGTCAGAACTACCCCCCACAAAATATAACTAAAAGGTGATATTTTGAAGATATCACTCAAGACTGATAAAATCCAGACTTCTAAGTTTCTAAGGTCACAGATTCCTCGGTCAAGAACTTGCCACCAAAATTCTTTGACAAAAACGAGGTAAGCCTTCCCTCATCACCCGTCTACTCACTTTTCTGCAGATAGTCAGAACCTAAAGTAAACTCACAAACTTTCTACGCTGGCATCACATCCGGGTCAGCCCTATCAAGATTCTCCACGCTCTGAAATTCTCTCTCATTTTTTATTGTTCTTCCTCTGTTTACTGCCCTGAATCCTGACCATAAACAATAAATCTGAGCTATTGCTAATTAATATCTTCCTAGAACAAAGAGCCAGGAAAATCTAAAGTAATTCATACTAAAATATGAATAGTTGATAAGTATGTTGCTTATATTTTGAAAGTAGAACAGTTATCCAAATTAGTTCATTCAGTAGAGTGAGGATTATGTCTATTTTGTCCACTCTCAGGTCTCTAACACAATGCCTGACAGGAAATGAGTGTACAATATTTCTTGATTGACTAGGAGAATGTTTGGAAATGGCAGCTTTGTGTAAAGAAGCCATCTGATTGTCCATGTTTTCTCTCAACAACCTACATTCTTACTTATCTTGATGGGCAGAAAAATAAGACCTGTTTTCCCCCCATACACTATTTATTGCTAACGCCTCATCTATGTTGGTTCATAATAACAAATATACAGTAGGATTGTTGTTTTGGGTTTTGGGTTTTGTTTGTTTGTTTACTTAGAAATTTCTCCTCCTCCAAAGTATGTTCTAAAAAAAATTTTTTTCTAGAACTGTTTGGGATCTACTCAAGTAAAAAATAAGCCCACAAGTGGCGAATGCCAACACAATTCTCTATAGAATATTGCAGTGACTGAATTGAATTTGGGAGGCGAAGTGTAGGATGCAGAGCCTAGAATAAAAGTCCAAATTTCTAATTCAGGCTCAGCCAGTTGCATGATTCCATAAACACACAAGTCCTTAAACAGCTTTGATGAGTTATTTCCTCCCACTATTTCCACATCTTATCCTAAACCTGCTAATCTGTGAGGCTTAAGATCTTCAATTAAAGTTGTACTAAATTGTTTTCAAAGAAAATCAAAATCTCAACAATGATACAAACTATAACTCTGTTACATTTTCAGAAGGAGATCTAAGATGTGAGATATAAAATATCAGTGCAATGAACACTGCTAGAATTTAAACCTGTTATATTTTTAAGTGAGTTCATCCATGTTCCAGGTAAAAGCTAAACATGGAAAATAAAATGGCCTCATGCTTGAGGGGAGATGCATAATGATGGGGACTGGGGACATGGAACAACGGAGATGTAGCTGTAACAATGATCCTGATTACCAGGCCTCTCCTGCCCACCTTATTCCTTTTGTCATCGTCTTCTTCTGGGGGTACACTTTCCCTGGCAAGGAGTATCAAAAGCTATTACAGAAAGAATCTGGTAAAGTGATAAAGTATTGACCCAGTGGGCAAGGAAATGAATTATATAACTATAGAATGGTGTGTGGGAAAATATGTACAGACAGGAGATGAATAAAAAGAGGCATTATGCATGTTATTAACTGGACAGGAATAAAAGGAAAAAATTTTACCGTCTCACTTTTTCCCTGCCTTATTTTTCTGGATAGATTTGACAGCTTGGAATTTCTCAGTAATTCTCCCTTCCTTGTTTCACATCTTTTTGGTTCATCTTTCTTCCCTTCCTTTCAGTTTTCAAGCCCCCATACTAGTCTCAAAAAACAAACAAACAAAAAAAAACAACCAAAAACAAATCACAGGCATGGGGTTTGCACATAACTCTGCCTGACTCAGAGGAGTCTCAGTTTGTCTGTACTGTGTTTCTTCATCTGTAAAGTGGGAATAATAATACTTGTCCCAGCCACTATGCAGGAAAGTGTGATGAGCAACTGGGAGGATATATGCAAAAATTAACCTTTCAAGTGTCATCATCATTATTTCGCCTCTGAAATCTTTCCTCAACTCTGTGGAAGTCGTTGGTGTACACCTCCAGGGCCCCTGGCCTTTTCATCTGTTTCCACACCCCAACACTTTTACTTGACTACCCCCATAAATGTTATTTTATTTGCCTTTGTTGGCATCACATTTTATTCTTTCTGCATCTCTCATATTTTTAGTTCAAATGAGCCAATAGCTCATCAATACCTAGATTTATCCATGATTTATAAAAAACACATAAAGTCTCATTCGTACGTGAGATTAAAATGTTAATTTTAATTCTTCCTTAAATTAGATCCACATGACATTTTCTTTAAAACCTATTAATCATATTTACAAATAAGAGAGCTTAATTTTAATATTCTTTTATATTTACTATAGTTGTATTACTGATTTTTTTTTTGCTCTCCCTTACCTCTTCTGAAACTGCACTTAAAAAGCTCTCATTAGGAGTGGCCAGTTAGCTCAGTTGGTTAGAGCGTGGTGCTAGTAATACCAAGGTTGATGGTAAAAAAAAGCCCTCCTTAATATTTGCAGAAAGAGTAAGTACGACAAATTCCAAATCTCCTAAATATTTCTGTAGGAAACAAATTTTCTTGACACTGCTTAATTTAGTATCATGAAAACCTTGTTTTCTTTCATCTGTACATCCTGAAGAAAAAATAAAAAGTTTGATTCCCACATTACTTTCAGAATATAAATTTTTCTCGTGTGACATGGAATTCTGTAACAATGCCTGCAACATAGTCCATGCTTTTCCTTGTTTAATTCTTTACAATTAAAGAAAGTAAATTAAACAAAGCAAATGGTGACATTGGACTAGAATTCTCTGATGCAAAATTATAGATCTCAGAGAGTCTTGAAATATGACTTACCTCTTTGCTACTTATCATCAAACATACCCAAATGTTTGTAGTATGTAAAACAAACTTATTACAGTGTCTGAGTACAGAGTTAAGTCAATAGTTTGCAAACGTCCCTTTGTTTCTTTATATTCATTTAACTACTGATGTATCTTTTTCAATGAATGAAGCCAACCTGAGCACATACAATAAAGGAAAGCAAAAATTACCAGGTTTGGACTTCACTTCACAGCCAGAAAGATTCTGTTGAGTCTGCCAGCAGGGGATCTTGCGTATTAATACCCTACCTGGAAGAGCTGACATGTTGAAAATGAGATTAACACCTTCCTGTTTTACATTAACTAAGGCTAAAGTGTCATTTCCCTTATCAGGAGAAAAAAAATTCAATATTGAAATGATAGGGTTGCCAACAGAGTGTGGTTTTAAGAAATGTTAAAATATTATGTAGGATATTTTGTTGTGGTGGTGTTGAGGGTGAGTCTTTGAAGATAAATACCTTGTGCAAATAAGAACCAAAAAAAAAAAAAAATCAGGATGACTGGAAAGCTAAATACAAACACATGTAACTCAGCAGTTCCTTTTCAGGTCAATGCTAATTGACATTTGGCTCACAGTAAACAACTTGTCCGCGCACTTAAGAAAAGAAAAACAACAAATAAATGAATACACCACGTCAGAGAGTTCTGATGCCTTGGTATTTGTTGCCAATTCCAGACCAGCCTAGAAGCAGAAGAGCTAATATAAATGATTTATTCATTCAGATATAAGATAGCACTTTTTAATTCCCTCACTTCACAATCCATCTAGTTATATATTTACTAAAGATGAGCATTTAGATGAAAAAAATATTAAAAATTCTAATGTAAGGAAGTCTCAAAATCATTGTCAAATATGAGTGGAAATGGTGTGGGAGAAGTGGGCCCGGAGTGACTTGATGTCCCCCTGATTCAGAGGGACCCCAAATAGGAACTGGTAGGCTTTTCTCAGGCCCAGAAGGCCGGGTGGTCACCCACACGTCATCTTCAGGTGATAGAGCCTCTCTGCTGTGCCAGGCACTCTCTTAGGAGGCGCAGAGGGTTCGGAAAGGAGGACACAGGCCTCTTTGTCCTCCAGGCCTCACAGTCTAATTCTACAGACAGATATCAATAATAACTAGGTTAAACAGCCGACTCCAATCAGAGCAGAAGCATAAACACCTGCAGTGGGAGCGTCGAGGGAGGGAGAAGAATTCTCCTGGGAGGATCTGGGGAAATTTCCTGGTGGAGATAGGGTGTGAGCTGAATCCTGGAGAATGGGTAAGATTTTAGCAGGTGAAAAGGGAAACTGGTGGAGAGGGCTTTCTATGCAAAATGGGCCAATTCATTATATTTTGACACCATGATCACAGAAAATGTTATGGTTAAATAGACGCTTAAAATATATCAATGGAAAATATGTTATTACAGAAAATAGTCAGCAATCCACTTAAAAAAAAAAAAACTCTCTACATGTATATGGAGTATACAAATGGTGAGAAGAAGGAAAAAAATGGAGATTTTATTCTGCTTGCTAAATGTCTGCTATTCACATCTTAAGAATAAGACACACCAGTAGCTATTGTTTCTATTCATTTCAGAGCTTCTAATTGCTGCTATCTTATGAGGTCTCAAGGAGAAAAAAGGAGGAGGGGGGAATGAAAATGCATGAGATTTTCAGGAATGCCAACAATGTGAAGTTGGAATCCCACTGTAACTACTTGCATTCATTGTTTCAAAGATGACACTGGTCCTTGTGTTCAAAGGGAGCTGGAGGGGGACAAGCAGTTTTAAGGTAGCACAAAGGAAGGCAACTTAATGCCTCCCTAAGGAGAAGCTGCAGAGGGCTGTCCTGGTGGAGAGAATGATGATAGCAATAATAACAATAAAAGAAAAAAGAGTGGGGGTGGTGTGGGGTGCGGTGGGGTGGGGAAGGCATCCTGAGAACTTGGGATGAGGTGGGAGGAAGAGGTGGAGGTAAGCTTTGTAGGTGCTGGAGGAGGATTTGTAAGTGATGCAACAAAACAACGGGAGCTGTGAGGCAGGACGCAGAGCACGTCCTGGGAGCTCCCGGGAATAATGGAGAGCATACGTTGCATCATCAGGATCACTGAGACCCGAATCCTCTGGGGAAGTCATGTCTTTTTTGTACTAGATGTTTTGAAGCTGAGCTTGGGGGTGGAGGGAAAGAGGAGGGGAAAAATCACTGGGAAAAATTAAGCAGTCTGAAAGGAGTGTGAGATTATGAAGATAAATGTTTACCTCTCCACTGCATTGTATCTCTTGAAATGAAACTGGTTTTGAATAGGGCTGCATCGGGACTGCAAGAACGTGGGCATTGTGAACAAATTGACTGTCTCAGATGATTTGACACATTTTGATTTCTGCTTAGGAAAATATCCGTTAATCCTTCTCGAAGAGAAGGAGAGGGTCCTGGGCAGGAATGTAAGAGATCAAATCCCTCACCATCTTGCTCACCCTTTCCCAATGCACAGGCCTGAAAGTCTCAGCTATTTCCACAAGACCTGGCACCTCATCTGTGCCCTCCTTGGCATGACATCAAAACCTCTTCCTCTCTACCTCGCCATTCTCCCCATGGCACCGGCTAAAATCAAGACAAGACTGGGTGGCTGCCCTCTCCCTGGCAAACTAAAGCAGAAAAGAGATCTTATTTTATACTTGCTCTTCGTGTAATTTTCCTTCATTTCTTCTTTTCTCCATTTCTTCCTTCTCACTTCCTCCCTCCCTGTCTTCTTTATGTGGTTTTCTGTTTGCTAATATCCAACTCCGGACCATTCTTTGTGTTTGGCAAAGGAAGCGGTTTTATTGTTTGGTAACTCCAGGGGGGACATAGTGTCTATAATGTTGTCTAGGCCGAGCCTCCCCCAGGAAGGTTAACTACCTCTAGCCTACTCTCCAAGGGAGAAGGATGGCAACCGCCCACTTGAGCACCAGCCATCATCCTTAGCGAGAGAGAGGATCTGTCCCTTCCCAGAAGTACGTACCTTCGCTTTTCACAATGGTGTATCTCAGTGATGTAATGCAACTTATTGGGCCTAGTTATCTGGAATCTAAATCTGTGGAATGCAAATTAAGAAAAGGGGAAAACAGAAAACATTTTCCCCCAACCACTTTCTGAAAAAGGTTCTTCTTGGAGCAACACCCAAGTCGGATCAAAGGGTCTGTTCATCTGTCTCAAGAGCCAACGCTGGAGCCCAGCATGTAGCTAAAAATATGCACTCACAGTCCTAGAAAATTGTATTCATTAAACTCTACCTACAGGTCCTCACCCAGAATCTGCTCTATGCCAAAGCAGCGTGCTGCTGTTAATCCTCCTTTATAGATTAGTCAGTAAAATAAAGAGGGTGGGGCTGAAATGCAGGGGAAGTCTGCACACGTGTTTGGAAAAGAAGAAAAGGAAAAGCACAGGGATTTCTTGTTCTCTCCTTCATGTTCTGAGTTGCCAGGGTTGTCCAGGCACCACTGAGAGATGCAGGGCTTTTTCACATTCACAGTATTTTCACTTCCACAGGGTAAGTGCTACATGTGAAATGGGAATTTAGAGACAGATCAAATAAATGCCTTTCAAACTGTGACACATTGTTATTCCTAGACCCCTCCCACCCCTTGTTGGTATGTTAAGGAGGAAATAATACTAATCGCAGCTGACATTATTCAGCACTTGCTATGTGCCAAGCACAGTGGCAAGTGTGTTATATATGTAATCTCAGTTCCATTCTTCTAAGATCCCTATGAGATAGGTACTTGTGTCAACACCATTTTGCAGAGGATGGCATTAAGATTGTAGAACGGTGAAATAACTTGAGCAAGGAAGTGCCAAAGCTGGGGTTTGAACCCGAAGCTTCCAAAGTCTTGCTCTGAACATCTATGCCATAATGCCATCCGTCAATAGTTCCCATAAAAATACAGTTTTCATTTAAGATTTTGGTGACTGAGTCTTAATAATAATTCTGTTATTTTCTTAATCTTTACAGTTTTCTGCAATCCATGGTAGGGTTTCTTGAAGGGAGGACTGTGCCTCCCTCACCTTTGCATCCCCCCAGCCCTTAAAACAAAGTCTCTTGCACAGAACAGGAACTGAAGTATTATTTGTTGAAATGCGCTTTACGTTATCTCTGTATCTAAATAAAGCCCACCTAAATAAGTCCATTTCCTAAACACTAGGGTTTTCCTCTTCTATGTAGCCATCCTCTTCTTCTTGTTTTGTTTTTGAAAGGTTGATTTTGAACTGGAAGGACATTGCAGTTGTCTTGTCACTTAGCGTGATTTGAAAGTGAGAGTCTGTGTAGTGCTTTAGCCTGCCCTCAGCAATCAGGCCTCACACTCGCGAGGCTCTGATTGTAGGAGTTGCCTTATTTGCATTGATGAGGATGAGCCAGCTGCTAGAGCATACAGAACTGCACCTGACACAATCACCGAGTTCAGGATTAGCGCAAGGAATCAGGAATCCACTGCGCTGCGTGGCAATCTCAGCCCTACATTAGAGTCAGTCATGCAAAATGACCCAAATTTGCAATGAGCATAATTAGCAATCCAAAGATGCATGTTAATTTGACAGCCAATATTTTCCTACGTTTCCCTAAATTAAAAATAATATATTATATATATTATATATAAATATATATGTATACATATATATACACATATATGTATATATGTATATATATATATATCTTTGGATTGCTAATTATGCTCATTGCAAATATATACTCTTTCCTGGATGCGTCTGGGCGTGAAAATAATTCAGGGGATTGTGAGTGTGTAAAAAATGTGTAAACCCTAGAAAACATGGATTTTTTTAGGTAACTAGCCACCCCTCAACACACACACACACACTCACAGACACATACACACTCACACAGCAAGGTATTAATTTTGGCATCAAATATTATAAAGGGTTTGTAGTGTCATGCTCCTTTTTAATCAATAGAAAACAGCTGTTTATAAGGACAAAAATAATAAAAATAACGATATATGGGAAAGGAAAATTTAAGCTGTAAAAAAGGGATTTGTTATTTTATATTATGTATTTATATTTCTGAGGCTCTTTGTGTCAGGCATAACCACAGATACACTCAGTGATTTTAGGGTTTCCTGAAAGTACAAGAGATTATGTTGAATTTTTGTTAAACTGAGTTTATAAATCAAATGGAACATTCCCAAACCCTGGGCTGTTTTTCCATATGTCTGCAGTCTATAGGTATTGAAATGCTCACCTATACTTTAGGAAAAAAACAACATTTTGCAAAAATTGAATAAATGATCATTCGAAGCAAAAGCATGCAGTTCAAAAGCTAAACCTCCCATTGGAGAACAGAAAATTTAATGAGCTTTTAATGGAATGCAATGCTCAGAGTAGTAAATTATTTGTTAGTTGACGATGCAATCAGCATGCTGATTAAGGTTGCTTGGTTTTTTACTAAACATTAACTGAATGAAAACGGGTAGTCCTTGTTCTGCTTGGGGGGCTTTAAGGAAGCAAATGGACTTTCAGAACAGAGATTGTCAATAAAGGTGAGTGCACTCCAGGTGTCATTTGAATATGATGATAAAATACTTCTGATAAATATTTAAAAGCATTTTAAATCCACAATGTTCGCCTAGTGTATTGTGGACTCTGTTTAAAGAAACAGTGGGCCTTTGCAGGCCTAACAACAATCCCTCTATCTCTAGAAAGAAAGAAATATCTAGATCTGCTTTCTTTTATTGCAAAAGAGAAAAAAGGGGGATGGTATGCTTTGAAAATATAAGCCAGCCTGCACTCTAGGACTGGGAACTGTTTGGGAGTTTGGAATGTAAACGTAAAAAAGGACTAAAATCAAAACAAAGAAAAATAGTCTGACAGCAAATAGAGAAAGAGACATCTATTTCTCTGGATAAAAATTTAATAAAGCCAATTTTATATTCTGATGTTTTAAAATAATTGCTATTAGAATATGTACACATATATTTTAATTTATAAATGATGGCATTTTGAGGGCAAGAAGTATTGTGATATCGGAGTTATATTCTGTCTAATTTAGGAGGTTTGAAGGGGAATAAAAGAAAAAAAAACAAAAATTGGAAATAAATTATGTAATGGTTATTTTTGTTGATAAATTGTTAATACAGAATTAGTAAAGTATATCATTTACCATATATTAATCATTATGTACATTAGCTATAAATATTGTTTCTGAGAGAAATTTTGTTACTATGTCTGTTTAAATTGCTAGATTTATTCCCTCCCCCAAAAGAGGTTTTTATTTATTTTTGTTTGTTTGTTTGTTTTTCTCCCTACAATTGAAGAATTATGGGTTTGTAGGTTAATTTTATTTGAACAGCTACAAAGTTCTTTTTCTATAAATCCTAATTAGTTTCATCTTTGGTGATTCTCTGGCAATGATCAGGTACCCTTAAAATCCGATAAATAACTACGTCTCACTTTTAACTATTCCTGTTTATGACCCAAGAGGTTAAAAGCCTTTGACTGGCATTTGACTTCTGACCTCATATAAATGTTATCTTATCAGTTCCTGCTTGTTAACTTGTATTGAGTGCTTGTCCCTGATGGCTTTTAGATAAAGGGTTGTGGGTTTTTCCTTTTTTTTTCTTTTTAATATATTTCCTATAGGAACTAAACCATTTGCTTTGTTCTATGCCTAGTGCACTCCAGTCTACACAGTAACTGGCTATAAATCTGTTACAAAGCCCCAAATACACTTTTTTAAAATTCTTGACATTATTTTAGTTTAGCTTTATGGATACGATTTTATGATTGAGAATATATATTTATTATAATTAATAGCAGTAATTACTAGTGATCGTAATCCTTTAATATGTTAATCAAGAAGTTGGTTTGCTTTCTGTTCTCTTTAAAAAAAATGCAAAAAAAAAAAAAAAAAAAGCAATTTTAGCTTTGCATTTTGTACCAGCATGGGATGAGTTAGAGAGATAATTTATGGAAATCTTGTCTCCCCAGACTTCAGAAGTCCGCCTAATGAGAGAGTCATCAGTAAGATATATCTTTTTTTAAAATCAAATCCAGACCATGAACAGGGCATTTCGAACCTTTGGGGAGGAAGGTGGTGGCCTGGCACCCTCCTTTGCCCTTCTGTCCTAAGAATTAAGAAAGATTTCAGCCTTTTATTCCATTTGCAGCTGTGTGTGTTGTTCACACATTCAAGTGTTTATGTGTGTGAGTCCAGTCACTATGTACAAATCTAAATATATTTGAATGTTTGCATTTTAATCTCTCTCCATACCTCGATGGCATCATGAGAGAGAGTATTCTAGGCAGATATTGGTGCCTCAGAGGCTGCCTCATTTGCAAATGACCTACAATGTGATTTCTAAACAAAATATTACATTAATTTCTATGTGGAAAACAGGCAGCAAGGAGGGGGGAAAAGGAAGAGGCAGCCATCTTGAAGTCATTTTGCCTTTTAGCTTCCTTCTTTCTCCTCCTAAGACTCAATAGTTAGGATATTATCTTTATTTTTAATTGGCTTTCAACATAATGCAGGAGGCACATACAAGAGACCTTTGTATCCATGTTAGGAGTAGAAAAAGTTGTAACCTCTTGGACTTTAAATAAGAACTGTGACTATAGACAAACTACACCTATTATTCTCTATCCTTCTAAATAAATATACATATAAATGAAGCATATGCCACAGCTTGTAAGAGACCTGTACAAAACCTATTAAGGGAAACAAATGTCTATTTGGACCATTCATTTACTGCTATCTAAAGAATTAATATGTCAGTAAAGTTATCTGCCCTTCCTCCTCCCCCATTCTTTCTTTTCTCCCCAAACACACACTCACAAGCACACACACAAACACACACATCCAGACACCCCACTATGGAGAAATGGCAACCCTGGAAACTTGTTTTTTGTAAACAGGAATTCCTTTTCTGTCAGATCTTAAGTATTTAAAAAAGATTGGGAAAGACCAGCTTTTATTTTTTATTTTATTTCAATTTTCTGTGTGTGGAGAGCTGCTCTGGCTCTGTGATGTCCCAACACTGCTTTCATCATGCACATTCTGGCAACGTACAGTTTTAATGCAATTTGTCCTAACTTTTCATTTCAACCATTGCTTTTCTCAAAGTGGCCAGAGTTTAAAGACCGCAAAAGCAAAGGGAAAAGAAATACCACGGCAGGGGGAAAAACAAACCAACCCCAAAACTGGTGCTGGTATTCACAGCATTGACACAACCTCAAATGTTTTCTCTGTAGTTATAACACAAAAGCTCTTTCTTCCCTGTTTTGATGTGTTAAAGACTGGAAAGAGAGAGTACCCTTGGAAGTGGTAAAATAAGTATTTGGAAGCACAGAGAAGGTGTTTCTTCTTTGAATGTCCAGCATGTGTCAATAACATGTAGTTATTTACAGTTTAATATTAATTAAATTTTTTAAAATGGTAAGGGAATAAAAGTTAAACTTAAACAAGTTGTGTCACATTCGTTGAACTTCTAGCCATCAGTGTTGCCTTCTTTTTCTGTGTGTAATTATAAGGGCATTTGAAGATAATCATTCTGTTATCGCTGAAATAAAGATAACCAGAAGCCTAAGTCCCTCTGAAAAGGGTGTGAGTGGATCAATAGTGAATTATTGTCTAATTTTGGTATGTGGCAGAAGAAATCACAAACTTTTACTCCTTTAGTGTCCGTAATCTGAACTAATTTTTCTAGCCAATATTATTTGCAGATTGTTTTACTGAGTGAAACAAATAAGGATTTGAAAGACAAATAATGACCTGATTTCTAAACACTCTCTCCTATTCTGACGGCCAAATTCTCGGAGTTGAATCCCAGAGTCCCTTACAATTGTACTTTGTATCCTGGCTTTAGAAAACAAAATTTCAACATGTAAGCTAGATGATTTCAAAACTGGTACAGGTTATACCACCATTCTTATTTATATTTAATTAATCTTTTACTATATAGTCATCAGTCTTAGTATACTTAAAGCAGAAAAAGTATTTAGTTAAACCAGTTTCTATGTCAATCAAAATGAACTCCCCAAACATTTTTGATGTAATACTTTTAAATCACTGGAGTTAGAAATACTTTTAAATCATTGTAGTTAAAGGAAGAAGATGAAGGAATATCAAGGCCCTTGTTTTTCTGTATAGCTGTATATCTTCAAGCTTTATAAAGTTACCAAGGGGGGTATTAAAATATGTAGCTTTTATATATCTTTTTTCCAATTTTTATTAGAGATTTTTTGAGCCCAAACTGATGACAATTGCTGGGAAGCAAGATTTCAAATGCTCTGTTTATGTGTTTATAAACTTACCCCAAGAATATATTCAGAAATATAACCCATTTGATTTCTTCCTATTTTTTGTCAAAAATCAAACCTGCTCTCTTTGGAAAAAGCAGAGGCTTCTGTGATGTTATGGCCCTTTTTGTATTTCAGTAAAGAAGCTGAGGACATGGAGCCAGAAATATCAGAATTTTTAAGACCCAAGTTATTACTGTTAAGGTTTTACCCCTTCTTTTGTGAAGACTGATGCAGATGGATTTCTAATTTCCTTTGGTCTCTGTCCTCTCTTGTGCGTGTTTTCTTTTTTTGTATAAATAAGGCTTGTTCTATTTTACAAGAATGTTTAATTTGGGCACACTCTCCCAGATAGATTCTCATTCTCGATCCCCCAACTTGCCTGGGTTGTGGAACTGGGAGTGGTTTTCCTTCTTTAAAAAGTTCTGCGATTCAGACTCAGAGAGCCAGGACCTTTTTTTCTGGACATGCTGAAACTGAACATGATATCAGGACTTTTTCTCATGAACATTCATCTGGACATGCTCAATGGTCACACCCAAGACTGTACGCCATGTTCATATCCTTCTTATGGGAAAATGCTAAAATCATATCTGCAGGCATCCTAGGAGCATGGCCTGGACATACACCTTGCCCTCTTTCCCTTGACCTCACTTGCCCTGAAGAATGAATACATCCATCTCCAAAGCTCATGCTTCGAAGTGACCAGTCAGATGCTAGCAGGTCAGCTGGCTGTCCTCTTGGACAGAGGATCCATAAATCAGAGAAATGTGGGTATGCTTGAAAGAAAAAGGTAGTCCAGCCTGAGGGGAAGCCACGTAAATCTCTCCCAGAGCATTGTTCCTGGGTAGGGAGTGGGGGTGAGAGGTAGGGTAGCTCATGGAGTTGAGGGCTGTTATTAATGCCCTAGCCCTCCTGCAGTGGGTGCTAACTTGTTGTGCATGAAAGCTGCCACCACCCTTCCCAAACATTGGCCTGCTTGGAAAAGTCAAGCACTGCTGAGCCCTGATTTTCATTTAATAGTCAAAACCAAGATGCATTTGGGCTATGATGATAGGACAGCTCCCTTGAAAAGATTATTTGAACTACAAAGGCATTCATTTAGGGCTAGCGATGTTGCAAAAGGGCCTGCTAGAAATTAGCAGCCTGTCCTGGTATTTGGAGAGCAAGAGTGACAACTTATTGGAAGTTCTCAAGGAATCATTTATATTTCACACTCCACTAGGCAGCTGATTTGAGATTGTCTGTTAGCATAACAAAGGCTCTGAGCCTGTGAACTTCAGAAACCTTTCGACCTCTTAGCTACTGGCATGAATAGCCCCCAGTCCTGCCTATAGAGATCTCCCAAAGCTCCCCTGTTCGTGGCTAAATTGTTAATCAGGGTAATTTAATATAGTTTTCAATATGCCTCATCTCTTATTGGGAAAGGTATTCACAGCTTCCTTACCCCTGAAAAAAAAAGTTCTTTCATTCAAGTGTGAGAGGGGCAGCTGCAGACAAACCCCCATGCCTTGCTGCTCCCCCCACACCCCTCTGCAGCAGCAGCAATGTCCTGAGCAGCGGCTGTGGTGAAGGGCCAGAAAAAGAAGCTCCAACGACCATCCCTTTGCATGCACTCCCAACTGAACCTGAAATTCCAACGTATTTACGCCTAGAATCGACAAAACAAAAACCCAAGGCTTAGCCATAACTGAAACCTCAGAGCCAACACACACACACACACACACACACACACACACACACACACACACACACACACACACACACACGCGCTGATCATGCCACACCCCCTTCTCCACCCTCCCTTCACCACTACCCTTTTCCTCCCTCCTCATCTCCCAACTAAGCTTCTCTTCTGGCTCCTAACAAAACGCACCAGACCCCAAGGCCTGCTAATTTTCATTTCTCTCACTCTTTGGAGGCAGCCCACACCATCCTGCAAGCTCCTTCACACAGTCACCCTCAGCCTGGAGCCCGCATCCTCTCCCGTGTCACATACACTTGCTCTCACCCGCTCCCTCGCACACTATCAATTCACATGCACATTAGTTAGCTGAAAAGAACCAGAGCACAAATATATTCATTTTAATCCAGTTAAGACCTAAGAGGTCTCATAGGATATTATTCAATAGTTTGAAAACCAAGTATAAAACTCAGATTTTGCTACACCATTTCATCTCAAAGAGGCCTACAGCGTACCTTTCTTTCGCTTTCTGCAAGTACATATTGTAAAAAAAAAAAAATTAAAGTGAATAAAAAAGAATCACGGCAAACCACCCAGCTTCAGGCAGACACTGCTCAAATATTATTATGTTGTCTTTTTAATGACTATGTTTCTCATACCTATGTGCAAAGTCCGACGGACAATTTCATACAAAGAAGGAAAACACATGAAATCACTTTTTTAAAAAATTAAAAATGGAAGGATACAATCACTTAATCTTATTTTTCCACATGAAAATTTTAGACATCTATAATCTTTCATGTTTCATTTCCATGTGAGAATTTTAAGACATCTAGAAAAACATATCTGAATATTTCCTGATGGCTTTGGTGAATTTCTGTTCAATCTTGTTCTGTCTTTGTGAGAATTTAGGCCCTGTGTCTTGCTCCTTCCTGGAACAGACATTTTTCATGTGCCCTGTTTTGGTTGGTGTGCTTGTCTCTCAGCCTCCTGAAGTTGGATAAAGCAAGGATCTAGTGCCTGAAGTATTTTCTTTGAATTTGCTCTGGTTAGAGTAGTCCCCGATGGGGGTGGGGAGACTTTCTTTACTCACTTGGGATCCTGATCTAGCATCTCCAAACTGCTAAGATATGAGAGACAAATTTCTGTTTACAAGATCAGGGGAAGGATTACTAACCTCCAAAATAGAAAGTACAAATATAGACCCAAAATTAGTAAAACAAAACAAATAGCCCAATCTCTTTGCCAAGATAGTTTTTCTTGGAGTTAAAATTAAAAAAAAAATAAAAAAAAAATAGGTTTCCTGGTCAATTTTAATATCTAAACAATGCCCAGAGGTGACACTTTGGAACATAAAATAAAATAAGTATATCTAGTTATTACATTATATGGCAAGCCTAAAATCTGCATTTTTCCTTTTTTTAAAAAATAAAAAGAATCTGACAGTTTTAATTTCAATGTTGTGGACATTTTTAGATTATAAACACTTTGTCACTAATCTGTTTATTATTTATTTTAATGATGGGCTTTTTAGTTTATTTTGTTCTGTAAGTAGTAACTTTCATTTTCTTGATAACTTAAGCCAGAATATTTTTTAAACATTAACTGATAGTTACTACAAATCAGTGGATAAATATTTCTGGTTTCTCTTTTAAAAAGCCAGATATATGAAATCATTCTTATATAAATTAACAGAAGTGTAACTTTCAAAAGATGTTTAAAGAGAAAAAATAAGGCTTTTAAATCCAAGAAAGAAACAAAATACACAATTTGCATTTTTTCAGTACTTTTGTTTAACATTTTTTTCATTAGCCTTTTCTTTATTAGAATTTATGATCCATGTCCATCATTATACTTTCACATCTCTGATTGCTGTTAAATTTTCTAATAGAGGTTAATAAATATAAAGGGGTAAAAAAGGTCTATTTGCTTTCATGTAAAATACTCAATATTTTAAGGTTATTTGTATTTGCATTTATATTTTTCCATGTTCTAATTTAAATTATTGAAATTTGACTGAAATTAATTCTATTTGGAGTTAGGAAGCAATGGGGGATTTTTTTTTTTTTTTTTTTTTTTTTTTAAGGAATTAAACAACCTGATTTTGCTAAATTATAACGTTTTCTAGGGGTTGGGCCATCTAACACCCTCTCTAGTATGGCACAGTTTGGGCCTTATATTTATGGAAGCAAAAGGGTTGGGGGAGAAGGATGTATATTTGGAATGGTGTTTGACAGGGGGAATGAACGCAGACACCAGAACAATTATATTACAATCCCATTGGGAATGCCATCACCAAATTTAGCCAGACTGATGGGGCACTGTCTAGACGGTCCCTTTTGTGTATCAGCTGTTTTTTCCCTGCTTTATTGCACTGCCTGAATGTGTGAGTTGAACATGCATATGGATCTCAAACATAACCATTCCTGCAACCATACATTGCTATTAAACTTCCTATCATTTGGCTCAGAATCAAGGGTTGTGTATTCCTACTGTATTCCCTTTACGATATTTTGTAATTAAAATGCAGCTTCCAGAATTAGTGGTTTAACAAAGGTCATAAGACAAAGTAGAAGGTGCCTAGCTGTTTTTTTCTATGAAAAAAAAAAAAGCACTAGATAAACATTTCTATCTTCTCAAACATGTCTACCTCTTTTCTACACAAGCAAAAGAAATCCAGAAAGAAAACAAATAAAACAATGAGTGGAAAGAGGCATAGTACATGTAAATTACTACCTTTCATTTGAAAAGGGCAAAAGATAGAAAGAAAGAATATTTATTAAATATTTTCAGTGTAATTAATGGCAGTGTGTGTGGTTTTCCTTTTTTTTTTTTCTTTCCTTTTTTTTCCCCTTTCCCTCTATTTGGTAAGCCAAATAGAGTTCAATAATCATGTTTCTTGTGAGGTCTTAGAAATAGACTCCCAAACTCTTTTGAATACGTGCTTACAGGATTGCTCTGGTGTTATTGGGCAGATAGGACATCCCAGAGACATTTCACATCTGGGCAACTGTCAGGATTTTGTTTTGTTTGTCAAGATAGTGCAGTAAGGCTAGGACTTACTTACATGTGATTACAGTATCCACACAAAACATTCATTGTCCAAAGGAGCAGGAATGCACCCCTAAACAGGATGCACATTCCATGGGTAATAAATACTAAGGTTGGATGCCTCTGCTAACAACCAAGAATCTGAAACAAGCATAAATTAATTATTCCAATTAGAAAGTGAGAAATAGAAAATTCTATTAATGCTAATGAAAGTAGGTATCAGATCTACCTTTTTCTATAAAAGGTTTATCAGCAACTTTGTCTACAGTCACCAAGAATTAAAAGGTATAAGAAATCAGAATCCCACAAAATGTAAGTCATTATTAATAAAATTCTTGCCTTGTAGTATGAGCCCAAATAAATCCACTGTTTCAGGAAAGAGAATCCCATGTGTCATAGCATGGGTAACTTTTGTTAATATATACACACAAACTATTTGGAGTAGGAATTCTACTCACCATTTGCTAATTTTTGTTTTATCTTAACAACAAACACAACAAAAAATGGTGAAAGTTTTTGTTTGCCTTTAAGGAAAAAAAAATCTAACTTAAAGTTAGTGATAGGAAAAAAAACATTTTTAATAGTTAGACTCTGGTTTCATGCATTAAACTTTTTCAGTGACTAGATAATGGAATTTTTATTTTTAAAATAATTTTCCATGCTTAATCCTTGGAATTCAATAACTATCACTTATTATGGACAATGAAGATTTTATCCATCTTTTGAAGATAGGGTTTTGAAGGGAGGGCTGGAGGAAAGAGAAAGTAAATTTTATTCCCAATTCTACAGAACAGGATAAGACTAGAAGTGATCTATTTTTCAGTCTGAAACATTGGATCACAAATGAACAATCCTAAAATATGTGACATAGAATTGGGGAAATTTCCTGGTTGGAAGAAGGTATGAGACTTGAACAACTGACACTGAACATGGAGACCCTTGAGTCGGCACTTGTAGGCATTGATGTTAACAGCCTCTGAGGCCTAAATTTGGTATGATTGAGAAAAAATGTAGCCAAAGGCTAGGACAGATAGCAAAAGAAACCAAGACTGAGAAATAAGAAAACCAGAGAAAAATGGGGGGGGGGGGGCGTTGGAGAGAAGTGGTTGGGGGTGGGTGGCATGCAGTGTTAGTGAGTGAGTGAGAAAGAAAGAAAGAGAGCAGAGAATGAATATTCTAAGCATTGTTTTAACCTAAAACAGAGACGCTTCCAGGAGAATGAATTTCAATGGAGCTGAGCCAAAAATAATTATAGACATTTTCTTGTTTTGTTTTGTGAATGAAGAGCATCTCTTTTCTCTGGATATGCAAAAGTGAAAAAGAACCAGAGCCAGGAGATTGAAGTGATGCCCCTCTACTTCCCACACAGCCAGTAGCAGACCTTTCTTTCTTCCCTTTTCCAAAAGCTATTGGCACCGAACTAGGCTGGGAAGAGAGGAAAGTGGCAGCAGCCCTCAAACCTAGCTGGATTTTCTATTCTGACAATAGCTTGTTTAATTTGATAAGGCAGCAGTATTAACATTAGAAGCAAGATTGGGGTTGGGGGCCGGGATACACATTTTAGGTTCTAGAAATAGAATATTGAGCTATTTACAACTAAGAATATTCTCCTATTTGAGATACTTGAAACTTTCTTTGGGTTTTATTTTACCAATTACATTTGTTTCCTTGTTTTTTGATCATCAATAGCAGGCTACTAAAGGAAATAAAACATTCTGTCAATTTTTCTCCATTGTCTGTGATGTAAAATCTTTATCTTGAAAACTTTTCTTACAGAGGAAAAAAATGGCATCTGTGAAAATAGCTTGAGCTATAACTGAATTTTTGTGAAAGCAATTATAATATACTTCCCATGAAAGCAGAAATAAAAGGCTTTGTACTAATATGAACTACTCAGGATTGGGGGAGAAACCCACTAACATTAATAGACTTTGGGGAGGAAGCAATCATAAACAACTCAGAATTAATACCTAAAGAGTATTAATTGTCTTAAGTTTAATTAACATATATAAATCATATCATTAGGTAGTGTCTGAAACTGAATTCTCTCCAAATCTTTTATTTTAGGCGTTGTGCCATGTTAAAGACCTAGTTGTCATTTTTATCATTCATATATGTTTATTCTACAAGTACGTTTAAGGTACCACTTTTATCTTTGTAGTATCTGGATTTTTAAAAAACAATATACTTCGAAAACCTAAGAACCAGTTCCTTTCCTCTACATCATCATTCACAACTTGTGAAAGTTAACGTTTGTTTTTATAAATATTTGACTTGCTAAGTTTAACAATTTAGTTATCCAGTAGAACAGCATAGAGAGCTGTAAACTTAATGGGTTAACACCGAAATGCCTTGATACAAATTTAAAACAAAAACACTGTTCATGTTACATTAATAGACAAGGTTATTTATTGGCTTAAGCATAAACGTCTGAGAAAGTAGCAAAAATATGTATAATTTTCTTTAAAACTTTTATATATAAAATTGTTCCTGTTTTTCTGTCAAAAAATATTAAAATATATAATAGTTGGCAGTAAAATTATATAATTCTATGTAGTTAAGTTTTTTTTATTTCTTAAAGATGGAAATGTCTTCATGTACATGGGACTTTATTTAGGGATTTTCAAAACATATTTTAAATGTCACTGTGAAGACATTGTATAAGTCTATGAATATGAGATTTATAAATCCACCTTTAATTTAATTAATCATATTGATTCACTTGACATTTTTCTCCTCCTGAATCTCCCCCATGCTTTTTTTCATCTCTCTATTAAAAGCAATTCATTCACAGTGGTAGACTAATTTTTGAAGCAGATTTTACAAAATAAAACCCATAATGGTTTTAGAAGAACTTCTAAAAGCTTTCAACTTAGATCTGTTAGGAGTGGTTAAAATGAATACTTAAGAATTCAAAGTACTTGATCACACTAATCTTAACTTTATACTTAAAACCCAATTCTCCAAAAGTAGATCTGCTTTATAAAAAGAGCAATTATTAATATTAATAACCAGAATAATCATTAATATGCTCTAAGCCAAAAATAAGTATATGAGATTAGCAACAAATATTTAATTTTTTCAAGCTTTAAAAGAAAACTTTACTACTTAAAATAAAATAACTTGCAAAATAGGAAAATATTTAATAAAAAAATTTCTACTAAAAACCCCAATATATATACAATTTGAGAATTTATATTTGATTATACTGCATTAAATTGTTAAGGAAAAATATTACTCTACTAAAACATTTAGAATATGGTGTACAATGATTTATTGTTAATGACAATGCAATATAGCACACCAATATGTGTATTTACTATCTAAAACTAAGCAGGAAATTAGATAAATGGGACACTTATAATTGATAAGCATCCCAAAGATACTAGCAATAATAATTAAGCTAAAATGAATATAGAGTCCTTGGTACGTGCACCAAAATTTCTATGTTTTACAAGAGTGTATAGATATACCGTATATACGGGTATGCTAAGTGTAGATATATTTGTCATTTGTTTACATCAGTCATCATATTATAAAATGGATTTTCAAGGGTTCTATCTTGACCAATTCTTTTCTAGCCCCAAATTACTAAACCAATTTCAGAGCTTTGCTCAGAAAAGTTACATTTTACTTGAAACTGACCATAGAAATTGCCCCAAAGAAGTCTTGTTTGTTTGTTCTTTTCATTTTTTTTTTAGTGGTATGGAGTCCAGTATGCAACTCTGGGCAGGAAGAGGAAGCAGTAAGAAGCAATTGAAAGGATTAGCATGGGAACTTCCTCAAGCTTCACGGGCTTGTTTGCTGGCCACAGATGCCATTATAGTGTACAGATAAGATATGTTTACTATTAAGACTTTAAAAAGAGCCTTCACACTTCTGAAAATTCAGAGGCAAAGCGGAGCCTTATTCTTTAGCCCATATACTTCACGATGTTGGTCCAGGAAATCTGGCTAAAGATAGTTTCATCCAGCTCACACGGTTTGGGTTTTGTCACTTCATGTCATAACCTCCACATTACTTGAACGTAGTTTTAAAATGTGTTAAACGGAAATGCTGATATAAGCCTAAATGTAGCTGTACTTGCTATTTCTGCTCTAAGTTCATTTATGGTGGTGGATTTAGTTAAAGGAGCCAGAACAGCCATGCTTAACAGTAAGGAAACAAAATCCTCTTGGCTTCAATGGGGGCTAGGTATATGTCAGAGCAGAGGGAACTCACTGTAGATATTGGAGATAAATACCTTCTGTAGAAATGTACACATTTCATTGGTGTGCTATCTAGTGTAAAGAAAAATATGCTACATTACAAAGAAAGTCCCATTAGCTTTCCCCCCATTCTAAATGCTATTTTATATACCTTAAACAGAGAATATGCAATAACGTTTATGATTGTAATAGCTGACTCCAAATAAGAACTGCTAGTGATCTTAGGTGTCTATTGAATCATAATCAAGGACTACCTGGCAAGCATTAAGTGACAATAAAGGGCATTCTTGCTAAAATATTAGATGAATTGGTAATAGAGAAAATGGTCACTTTGGCAGAAAAGTCAACAGAAAAATAGCAGTAATTATATATGCGCCTTGTACACAAACATACTGTATTATATCCAGTGTGCAGTGTGCTATTATAAAAAAAAAGTATGGTACCTCTTCTGGGTGATAGAGCTGCATTAGGAAGTTTTATAGAATGCCTTATTTTCCAGAGCACAGCATTTAGCTTTTCCACATGTTTTTTTTTTTTTTTGGTAGAATTTCTCTTCCCAGTTAAAAACTGGTTTTTGTCACACAACTGCATAATTATTTTTCTGCAACTAGCGATAATTACTTGTTTTGTGTATCTCTATTAGAGTGATTCAGTGTTTGCTGTTCTACCTCATAAAACGCATCTGTATTAGAGCCATGTGAAAAGGAGTATTGACCTTATATAATATATTGCTATATTGGTAGGGGCACACAGCTCTAATTCTTTGTAAAAGGCACAAAAGTCTATATTGCTTTGAGTTTTCCTTTTTTGAATGCTATGTGAGTGTTCTGACTAACGCATAAAACTGGAGGTAACTGAAGACAAGAAACCTCACAACATGGAAATTACTCAGTACACAAAGAAACTCCCTCTCAGATAGATATACAATGGGTGACTGAATAAAAAAGGCTGTTGGAGGGATTTGTTGATAGTGGCATCATAGAAAACTCTGGAATCAGTGTTTGTGAGATTTGTCACACCAAAAAATCAAACAGATTTCAAATCACTCAAGAATATCTAATCATTTTATGTCACTCACAAAGCTCGCCACAAATAAAAATGAAAATTAAGCACAGCCCCTCCTGCCAGTCTTCTTTCATCTTACAGCAGTCCTTCTCTGTCTCTTTTCCTTCCAACTCTTATTTATCTGTGGTTCTCCTTTCTTTCAAGTTCTCTTTAATCCTGCTTTCCCATGTCCCTCTTTAGTCTTATTTAATCAGTGATGCCAATAAAAACAAACAGTCTATTTAAAACAAATGAGCCAGGGCCAAAAAATACGTAATTGGTGCATGCCTTACTTTTTAAGTAAGTACACCTGTGGCATTGTGTTATTTGAAATTTTTATAATTTTAAAAACAAAATCCAAACAAAATAGTGAAGAACTAAAGTGCTGTTTAATGTCCCTGGATTTATTTATAAATACATGTTATGTTAAATGCAGTGAAATCCTTGTGAAACTACTTTCGTGCTTACTGATCCCAGGATGCAGAAAGAATTAGCTTATCCGGGAAAATTCAGTCATAATTAGTCTTGTGAATTCTAATAATCGGGTCTCATCCTATATTTCTTTCTCATATGGTACTCCCAGTGGGAGTTCTGCATGAAAAAAGACTAGAAGATTGGGCATTAATAATGGTATACCTGGGAAATAGGAGCATTTACCTATAGTGCTAATCAGTGAAATTAGAAATCTGTCCCATCTTGGTTCTATACCATTTAACCAATTAAAGGAATAACATCAATAGATTTTTCAAATTTCAAAAAAAAAATTATTCTGTTTTTAAAATACCTCTCAAAATGTTTATTTTACATTTTACCAAAATTATAAAATAAAAATGAAAGTTTATTTCACCTAATGAAATACAGCTTTTACTCGTATAGATAGAAGGCTGCAATTAATTTTTATTTAAAAAAAGTTAACAGTGCTTAAGTTTTATATAATTTCCTCAAACAGACACAAAAGAGCAAGTAAGGGAAGAATCAACAAACTCAGTGGAAAGCTATGTTTATTCTCAAGGCTCTCAGATGAGCCATTTTTTCCTAATTTGATTACTCAGGTTACTGAAATATCTTGCTGGCTGACTGAGGTGACCAATTATTTTGATATATACACCCAGCCTAAATAAAGGAAAAAGTGTAATAGTTTACCAATCTTGAGATGCTGACCTTTTGTCATTTTAAAAACAGAAACACTTCTTTTAAGAGTTACATTATGAAGAACTGCTAACTAGGGTTAGAAAAGCAGGCAACATACAATCATAATTGCACATCTATCTAAAGCCCAACCCTGCACAGCTCTAATAACCCTAATAATTTAGACAATAGTCCATCAACAGTTGAAGCAATAACCTGTAGTACATTCAAACAATGGAATACTATTCAGCAATACACAAAAATGAAGCATTGACACGCTTTACAATATGGAAGAATCTTAACATAATTATGCTGAGTAAAAGAAACTAGACAAAAACAGAGTACAAATCATTTATATGATAGTCTAGGAAATTCAAACTAACATATAGTGACAGATAACAGATCAGTAGTTGTCTGGGGGAAGCATCAGGAGGCAGGGATTACAAAGAGGTATGAGAAAACTTTTGGAGGTGATGGATATGTTTATTATCTTGATTGTGCTGATGGTTTCACAGGTATATACATATGGAAAAACGTAAAAAATTATACAGTTAAATATGAAATGTTTGTTACATACCAATTTTACCTCAATAAAGCTGTTAAAAGTGAATGGACCAATTAGAATGGATACTGCAACCAATCAGAAAGAATACTAGCCATTAACAAAAAAAATTCAGACAGTTTTCAAAATTATCTAGGTGATTGGGATCATGTATAGTGATTCCAATAAAGAATTTGGGAAGTGAGATTGCCCTCTTCATCCCCTTGCTGATATTTATGATCCCTAGTTTAACTCAAAACCATTTTCTTTTTTTTTTTCCTGTTAAGAATTGAGACAGACCTGAATGAGGTGAGCATCACGTTTTAGATTCTATTTCTAGCAGTGCTACAAACCATGTGACAGGGCAGGTGACTACCAGACAATTGTCTAGGCAAAGGTAAACTGAAAGATACTTTCTTCTAGAGAAAATAAGATCCATCCAGCAAGCATTGATTCGTACAGTTGTGTGTTTTGTCATAACATCTCCAAAGATTTTCTCTAAACTTTCTTTAGTATTATGTGTGTGATAAAAATGGAGTAGGGAGGTGAATTGGGAGATATTGTTAGCAAAATAACAGAAATTACCTGAATATATTTTTCTTAAGTAGATATCACCATGTGAGCTGATCAATTTCAATTCACTTTAGCAAAAATTTATTAAAATCCACAATAAGGTGCAAAATCACCATATTGCAACTCTATTCTGGAATGAAAGATGACTAATTGAGTGCCCTGTGTGGTACAGAGTAAAGGATTGAGATAACTCCAGGTTGTTACTTTCATTATTCTATTTTTATTATAGTGAATGTGTTTATTTACTTACAACTAAATTTTCAGTTGCATAACTTGAGTTAGGTCAGTGCCCATCTCAGGGAAGCAGGGAAAATAGCCCTACCTAATTTTTAAGAACCTCGGGGACTAAGCTGACAGTCAACAAACATATGGGAAAAAATACTGGAGGCAAATTAACATTTTACCAAAAGAACATGCTTAAACTTTGGATTTATCAAACATATGTCAATAAAACTGAAACCAAAATCTATTCATTAAATAGAATGTTTTTCTGAATAAAGAAATACAAGTTTTTTACATTACCTAAAATGCAAGTGTTTTCCCACCTTCTCATATTCTGATTTTAGAGGTGTAATATTAAAAATGTGTTAATGAAAACATTTTTATTTAGATACTTAGGTCCTTTTAGTTTTTTTAAACATCCGATTTTTTTCCCCCCCAGGGTCATTCTTCACGTCTCATACTTCGATTTCTGAATTAAGATTTGCAAAAAGAAAAATGTGCCATTGATCTTGGATATAGACATATAACTTAGCTTATGTTGGTAGGTGGCTAACTCCTGACTTTTAAACTACATACAATAGCTATGATTATGATTTTTTTCTGGATAATTTTTCAAAGTAGAAAATAAACAAGAGAAGTTGAATTTTTTGTACTTTGTTCCTGTCCCGTTTTCTTTTTCATGTCTTCTTTCCTCCTTCCTTCCTACTCTCCTCTCACTCCACTATTTAGCCAATGATTTTTTCTGCTATTGTTAATGTCAATTGTGACCAAGACATTGTCTTAACCCTGAAGATGCAATTACTTTAGGCAAGTCCTCTCACTGTTCTTGACTGTGCTTATGGTTAAAAAAGCTCTTTAAATACAATGTTAACTGTCCCCTCTTCTACAGTGTATGTGAGATTATTCTCTTTAGTTACCTCTTAGTACAGGATTTTAGCTTTAACCAGCACCAGTTCAGTGATAAAGGAATTCAAAAGGTTTCTAAGAGGCCTCACCTTGGCCCCTCCTACCACCTGATTTCTGACATTCCATATACTCTAGTGAGACAAGTACACCTCATTCCCCTTCAGACTACTGGAAAGGGGATCAAAATCAAGCAGTTTGTAAGCCAATACATAGAGGGGAAACTTTGTACTTAGGTTCCTGGAACTGGGGACTACTGCTAGGAAGACCCAAAGAGGCTTTTGGTATTGAGATGAAGATAGATGAAAAAAACTGAATTTGTTCTGTGGGATCTCTTGGTGTTCAGCTGCGGCTTCCTGTTGTTGAGATGCTCACTCAACCTCTCATCCCTCCTGCACTCCTTACCTGAAGGGAGATTGAAACTGGCATCATATTTAGGATACTTCATGGCCACATTCCAGATGTCCATGTTTTTTGTCTGCCCTACCCATCTCATTGGATTTTCTTTAGGGCCCAATGTGATACTGTATGTGACATCACTTTGCAAACTATAAAGTGTGATAAAAATGTGAGATGGCTTTACTAGAAACAACAGAACACTAGAAACTGATACGGTTTAGTAATATCAACCAGATACATATTGATTGACTCAAACCCTTCATTTTTTTTTTAGGTCTTGACACAACCACCTTGGTGCAGACACACCTTTTTAGCTCACAGGAAATCAGATCATTAGGTAGAGTCAATGAGCTGCTGTTTGTGATATTTTACCACGTAATCTGGAGAAAATATTGGGAGAGTTTGTCAGCCCTGAACACTGGACATGGGGAGTCTTATTAAAAAAAAACCACAAACTTGTCTTCTCGGAAGATATGTGAAAAATTGCTATGGATAAGCCATTAAATGATCTCTTTAACAAGCCCTATCCTCTATTAACTTTCCACATACGCACTCTACTGTAAAGACCCTCCTTTTCCTCTCATTGATCCATTAACATAAAGTCATTTTCTAATTCACTATTATAAGTAATTACAATTAGAATGGATTTATTAATTAATGGCTATTATAATCATTATTAATTACTCTTAACTATACAGCATTTCATTTAATCTGTTTCATAATTCTTCATCTTTAAAAAGATAGAATTCAGAGTTACCCCTGAGGACAATGGAACCCACGAAATCAGTTAGGGATTATAGTTAGAACAAAGAAATAAAAGTATTTAACATTTCAAAATGAAGAGTTAAACAGACCTCGCAAATCTCTATGTTTATTTTGCCTGCATCAGGTTAAATTTCCAGAAATTGGAAAAAACAATACAATCTCCAAATTCTACTTTGTGTATTTCTTTTATTCATCAACTATCCAAGGAACATAATGATCTCAAATTTTTATTTTTATAGATATGCAACATTTGGATAGACAATAAACAATTTTATCTACTTTCACTAAAATTTTTGAAAATACAAAATTAAAAGAAGATAATTTTTTTTAACCCAGAGCCTGAGAATTATTTGCAAGAAATTGATGTTAATTGAAAAGCAAAACATTATTTCAATCTATTTCCAAAGAAAGTTATTGGAGTATTTTAGAATATTCCAAGATCTATATATTTACTTTACCTAAAATGACATCTTTTGCTATACACATTATTTATTTGTAACTAATTACTTTTATGGATTATTTACTGTTCTGTCTAAAGACCAACATACCATACCAACACTTTCTCTATTACAGTAAAAAGTTGCAAGAACAAATTATACCAAATTCTGTTTCAAAGTAAGCAAAACTATACTATGGGAAAGCCTAAGCAGATATTATAAGTACAGACATAAATATGGGATAAAGGCAAACTTTTTTGCCTTAAGAGATCCTAGGATGAAGTTGAGTTAGAGGAGATACCAAAGACATATAATTAAACATAAATTTTTCATTTTTCCCAAATAACTAACTCAGTTACTCCCTTGCACTGACCATTTCTGGCTGAATCCAATAATCTACTTTGATACACCATTGAAGTATTTTACCCCACATCTTGAGAGCATATATTTCAAGAAAGGTGCTGCATCACATCTTTTAAGATACCATTGAACAGGAACCAGAAAGTGTGCACCTGGCCCATGAAAAATGGCTTGAATGAGAAATGGGATATTCTGCAGAATCCTACAAATCCCTTCACTGCTACTCCCTGATTTCTATCTGTCAATTATCTCAGTTGGTTTTAATGGTCACTCATTTTTGGTTCTTGTTCTTAGTTCAGTATTTGAACTAATTTCTTGTATGACTCCTAGTAACTAAAGTTAGCTGCCCTCCACAACCCACCTGAACCTAATGCCCACTTGTTCTTTGCTGGTACTCTCACTGCCTTTTCCCTGCAGTCCTGCCGTACCAGCTCCATGTTATGCGTGGTCTGACAGCTATGTCACACATTTTCTTTTATCTATGTTAGCATACGTGTTTGGTCAATTTACAAAAATAAGCAGTTTATTTTAATACTTAGTTGACCACATAGGAAGCCAATTAGTAAATTACTGCATAAAATAATCAAAAGACTGTAAGAGTCAGAACTAAGATGGTAGCAATAGGGTAGAAACATGACGGGTTTAAGAGCTAGCTACTGAAGAGGTAGATTTGATGACTGGATAATAGAGATAAGGGAGAGGAAAAAGCCTTCGGTCTGTTTTAACTCTGGATCATGAAGCTATTTATTGAAATGGGGAACACAGAAGGAAAAGCAGATCTTGGGTGAGGGAGATGTGATGAATTCAGTTTTGCATAATCATAGGTGTGAGTGTAAGAGATCCAAATTGTGATGTTCAGTGTATGGTTGAATATAGGGTCTAAAGATCAGGCAAGAAGACATCTAGGTTTGGGATATATATTTGAAAATAGAGTATTTAAAAAAAGACTAAGTGGTCAAAGGTATTTGAAAAAAAGTCAAGAAGTCACATAGGATAGGGACTCAAAACCACTGAGTTTACCACCAGAAGCTATTGACAAATATGGTTAGTAGTGTTTTAATAAAGTGGTGAATTTTTGAAGCATAAGCCAGAATTCAGAGGATGGAGGAATAAATAGAAAGTGAGGGAATGGAGTGCCCTATCCTTACAATGAAGACAGGCCAGATTTTTATCTCATCTCAGGATTAACTACCAGAATTACGTACATATTCTCAAAAAATTTTTTAAATAAAGTTTTCTACCTGTCTTCCACATGTATTCTCTATTCTTTCTTCTAGGTATCTCTGCTGTGGTAGTTTATTTTAAAGAGATTATATATATACATATATATATATATTTTATATATATATATATATATATATATATATATATATATATATATAATATATAAATAAAACATTTAACACAAAGCTTAACACAGTAAATGATCAAGTAATATAACTACAGGCATTCTTAATTATCTGAATCGAATCCACTTCTGAAAACATGTGGGAAGACAAATTTTTTTATAGCAAGAGAAAATATTTTATTATTTTAAGTGGGAAAAATAATAATGCATTCTTAGGACATGTAAAAACCCAACCAGTTCCCCTAAGTATCATTAAAACACTCTTAAACTTCTATATAATAATCTACGAAGAATTGACGCACTATAAAAAACATAATACCTGATTATTTAACATTTAATGAACACATTAGTGAATGTGTTAGTGTGGATTATAGACAGTATCAGATACAAATTGCATCTTCCTTCTACACTGCAATGAATGTGTGTTCTCATGTAAACCAACAAGAATATGTGAAAAATACATAATGAATGTGATTAACATAACAAAATAAAAAAATGAGGGCTTTTTTTTTAATGGTTACTTTTTAGAATGAGCTTTAGTGGAGAGGGAGAGCTTTTCACTTATTAATGAATAACACCTTTGAACAAGACAAACATAAAGCACTGTCCTATTTGGAGATTATCTGAGATATGAATGCCACACATTCTGCATCCTCTTGTACAACTATCTGGAAATTACATGGCAATTCATTATTATAATTTTAAAAATCAAACACTAAATTTGGGAATAAATGTTTTAAAAAGTCATTATTACTATTATTAGTATTGTGTAGACCTACGGTGTAACCCCAGAGTGCTATTATTATGGTACATGAGCAAAGGAGAGCAGTAGTTCTCAAATGGGAGCAACGTTGTCTCCTCGAGGACATTTGGCAATATCTAGGAACATTTTCAGTAAGTCAGGGATGCTGCTAAACATTCTACAACACACAGAACAGCCCCCTCCCGCAACAAAGAATAACCTAACCCAAAATGTCAATAGTCCCATAATTGAGAAACTCTGAAGGAGAGACAAAAAGTGGAATCAAACCAATATTTCAGAGGACACCTCAATTAGAATAAGGATTAGATCGAATATTGCAAAACAAGGAGTTGGAATGAAATGACGTTCTTAGCTTAGGGAACTATAAAATGGATCTTTTCGTGAAGAGGACTTATAAACATAAGAAAAGGAGCTAGTTTGGGAGGGAACTATGAAGAAAAATGTTTAGTTTTACCATGTTACACTTCAGATACGGATGGAACATCCAAATGCATTAGATAGTTATAATTAGTGCAAGAGTTTTTATCTAAATTTTTCTGGTTAATTCTTTATTTAAAAAGCATTCAGATATTCTTCAGTTTATAAGTCAAGTAACATATCTGAGCTCTAATTTGTGCCATATATCAGAGATGTTTTACACATGCAATCTCATCTAATCTTCAAGGCACTGCTGAAGAGTGGTACTACCATCCCATTTTATGGATGAGAAAAATGAGGCTTAGACAGGCGAAGTGACTAAGGTCATACAGCTACTAAGTCATTGTACTAGGATTTAAACCAATGTCTACTACCATGTTTCCCTGAAAATAAGACCTACCCCCAAAATAAGCCCCAGTTAAGATTGTCAGCCAGACGGACGCATTTAGTATGTTATCTGTTCCAGAAGATGACATGACTGTATTGGAATAAATGTAGATTGTTGTACATGAAAAAATAAGACATTCCCTGAAAATACACCCTAATGCATCTTTTCGAGAAAAAATTAATATAAGACCCAGTCTTATTTTCTGGGAAATTTGTTAAGTCTGAATCCTGTTTTCTTTCTTTCTTTCTTTTTCTTTCTTTCTTTCTTTCTTTCTTTCTTTCTTTCTTTCTTTCTTTCTTTCTTTCTCTCTCTCTCTCTCTCTCTCTCTCTCTCTCTCTCTCTCTCTCTCTCTCTCCTCTCTCTCTCTTTCTTTCTATTTTTTCTTTCTCTCTCTCTCTCTCTTTTCTTTCTTTCTTTTTTTTTCTATAATAATTTTCTTTTAGTACTCACGCATGCTGTAGTTATTTCAGACAATCCCCTACAACCAACCACACCTTTACTGAGTTTAATGAGTAACTTCCTCCAGCTGTATACTCACACATGCATATGGGAACACACACACAAATACTTTTTAAAATATGTTTTTTCTTTATATGTAGAAATTTGGAAAATACAAAAAAACATAAGTCAAGAGGATGAATATCATTAATTTCACCCCTTAGAAATATCTACTAATAAACTTTAAGGTATCGATTTGAATCTCTACTGTCTTTCTTTTTCTCTTTTTTTTTTCTGCTAATGCTTTTGCTGATATACAGTGATATTTCTAAAATGAATCACAAGGAATTAGAAGGAAGAGATGAAGGGAGAGATGGTACACAAGCTAGAGAATTAGCTCTCAAATTCATAAAGAAGAAACTGGTGAGGTGGGGAGGGTGGGGAGAGAGAAAGGGAAAGGGTAATTTCTAGAACCTCTTTTTGCCCAAGGAGTACTTGGAACTTAATAAATCTTAGTTCATCTATCATCTCTATGCTCTGCTAATGACAAGATTAAATTGAAGCTATACTTTCCTGAGTGCTTATCATTTGCAAACGCAGTACTAAGAGCTTTACTAACATTATCTCATTCTCTCCCTGCAGCAACCTTGAGTAGGTATTATTATTTCCAACTCAGAGAAGAAACTTAGGCTTAAATAGGTTTTAAAAACTTGCCAAGTTCCACACCTAGTTTTGTGGGGAAGTGAGGATTCAAAAGCAAATTTGTCTGACCACGGAGGCAGTGTTCTTACTCTGTGATGCTGCCTGCTCTCACTGAAGAAAAACGCATGGGAAAGTATGTCACTCAGGAAATGGAATCAGAGCAGAGTTGAAGACCTGGGGGTCTTAGGCATTGAACACTGTCATGGTTTCTAGCTTCAGACCTCTTTTTCTCTTCTCTTTGTATGGTTGATAGTCAGCCTCTGAAATATGGTTCCAAGCTTGAGTCACTAGATATTTTATATTTGATGCATTGGAAAAATACAGTGTGATAAGGGACCTACTTGGGAAGATTATGATGTGCCTGACACATAGTGGGCCCCAGTAGTTTGCTGAACGAATAATCTGAAGAAGGAACTCCACTAAACTGAAGAGCACCTCTCTGGGATAACTTTAATAATAAGCTGAGCCAGACTCCTATTGGAGTTTACCACTTACCTACTCGTATATAGAATGGACGAATTTCAACAGATGTTGGCTGACTGAGATTACTATTACCTGCTACCTTTCTTAAAGTCAGACTACTGCTCTTGTAAAAGAGAAGAATATTAGAGTTAAAATTGTGTGATTATAAATAATCACATTTTGACTCAAATTTAAAGTAAATAAACATATTCCTTTGATTTTGACAAAATGTTTGGAAAACATAATCTTTGGCTTTTAGTTTTATGTTGTAGGATGAAGCTATTATGCAAAAGTAATCATTAAGTTTGGGTGCATTTTCTCAGCCACCCTTCTAGGTTGGGGGTATTCTGCATATCTGTGGAAACATGCTCTTCCTGTGAAACTTGATGTAAATCACCAGTTTTACACGAAGGCCTATATTAGTCTAGTCACTCACAGACATTTTTATGCTTAATTGTTGGGTAATAATCTGTTTATTTTTGTGATAAATGTTTCAAAGCTACTGTTCTCTGGGGGTGCTCACATAAAGGAAGATATTTGTCTCATTGGAATCTTAACCACACTGCAATTAAAATGAAATACAATCAATAAAATATTAATATTAATGCAGGTATGTTTGAAGATCAACTACTTAATGGTTAGGTCCACATCTATCATTCTCCAGCTTTCTGAAGGTCAGTATATAGCAGAGTCAATGAGTTAACCAGCAAATTGGAAATACAGTATCTGTCTAATTGTGGGTCTATTATGAATTCCTTAATAAAATGCATGACTTGTTAATGAGAGTTTATGCTGCCTATTCTTTTTAAAACCTCTTGACTGGGCTGCTACTTTGAGTTGGAGTTTATTGAACATTATTTTTAGTGCTAGATATCCCTGTAACACTATAGGACTTAGAATCATAAGATGTTAAAGCAAGAAATGGTTATATAGATCCCTTCTCACTCTTTCATTTAGAGATGGGGACACTGAAAAGCAGTGAATACAATAGAGTTGCTCAATGTCACACCATGATGGACCTGGAATCCAGGTCTCTTGGTTCCCAGGCCTTTGCTCTCCAAAACACCAAGCCCTGAATTTCAAGATCCCAAGCCAACATCTGGTTTTGCAGATACTCTAGGTAATTTGCCTTGAAACTTGTGGGCCTGGCTGGTGTGTTCTAAGCAGAGGGAAGTAGGGATTTAGTAGGTGAAGGCATAAGGGAGCAGCGGAAGCTTGCACTAACTGAAAGTTTTATCTTACAGTATCAGGAACTGTGGTAATTTTCTTTCAGGCTGCGTTTGGTGAGGGTGAGCCACCTATCTCTCACTCAGAAGTGAGCATGTGAAATGATTAGCACCAAATTTAATCTCATGAAAAGTACTACCTCTAAGTCCCAGGCATATGGATGGAACTCCTTGGTATTCCTGCCAAGTAAAACAGATTATTAAAAACTGTTGATATCTCAATTGCCATTATGGTGTTTTATGCTTGCAGTAGAAATAAAAAAATAACAATGATCTTTCCCACTGATTTTCCTTTGCTACTTTCTATGTGAGTTAGCTTTAATTATTCATTTTACTTCATGCTGGATAACAAAAAGATTCTAAGTTTTGGTAATTTGTATAACTCTAGCAGCACTCTACAAAGGAGAAAGAGCTTTTGAACTGAGGTTTTACTCTGTGTATGATTGTTCAATCTTACAGGAAAAAAAATACAAACAAAATTATAAATGGAAATAACTGCCAAAAAGATCTGAAGACATTTATTCGTAAAGATATATGTACTCTGATGTTCATTGAAGCATTATTTACGGTGGCCAAGACATGGAAACAACAAAAGTGTCCTTCGATAGATGATTGGATAAAGAAGATGTGGTATATATATATATATACAATGGAATACTACTCTGCTGTAAGAAAAGATAAAATATTGACCTTTGGGACAACATGGACGGATCTTGAGATTATTATGCTAAGTGAAATAAGTCAGACAGAAAAAGTCGAGAACCATATGACTTCACTCATATGAGGGATAGAAAACTGAAGGCAACAAAGGAACAAGAAAAACAAACAAAGACACAAAAACTCATAGACACAGACAATAGTTTAGTGATTACCAAAGGGCAATGGGGGAGGGGGGATGGTAGAAGAAGGTAAAGGGGGTCAAATATATGGTGATGGAAGGAGAACTGACTCTAGGTGGTAAGCACATAATGCAATATATAGATGATGTATTGTAGAATTGTACACTTGAAACTTTTGTAGTTTTGTTGAACATTATCACCCCAATAAATTTTAATTAAAAAAAGAAACTTTTTTGAAAACAGGGAAAAAATGCTCCAGAAGTTTATTTAAAAAAATAATATATGGAAATAACTATTCATTTCCATTTTAAAACATTCACTTTTATTATGCAAATGGTCACTGTGTAGTTAGAACAAGTTAAAGATGCTTCAGTGTTTGACATTTTTACCAAAATTGCATCAATTTTTTACCAAAATATAGCTACTTTATTATACCGATCCCGTCATTTGCCTTTCAACTCTGCAGAAAATAGTTTTGACTGTTTTAATAACATATTTCAATTTGATTGCTAGATGAAGGTGTTTTGCAACAACCAAATCAAGTTCACCAGTTGAATCCTTATTCCTGCTCTTATTCACACTTTCTCATTACCTTTTTGTGCCTGAACAAGTTACCCAGAGTCATGGAGTAGAAAGGAGTCTTCTCTTCTTCTCACAAGATGTTTGTAGCTCAGCTTTTCCAAGAGGCATATATGTCTGTGTCTTTTTCGTGTCTATACATTGAAATTACTGGTTTTCAGTACAATAAACTCTTATAGCTGGCAGAGGTCTTGGACAATCTTCAACCCAGTGTTTCCCAGGTTGAGGGGTGTGTGCTGCTAGTGTGCATAAGATGATTTTAGGAGGCATTTTGATATTGAATGACACAATGAGAAAATTCACTTCCTTTCAGGTTTTTTGAGACTTCTAATTATATCAAGAAGAAAGTCGCAGGCTGGTGCTGACAAAGAACTCGCTACACTTTTCAAGAAATAGAAGGCAAGCCTCAGGCTCAGAGTCTTCAGGAGTCTTCAGGAAAATATGTAGAGCTAGAATTTAATAATATTGTATGGTTCTCATTAAATTAATTTTTCCAATTTACTATCTATTTATGGCAGGGACACAAAACTTCCTTTTAAAACACATTTAAGTTAAACATACTTTAAAAAATTAATTTAAAGACACAAATTAAGTAAAAATTAGTGCCATGAATACAGCAGTACAAATATCCCATAAAGGCTGTAATCACTGATATGGTATAAAATCAGGAAGCTGCTCAGGGAGTGTCTACAGCTTGGGGAGCTAGAGGCTGACTTGACACTGAGTTGCTGTCTTAGAGGAGGCAAGAAGAACATTCCACAGAGAGGGAAGAAACACGAAAAAATGCAGAAGTATAAACATTGAAGATTTTAAGCTTAGGAGCTGAATATCTCAAAAACTCAAATTTGAAGTCAAAGTTCATCAAATTGTATTTCTCTCCTCCAGTCCTTTAAGGAGTTTAATTTGTTAAGAGGGTGATATCATTTTTGTCTGATGCATTGTTTAATTGCTTCAATGACCAGGCATAAATAGTCTTTTCATAGTATTCCTCCTCCACAACCTTTGGTGGGACAGAAAGGTGACAATAGAGAAGTGAGCTGACATTAGGAGCCCTGAATGATGATAGACTGGTCACTTTCTTAAGAACATTGGTGCTCATGAAAGAGCATGTTGTAAGGTTACTGAGAACTACAGTACAGATGCTATTACAAAACTGCATGAAATTGGTTAGTGGGTCTAAACCTTGGGGTTGAGAGAAGGTATTTAAATTTACATAGAATCATGTATGTGAGGCAGGGATGCGACGATATGAGAGTAGAGCTCTTTGCAAATGATTATGCAGGGTAGTGAGGTTGTCACAGAAGGGCCCTGTATATCACGAGACATTTTGGCACATTTGGTGTGAGGTGGTTGTACATTTTTAAAAAGCATTTGGGTTATATTTTTTGTTTTTGTTTTTGTTTTTACTTTCCTTATGATAGTAATTTTACATGAGGTAACTGAATATCACGGTACAGCAAATCATCTGCTTTAGGTATCTCCATGCATTCACTCAAATTGATTCTATGGAGAGACTCTAAGGTGCTGGGTATATGAAGGAAGGAAGGAAGGGAGGAAAGAAGGAAGGAAGGAAGGAAGGAAGGAAGGAAGGAAGGAAGGAAGGAAGGAAGGAAGGAAGGCTGTAATCCTTGCCCATAAGGTGCTACCATGTGAGATTGGGAAGAATATGTTAATGTACCAGAAGGCAATCTAAAGATACTACAAATCATGCTCACTTTTGGGAGCTACTATAGCCATGGGAATGGTTAAAGTTCAAAATTAAGAGAAATCATTCCAGTGGTAGTTGTACCGCATATAGTCATTTGAAACCTATCTTCAGAATGTGTAAACATTTTTCTAATAGAATACAAGGTCAGTAAACTATCACATTTTCCATAGTCTGGAAATCTCAGGATGTCACAGAAAGGGTTGTCCAAGAACATGACTAGAAAAAAACTTCAATCCTCAGGCTGCTTGGATAAAGCCTAACTATCCACTACTTAACCCTCCTACTCCAGCTGTACCCGTTACAGTAATTCATCAGAATTGGTGCTCTTTTGGATGAGGCAATAATGTGCTTACATCTAATTTGACTATATATCATAAGTAAATTATTAGCTCACACCAGAACAAAGAGGATGGCCATTGCCACCTATACTTAATTAGCCTATGCAATACAAAGACCAACCATCGGCTACATGTAGTATTTTCATGGACCTCCAGGAGTTCTTGGATCACATTTTGAAAACCACTACTCCACTGTACTTCATGCTGGTGTCTTCTTGGATAGTATATGTCTGGGATATATAGATGGAAAGTTCATGCTTCTAGTAAGGTCAGAGATAGAAACTTGAGGTGGGCAACTTTCAGGAAAACTTTAGAAGAGCCTCAGGCTAATATGTTCACACTTTATTCCCTAGATTGCCTGGAAATGATTTTTGGTCAGAATAGTTTTTTTCTTTTTTCTTTTTTTTGAAAGTGCAGGAAGTTTTTGTTTTTCCTTTTCATCTGTGATATTCAGCATTTCAGCCATATATGCACATTTTTATCAGAGATGCTTAATCATTTCTTGGTTTACTTTTCAAGAAGCTTGAAATGAGTTTGGGTTTTCTATGAGCTTGATAAATAAATATGCAATAAACAGAAAGTCCATCTCATTTTAAATTTGTATTTTTTTCCCCCCAGAGAGAGCATATTTACCAGTCTCTATTCCCAATTTTTGTCATCACTGAAATAATCTCTGGTTGGGCACATGGATAAACCACACATACACACGCTCCCATGCACATCTTCCCCCTTCCATGAAGTTTTGGTGTTTGTCATTCTGATTGCCACTGGTTGAAACTCTGATTTCAAAAAATAATGAAATAAATTGAGGAATCTGTAGATTTTACTTCATCTGTGCACCCAGCAAGAGAGATAAATTTAATTTGAAAGATGGTGATGATATGGACTTGATTTCCTATCCAGCAGGAAGATGTATAGCATGAATAAAATGCCAAGAAATAAACCAATGAGGTACTGCGTATGATTGTTTTAAAAAGGGAAAAATATTCTGCAGGACTCATGAACCATTATTTCAAATGTTTGTGTAAATATGGTTTACTTCATCATCACCTTTTCCAATTATGTTTATGTTCAGCTCCCAAGTACAGCCTCTTCTTCCTTGTTTGAAATGCCACCAACTGAACAAGCATTTTCATTAATACAAACAGTGTTTACAATCCCCAGGAATGATGGTGGAAATATAGAAGTTTTTTGTTATTTGTAAACTAGACTTACCTCAAAGAGGTGTCCCATTAGCAATAAAGCCATTTAAAATATTACAATTTTAGAGTCTGTGTGAAATTTTTGTATTTCTAATATCATGCAGATAAAACATTTTCTTTTTATTTTTGAAAAATATAATTTGCATACCTAAATAGATTAGGAATTAAATCAAGTTTCTTAATAAAAAACAACTTATTTTTCAGGTCAGTTATGGAGACACTCAATACTTGGAAACATAACTACGCCTTTGTTTGTACTGAAGTTTTAGTCTTAGAAGACTATAAAGTATTTTAACTGCATTCAATATTTAAGCAAGACATTATTATGTAGTGGTTAAGATCAAGGTCTTGGAGAAGACTGCCTGAGTTTGAATCCTAGCTTTACTAGGATTAACTATCTTCATAAGCTTGGGAAGTTGCCAGACCTCTCTATACTAGTTTCCTCATCTGTAAAAATGGGGATAATAATAGATCCTACCTCAGAGATTTGTTGTAAAGATTAAATTAGTAAATATTTGTTAGAGAGAACAGTGAAATAAAAGTGTTTACTCTTGCTAATAGGGTATTTCACAACAGTAAAACAGAGGTTCAAGAAGGAATAAAATGAGAAATATATAAAGTATGGCACAGCCAAACAGAAAAAAGCTTTTGCAAATCCTGGGCTGTGAAGGACATCTTTACCTCTTTCGTCCACTCCAGGACCAGGATATTATCTATAAATATTAGTGAGTCTTCCTGATTCAGGCATTTTTCCTTTAATAATACCTGAACACAATGTTTTTAACATTTAAAGATCATCAGAAAGGTAATTAAGAGTAACTGAGTGCTGAATTAACTGCCTTTCGCTTTGACCTTCACCTTTATTGTCCAGGGTTCCCTAGTTTTCAAAGTTGACACACTTGGCATTTGACTCTTTCCTTCCCATGGTTTAGCTATTGACTCATTTGGTTATTTTTCCTGATCTTTCTAATTTAGTCCAAACTTGGATCATTATTATCTTTCATCTTTGTCAACTACTTCTTGCTGCTCTTTCTGCTGCTCATCCTAACTCCCCCTTTCTCAAACTCAAAAAGAATTTTTTAAAATTAATATATGCTGTCTCACCTTACCTTGTTGCTTATATCCAATTGCCCTGCTTCTAATAGCACAAGAGACATACTATGTGTCGTTGAAGTGAATGATGGTACTGCCCTGCTAGTTCTCAATGGTAACAATCCTAGTTGATTCATCACCAGCACTTCTAAATCAAAGTAGGGAAGAATGGTTTTATGATGCAGTATACTATTTTAAAGATATTGGTCTGGTCTTACTGCTTGAAGTCATAGGTTAGAAGAGAGAACCATATATCTTTGGAACTGAACTGGTGACCTAGACATGAGTTCCAGCACCTGTTAAATACCCCAGAGCTATTCTAGCCCTTAAAGTGATTTCTCTCTGTTCTTTTGAAAACAGACGTTAAGAAGGAGAAAAAGGACACACTGAAAACTAAGCACGAACTAAAGACCTTTAGAAAATCACTCTAATACTCGCCCAACCATGCTCAGTGGGAAGACTTGCTTTATTGAATCCATACTTTATCAGAATGACTTCTCAGAAGACACCCTGTTAAAAAAAAAAAAAAAAAAAAAAAAAATCCTTGCTCAGCAGAAAGCATTTTAGATAATGAAAGAAAGACGAGCCAAAGATGATGATTATTTCATGTCCTCATTCCTTTCTTTGTCCTTTTTTTCCACTAAAATTCAGGCATAGTATCATGGAGAGTAGAATGTGGCCGCATGGTGGAAAAGCATTTGGAGTAGGTAATGGGATCAGGGTGTGGGCCTAAGGTCTGTTACTTGGGAAAACCATTTCTCCCTGTGAATTTCAACATCTATTCACACAGGGAAGTAATAATAATATCTACTTCACAGAAATTTTGTGAAAATTAAATGATACTTCCATGTTGCAATAGTAATATTAGACATTAGCACTGTTTTTTTATTAGCAATAAATAATTTTGATTTTATAGATCTAAATAATTAATGTTCCCAAAACCTTGTTTTATACCAAGCTAGATGTATGATTTCCTTTAATTTTTTTTTCTTTTTTCCAGAAATTCATCATCTTCACATCTTCTGGGATGCAGTATATGGAGAGCAAGGAGCTCAGACATTGGAATATGAGAGATCTAAAGCCAAACTCTAGTTAAGGCACTCTGAATTTACTTATTAGTGACAGTCAAGACCCTAACCCTTGGTGTTCCTTTCTGTAATATGGGGCTAACGACATCCATTTTGCAGAGTTGTGGAGAGGATTAGTGATAATGTATAAAGGTGCCTATCCTAGTGAATAGTTCACAGTAAACAACCATCTTATTATAAGACGTTTTTGTGTTTTTTTTAATGCCTTCATGTTATCATCCACAATATGGATTTCCCTTTGTTCACAATTGCTTTAGAGGTCCTCAAACATTGTGCTTAATGGATAGTAAATGCTGACAAGATTGTACCTTGAAAAAGATGAGTCATTTGGATTGATAAAACATTAAATGGCAATATAGTGGGCTCAAAAATTATTTTCTGTTCAGATATCCTAACTGCAAATTATTTAGAAACTCAAGTTCCTGAGAAATGTGAACATTGATAAGACATGGTTACTATCTTTAGGAACCTTACATCCTGGCAGGAGATATTTCTTTCACTAATATTTGTGTCCAGCCAAATGTTATCTTTGTAGGAAGACTGGGCTATGAAGTGAAAAAAAAAAAAAAAAAATGCTTTCAGAGATTGGATAGTAGTCTTTAAAGTCATCCTTCTGTCAAAAGGCATGAGTGATGGTGAACTGCGTGGGCAGGGGAGGAGAATTAAAATCTATGTATTTTATGTGTCAGGCACAATATAGAAAATTCACACATTCATTGTTTTAGTTCATCCTGAAAACCATCCTATGAGATAGGTTACAAAATGTTGATTTCATGACAGAAAATAATTGTTAGTTTTAGAGAGGTGAAACAACGGGTCTAAGATCACACACTCTGAGTTTTGGAGATGGGCTTTCAATCATTAACAGGGGCAGTGGGATTAAAAAGTGGATTTTGTTCAACTTAAAAGAAAAAAAAATTTTTTTTTAAATCTGAGAATTTTACCTTCTCTAAAAATGTCTTATTTTCTCTCCTGGATTTTCTTATTCCCTTCTCTGTTGAGCCCAACAATGAGTTCTATTCTAGATTTTGGAACCGTCTGATGAGGGCTATAGCCATTCTTTCTGCACACATAGCCCAGAGGGCTTATCTTATTTTTCTAACCTGCATACTTATGACAAAAAGAACTGACAGCTATTTCAGATGTGCTAGTGTTTAGTATTCAAATAAAAGGAAACTCTGCCAACATTAATTTAATCATAGAAACATGCTACAGAATATACCACAATTAAGATATACGACTCAGTCATTTATTTTTTATTTAACTAATATTACTAATTATTGCTCCCTCAATCTCAATAAGTCACAAAAGTTTGTATAGGTATAACTTGCAGACATTGTAGGTTTGATCCAAGCCACCACAATAAAACAAATACCGCAATAAACAGAGTCACACAAATTTTTTGGTTTCTCAGTGTATATGAAAGTCATGTCTACACTACACTGCAGTCTAAGTGTGCAATAACATTATATCTAAAAAATGTACAGAACTTAATTAAAAATACTGTATTGCTGAAAAAAATGCTAACTATTTACTGAGCTTACTGGAAAAATGGCGCCAATACACTTGCTCAACACAGTCGCCACAAACCTTCAATTTGTAAAAATTGCAATATCTGTGAAGCACAATAAAACAAGGCATGCCTGTAAAGCAGTCTTAGGTAATCAGTATAGTCAGCCATGTGTACCAAATTAACAGGGCTTAGCGGAAAGGATTTTTCCTCCGTATGTATCAACAAATCTGAAGATGAATAAACCAGGAGAGGTAAAGAACAAAGGTGGAGGGTGCAGAGATCAGGAACCTCTTTTTTCCTTCCTTCCTTCCTTCCTTCCTTCCTTCCTTCCTTCCTTCCTTCCTTCCTTCCTTCCTTCCTTCCTTCCTTCCTTCCTTCCTTCCTTTTTTTAATGTGGCTAGAACACTTAACATGAGATCTATCCTCTTAACTAGAGATCTACTACCGTATTTCCCCGAAAATAAGATCTAACCGGAAAAATAAGCCCTAGCATTATTTTTCAGGATGACATCCCCTGAACATAAGACCTAATGCGTCTTTTGGAGCAAACCTTAATATAAGACCCCATCTTATTTTGGGGGAAACACGGTATACAACTGAGTCTGTCTCTTTTAAAGAATGTTCTGCAAAGCCCCAGCAAGCAACTTCACCTTACATCTCATTGGTCAGAATTTATCACATGGTCACTGCTAGGTGCAAGGAAAGCTGTGTTGTGGTTTGGAATGTAAAAATTGAAAGAAAAATAAAAACATTATCAGAAAGATAGAAAGAGGTCTTTTTAGAACATCAAAAATGTTTCTTTTCCAACCTCCATAATAAAGAAAAACAAGGCAGAAAAGGGTTATGAATGGCTTTGCGGAAACTATCAGCTCATCCACAATGGTCTTCCCTAGGCTGTATTTAATGCCACAAAGTGAATTCTGGTTCTATTACTTACTGTGAAACTGCATTCAAGTTCCTTGACCTCTGTCAAGCTTAGCTTCTCTGTTTATAAAATGGAGATAATTACAGTGCTTATTTTAAAGTATTCTTGTGACCATTTTATGAGACAGTGAGCGTTAAGTGCTTAACGGAGTGTCTGGCACAGTAAATTTTAATAAATAAGAATCTAAAAATAAGAATCATTGATGCTTCTTGACTAGAGTGATGCTTTTTACATTAGCTGCATATTGCTTTTAGATAGTTTTGTTTTGTTTTGTTTTGTTTTGTTTTGTTTGGGGTCTTAGGAATACACATCCTGAGTTCTAGATGTGTCCTCGGAGAAGGTACCCATGATATAGAGCACACTGGACACTGGACACAGATCACACTCAGACAATGGAGGAAGGTTTCATGATAGCTGAGTGCAAACGTGAACACTGAGCTCCTCGACACAGAACTGCTAATCTCTCCTCTCAAACTGGTGGAGATGGTGCCACCTTGAAGTACTGAGAGATGCCAAGCCAATTCACGCAAGGTCTTTATTGTTGAAACTCTTGCATAGTGACATCTTTATTCACATGAAAATACAGGATAAATTTCAGCTATATGATATTGTTTATGCTCATTAAAAATGTTATTTGTCTTTACAAAATCTGGTTTCAGTGAACTGGCTATGTAATGGATATTAAATAAACATGAAATTTTATGTATTCATAATATTTGGTTTCTTGTTGTGATTTTGATGAACTACACTTTCAAGTGCTGTCAGTTCATCCTTATTTACAAACGAAATGTTTGCTTGTAGCAGAGTGATGTAGTGACTTGCTTTATTTTAAGATAAGTCAACTTTTCAATTCAATGTTTAATGTGAAACTGACTCAAAAATGTTCTTTTAGGCCACAGTTACATTTCTCTCTCTACAATATGTATTATACTATTTTAACTTAATGCTATGAGCTATATAAACCAAAGACATTCTAATTCTGTTTTTAATGTATTTTTCCAAGATAAATAATTTATAATGCACTAATAAAACTAAGGAGCTCATATTAAAAGACTTATATGACCTACTGAAATTGATATATGGAAATTGACTCTCTTAAAAGTAATTTTGTGAAATTATTTTCTATAAAATTAACTTTCTTATATGAATTCTTGACAACAAATATAAAACAAAAAGAACTTGCAATCTCTTCCTCCATCCTTCTATACATTGAAGAGAGGTAATTGAATACTTTCTAATTTTATGATTTTGGGGTTTCTTAGAAAAAGAACCCAGATGAATAGGATACATTTTAGTCGCACATATCAGCTTCTGGCTACCTATTTGAAATGGAAATCCTTTTCTAAGTATACCTAGTCTTTTCACATCTTAAAAGTGCTCTAGTTTTATTTGTGAAACGTTTTTGTTTTTATTTTGCCATTTAGGGGAAGAAATGTCCTTTTTTTTTTTTTTTTGGAAGGCTGAAAATGAGTAACCTTAGCCCATGTTCGTTCATCCTGTAGCCTCTCCTAATGAAGACACTCTGTAAGCACTTATACGCATCAAATGAGCTAAGAAAAACTAGAAAAGGGCAAATAATATTCCAAACATTAAGGTTCCTTTAACCTTAAAAGGCCTTGTTTAAATGGGTACTCATGGTATACCATGACCAACAAACGTCATCACAGAGGCACGTATTTGACACTCTACCTTTCCAGGCAGGCACAGAAAGATGCTGGGGAAGGGAAAGCTGACCTGCTAAATAACAGAGTGATGATGTCTTTATACCTAGTGTCTGGTTTTCAGTTTTGACATTGGGGTGATGGTAAACGTAGGCAGGAGGGAATTGGAGAACCTGAAAAACAGAGATAAAAGAGAGGAAGAAGTCTAGGAATTTAAGCGATGAAATGCAGATTCCTAGGACTACACTTCAGAGCATGTGAGCACCAGCTTGCAAGGGCCAGCAGGATTATTTAAAAGAGTTAGAACTTTGGATTCTATACAAAATGCTTCTCTATGCCATTTCTGGGGTTGGGCTACTTTTGAGGGTGACTAACCTCACCCATTCCTAGGATTCTTTCCTTTTGACTAGTTTCATTTTTCAGGCACTGACCTTTCCCTGACCTCAGCCCCAAACTCCGGGTCACCTTGGTGTAGCCCTGGTATAGCGCTGAATACAGGGCTTACCAGATTGTTGGCACCGGATAAGTGGTACTGAGCACAATTGTCCTCTTTCATGAGCAGAGGGAAGTTGCCTTCCCTCGGGTTCAGAGAGCTGGGCTGACTTATGCCTCCTTTTCATTTTGTTGCCTAGTAATTTTCCCTCTGGCCAGATCTGCAAACTGGTTGTCTTGAAGGAAGGTGACATGCACCACTGATGCAAAAAGGAAAAAAAAAGGACGATTGGCATCAGCACAACATTCAACGGTACTTCAAAACAGTTTCATTTTATGGTGAAATAGGTCAATTATTTGCCCCAAATAATTAAAAAGTTTAATTGCTTAAACTTAATCTCAGATATCTTTACATTTCTATGTTATTTACTTACACTCTCCCTCTGAGTGTAATCATTACCTGAAAACCTAGCTTTGTCAGTTTTCTAATCTATTCCACAAATTATCCTGTGAAAGAATTCCCTCTTCCTCAAAATGAAAACAACCTGTATTTCCCAAGTTTTCAAATAATGAAAAAATAATTGAAATAATGAAAAAATAACTCAGAGACTCTGAGTAACCTGTGTCCTCAGCCTCTGTGTTGACACCTAGCCATGGCTCCACCAGCAAGATGAAGTTGTAGACTTCTGAAGCTGTGGACTGTTCTGCTGCTTCTTTTCCAGGAAGAAACCAAATGGGTCCTAATGCTGAGATTCAAGGGCTACTGTGAATGGTGAATTCTGACATGTCACACTGAAGTGCAAGACCAGCGTGCCAGCCTATCTCTTTTGAATAAATCAACATGGCAATTTCCCAGGCTACCTCTCTATATTCTGTATTTGCTCCCATTCTAAAGATGTCAGCACTAAAAAAGGACAAAAAAAAAAAAAAGAAAGAAAAGAAAAGGCTCTGAACAGCAAATGGGAAACATCAAGGTAATCCCTTATCTTGCAGTCCAACTTTGTCAGTTCTTGGAAAAATAGTACTTCAAATTATTTTTCAAATGAATAGACTCATGTCTTATGTTTGGACGTTTAATTAGGCCTAAGGGACGGGGGTGGGGGTGGGGGGGGAGGTGGAAGTTTTTAATACCAGTTTACTATGTAAAATATACTCATGAATATTTCCACCATATTAGGTAATTCTCTATCAAATATACTTGGGATTCCAAATGGCCTGGCCGCCGCTCCGAGAGCGCAACCATCAGTCAACGTTAGCTGTGTGCGGGACGCATTGTGTGCCCTGTGCGCTCTAAAGCAATCAAACGAGTCTGCAAATGTTCTTCAAAGAATACATCTAGAATGTTACTTCGTTAAACATCTCCTTGGCATTCATTCTATTTTCCACTTTGAATTGCTGCATTTAGTTTTGTAATGACCTTCTATAGCAAGGAGGTTTATTAACTCTTTGATCTTCTAGCTTTGGGATGAAAACACAGAAAATATAAATGAGCACTTTGTACACTGTCTTATAGAGGAGACCAGAAGAAAAAAGGAAATATGTTTTCATCAAACAGATTGGTCTGTGTGGAGACTTTCAGCCCTTCCTGTTTTTTTCTCCCTTTAAGAAAAATGCTTATCAATGTTGTACATGTGTTTGTTTTCATGTCGTTTGTATAACTAGGTCTTTGTTTCTTTTCTCTCCAGCTCCCATAGCTGAGCTTAGGGTCAGGTTTCTCTTTGTGAATTTTCTTTTTAAGACATTCTCCACCATTGGGTTCCTCTAACCCTAAGTACAATTTTTGGGAAATCTGCTATCATATTTATTATGGGATGCTGGTAGCCATGCTCTGTTTCCAAGTGTTCTTTTGTGTGTGTCGGTGTGAGTGGGGAAGGGGAGACAATCCTTGATCAGGTAGTTAGTTACCTAATACTGAGATGAGCAAAAGATTGAGAATGCTTTGTAACTGTATCTATATATTCTGGATTGAAATCTCAAAATTTAGTTACCTTGCTCCTAAAGTCCTGACCTTATAGAGTTATTAATATAAAGATGAGATACGGTCTTTCACATTGACTGTTTTTTGTTTTATTTTGTTTTGTTTTGTCACCCTTCATTTTGCTTCCTTTTACATACTCATCTGATTCTATCTGTTTTGGTCTTTATCACAATTTTGGAAGCAAAACTCTAGGTAATATATTATAAATACCAGCATTTTATGATAAAAATTAAATCCAAAGGGTGGAAATAGTTATTAAACAGAATAGATCTTTTCTTTTTCCAATGTTGTAATCAGCAGTTTATTATATCACACACTCTTTCTTTAGCATATTGAAACTCTTATTTGTTGTTAAATCTACAGTAACCTGAACTAAGTGCCTGGGGACTTTCTGGATTTGCTCAACCTAGACACTAAAATAACAGATGATCTAGTTGTATACTGATAATGTTATTTGGTACTATTGTAGGGCCTTAGGCTTATCACAAATGGAAAGCCATTTTTTATTTCAAAATGGCTTCATTTCATTTTGGCTAAATTTTACTTTTACTTGACTAAGTTAACACTAATTGCTATGGTACTGGTGTGCTAAACGTGTTAAACTATGTAATTCCCCAGGCTTACTTTAGAGATCAAAATAAATGAATAATTGTTTACTTGGTACCTTGCCCAACTAAAGCAGGCCTACCATTAGAACCCACACTTTTTAATTTCCTGTCTGCTTTAATTTGCTTTTCCGGGCCAGAAAGGGAGTAGGGGAAATGATCAACTATTGAAATGGGAGATATTCAGCTTTTCATCCTTGGCATTTTCCTTAAGTGACAGTCTCCTCTGTCAGAGGAGTCGCAACCAGTTTGGTAAACCCCTTTTCACATCCTCACTTGGTGCCTTTCCATTGTTTTATTCTGAGAACATGCCCTTCTCATCTCAGCAATTCCTTATATTATTGTATTTGTATTTGTATTTGTCTTGTCATACTTTAAATTATCATTTCCCTAAGATAAAAACTTGCTTATGTTCCAGAATATGTTCTAAAAATATTTTGCCGAGATATTAATAACCATAAATTGCTGCAAACTGTGAGACTGCTTCTATTAGGAAATTTGAAATTATAGATAAATAACTGATTTTGAAAGGGTGTCATTCTGGCAATTGTGATCAGAAGATAGTCTAAATTTACATGCACATTAGGAATATTTCTAAACATTCTATTGAAATACCTTTTTATAGCAAAAGAGGTAACAGAGAGATCAGTATTTACATACATGAATGCTTTCACCTTAGGTACAAAACAAGACGACAAGCAAAGAGAATAACTTACAGCAATTATTAAATGAAAATTTGACAAATATATATATTAAAGAAATGTTCAAATTTGAAATCCTGAAATACTAATTGTTTTAAATGGTCCCAGAGAGATTGAAAAAGATTGGGGGGAAAAAAATCAAGTTACTTACAAATTTTTTTTCTGTTTTTATCTTTTGGTGGCCCATTTAAAAAAATAATTCAAAATAGTATAACATTTATTCAGAGGCTAATTTTAAATCCATTTCATAATACTTTACATTTCTTTCAAAACTCTAAAAATACGTAATCATGTAATAATATTGTGGAGGGTATACTATTAAACAGCTGAAGAGAAGATTACTTTACAGTGGACATTTGTTTAGATGTTTCATCCATGTTACTAGGTCAAAAAGTACATTTGTTTTTCTACTTTACAAAATTGTGGGAGAAAAAGAATTTAAGGATCAAAGGCTCTTATAAAATAGTTCTGATTGCCTTGATGCTTATAGAGAAAAAACCTAAGGGACTCTTTGTTAAAATGGTGAATTAATTACATGCACTTATCTCTTGTCCTCCCACAAACTCAGCCAAAATGATAGCAAAAGAATAATAAAGGAATTTGCCTATAAGAAAAGAAAATGAGAAAGACAAAAATAGTGAACATGGGATTTCAACAGCTATCTGGAAAACAAGCTGTTAGAAAACTATAGGCTGATCAGAGGGACACAGCCAGGAGGCATGCCAAAAAGTTCTGAGAGATTGAATGCAGAAGGGAGGGTGAAGTGCAGGGGTGAAAACTAGAGGAGTGGTGGGAAGTCTGAATACAGACAAGGTGAACTACCAGATCACCTCCTTCCTTACACACATACAATAAACACCCATAACACACACACGCACACACATTCACACACACACACACACACACACACACACACACTCACACAACTACCCTCTCCCCAGCAAGAGAGAGGAGGTTATTTTCCACAGAAAATTAACTATGATGGCTCTGATTTCAAGGATCCCAGGCTTAGCAGAGGATGAGGCTAAGACACAGGCCATAAATAAAAAAAAGATACTAAATTGTAAAACCTCCATCCTCCATCTTTTTCTTCAAAATGTTGGCAGCCAGGAACATGCTTTCCTATATAGGAAATTTCAAGGTACTTCTCTGGATAAATTGAATGGTCCCCAAGGAAAGACCTATATAAACTGAGATTTGGGGTTCCCCTAAGACAAGGATGACTTACCAGTCAATTCCCCTATAGTGAAGTTTAACCATCAGTAAGCTCTGACCATAGCTTTCATTTAGCTTTATAACATCCTATTCTTAAAATATGATTGGCCAACTAAGGATCACCAGACACATAAGGAAAGTATTCATTGTGAAATAGACAAAAACTCTAAAGAAAAACAGAAAGAACGGAGAAAAAATGCAAAATTGAGCCTTACGATATCTTCAGATATATAAGAGAATATATTGTGTCCAAAAAACAAAAACAGAATGTTATGGAAAAGGAGCAACAATAAAAGAAATAACTTTTGAAGATGAAAAATATATTTATAGTCTTAATAAAAAATTCAACAGAAAGGTGAACAAATAAAATTAAGAAAATAAACCAGAAGTAAAGTCAAAGAATTAGACCCCAAGAGAGAAAAAATATGAGCTAAGAATTACCAGCTATCACAGGACAATAAATATGAAAAGAAAATACATTTCTCTTGTAACCGTGTTCATGAGTTAAGGGTAGATATTACATATGGCTGGTATTATGACGACTCATGAACTTTGCAATGGAAGAAAATGCCACAATTTATGGGGGAGGGCTTTCAGAGAGTTGGAAAATGGCCAAGCTCACTATATGCCAAACTCAACATGGTCCAGACTTGAAAAACACATTTTCCCAGAGGTTCAAGGATAGGAGACTAACCCAACTTACACCTAGTACTGACTATTCCAAGGAAGGTAGGCATTTAATCAAAGAGAATATTATAGGGACTGGGTCCACTCCACTGCATTTTATCTCCATATCACCCTCTCCCATCTCAGCCTGAAAGAGTCACATTATAGGCCTGTCTTATACAACACTGTCTACATAAGTGATGGTTTATTATAATGCATTCATCTCAGAAATGTTTGATATTAAATTGTACATATATTGTAGCATACATGCTGTTGACTAAATATTCTTCTTGTGCACACAATAGGATTATATTTCCTCTTCCTCTTTGAAATTAGGCATGACCATGTGACAACTTGGTCAATAGAATTTGAGCAAAAGTGAGTATAAATTGCTATAGCTTTTTCCCTCTGCCTTGGTGACTGGAAATGTTCAAACTGCTTTTCTGTTAGACTGAAGTATGATGATACAGAGCAATATTCCAAGTCAACTCATGGATAACTAGAGTGAGCAAGAAATAATCTACATTTTATAAAGTCTCTGAGATTTGGGGATTGTTTATATAACAGCAAAAACTAGCCTGCCCTGACTGATAAATATAAAAATATACAGTTTTTCTCATAGCCAGACAGCCAACACATACATAATGATGAATGTCATTCTCAGCCTTCAATCAGTGAACATTCATATGCCATTCTGTTATCTTTAATGGCACTTCCCTGTGTTGTTTGTCTAGTTCTGCCATTAATTTAGTTCTGGTGAATAATTTTTGACCAATAATGACAGATCAGATGTTACAAATGGTTGTTCTGGAAGTTTCACCAAATTATCTATTAGGCTAAATGGTAAAATGTAAATCTCTAAGGAAACAGAGGCTGAAAACCAACAGGTAATTAGAAATTGGTGGAAAGTATTTCACATTATGAAGGGCAAGCATCATTGCAACCTGGAAGATGTTACTAATTGTATGAATAGTAGCTGAAAGAAACCAGGGCCACAGATATACCACAGTTCAGATTTTTGAAGACAGTGGATGTTAGCTGTTTCTTGCTGTGTAACAAATTTCCCCAATCAGGAATTCAGAAGTGGTTTACATAGTGTTTCTGGCTTAGGGTCTTTCAAGTCTGAACAGTTCCTTGGATCAGGGATTTCATCATAGGGCTGCTTGAGTGTCCTCACAGCATAACAGCTAAGTTCTTCCAGAGCAAGTGATACAAGAGAACAAGACAGAAGCTTCAATGTTTATAACCTAGACTCAGAAATCACTCTCTGTCATTTGCACAATATCGTATTTGCCACACAAGTCAACCCTATTCAGTATGGGAGGAATCAACATAAGGGTGTAAATACCAGGAGACCAGGATCACTTGGGGGCTAGCTATACAGTAGAAGATCCCTTGTTAAGGTGTCACACAGGAATTGCATTTCCAAAGGGATTCTGCGATAATGGCCTTGCTGTGTGTTGATTTAGTATTTCAATTCTAGAAACGCAATCTATCCCATCCCATTTGCATCTATCTAATGGGCTATAAGGAATAAACATATTTCAATAATACAAAAAAATGATTGCTTGATTGAGATTTCTCATGAGCTACTACTGGCTTAAAAAAGATATTCTATCCAATGTTCCATAGTGTTTTATTATTATTTGCATAAAATTGAAAACATTGCACTTTTGGCATCACGATTAAGTTTTTAAGTATATTATTTTTCTATCATGTAAATATCAAGCTATGTTAACCAAAAAGTTAAATTTTAATTTTTCTAAAAGTAAAATCTAAAAAGACAATAATTTATATTGTACAGCACTTGCTATCAGCTGCAACTGTACATTTTTGGAATAATTATTTACTCAGTTTGTCCTGCAATGATTGATAATCATCTCTTGATTTCCCTCCTTTTCTCATGCCTTTAAAATTGGAAATATTTCTTCATTTTCATTTTAATGCCAAATTCATTATATACTTTAAGAATTCTCATTTGAAAAGTTTAAAGACTTTATTATTCCATGAGAAATACAAATATAATGAAGCATTTCATTTACAAATTTTTAGTGAAGATATTACTTCTACCTTTGTCTGAAATTAAATTAACATTTTAAAATTCATGTTGATTTGTTTTTAAATAAAAAGTTGCAGAAAGCATCTATCATAATGGTGAAGACCATAGCCATCTAAATGGTGCCTACATTCCTTTCTTTTAGTCAACCAGAAATGTACTCTTGGCTGTCCTAGTTTACTGATGGGTCTGATTGCAAAAGCTCTTTTCTATTTTGGTTTGTTTGTAATCATGAATGTTGTTTCCCTATAGAAATAACCAGAGAATTTCTCAACTTCGTATTTTCTAGCCACAGAATCTAATCCGCTTGTGTGGGAAAACCCAAAGATGGGGCTTAGTGGAAGGATGTGCTTCTTATGGTTTGGACAAAAAAAACTGTGGTCTTAAGCTTCTTCCTTTTGTTTTCTTCTAAGTGACCTACTTGTAGACATATCTACTTTTGTTCCTACTACTGTTTCCTTTGCTTCAGCTTACAGTTGATCTCCTTCCTTGATTCACAATAGACACGGAACTTACTATTAAGTAATAATAACAACAATAATAAATAGCTAATACTTATTGAGTGCTGCTACAAATTAGATGTGGTTCCAAGTATTCTATGTGTATTATCTTTTTTTTTAATTTATTTTTTTATTAGTTTCATGTGCACAAAACAAAGTAATACTTAGACGTTTATCATTTATATCCCTCACACTGTGTCAACCCCCTGCCCCCCATCCACTATCCCTCTGACATCACACACAGCCATTACATTTCCACTGTCTCTATTCCTAATGCTGTACTCCGCTTCTTGTAAGTGTATATATATGTGTGTGTATGTATATATATATAAATATATATATATATATATATATAAACTTGTAGTTGGCATTCATTATTGTTAAGCTTCAGCTTCAGGTATACAGTGCAGTGATCAGGCATCTACATCATCCCTGAGGTGGTCTCCCTAATGAGATAAGTGTCCATCGGATACCCTACAAAATCTTTACATTATTGATTACATTCCCCAAATTAACTTTTGTAACCCCATGGCAATCTTGTGGTTAACCCCATGGCTTTCTAATCCCCTCACCTTCTCCCCATCCCCACCCCTCTCTCCCATCTAGCAACCCTCAGTTTTTCCTCTATGTCTCCAAAATGTTTTCTGATTAGTTCATTCATTTATTATCTTCTTTATATTCCACATATAAGTGAGATCATACAGTATTTGTCTTTCTCTGTCTGACTTATTTCACTTAACATAATGTTCTCTAGGGTCATCCATGTTGTTGCAAATGGTAAGATTTCTTTCTTCTTTATGGCTGTGTAATACTCCATTGTATAAATGTACCACAGTTTCTTAATCCAGTCATCTACTGATGGGCATTTCGGTTGTTTCCATGTCTTGGCTATTGTGTATAGTGCTGCAATAAACATAGGAGTGCATAAAGTTTTTTGAATTAGAATTTTGGAGATCTCCGGATACATACCTAGGAATGGAATTGCTGGATCATAAGGTAGTTCCATTTTCATTTTTTTGAGATACCTCCATACTGTTTTCCATAGTGGCTGCACCAATTTGCAATCCCACCAACAGTGCATAAGGGTTCCCTTTTCTCCACATCCTCGCCAGCACTTGTTGTTTATTGATTTATTGATGATAGCCATTTTGACTGGGGTGAGGTGGTATCTCATTGTGGTTTTTATTTGCATTTCTCTGATGGTTAGTGAGGTTGAGCATTTTTTCATCTGTATGTCCTTTTTAGAAAAATGTCTCTTCATGTCCTCTGGCCATTTTTTAATTGGGTTGTTTGTTTTTTTGGAGTTGAGTTGAGTGAGTTTTTTATAAATTTGTGATATTAACCCCTTATCAGATATATCATTGGCAAATATCTTTTCCCATTCAGTAGGATCCCTTTTTGTTTTATTGATGGTTTCCTTTGCTGTCAAAAAACTTTTTAGTTTGCTGTAATCCCACATGTTTATTTTTTCTCTTACTTCCCTTGCGTGAGGGGATATATCAGTAAAAATCTTACTCCAGGTAATGTCTGTAAAGCTTCTTCCTATATTTTCTTGTAGGAATTTTATGGTTTCAGATCTTACATTTAAGTCTTTAAGCCATTTTGAATTTATTTTTGTATATGGTGTAAGGAGGTGGTCCACCTTCATTTTTTTGCATGTGTCTGTCCAGGTTTCCCAGCACCATTTATTGAATAGACTGTCTTTACCCCACTGTAAATTCTTACTTCCATTGTCATAGATTAAATGGCCATATAGGCATGGATTTATTTCTGGGCTCTCTATTTTGTTCCAAATGATAGCCTTGCTGGATAAAGCAATCTAGGTTGTAGGACTTTATTTTCCATCACTTTGCATATTTCCTGCCACTCCCTCCTGGCCTTCAATGTTTCTGCAGAAAAGTCATTTGATAGTCTTATGGGAGTTCCCTTGTATGTAACCCTCTGTCTTTCTCTTGCTGCTTTTAGGATTCTCTCTTTGTCTTTAACCTTTGCCATTTTAACTATAATGTGTCTTGTTGTGGACCTGTTTGGGTTTATCCAGTTTGGAACTCTCTGTACTTCCTGGGCTTGTATGTTGGTATCCTTCACCAGATTAGGGAAGTTTTCGGACATTGTTACTTCAAATATGTTTTCAATCCCTTGCTTCCTCTCTTCACCTTCTGGTGTTCTTATGATGTGCATGTTGTTGCGCTTGATGTTATCCCAGAGATCTCTTAAACCATCTTCATTGTTTTTTATTTTTTATTTTTGTTGTTCTGTTTGGGTGATCTCTGCTAACTTATCTTCTAAGTCGCTGATTCTATCCTCTGCTTCATCTAACCTGCTGTTAATTCCTTCAAGTGAGTTCTTTATTTCAGTAATTGTGTTCTTTAGTTCTAACTGGTTGTTCATTATGATGTCTCTATCCTTCTTTATGTCATCTCTAAGCTCCTTAAACATTCTTATCATCAGTGTTCTGAACTCTGTCTCTTACAGGTTGGTTACCTCTGTTTCATTTGGTTCCAATTCTGGAGGTTTCTTCTGTTCTTTTATTTGGGACATGTTTCTTGGTTTCCCCATTCTGGCTGACTCTCTGTGTTTGCTTCGATGTATTAGGTAAATCCCCTAGGGTTCTTAGTTCTTGCTGGGTTATCTTATGTAGGATGTGTCCTTTATATTTGACTTGCACCACTACCTTCTTCTCTCTGTGTGTGCTCTGAAGGTGACTTTCGTGTTGTGTATATTGCCCTGTTATACTTGATCTTTAATTGCTTTTCGCTAGTGAGTAGGTGGGGTTGACTCCTAGGCTGACTAGTTGTGAGACTTGGCTCTGCCCACAGCAGGGTGTGCTGCGTGAGGGTTGACCACTTAAATGAGGTTTGGCCTCTATGGGCTCTTGTGCCTGTAGACAATTCCCTCTGGGTGTGTCACTTGTAGGTCAAACTTGGTAGTACTCTCGTTTGGTCTGGAGTTGACCTCTGGGTGTGTTGAATCTGGTGCCTCTTAAGCTGGGCCCTGGTAGGTCAATTTCAGAACTAAGCAAATCACCAAGCACAACAACAACAACAATAAAGAAAAAATCAAATACATTCACATGTAAAAACAACCGATAACCCACACTCAACACAGGCAAAGATATCAAAGATATAAAAACAAAACAAAACAAAAAAAGCAGCGACAGTCATGGCTTAAGCCCACCAAGTAATCTCCAGGCTGTCCTCTGCTGTACCAAAGTGTTCTCTGTGTATTGTGCAGGTAGAGCCGGTCACCTGGTTCCCAGACATTGGGACTGCAGATTTAGATGAGTGGGACTGAGGGGTCTGGATGGTAGTTTCTACAAAGTCAGTGCAGTTTCTGCTCTTGCCAGCACATATGCACACTGAGAGTAGCACCACCAGCCCTGTGCCCAGTTTTCCTGAGTCTTAGGGCTCTTCTTGTGTGTGTGAGTGTCTGTGTGTGTGTGTGTGTGTGTGTGTGTGTGTGTGTGTGTGTGTGACAGGCGGGAGATTTCTGAGCTGCTGAAAGCCTAGAGCTGTGTCTGCTGCCTACTGCTGATCCCTGGGAGTGCCTCTGCAGTTGTAATTGCCCTGCCCTAGGCAGGCCAGAAAGGGTGGGGGTTGGGGATCGAGGGGTCTTCTCTCTCCCAGCCCAGCTGTGTCACACTCTTCCCGCAGCCCAGAAAAGATGGTGGCTGGGGGTGGAGGAGTCTCTTCTCTCCTAGTCCATCAAAAATCACACTCTTCCCAGCCTCTTCCCTGGGTCAGAGCTGCACACTGGTCTTCCCAGAGCCTGAGCACTAAGGCTCCTCTGTAATCTGACATTACTCCTCAGTTCAGGGGCCAGTTTAAGTCTCTGGAAGGGCAGGGGTAAGATTGGAAGAGTGGGGGGAGGGGCCCAGGTATGGAATTTGTGTCCTTTGTCCTACCTAGGGCCCAACTGGTGGTCTCAGCTGAGGTTATTGCCTCAAATGCTGGATATGCTGTCCCCTCGGCAGGAGAGGTCAGCTGTGGGATGCAGGGAAAGAGCCCACCTCCTGGCTTTTGTGCTCTCTGTTCCGTCGTGGGATCCCCTGCATCTCTGCAGCCGCGATGTCAGCCGCATCTCCACAGCGCCAGGTGCGGGCCATGTATCCCCAGCCAAAGGTGTGGGCCGCGTCTCCAAAGCCGCGGATGCGGCTGTGACTCCACTCCGCTCCCTTCCCTCTTCCCCTGTTCGGCCAATTTGCGCACCTTCAAGTAATCCTTGCATGAGTCTCTTAGCTGTTCTGCATGATGAGCAGAGAGTCCTTTGATGGGTTATAGATGTCCCGTTTGTGATAAGATCCGGAGGAGAACTCAAAAAGTCTGTCCATTCCTATGACGTCCTATGTGTATTACCTTATTCAATCCTCACAACAATCTTAGATGTAAGGCATTATTACCCCATTTACAGATGCGATAACTGAGGACTATAGAAGTTGAGTAACCTGCTTAGAATCATGCAATTAATACATGATGGGATAAGAATTTAAACTTAATCAGTTTGACTGTGGATCACATCTCTTCTTAACCATGAGAAACTTTGTGAGAATTCTTAAAGTCATTTAATGCTAATGTATTACTTCATTTCTTTAATCTATTGTTGATAGCTGGGAACAGAATCAAACATCACAGGCACCTCTTGAGCAATTCGTGAGTGGCTTTGAGACTAAGCTGTTCTCAGTCCCAGAAACTAGAAATCTTTATCCATTGTACATTCTTACATCCTTGACAGGAAACAGATACCTTTCCCCATTGGGAACTGAACAAGGTCACCTTGGCCCAGATTGTCAGGAATATAACAATAATAGACACTTGTCTACAGGAAGATGACAATATTGCTATTAAAGATTTTTAACATTTCTTTAAAAAGAAAAGACATAGTAACATGTGGAGGTTCAATGACTAACAAATATGAGATGGAAATTTGGTTTATCAATGCCACTAAGTAATTTTGTTAAAGAAAGAATGAATAAATGAGTTGACAAATAATCAGTCCAACAGACAGTATTCAATTGACTTCCTCTAACTAGACAGAAAAGCAGTAGTTGTAATTGGAAATAAAATCCAGATGTCAGCCTGCTGGGGCACAGGTAGGGACTGGGCATGTCTTCGTACAAGGAGGTGTGGAGGTTGGCCATTGAAAGTGAAGCTAGACATCCATAAAGCTGGTGAAAGTTTTCATATAGACAATTGCACTGAGAGTCTGGACTTTGGATATTCACTGCGATTCTGGAATGAAGTTTTTGACCTTGGGAAAACTTTTTTTCTTCTTTGGGGCTTGGTTTCCTTTATAAAATTAGAGAGTTGGGGGGAAAAAATCAACATTCCCAAAGAGCGTGCTTCAGAACAGCAGCTCTTTGGGATATAAATACATGCAATAAAAAAGCAGGAATTTCAAGTCAAATTATGTGTTAGGGCTTTTTAAGTTGCAGGTGACAAAATACCTGACTCAACCTGGCTTAATTGAAAAATGGGATTTATTTTCTCAATAGCTAAAAAGTCCAGGGGTAGAGCTGGCCTTTGCCATGGCCAATTCCCTGGTTTGAATGATATCATTAAGTAGAATAATGGTTCCCGAAAGATGTCCAAGCCCTAATCACTGGAAACTGTGAATATGTTACCTTACATGGCAAAAGGGACTTTGCAGATGTGATTAAGGCTTGAGATGGAGATTATCATGGGCCCAATCTAATCACACAGTCCTTAAAAATGGAAGAGGAGAAAGGTGACATGAAAAGGGCTTAACCTGCTGTTGCTAGCTTAGAATATGGAAAAGGGGGACCACAAACCAAGGATTAGAGTGACCTCTGGAAGTTGAGAACAACCCTCTACTGAACAGCCAGAAAGAAAATGAGGACCTTGGTCCTACAGTCAAAGGAACTGAATTCTGCCAACAACACAAATGAGCAGAAAATGAATTCTCTTGTAGAGCTTCCAGAAAGAAACACAGCCCTGCTAGTCCAGTGATCTGTACTATACTTCTGCCTTCCAGAACTGAGAAATGTAAGACAAATTTGTATTGTTTTAAGCTACTAAGTTTCTAGTAATTTGTTATAGCAGCAACAGAAAATTAATACAACTTTCCACCTCTGGTTTCTGCTTCCTTATTGGCTTCTTTTGTGAGCCATGTAGGTCTAGGAATTCCAAGTCCCCTTGTCTTAACAATGTATATAAAAAGAAAAGGCCTCTTCCCCAATAAATATTAGAAAGTTTCTTAGCTTGATTTCCACTCACTGGGAGTGGGTCATGTGTCCATCCTTGAGCAGACACTGTGGCTGGGGGTGAATTTGCAAACTGACATAAATCACATGCCTATTTCTGGAAATGGAGTCAACCCCTTTCAAACTATATGCAATGGGATAAGTGAGGGATGATTTCCATAAAAGTAACTAGGTTACAGATAGCAGAATTAGTGCTGGACAGCCTAAAAGAGTGTCTGTTAAAAATTAGTTTGGAAAGCTCTCTGTTAAATGAATGTAAACAGTTTTACCTACCAGGATTTCTTAAAACGTGTAACATACATAATGAATATCCAGGAAGGGGAATATACTCTTCCATGTTTTCCAAATGTATTGGTTTCGTATTGCTGCTGTAAAAAATTACCACATACTTAGTGGCTTAAAACAATACAAATTTATTATTTTATAGTTCTGGAGGTCAAAGGTCCAAATGGGTTGGCATGGTATGGCTGCCACCCTTCTGGAGGCCCTGGGGCAAAATCTTGCTTACTCGAGGTTTTAGAAGTTGGCTGCATTCTTTGGCTAGTGAACTCTTCCTTCATCTTGAAAACCATAAGTGTAGTATCTTCAACTCTCTCCTTCTCTCTCTGACTCTAATCCTCTTCCTTACTCTTTATAAGGATCCCCGTGATTACATGGGTACATCTGGATAATGTCTCCATCTCAAGGCCCATACCTTTAATCACATCTGCAAAATCCATTTTGCCATATTAGGTAATATATGCACAGGTTCCTGGGATTAGGACACGGACATCTTTGGGGAACCAATGTTCTGTCTGTCTGCTACATCAAACTTATTTGATCATGTAAAATAGGAGTCAGAAAATTATGGCCCGTGTGTCAGATCCAACCTATTGCCTGTTTTTATACAGTTCCTGAACTAAGAATGTTTTTGATGTTTTAAAATGGTTGTGTAAAAATAAATAATACAAAGGAGACTATGTGAGAAAGGCCATATGGAACCTGCAATGCCTAAAATATTTACTATCTGGCTCTTTACAGAAAAAGTTTGCCAAATTCTAATATAAAATGTCTTATAAGAATATTGCTTCTTGGAACACACGTAAGGAAACAATTAGAACAGATGATTACTTTAGACCCTTTCCCCCTCGATTATTTTATCCGTGTATTAAATGAATGTTTGTTGAACACCCATTTGTGTTGAACACCCAAACGCTATCCTAGACACTGGGGACATAAAAATATGAATCAGGCATAGCCTCTGCCCTCAAACTGCTTACAATCCATTAGAAAGCTATACTGAAAAAACTAAGTGCAATAAAGTGGTTTAGGCTATATGGTAGCTGCCTGGGTAGGGATCAGTGGCCTGTAGAAGACATGCTTTGGTGGAGTGCTTAGTCCAGGCCCCTTTCCTGAGAACTGCTCACTTCAGGCACAGACTTGGACACATTCAATAATTTCTGTAATATCTGAACCTGCCCTGTGACCACTGATTGACACCCATTCTCAGCCAGACTTTTTCTCCCAGGAATTAAATCAGCAATTACAGATGCTAGTCAATGTCTTCTGGATGCAATAAGAAGTTGTGATAGACACGTGCTATGCTGTGAATGTTTGTATCCCCCTCAGATTTGTATGTTGAAATCATAACCCTCAAAGATGATGGTATCAAGATGTGGGGACTTGGTAGGGTGATTAGGTCATGAGGGTGGATCCCTCATCGGTTAGATTAGTGCCCTTAGAAGAGACCTCACAGAGTTCCCTTGCCCCTTCCATTATGTGAGGACACAGTGAGGACTGGCTACGAACAAGGAAGAAAGCCGTTCCTAGAACGTGACCATAGGGGTGTCATGATCTTGGACTTCCCAGCCTCCAGAACTGTGAGAAATAAATTTCTTTTGTTTATCAGCTACCCAGTCTGGTATTTTGTTATAGCAGCATGAACTGACTTAGATACCAATGAGTAAAAACTAAAAGCAGATGCGCAGAGACAAGAAGAGGCCATGCGGCCCTGGGTGGAGTCTTTTTTATGCTCTAGTTCCTGGTAACCACTACGGATGGTGCTGGAGCTGGGTACCAGAGACTCCCTGGTACTCCAGGCATGAATTCTTTAGCTCCTGTTTGTATGGAGGAGTTGAGAAGGAATGGCTGTGGTGGCTGAATTGGCCATTTTAAAGACTCAGGCAGGCGCTATGTACCAACTGTTGTGTAAATATTTCAAGATTTTAGCCAGCACTTTGGTTGTATCTGAGCATAGCTGCTTATATCCTAATAATAAAGCTTCACCTTTCACAGAAAATAATTGAAATGAGTTCCTACTACTTACAAACAAATAGTCCCCAAGAAAGGCCAGGATCTTAAATAAGAAAGGAACAGATTCCATCTGGGAGTTAAAGAAAAAATTATAATGCACGTAACAACTGCACAAAATCAGGAGGCTTGAGAAAATTTGTGCCACTGAGAGGTGAGGGATGTAGTTGAAGCAGCACGAACAAGGGTAGAGGCACAAAATGGCCTATGCCAGCAATCGTGTTAGAAGTCGTGGATGCAAAGACAAGCATAGCAGATATGGTGCCAGCCTGTATGGAGCTTAAAGCCTAGTGAGAGAGACAGACATGCTTATAATTATAACAAAATGTGACAAGCATCTATGATAGAAAACTATCTATGACCAATTTCTGACAAAACACATAGAAAGGCACTTTACTCAGACTTTGAGGGTCATGGAAGTTTTCCAGGACTAGTTTACATTGAAATTAGAAACTCTGGGATTAGTAGGATTTAACTGAAAAAAGATGGTAGGGCACCAGGGGTTGGAGCATGGAGAAAGGATTCCAGGTGGGAGGAATAGCATGTACAGAGACCCTGAATTATTTTCCTTCTGCTTAGGACACCTAGACTGGTATTGTTTCCCTGCATTAAATCTTAACTTTTACATGGGCCCATTTATTAAACTAGGAATACAACAAGAGGAGTAGCCGGGGTAGGGAGAAGATGATGGGTTCAGTTCTGAACATGTTGAGTTTAAATTGTGTGTGGACATCCAACATGTTTTGTCAAGAAGACAGTTAACTATCTGGGTGTGAAGCTTTGAAGATTGGTCTAGACTGAGAGGAGATTTGAGAATAACCAACATAAATCATGAGTAAAAGCCTAAGAGTGCATGAGATTGCCTGCATAATGAATGTAGAGTGGAAAAAAAAAAAATCCCAGGACATAACCCCAAGGAAAAATTATGCAGATAAAAGAACCCAGGGGGAAATTTTTTTAAATGTGGAAGGAAATCAGGAGAGTACAAGGTCACAGATGCCAAGCTCAGCAAACATTTCAATGAAGACAGATGGTCACCTATGTCAAATGCTGCTACGTTGGCCAAGTAAGACAAGGTCTAAAGGTGTGTGTCTACTAGATTTAGCAGAAGGAAGTTTGGTCTTCTTGATGAGAACAATTCAGAGGATTTGTGGGAACAAGAGCCATATGGCAATAGTTTCAGTCAATAACGTGGATCTAAGAGCAGAAGCCATAAGCTCCACGTATTATTCAGGAAAACAACGGAGCAGAAGTGAGCACATTTTTCAATCTCAGGATGAATTCAGGAAACACAGAACTGTTAAAAGGTTATAATTGTTTGATTCATGATGGAAGTAACTTAATTGAATCCCGTAAAAAATAATATGAAATCTTACCATTTATGTTATCTGTTTCATTGAATAAAAAATTGTCAGTGAGAAAATTGAAACTTTTATCATTAAGTTATTACACTATAGGCACATTTGTTAAGGAACAACACAGAAGCAATTTCCTAATCTTTTAACCTTTACGTTTGTATAACACTTTCAAGTTCAAAAATATTTGTTTATTCTCAAAATCACCTCCCCAGGAAAGCATTGTTATTATTTTCTCTATTTCTCAGGAATCTGAGGTGCAGAGAGTCTGAAGTGACTTTTCCTAGATCACTCAGCAACTCAAAGTGGTATGGCTAGAATGATTCAGGCAATTTGATGAAACATTCCCCCAATACCTATTGTGTGCCAGGTCTTGTGACAAGTGTTAGTTATGAAGATGAATTGAATGCTGTTTGTCACCCCAGCTCTCCCCACACTATGGCTGGAGGACATTAGGATAATAGTGTGCAGAGTAGTGCACAGGAGGTGGGGTGAACCATGAAAATGGGAGGAACACCCATGCCTTGCTCCCAGAGCGCTCTAACTCTTCCACCGAAGACTGAGTTTGGGTGGTTCCTTGCACTCAGAGGTTACAGTCTGCACAGAACTTAGCCCAAACCCTGTACAGTGCCACCTTATGAGTAGCTCATTATTAGCGTGGAGTGAGAAAAAAGACGCTGATGAGAGATAGAACCTAGAAGCAGCCAGAGAAAGAAGAGCCTATGAAGGAGACGAAGAGCAAATGCCAGAGCTTTAGGAGAAGAATCAGGAGACATTGGTATCAGCTTCACTTGGAAGGGAGATTGGTTCTAGGAAGGAATTCTCAACAGTGTAAAATGTCACAAAGAACTTAAGTAAGATGACGTCTAAAATATGTCCATTGGATTTTGCCAGTAGGAAGTCATTAACGAACTTGCCAAAACAGGGTTCATTGGCCAAATATAGTTGTACAAGTTGTGAACCAAACAAGGACACCAGCCTGCATTCAGCTCCTGAAATCATCCCTAAGAGGAGGGGATGCATTTTTCCTAATTGTAACAAAGGCACCAAAAGCGTTTGTGAAGAAACTGGTGGTTTCAGTGGGGTGGAGTGGAGGAAAGCCCTATTAAAGTGAGTTAAAGACTGAATTGGAGGAAATAAAGAGGGTGCATTCTAGGGTCTAAGCTCAGTACTCCTATTGGGAAATTTTAAACTGCCAGGAAGAAGGATCTTCACTGGGGAGGGAAGAGATGAATTAAAGGAGAGAGCTTAGAAGAACAAATGGAGAGGAAAAGGAGAAGGAACAGTAGTGGAGTACGGGTTACGGCTTTTATTGCTAATAACACCTAGTTTTTTATTCTGTTAATTCTTATGTTTGTAGAACACCACATAGTGTTTAAAGTTGTTTCATATTGCATTTGATTCTTAAATCACCTTGGCAAATAGGTAATGCAGCATTATTATCCCTCTTCAACACATGAGGAAACGAATCCCTCCTAGCACTGTCACTTAGGAGCAAGTTGCACCAAACCACTGAACCTCTGTTTGCACATTTGTTAAATGAAACGTGTAATATCTGCCTTATAGAGACATGAGGATGAACTGAGGTGAGATATACAAACACCTGGGATAGAAGAGAGCACAGACAGTCAACATCCATAAACTCCCCTTTCCCCTGTTCTTCACCTAGAATTCATATTCAGTTTATGTAACGCCAGGTCAACAGTTACAAACTACATGGATTCTATAGTTATTTACTCATTTATTCACTTTGAAATCTATGTAATCTTTAGTTTAATGAGAATGCAAGAGTAGAAATTAAGTTTCTTGCTGTTTTTCATACAGAATCCCTCCAATTATGTCATTACAATTTTGGAATACTTCTTTAAAATTAAAAATCTTGCTTCCTGTAGATTAGAGAGCTAATAGAGTTTTGTGGTTTTCAGAGAACGGAAAAGGAAAAATACATCACTTTTGTGTTAAACTACGGTATTATCAAGATATAAGAATTATTTCAGATTTTATAGTTAATATTTTATATAATTAGAGAACATAAGGATTGGGAGCAGGCTGAGGGAAAAAAATCACTATGCACATGAAAAACCCTGACAAGATGGCGGAGGAGATAAACACTATGCCTGCATCCTTCTATGAACACATTAAAATTACAACTAAATTATAGAACAATCAACCTGGAGAACTATCTGAAGTCTAGCTAAACAGAAGTCCTATAACTAAAAATATAAAGAGGAAGCACGTCAATACTGTTAGGAGGGGTGGAGATGCCGAACAGGCCCCAAACCTCCATGAGGCAGTTGAGAATCAGGAGTGGAGTTTCTCCCCAGAGATACAGGGGACCCCAGGCTCCCCAGCCTGGAGTACTAGTGCCAGGAAGAGGAGCCTCCACAATATCTGGCTGTGAAAAACAGTGGGGATTCCTACTGTTCAAGTGGGATAGAAGGCTGCGGGAAACGCAGACATCCTTTTAAACGGCCTGCGCATAGACTCACTCACAGGCACTCACCTTGTGTTCCGGTGGAGGGGCGGTGACTTGGGAAGCCTCAGAGACACACGGGGGGCACACTTAGGTATGTGTCTTCAGGAGGAGGACCTGAGGACAGTCGGCATATTCCCGGTGAGGAATCTCCTTCTGTGCAGCCAGCAGACGGGTGCCATATTGCCTGTGTTGAGCCCGCCTCCCCCACAGGCCAAATCTGAATCAGATTGGCCTCGCGAGCTCCTCTGCTCTATCTGGCTGACTCAGCTGGGACCCCGCCCCACCCAACTCATGCACAGCCACATTGCACTTTTTCTTGGAAAACTATTGGAGTCCAGAAGACCCCAGGCAAGCAGTGACTGGCTGCAGTGTGTTCTGAGACTTTTGCCGAGTAGCTCCAGGCTTAGTACTAGCAGCAAACCAGAATTTACATTAACCTGGTGACTACAATTCTTCCTACTCTAGTGACTCCCTGCAACCCTGCCTGACCCAACCTGTGTAATTCATGAGGCTTTATCTGCATCTGAACCTTAAGAGAGCTGGCAGGTGGCTGCAGGCCTCCAGGTGTCCTGCCTTTTTGCGAAGTTACCCCAGGCCTGGTATTGGTAGCAGCTGACCTCGGTTCACAGCATGACTTCTCCCATGCACCTCCAGGTTTAGCACAAGCAGTGAATAATCATGGATAGCTTTATATCTCCTACCAGGTAGTGGGTAGCCTGGGCTTGCACCAGAGCTCCTCCCAAGAGGCCCCAAAACCAACATAACTTGGAGGTTGGCTTCAGTTAACAGCTGAGCACTGCCCAATTACCCCAATTACTGGCACAAACAGTTAAGTGGTGGTCTTAACTGGCACCAGAGCCCATTCATGTAAATCCTGGTCCATGTGGTAAGTCCCCCATAAAACAGCCCATAAGCTGTGGACGTGGCCAAACCCCACAGCCAGTCAGACTGAGGGTCAATACCACCTACTGACGTGCCAATAGCAATCAAGGCTCAACTATAACAGGAGGGCATATACAAGCCACACAAGGGACACTCCTGGTGCACCTGGCTCAGGTGACCAGGGAGACTGTGACACTGGGCCCCACAGGACACTGCTACATAAGACCACCCAAACAAGACTGGGAGACATAGCAGATCTATTTAATATGTAGAAACAAACACAGAGAGGTAGCCAAAATAAGGAAACAAGGAAATATGCCCCATCTGAAAGAACAGGAGAAAACTCCAGAAAAAGAACTAAATGAAATGGAGAGGCAAGCAACCTACTAGATACAGAGTTCAAAACACATCCTTATAACCATAAGGATACTCAAGGAACTTAGTGAGAACTTCAACAGAGATACCAAGCATAAAAAAGGACATAGAAACCATAAAAAAGAACCAGTCAGAAGTGAAGAATACAACAACTAAAATGAAGGATGCACTAGAAGGAATCACCAGCAGACTAGATGAAGCAGAGGATTGAACCAGTGATTTGAAAGACAAGGTAGCAGAAAACACCCAATTGGAACAGCAAAAAGAAAAAAAGAATTTTAAAAATTAGGGTAGTTTAAGAGACCTCTGGGACAACATCAAGCATAACAACATTCACATCATAGGAGTATCAGAAGGAGAAGAGAGAAAGCAAGAGATTGAGAACCTATTTGAAGAAATAATGATTGAAACCTTTCCTAACCTGGGGAAGAAAATACACATACAAGTCCAGGAAGCACAGAGAGTCCCATACAGAATGAACCCAAACAGGACCACACCTACACACATTATAATTAAAATGGGAAAGTTTAAAGACAAAGAGAGAATCCTGAAAGGAGCAAGAGAAAGGCAACTAGTAACTTATAAGGGAGCCCCCATAAGATTGTGGGCTGATTTCTCAACAGACACTTTGCAGGCCAGAAGGGATTGTCATGAAATAGTCAACATAATGAAAAGTTAGGGCCTAAAACCTAACCAGCAATGCTCCTATTTAAAAATCAAAGGACAGATAAAGAGCTTCCCAGACAAGAAAGAGCTAAAGGAGTTCATCACCAGCATTAGGAATATAGTCAATAATATTGTAATAACTATGTATGGTGTCAGATGGTTACCAGATTTGTTGGGGTGATAGATGAGAGGAGGTTGAGGGTCAGGGTGAAAGAGATGAAGGGATTAAGAAGTACAAATTAGTAGTTACAAAAGAGTCATGGGGATATAAAGTAAAGTATAGGGAATATAGTCAATGATATGGTAATAACTATGTATAGTGCCAAGTGAGTACTAGACAAGTCTGGGGATCTCTTCTTAAATTATATAAATGTCTAACCACTATGAGGTACACCTGAAATTAATATAAAATAATATGAATGTCAACTGTTATTGATAAAGTTAAAAAAGAGGGGAAAAGGGAGGGGACTAAGAGGTCCAAATTTGCAGGTATAAAACAAGTCTTGGGGATGCAATGTACAGTCTGGGGAATATAGTCAATAATATTGTAATAACATGGTACAGTGTCAGATGATTGGTGGACTTATCATGGTGATCACTTTAGGTATATAAATGTTGAACAACTATAGCATATCCCTGAAACTAATATAATGTCATATGTTTGCTATATTTTCAATAAAAATCTTTAAAAAAAAAAAAGAAAAATCACTATGCACATAATCTAAGAAATTGTCATTGTAACATGAAACTCTTTTGCAAAATCAGTAAGTATGAGTTTAACTTATATCTTTATATATAGGCATATATATGATGATGTGGGATTTTAGTGTCTTAAACAGTGGTTGCTTGTGGAGATGTATTCTGGTAACAAAGGATATAACATTTTTTAAATTGATGCTATCAATGTATCTTTAAATTGAGAAGAAATGCAACAAGGTTTTTTTTTATATTTTCAATATTATAGTGCCACTGACACCATTATCCACTGGTCATGTTAATTTCAAAATTCACAATGTATTTGTATGATCTGTGTAATGGAAAAAGTGTTCAAAGATGTGATAATGTACCGCTTTGTTTGGGTATTTATTATCAGATTATCATAATGTGCATCTGCTTTAAAGATTCTGATCTTGAAAACAATATGTACTTTTCGTGCAATATTATACCACACAGTGTGCTGGATGTGGCTATAGAGAATTCTCTCTGTATTCCTGGGCTTATGTAAAAACCCACTTGCATCTAACCAATAAAACAAAAACAGAAACTTGTAAACAGCTGGTTTATATATAATTTTCAAAAGGCTTATGTTCTGACCCATAATATATGTGGAATTTATATTAGCTTTGGGGAAAGAAAAATGGAAGTTACTACAGCTGTGAGTCAAGAAATTAATTCCAGGGAAAACAAATAATATTTTCTTTCTTAAAAGATAGCAGCAAAGGTGGTCTTGGTTTGGATGTGTTTCTTGATTTTGTGTTATTGGCTATGAAATATACCTGCCCAGCAGAGTAATAGCATCTAATATTAAATTATTAACCTGTGTAATTATTCTAATATGGGAACATTTCTACTCACAGTGTTCTAGTTTATAAAGATAATTGACTGTAGTGGAACTCATCAAGGTAGTAAAGGAAGGTTTTATAGATATGCAGAAATATGTGTGTGTGTGTGTGTGTGTGTGTGTATGTGTGTGTATGTGTGTTCATTCAGTTCATATAGTTTAGTGTCCATAAAAATGGGTAGTAAAGTGAGGTATCTTGTTTTTTTAGGATAGAAAAAGCACAGGACATAGTTTTATATATAATAAAATCATTAGAAAGAATCTTGTTTGCTAAACAAATTCAGACATTTTATGGTTTAAATCAGTTCTCTGGTGTTGTCACTATATTTTGGGATATGTATTTACTTGGGTTTATCCTTTTTCCTTAAATCCATGTTTGAGTAGAGCTCTACTGCATTATTTTGTCTAGACACCGTTAACAGATGTTGTAGTTGAACAGTCTCTATTCCTTTTCCTGTTAAATTTTTTTAAATGCTTCCATTTTACTAAACGTTTCAATGTCATAGATTGTATGGCAAGAATGGCATCAGAATATGGCTCTTATTAATTCCTTTTGTCATTAGGAAATTAAGAAGGGCTATAGCTTTTTGCCAGTTTCACTTAAAGCCCAACTTTAGTGCCTCTCTATTTGACAGGTTGCTGAAGAAGGCTCTTGTATAAACTTTAGAGCTATCCCTGATAATAAAAACTTTTGCAAAAATAAATGTGCCAATTTTTCTGATATTATTAGAAAATATTACATGGTAGAACCATAACTCAGAGACTGAAAAAATATATACCAGTTTCTTTTAGTAAACAAGAGCTAATTTAATGATTAAGTTAATATTATTTCAAACTGCACTGAACTAACAAAAGACACTTTTCATAACTTCTATAACCCTTTTTCTAATGAGTGTTTTCATTCATAAAAATAAAGCAGATGTTTCTTCCTTAATTGTTCTCCTTTTGCTTGGTATTCTTATTTGAAACTAAAGTTAGAATACCAAAGAATAAAAATTAATGTGCTGATATTATTCATAATTGCAAAAATGTAATTCTAGATCTCTCATTATTGTACACTGGTTAAGTAAGCTATAGTATATGCATATAATGGAATAGCATATGCAGCCATTGAAGAGATGTTGTAGAAGAGTATTGAAATGAGAAATTGGTTTTAACATAACTGAAAAAGAAAAGTACAAACAATATACGGTAGGACTTAACGGTAATGATATACCAAGATCTTGTATTTGAGTAGTCAGCACAGTGACGATTTGGGTGTTTTTTTTTCATTTTCAATTTTTCCCTTGTGCTTTTCTGCATTTTTGAATTATCTGCATTGGCTGCTTATTATTTTTGAAATTAGGAGAATGTTATTAAGATATCCTCATTAAAGAGAAGAAGGAAAAATGAGTGCAGGGCAATAGCTAGTATGATTTGCCAGTCGACATGACGCTGGGTTCATGCTCATCTGCCCTCTTCTGCCACCAAGCTCCTTTGATGACAAGTAAGAGCAAGGAGGACTGGTGATGAGCCTATACCTGCAACATTCTCAGGTTTGATTATGACTGCTCAACCTAGTGGAAGAAATTCATCATCTGATTATCATTATGTAGTTTTTCCCCAAGTGTTGGGCTTAAATATCCCCCACTTACTATTAAACATACATCGATCAAAACTGTTGTGTGACTGTTAGGTGTATAAATAGTGTTTTTAGAGAACATACATAAAAAACACTGTCTTCATTTTAAAGCCCTGCTTTGTAAAATATTTTTGCAAAGGCAAAAAGCACTTTTAGCTTATTTTGCAATCTAAGAGAAAAAGATCATTTCTGTTAACCTTTATCTTTACTTGATATTAAATCATCTGACACATTTGTCATTTCCCCTGCATTTCGCATTTTCTGCATGTTGTTAATGCTGATTCTATCTGGTCATCTGCCAAAAGGAAAACAGGTGTCAACAGTTGTTTCTGAGTTCCAGAATTCCTAAAAGAAATAAAGATATGTACTTTTGGTTAAAAAAAAACTATGAAAAAGTGACAAATTCTTGTAGCATAATTAAAACATATTTCTTTAATTTAGGATACTGAACTTACAGTATAATTCTGTTTACACAATTCTTCCACGGTTATGTGGGCCAGAAAATAAAGATAGGTCTGGAACTTAAGAATACCCCCTTCAAATATTAGGGTTTATACTAAAGTACTGTAAGTAGAGTGTTGGGAAAAGTGGCCCAAACTTCTTGCTTCCTTTCTGTAATAGGTGCTTTTAGAAGACAATGAAAAAGGAATTCAAATAATAAAAACAATCACCTAATAGACAGAAAAATAATCTATGCAATAGTTCTACAACTAAATTGGTTTGAATTATTTAATGATGGATATGGGGATGCACTTTTTATAGGAGAGTACTACCCTAGGAGTGAAGAGCCATGCTAGTTCCACCCTAAAACATTACTGTGACCTTGAGCAAAACCCAGAAACTCTCTGGGTTAGCGTTCCTTAGTCACACTTCACACAGTAATTTTAATCATATGTTTGAGTACATGCTTAATGGTGAAACTGAATATTTAAGCCCATAGTGATGAAGGATTGACTAGATAATCGATCAGGTGCATTCTAGCCTGAAATTCATTTGATTTTATATATACATGTATATGTTATATATAACATTTATAAATTTTCAAGCAGAAAGTTATACTAGTGATGAGAGCTTATATATCCAACTGTCCCACCTTTCTATTTGCAGCCAATTACTACTCCAATCTAATGTTTCACTATATATAAACTCATTTATTCTTTCATTCATTTCAAATATGTGATGATATAGCTATAAAATCAACATTTGGTTATTTTGAATAACCTAAAATAGCAAATAATTTAAAAATCACTTCCACTTGACTTTGGAATCTATTACATGCATTGTTTTTCCAGAAAATTTACCTCATAATTATGTTGTGTGAGAGCAAAATGAGTTTCTATTCCAAATTCACACATTGCATTCTGACTGCTGGGTGATGAACAGAAGCATCCCTGGGTTAACATTTGCCATGTTGCCACAGATAATTAGGATCGGTTGAGTATGTCTTTAACTCTAAATTTGGCATCAACTCTCATGAGTCCAGGTTACTGTCTACTGTTTTATATCCTTTTATGGACCTTGTGAGGACCTCACCTCTCCTTTTGCAAATTTTATACACTGTGTGTATTACTTTTGGAGGCTTTGTTTTCCAAACTTCCTGTGAGAATTATCTGCTCTGCTTCTGTGACAGTTGACTATCATGATAAAACGTGCGAGAGCCTTTAAAAAAACAAAACAAAAAAACTCTTTCTAATGTTTACTGTATTTACAAGACATAGTACATAAGAATAATTTTTAACTGTCCCTCTATACCTTCATTGTGATCTCAACTCAATTCAATTCAGGTCAGTCTAGGTAAAGATTCTATTAAAGGCTTAGCTGGTGAATTCCTCTTCCCTGGTTATCATTCACAATCAAAACTTTGAACAGCTTTCATTCCATTCACTCTATACATTTGCTCCCTTATCAGCCTCTTTTAGCCCAACCCCCGATTTTTAAAAAATTTGCTTTGAAGAGTCTATCTTAACCAACAACATCAAAAATTTTGATTAGGAATATTAGGATAGTTTAAGGACTCATTTTTCAGAGCTAGTACAATGTATCTTGATCACTGAAATACGATCACATGGATTTCTTAGGCCCTTTGCAGTTGAAAAACTAATTATTATTCCACAAAGGCTCAGCCTGTTAGTATAATCTTATTAATTGTTAAATTTCTAAAAATACTTTTTTAAAAGTTCTGGAACTGTGTTTATTTATTTATTTATTTATTTACTTACTTACTTATTTATTCATTCATTCATTCATTCGACAAATATTAACAAGTGTTTACTATGGATCAACACTGTTTCAGCTGCTATGGATCTATGGTTAACGTAGGCAGACCAAATGCCTATTTTCATATAAGATATTTTCTGGTTGGGAGAGTTAGACAGCAAACTAAAAAAATATAATATCGGATTGTGATAAGTGCTATGAAGACAAAAACAATAGAGCAATAGGTAGAAAGTTTTCAGGTTGAGATTCAGATGGGGTGGTCATGGAAGACAACTGAGGAGGTGACATTTGATTACCAAATGACAACCCCACCAAAAAAACCCAACCAAATGTAAAGACCTGAGGCATCAGAGCCAATCCACTGACAGACCCTCTGGTTGAAACACAGTGAGTGAGGGAAAGAGTGGAATGAATTGAGGTCTGGGAAGCAGGCAAGGTCTAAATCACATAGAACATTGCAGGCTGCAGAAGGAGACAGCAGTGGAAAGCCATTAGAGGGCTTTATTTAGTGAATGTACACTCTGATTTATATTTTTTAAAGATTATTTGCTGAGTGGAGAATAGACAATAGAGCGGCAAAGGTAGAAGGCAGGGAGATCAGTTAGGAGATCTTTGCCGTCACTCAGGTGAGAGATGATGGTGGTTTGGAGGAAGGTGGTAGCTGTGGAGGTGCTGACAAGCGGATATATTCCGGATATGTTTCAAAAGTAACCTTAGTAAAACTTCTGAAAGATTGATTGCATGTAAAGGAATTATGACGTGACGAATGATTCTTAGATTTTTGGCATGGGCTGCTCGGTGAATGGTGGTGCAGTTTGTTACAAGGGAGATTACTATGGGAAAGAAAGTTGCTGGAATGGGCAGGGACCAAGCATCAGGGTTGGGACATGTTAAGTTTGAGATAACTATTACATTTCCAGTGGGGACATGAAGCAGGCAACTGGACTTTGAGTCTGGAGGTCGGGTGAGGTCAGAGCTAAGTATATAAATATGGAAGGATAAACGAAATAAAATAAAACAGTACATTCATTCACATCTTCGGTTTTTAAAATAACACCCCATATGATCTCTTGTTTTCTCTTTTGTGGGTGGGGAAAATTAGAAAGGGAGTCCAATTATTTTGCTCTGAAAGTAGAGGTGCATGCAGAAAGCTATCCCTTGAGATAGATATTTTCTAAACATGTTTATTTTAAGGATGGAAAATTCATCATGGCAACTTAATTTTGATGTGCATAGATGATCAAGGGAAAAAGAACCTTCTTCTCACTTTCTCAGAGTCTGACTTAAGAATCACTGTAGGAAAAGTTGTTCATATGGTAGCTGCAAATATTATTGACATCACAGTATATTTTTCAAGAACAAGGGTCAGAAATACAACAAGCAAAATTATTCTTGTTAGATTTCCTGGCAGATGTTATAGATAGAAAAGTTCCTTTAAATTTCCAATAAGTGAATAAATATTTGCATGGTTTTCTATAGAAAATAATTTTATATCTTTAAATTTGTCTCTTTGTTTATTATCACTAGAAGAGTATTATCAGGGCCTGGCACCCAATAGATGTATAATATTATGGCATGATAAATAATTGAATAAACACTGTTATTCCTTGACATTTTTTAGTAAAGTCTCTTAAGTATTACAGAGATGTATAACTTAGTGATTTTACATAGTCATGCTAAAGACCATCGTTTCATATTTTAAAATCTCCCAAGAATTTTTGAGTGCATATTATCCAAATTTTGTTTTTTTAATGTTAACAAAGTACATATTTTTAAGAATGTGGAAATGAGGTTTCATCTTCCATGCATCATTGCTAATTATAACTAGATCAGAACCACTTTGAAAATTCTCAATGCTCCTTATGACTGAAGATTGAGTTGGACAAACAATGTCCAATTCAATGAATTTACTCAATGGTTTGTGTGTGTATTTTTCTTTGTTGAATTACGTTCTGTTTAACGTGGTAGTAAGTCCTTCCTGAAGGGGCCCACTTATGATCCCTGAGGAGGTAGGAAACTGTAAAGAGTGTGACTACTGCAACCAAAAAGAAATGTCCTTACTATCTCCTCCAGCCATATGCATTCCAATCACTCTTGAAAAATGTCAAATAACAAGCTTTGAAATTATGGAGTCTTCTGTCAGTAGAACTGTTTCTACCAATTCACAGTTCTCTCCTTTCTTTTAATGAACATAACTATTAATCTGCATCAGGTTCCTTTTGTGCCTAAAAAAATTCTGATGCCATAACAATCTCGCTCATCAATGTTTCAAATTCTAGGAAAAGCATTCTTGTTATTACTTGACATATGTGCAACATTTAATGTCTGTTATTTAACTGCTGTTTATTTGCTCTTTACTTTTCAAATGAATTGTGACATTTTCTATCCCATTGTCTTATTAATAATGTTCCAAGTGCATTGTGGGAAAAATGGTCATCTCTAACTATAAGACAACAGGAAAATTCTAATTCTTATTGTATAAAGGGATATTCAAAATGAGACTAATACGTATATTTGAGTATATAATAAAAAATCATTTATTCATTCAATGAATTCTTAATTCCCAGCTATTGTGCTAGTGATTGGGAATATAAAGATGAATATGATACAGTTCCTGCTCCCGAGAGGCTTCAGATGTAGTAGTGGAAAATGGACATAAAAAAGAGCAAGCACACAAAAGTGCTACGTGAACCATGATAGCAACATGTGGAGGGAAGGAGGGAGGGAACAGTTTTCAATTCTGCCATAATAGACTTCATAGAAAAAAGTGTCTTTTTAAAGCTTTGTGTTATCAAGGAAAACAAACCACATTTTCAGTATAATCCTCATCCCTTTTATTGAATAGTTTCATTTTTAAAAAGCTATCTTTAACAATGGTTTTGCATCTATAATGCCAAAGCAATCTTTTGAAAAATAAAAATTTAAACAACTCATTCTTTGGTTTACCGACATACTCTCCTCAAATTATTTGGTTGATAATTACAGTAACTAGTTTGGACATGATTTAGACATCGTGTAGACTCTTGACTAGAAGCATCAAACGTTCTGAAGCTACAGATTTTCTTGTCATTGTCCAGGCAGGTGATTCCCTCAATGTAATCGAATTCAATTCAACTATTATGTGAACGTTAACTTGTAGCTATGAAAATATACCTCTGTAAGTTTGTGTTTCAGGGCCCAATGTAAATTCTACTGTTTTGAGTTTCTATGTAGGCCTAAGGACAGGATTTTGCTTGCAGATTTTTTTCTCTCTGATATTTCTTCTAGAGAAGAAACAGAATGTCACTAAATAAATAGTAAGTGGAAAATAAGCAGGATTTCTAAGAAATATGAAAGGAGAATGAGTACAAGAAAGGTTGAAAATTGATTTACTCATTTTGAAAAATACAAAATGAATACTGGTTATTAATCTTGGAATTAGCTAAGCTATTGACTTTTCTTATTTTAAAGTTTGAGGGTCCCCTTTCTCACTTCTCATTTACCCCTCATCATAAAGATTTCTGTTCCCACCAGTTCATTTTAAATCATTCTTGACAAGGTTACAATAACTACCCTGAAGCTAAGCACAATAGGTGTTTTCCATCCTCCTTTTATTTGAGATTTTGGCAATAGTTGACATCATTGCTAACACCCACATTCTTGAAACATTCTTGATTTATATGATTCTAGATTTCCTTTCACCTGTTTGGCCACACCTTCAAAATATCCTTTTAAGAATATTTCTTTAAGATGTGGTACGTCAGTGTTTGGTCCCAGGCCCTCTTCTCTTCTCACTTTATACCAGTAGTTCTCAGCTTTTTCTTTGTCACAGATGCCTTTGAGAATCTGAGAAAAGCAATGCACTCACTCTCCAGAAAAATAATGAACATAGATACACACAAAAAAGTGTGTGCATTATTTAGGCTGGTTCACAAGATAAGACACCCTCCTCTACCTCACACAATTTAATAATATAATCTTCTCCATCAATATACTAACTCTCAAATTTATATTTTTAGCTAAGATCTGTTTGTCCTGTATGCATGACTCACATATCAACTGCTTATTAGACTTCTCTCATATGTCCCGCAGACACCTAAAACTCAATATATCCAAAATGTAACATTATCTTCTTTCCCTAAACTCGTACCTCCTCCTTTATTTTGTATCTTAGGACATGGTACCACCATTAATCCTGTTATGTCCGGAAAGCTCTCTTTTCATCCCCTCACTCTATCCATTACAAGAACTGTGAATTCTATCTTCAAAATATCTTTTCAATACCTCCATTTCTCTGCCATCCCAATGTCTACCAATGTCACCCAGACCCACTGTTTTCTCTTGATCTTCTGCAACCACCTACTAACCGGTTCTCCTGCTTCTAGTTTTTGTTTTGTTTTGTTTTCCTTCTATAATGTATTCTCTGTGTCCATGCAAGTCCAGATTGGATTGTGTCATTTCCCTCATAGCTTCACAGCATCCTTCTTCTATTTATAAATAGGTCTATCATCAAAACTGTTTTATAGTTATAAGAGAATTGACACAAAGAGTGTTTAACTGACTATCTCTAATCCTGAAATCATTCACTAAAAGGACATGGAGCTAACATCTGATCTTGTCCTGATTTCTCCTTTATACGATGAAGGTTGTATTAACAACTGTCTGTCCTAGGATTTCACGGGGAAAAAATAAGGCAGTCATAATCCTAACAACTTCCTTTTGCATAGTAGTTTACAATTTATAAGATGCTTTCATATATGTTTTGTTACAATAATTGTGAAAGTATTTTAAAATACTGAGACTACAAGATTAAAGAGAACACTATTTTATTTTTCATATATTTCATATATGGAAGTCACTGAGAATAAAGGTCATAGGACAGGAAAGAAAACTAATGTGTCTGAAGTTTGACCCCAGTAAGCTCTTTCCAATTATCAGCAGACCGCCCTATGTATGGTTCAAGGTCTTCCCTGGAGAGCCATGGCCCCTCCCATCCGTTGTTCGGCTAGGTAATTTTAGCGTCTAGACTGCCTGCACTGGCCCTTGAAAAGTCACATTTGCTGGAATCTTTAAAAAGCGTCCTCTTTGTTCAGAAACTATTCAATCTGGAATATGATCTCTCTCTGACTTCGCACTACTTGTAGCAGTAATTTTATCGTTTAGTAGAAAGCCTGCAGTAATATTATGTCCTTGGAGTAAAGTAGGAAGGGGAAAAACCCCACACCACAGTGAGTAATTCAAAAAAATACAAAGAATTAATATAACAAAACCTTTAGAAATGTATATACAAAACTGCTCTTTTCCATTTTTTTTTTCTTTTTTTTTTTCTGTAAATGGTTCTACTTGTCTTTCACAGGAGATTTTGAAAAGACTGAGGGAAAATCTTTCTTTCTGCTTCTAAGCTATTCAAGCTGGATGTTTGGAAGAGACTGACTTTGTAGTGGGAAAATATGGGCCTGGAGAAGCTTAATCCTCCCCTACCTCCTCCAAATGGGACCCAGCTTCCTACTTAACCTGAAAGCATGGGCAGAGGAAGAAGCCATGGGGCAGGAAGATAGGACAAGCTCTGGAGAGCAGTTTGTACCTGTGTCAAAATGAAAGGCTTTTCATATCACCACCAAGAAAGGCCCACAGGGCGTTTGCACTTGGAGCAGCAGTGCTTCAAGTAGCATCACTGAGTGTTTTAATGCAGCAAGTTCAGCCTCCACTGCTGTCAATGAAACTGCCGTGGTTTCTGGATAGAGATACGACTGCTTCCATGAGGCGAATATGGCCAGTTCCAGGAACTTCAGAGGGTAAGTAGAAGATACTTCTGACTCTGGACGCACAGTCACAAAGATCTCAAATTTAGACTTTTGGCATTATTTCTAAGTGAGGTCACACATGCAGCTGCAGAGCCATACTGACAGGACTGAAAGAAGTTCATTGTGTCATTTTAAACTTATGCCTTGCCACGGAGACATCACTGTTGACAGCCCAGATCAAATCCCCTGCATTTCCCACCTGAATTACTACAGGAGCCACTGAAATTGTCTGCCTGCTTTCACTCTTGCACCCCTATCACCTAGTCTCCAAAAAGAAGCCCGAGTGGTTTTTATTAAATGCAAATATCATAACCCTGATTGCAACCTTCCAATGCCCTCCCATCAAACTTAGGATAAATGCTAGGTCCTTAGTACAGCCTATACAAATCTGCGTGACCGGAACTTTAGTTACCTCCCTTATTTCATGTCAATCAACTTCACTGCCCCCCAAGCAGACCGACCTCCTTGCTATTTCTGGAACATGGCAGAATGTCCCCATCTCAGGGCTTTTGCATTTGTTGTTGTTTTGCTTGGAAAACTCTTTCCCCAGATAATTCATTGCTTCTTCCTTTCATTTAGATCTTTCTCCAAAAGTAATTTCTTCATACACATGTTCCCTATATAATTTTTAAAAACACCTCTGTCACTCTCTATCCTTTCAGGATGCCTTCATTTTCTTACACACACACACAGTAGTTTCTTATTTGCTTTTTGTCTTCTTCACAAGAATATAAACCCCGTGAAGGCCAAGGACTTTTTTTTTTTTTTTCCACTGCTGCATCTCTTGTGCTTAGAACACAGTAGGTGCTCAATAAATATTTGGTGACTGAATGAATGCGTGATCATTGGATCATACTCCCGCTGATGTACTAAGAACTGATTTAGTTCTTGCTTATGTTTCGTAATGCAATCACCATACGGCTAAATGTACATGCTGGAGCATGACAGCTCGGAAAGCAGCATCTTTCCCTCCCCTATCCTCAACTCCCTGTTCCATCCTTGCACACTGCAGGGGTCTCATGCATATGCATGGGATAGCATGACTAAGCCTTGGTCACACTGCCTCCACCCAGCCACTCCCTGCAGCACACTGCCAGCCCCTCGACACTGCTTTGCTACAGGGTGCATACACCAGCAGTAAGGTCTATCCTGGGGACAGGCACCAGGGGAGAAGGCCATACAGGCCTGGACGTGTGCACAGACTGGGCAGAGAATTTCGGAGTTCTGGATGTCTGAATATGGCCTCTGAGGGGGAGCATGGACTATCGCAGACATGTCCTCTGGCATGGAAATGGGCATGGCTGAAGGACCCTCTAAAGCTATCTAGCCACTAGTCACTTGTGGCTGTTTAAATTAAAACTTGACAATAACATGTTAGTGAAGTTAAAAATGCAATTCTTCAGTTGCACTAATTACATTTCAAATGTTCAATAGCCAAATGTGGCTAGTGGTTACTCTATTAGTCACTATGCTGATATAAAACCTTTTCATCATCAAAGAGATTTCTAATGGACAGTGCTACTCTAAAGCATGGGTCCTTGACCCTCTTGCCGGGTTGAAGTGAAGTACTCTGTAAGTTTTGTTAAATCTGTTTTAGAAAACACTTATTGAGCATCTACTATATTCCACGTGCGAGAGGAGTTATTGGGAAATCAGAAATAAACAAGGCACAATTTCTGGTTTCAAAGCATGCCACCTTGAGAAGTCCTATGGCTGAACCAATACATACTGACATGAAGTAAAATGAATGGGGCAGATCAAATGACGGAATCCTGCTGCCCTTGTATTTAAGTAGCCTTAAGCAGAATATAGGTGTTCTATTCAGGGAAATGAGATACAGGAAAAATGGGGATAAAGAAGTACAAAAACCAATCCAACAACATTTAAATCACAGGAACAAGTGAGCCAGTACCACTTACGTAACAGAAACTTCTGCCTTCTAAATTACACTGTCAGAAGAAGACAGGAATGACAGGAATTGGATCATCTTACTTTATGAAGTTTGTTTTGTTTTTTAGAATAACTGAAGAGAAAACGTAATAGTTTTCTTTAAAAAGCCACATCTTCAAAGTTTTATGTCTTTGTGGTTTAATGTTTTTCTAAGGGAAAAAAAACACCTACTTGTATTTCTAATCCAATATTTCCCCAAGTATATATTTTTAAAGTTTCTTTCTTCAATTCCCCTCCCACCTCACCCACCCCCACGACCCCAACCACCCACCCCGCCCAGTACAGGACACACAGAAAATTAGAATTCAATTAATCACTGATTTTCCTGCTCAAACTGAAAAAACCTGTTTTGGAAAAAAAAAAAAAAAAAATTACCTCACAAGGTTGAGCCTGAATTTATTTTTCTGAATTGGACCTACTTCATTCTGGCAATTTTGTTCCATTCTCACAAATGTATTAGATACTTTTGCACAGATGCCATGTGAGAGTAAACACAGGATTGTATAAAAGTGCTTACCTGACTTCAAAAATGGACTTAAGTTTTCCTTCTTACTATTGCTTCTTACTATTGCCATCATACCTAAAATCTAAAAGGATCCTTCTAGAAGATTTTGAGAAACTGGAACTAGGGCGAGGATAGGTTCCTTAGCAGCTCCAGGACTTTGGGACTTGATTAAGTTTATATCATTATTAGTTTTGTTTATGCTCCTTAGTGTTACATTGTTCTCGATTCTTCATTTCACAGAAACTTTTGATAATTAGTAGCTGTTAGGCAAGTTTGAAATATGTTATTCCGAAAGTGTGAGGACACATATTCAAATACACATTCTCTCTTGGAGATGAATGTCCAGGTCAACAGAACACAATGCCAATTGTTGTAAATTTCCCCTCACTATCATAAATGTGATATTTGATCCAAAGATATTTCTAAATAAATTTAATTGCCATTTATAATCTATTAGCAATTTTACATGTGTTACCCAGAATGGATTTTTGCCTTTGTTTGATCCAGATTCTATACTTCAGAATTTCCACACGCTTCATAGAGGTACATATTGTATATTATAGTGATGTGTATACACACCTTATGGTTTTGTATTAAGTCCACATTCACATTTCTATCGTTGCATAATATTTATTCAATTTCAAAATGTTTATTTTCAAAAATTTTAAGCATATTTAATATGCACAGGAAATTAAATCCTTTAATATTTGCTAATGGACTAATTGTAATGAGTTTATTCTGCAAGAAAACAAATGGAAACATAAACTAGTTTAATTCTATTTCTATGGTCTATAAGGAAGATCTATTTGAGATGAAAAATTGCCTTTGGAGAATTGTTGAATGTGTTTCATTTTCAGTAGAATATCACAAAGATAACAGTAATCGTTCTATGGTGAGATCTCTTTTTGTTTTTTGGAAATTCGTAAACTTCTCTTTTGGGATGCTTTTTCTTCATAAAAGACATATATCTGTAGAATATTGCCGTTACTGTCATGTTCTATTAAGTACATATTTCTATTGCTTTTCAGCATAATGTCGTAAGTTGAGTTGACAGCCTAAACTATCAGTTATCCTGAGCACCAATTTGTGTGGTTCAGAAAAAGTAGCTAAGTAGCTATCCATGAAGAACACATATTTCATTGTAACATTAGTTCTTATACGGTAAAAACAAAACTTTCAAATTTAAAAATAAAAGATTGGGGACATACCATTACCTTAGCCTGTATCTAGACATATTGACTAGAAAGTCATAGGAATTTTTAAATTTATTGCGCAAACCTCAAGTTGCAAAATTTTAACACATCTCTGCCTTTTTAAGAGAGGCTTAATTTGTTGTCGATAGAATATGTCTTAGCAGAAAACATAACCATTTTTACAAGAAATAAATTCTACCTTCGTCTACCTTGGTGGAATCAGTTGATGAATTTATTTATGTGTAAAAATCAGCTTAGTCTTCTCAGGGTGCTCAATAGTTTTAGGATTCTAGTTTTCTAACTTGGCAATCCAGACTTTGACTCTTTAAGGAGTTCATGTTCAAGAATTGTAATGTGCTAGCTTCCCTATTAATGTTACTCTGGTTAACAAGTCTACTAGAATTACCATTAGTCCTAACTGCCATTCTTTTCTCCATATTACACTGATTGCTAAATTTTATGTTTCAGCACTCTAGGATTCCAGGTGTTACTTGGTTTTTGTTTTGAAAAGGGGACTTGAAGAAACAAAGATTCCAATAATTATGGGAAAATCTGAATGCAATAAAGGATTTCTTGGATCTAATAGAGTGAAATAGGCTTGCCTGGAATATGAAGATCCTTATTATAGCTCAAAGAAAGAAAATATAGTGGGCAGTGTCTCCCAAACTTATATGACAAGAGAATCCTTTTTTTTTTTTTTTTTTTTGAGATACCCCATTAGCATCTCAGAATCAGTGCTTAGCACACAGTAGATTCTTGAGAAATATTTGGATGAATATATGAATGAATGAATGAGTTTGAGAAGTATTAACAGACAAACATGCTATTTTATGAAATTTCTCTATATCAGAGAGCTTTTCTAATTTATATTTTTCAGAGGCCCGAAGCACCCAGTAGTTTCATGCAACCTAGAAACACAAAGCAAATATTTCCTGCCATTTGAAAAAAGAAATGAAGAAAATTGGCTTTTTAACAATAATATTTTTTAAACGTCTATGAGGAGAGCCCACCGCCCTTCACACTTGTTCAGTCACAAACTAGTTTTCAAGGGAATATGTAGGTATCTTCGTAGTTGGAAGTAAGTTGGGTTGTTATAAAAATCAAAGTGACAATTTCACCTAGATAGTGCATTACTCGTATCTATAGCTAATATTTTAACTATCTAAAATATTAGCAAGATATGTTATCACAAATGGGCTGCAGGAAGGATATAATAATCTGAAGCAGTCTCAGTGAGGCTCTTTTTGATGGGAATAGACAGAAACATCCTTAATGCCTACATTCTCTCTTTGGTGGCAAACATGAGTAACCAGCTTCTACACCCCATGCCATTGCTCTGAGAAGACCACAGAATGGACCCAAGTGAGCGTTGCCTGGCCACCTCTATCTCTCCAGGAAAATGCCTTGGAGTGCACAGGATTCATTACGGCCTTGGCAAGACACCAGCACACACCAGCTGCATGTGGGACTGCTCAGCTTCCTGCCCAGTGGAGAGGAATAGAAGTCGTCAGTCTTCCTCTGCAGGTTTCCATTAACTCTCTGCTAATCTAGAGCCTTAATTCTTGTTCTTCTGGGAAAAGAGAGTTGTTTAGTCCTAAAATCTTAAAGGCAAACATCTTTCTTTCAAATCTGCTTCTGGAATTTGTGAGCTTTTGAAGTAACATTCACAGCAGGTTTGAAACACACACTTTTTGTAAAGGACAAGTTAATGGTGTGAGTTCCATCTATTACCTGTTATCTGAATGCACCAAATTAGAAGGAAAAATAGGGGGGCTAGTATAGGGGGCAGGGTGGGAATCTGCTACTTCAGCGAGATTTACAGGGAGTCCTTGTAAATTGGGTGCTAAAAAGTGTGTTGGATTTTTTTTAACCTTTTGTGACACACAACAGAGCTGTGAAATCAGTGAATTAAATAGTTCCAGTCCCCTGGGCACACATGAGCAATAGCATAAAAATGGACAGCACCCATTATAACATTACTGTTATGGAGCAGATGGACAGCTTCAGTTTCAGTCTTTTGTCCTTACTTCAGAATGGGGCAGAACTGGGAAACGACTGTAAATTTTCTCAAAAGAGATGAATAGGAAAGCTGTTAACTTTTTTCTTATTAAAAAAAGAACCCTGGAAAAATTCCAAATTACACATTTTGCAGCTCTTTGACTGCAATTCTTTAGCTTTTGCTGCAAAACATCTGTAGGTGGTTAAGCATTTCCCACCCTCATTCCCCAAAATGGAATATCTCATTCCTGGCAAGACATACAATGCCCACAAAGACATATGTTTACCAAACCAGTTCACTGCCATATGTGTGCCACAGTTTCTCTAGAGCATGATGCATGTGAGTTGATTGGCTTAAGAGACTCAGAAAAGAGAAACAAACAGGAAACAGATTGAGAAAGAAGTAAAAGATGGGAGAGAGGGAGAGAAAGGAAGAAGAGAAAGGTGAAGGGAAAGTTTTCATTGTCCTTTGAAAACTTAATTTCTTCCTTTTGCAGTGAATGTTGATGAGAAAATTTCCAGTCATATCACAGTAGTTTTTCTATTATTAGGTAAGTTCCAAAGACATGGAGTATCAAAATAATGATAGCACCAAATAGGTGAGGCATAAGACTTGAGATATTTTGATACATAGTCTTCTCTAAGTTTATTTCTATGATGTGTGATAAAATGATCAAATGAAAAAACATTAATAATCAGTTGAGTTTAAATTGTAATTTTGGACTTAGAAAAAACATATTTTGAAAAATTCCAAAATAGAACCTTAAATGCAATATAATCATGACCCAATGAGTAATTCTAGCCATCAAAAGGGGAAAAAATGGTTATTTTACACCATATTTATATTCACTGAAATATTAATTTTAAAATAATTCTGCAGAACAAAAAGTGTCCTTTCAGTAAACAAAAACAAGGTTGCAAAAAGAAAATTTGCATTTTATTTTTCAAAATTTTCTGTTCTGTACATTAATTAAATATTCTAATAAAATATATCAATAGGGGCAAACTATTAGTAATAAACAGCTTCTAAGTATTAATAAACAAATACATTGATGATCCCATTTGTAACAGTTTTATCTAAAATAATTTTACATAAGAAAAATAATTTGAAACATTCTAAAAGGACAAAAGTCTAATATGAGTATTAGATATAAAACTGATATTGTTAATTATTTAATCTTGACACAGCCAAGTCATATTATTTGATTATGAAAAGTATCTAAGAGAATTTGCAAAGTTTTATCTTTCTAATTTTTCTACCATTTAGAACTATTTATAGTCAATGAACAGATCTGGGTAAAGCTTTGAAACAGCAAAAATGTGTCACCACAAGTAACTCTTATGTGTTCCCACAAAGTTTGTTTTATCTTTTGAAAAGCTTATGCTATTCAATAAGATTTAGCTTCTTACTTTTAATCTCATATTGCAGTTGCAAAAAAAAAGATCTGGTACTCCTCTACTATGTTGTAGTGTTGTGAAGGATACACAAGTATGGGACATCATTTCCACCAGCAAGTAAACAAGATTCTCCAAGAGCACTTGATAGGACATACTAACCTTTCAGTATTGTTGGTTGCAGAAAGCTTTAAATAAGCAAATTGTTTGTGGTTTTAAAATAACACATATTAGTAAAAGAAAAGAAAGCTAGACCAATAACCACTTTATTTATGTGTTCATTCAACAATTTTAGAAGAATTTAAAATTACATAACTTCCTTTCTTCTCTACTTTCATATTGCATAACAGTTGTTTTATATCAATAACAGAAATTGCCATTAGAATGATCAGTTCCTGTTGTCTATGGCTATAACAGTACTTTACAATTACCAATTATTTATAAAAAGAATAATAAAACGTTCTTTATGTTATGTGGGGGGGTTTTAGCAGGTACTTAGAAAATTACATTTAACATCACAGCCTTTAATATTCCATTTTTGTGGGGTTTTTTGCTTTGCATTTTTTAAAAATTTCCTTCAAAGCAAAGTTTACTACGTATTTCAGACTAAAAAATTAAAATTTCATTACAACAATAAAACCAGGTTAATTTGATTATAGCAAATCAATGTCTATAAGGATAAAGGAATGATGATGAAAACCTTTAAAGTTGTATTTTAAAAGGGAGGAAAAATACATGGATTATTCAGAATGGGCAATTTAATTCTGTGCATTAAACTTAGCAGGAATAAAAGTTTGCTCCATAATTAATTTTTCCAACTCATGTGTGATGGAAAAATTCTGATAATCGAGATAGCTTAAACTTTAAACACTTTTGCCAGATACAGAGAGTAATGTGCAATTATGTCTAAGGACAGCCTATGGAAAAAAACATGCATACTATTCTTTTTTGGGGAAACTTTCAACTCTGTATAGTTGTAGGAAGGTCCCAACACAAGTCATTTTATACACATCACTGGTTTTTTTCTGTTTGTTTAGTTATTTGCTTGCTTATTTAAATGACTATATCAACAATTAGCAAAATTACCAAAAAGCTTACCTAGTGAGTTACATAAACTTTGTTTAAAATAATGCATAAAACCAGGCAGATTGAGGGGAAAAAAACTGGATTCTATTATAGCAAAGAATTGAAATTGATATATTAGATTAAAATAGTATGAACATTGTACAATTTTATACATTATCTTATTCTAAGTCTTACAGCAAAGAGTAATTAATCTGTGGGTTGTGGGGCAGGGAACAGATTTTACCTGATGAAGGTAAAATCCTAGCTGAACTACAGATACACATATGAAAAGATTTTAAAATAAATATCGATCTACAAAAGTTACATGGGAAAATATAGACTTGTTTCAAGTCATTTCAAATAGATTTTTCTAAATTTAATCTGTAAAAGACTGTTACACTTCAGGACTGCATGAGAACCATTGCAGTTCCTTGTGGGGTTATCTTATTTCCATTTTCCAGATACATGTTTTCCCCTTTCTCAACTATTTTTAAGAATTGTAAGTAAGCAGGGCTCTAAAATTCAAGTTCAGTGTGCAGAGAGTTAATTTAAATTTGATAACAAATGGTTCTGCTTTTGAAATGAATGTAGCCTGGCAACTTCAACTGGGAACCCTTTGGAGGGCCTCAATTATGTATGCAGCCTCTTTGAGAAATAGTTTCACACATCTGACCCAAGGACCACTATGTTGTTGCCATGAAATAAAACTGTACATAGGCATTGTTTCATTTCTGTGCCCTCCACACACTGCCAGATTCCACTCCCTTCCCCCGCCTTGCGCATGCATGTACACACACACACACACACACACACACACACACACACATTCACTCACACACACTCACACAAACTCCTTTATTGTCACTCGCTTCTATTTTTCTAGTAGAATGAATGTATCAATATAATTATCATAAGCATAATGGGCTCTGATTACTTTTTTTGTTACAAAAATATTCTGATTCTAACTGCCAAACTGTTCTGGTCAAAATCAGGAGTGGAAAATCTAAAAGATAAGTAAAGGGTTAAATCACCCACACCATTTCATTTTTTTTTCAAAATGGCTGCTTTGTCTGTGTGCATACACCAATAGCAAATGTCCTTCTGTTATTGTACAGCCAATTTGATGTGTCAAGTATTCATATGCTAATAACGGTACAGTTTCTCACTTTTTCACAGATAAATGGTAAAGATTGTTACAGACAGTGAAACACAAGAATAAACAGCCTTTATTTCAGACGCGATAAATTACTTTCCATTCAAATAACATGCGACACACGCTGCTGACCATTTTGTTTCTATTCACTGTTAGTTTGCCTTGTGGGTGTGTTTTTTAAGAATAGTTTGAAAATATTTAACAGATATGGACAGAGTTGTTACTAAAGACTTGATTGCATTAATTTGCTTTGTAGTTATTTCATCACTCTAAGTTCATTTTTATGCTCATTTATTACAGTGGGAGAAAGTTTGATGGAAAATCTGACGCTGTTTCCCTAACATGGTACAATCAAGTCTTTTTAAAGCTTGGTAATGACAGTATTTGAAGACTGGATATCTTTCTTTCCAAGTTAGCAGAAATGTCATTTAGTAAATAAAATCTCTTGCTAAGAATATCACCTAAAAAGAGACACTTGAATAAAATGTAAGTTATTCTCTTAGAACAAAGTGGACTCATTCTGGTTTCCTGAGACAAAAATATGTCCTTCAAAAAAAGCTGAGTAGGTTAAATATATATGATTAAACCATACCCTTATTGTTAGGATAGACAAATTAATGTAAAGATAGTGGGGAGAGTGGAGTTTGAGAGATAATCAACCAGTCCTTTAAGAAATATTTTAAACAAATGTACTGATGAACATGCATGCGATGATGACAGAGTTGTAAATCAAAAGAAGCATTTCTGGTTTATTTTTCATCAATTTAACAAAAATGTGCTCATATACTCAAGTTGTAATATTTTCCTTTAGGGACAAAAATTAGAAAACTTAGAAATAAAGTTGATAATTCTTCAGCTACTTCTTAAATTCACTTTATTGTCCCTAGGTCATTTGTCTGAGCTTTACAGATGATCACTATTTAGTTTATACTGGTCCTTCTACAGTTGTTACATATGCTTGGTTTAATTAGGTCTTTCACTGGGAAAGTATACAAAATAAAAAAATAAACAAAGAAATGTAGCTGTATTCACTGAGCGGCTGAAAGATCATGGCTTTTAAAAGTAGGTCATACAGAAGTTTTTTTCCCCCTGATTGCTCAAAATTAAATGTACAAATGCACATTCACACATGCACATACATGAATCCAGACAAAATCAAATTAGAGAATTTTTAGAAGCACAGCCCTTGATCATGAGAAAGTCTGCCTTGAGACATTAAGGATTCCAAAGGTAACTATGACATCAGATCAGTGAGGCTACAGCTCCCTAATAGTGTAATCAGCTGATTGTAAGTTTTTACACAATTCTAGTACAAATGCTAGCCATTTAAAAGCAGTTCTATAATCTTAGTCCTTTTCTCTGAACTCCAAAATACCAGAAACGACTGCATATCATATCAATGAAGAATAAGGAACGCAGATGACCAATGTTATATGAAACATGGACAATCAAGGGGTTTTTCTATTACAGGGCTATCCTGGGAAACTAATAGAACTTGCTCCCCCTTTCTTCCCCTCTAATGCCATAGTTAAACCTATAAATTAAGAGGATCAACTTTCAATATCTATTTTACATCTTCCCTTTGATACATATTATTTTACTACAAGGAGGGCTGTTCATAGTAGATGATATGCTAATTTTTACTTTATGGGACACCCATCAAAAAGTGACTGTAAGCTAATTTATCAAAACTGAAATAAAGTAGGACACCAGTAACTATTTCAAGAATTAATTTGAAATGTGATACATGCCACACATGCTGCATGACTTAGATTGTGTTATTAATTTAAATGTTTCTTAACCAATTATAAAGACTAAATGGAAAACTTTTTATCCATTGTTTCTTCTTTTCTCCCATTTAGTCTCTTCTTTATCTGTGTAAATACAATTAGGCCTCACTCAGGGCTCTGGATCCTCTATTTTCTTCCTGTTACTTCTTATCTTTAGTGTAATTAGCACCTTGTTCACAAACACAGGAATAGCAACAGGGAATCATTTTCATAGTCTGTTTTGGTATTTCTTCTTTCACTTCACCTTCAAACAATTTTTGTTTGCTTTGGGAGCTGCCTTTTAAAGTGCAGAGGCTTAAGTCACTAACTCAGATTTTATACAGTGGATACATAGTTACCAAGGACTAGTATAGAATGTGATATTTGATCTTGCATAATATATTCCTGCACATGAACTCCAGGCAAATTGATCTGGGTTCAGGCAGTGATATTCTACCCTCACTCACAACAGTTTAATTATAACTGAGTTTTCAATTAAAAACAAATAGAATTGGAATGCCAAAACACTGAGGGGCTGTTAATGGACTCCAGGAAGCAAGGTTTTTGTCTTCCTGCCTCAGAAGGTACAGGTTTTAGGTGTATATTATAAAACATTCTTCGGTTTATACTGACTTGGCAATTTTTAGTGTGAGAGTTGTAGTTTTTTTTTCGAGAAGTATGAGAATTGAATTTTGAGTTTTTGAGTTTACATATATGTGTATGTGTGTGTGTGTGTGTGTGTGTGTGTATCTATCTACATATATATGTACATATACATATAGACATATATATATGTATAATTTCATTTATACTCTCTGCCAAAGTTTTCAACCTGTCATTTAAAAACAAAAGTATTACATAGGTGAGGTGAGCAAAAAATGAAGGGACGGTTAAGTGCCATACAAAGTCACTGAGCTTCTCAGTTCCATGAGTAAAATTATGTTTAAGAACTGAGGATCTCTCCACCTCGAATTGTCTACATCTGTCTGCAGCTACCAGCTGAATGAGATAGTGTGACATGCTTACTTCTTTTTCTTGTAATTAAATCAACCATGAGGTGTTTCATGGTATTTTGGCACAATGACACTCCACAAAAATAAATTATCTGTACTCATGTAGTATAAGATATATATTTCTTAGAGCTCTGTAAATGTAGCAGTGCCTCTGAGTATGGCACTAGCGTGTAGTTTAGGCTATTATTACACATACAAAGGAAAATAGAAACTCAAGGCAATGATCAACAAATTATGTGGAGGGAAAAAAATCTAACATCTGGCCTTCAATATCTGCATATTTTAAGCAAGAAACTTATTTTGCTTCTATATAAAAATTGATTTAATTTTGGATTTTATTTCTCCACAGGCTCTACATTATTAAATATTATGAATTTGTATATGTGTAATTATAAATTATGTCTCAAATAAATGAACTGCAGTGTGAATTAAAGTTCATGACTAAGGCCAAATCTACTTATGTTACATGAAACGAAAAATTGAGGCATTATCTGAATAACACAAGCTCCAAACAGTTAATCTTGAAATATGAATTGGGGCCCAAGTTATTTGGATAAGTGTCTTAATTATTCACTTTATTTATATAGATCCAACCTGACTGACTGTATCTGAATGGGTTCACCAGTTGTTTGAGGATCATTAAACATAGCAAACCTAACAAACGAGGATATCCCTCAAGCTTTTGGATTGGTATTTTCTGCATCCATCTTTGAAATAACAAAATTCCTACCAGGGGAGACTCTCTCATAGGCATGGAGGTCCCTATGGTTCCTGTGTCTAATGTTTGCCGTATATAAAAGCTGATGGTTTTGGTGGTTTGGGCCATAAAATGAAAGTCGTGTGTTTTTCTTCTATTCAGTCAGAATGACGAGGACGGCAAGTCAACAACAAGCCCAGCTACAAAGGAGAGCAGGACTAGTGAAAAGAGGGTACGTCCTTCTCTGATTGCTCTCACATTGACACACCACCCTGGATAGCTCATTAGGGTACTGAGCAGAATACAAAGAGTCTTTTAAATAAAGCTTCCTTGTTCCAAAAGAGTGTATTCATCACCCCATGCATATCCAGGATGGGAAGTCTTTCTCCTTGGAGTCTGAAGAAAACAACCTATAATCGTTTGTACGGAGATGTTACTAAACATATTTGTAACCTCAAAGAAGTCTTCATTCATTGGAACAGGGACAACGTCAGAAGAAATGGGTTTTTTCCAAGGGTACCATTTCTATTTAGTGTGTTAGTACCTTTGTAACCTATTGGACAGAGGACACTATGGGAACAGGCCAGACAGACTTCCCACTTTACACAGAGAAAAAGAATCTTAAAGGATGGGAACATTGTGACAAAAAAAAAAAAGAACAAAAGCAACTCATGTACATCTAGTGGAGCAAATATCTAACTAAGCAATAATTATAACTTTGCCCACGATTCTGTCAGAGGGGCCAGTCACAAGCTCGATTTTAACACAGAGCATAAGTCTCTGAAAATAAAAGTTATTTTAAATAGAGGGGAATCCCAGGAACAGGAGGTAGCACTCATGACAGGATTGTACTAAGGTAACATGACTATTTGAGTTAGATGAACTATATTCATTTGTATCTTGGCTGTTTGCATCCCTCCTTTAGGTAGAAAGTTAAGAAGCTATAGTATTAGTCTTACCTGCCGGAAAGAACAATGTGGCTAAAGTGACACAAGCCAGGAGATCTTTCCTGAATAAATGATGCTGTGCTCAACTTACAATAGCTTGAAAAATAACAGTAATTATTAGAGGTGGTGGGGGAGGAGACATTCTGTAGAAATGCAGGGAAAGGTTGCAAACTTTTGGGGACTAGCAAAAATTTCTGCACAGGTTCTCAAGCTAAAGTGAAAGCAAAGGACTTAAATCATGAAAGTGATCTCACATGAGTGAAATCTCAATCAATCAAGCATGCACTTTAGGAAAATCATCCTATGCTTTTGATTTGAGACTGATTTTAGCACCTGCTTTTGGGGGCTACGGTAGCTGCCCTAATATATATACACATATATATATATATATATATATATATATATATATATATATATACACTTATATATATACTTATACATATATATACTTATACTTATATATATATACACTTATATATAGATATATATAGATATATATAGATATATATAGATATATATATATAGTGATATACTGATCAATTCCTTTTTCTTCGTGGTTGAAGCCAATAGCAAGTGAGAATGCTTGATGAAGATACAGAGGGCAGATGCATACTTCCTGTCATTTTTAGATTGAAACCTTCTTAGAAATTTATTGTTAAAAATGATTCTTTAGGTCAATTCTAGGATTGGTGAAAGATATTTTAAATGTCTAAAATCCTAAAAAAAAAAAAAAATTTAGATGCATTCACCTTTGAGGTAATTTTTCCTAGCTAATCATAAAGTTTTTAAGTACAAATTGAATTTAACCCAGAAGATTAGAATAGTGGAAATGTCTTTCCAAGGCTGGAAGCACATATACTTTGGAAGCTGCTTCTTATTAATAATACATTCAAATATAGGAGGCATTATAACATGCAAGGTCTTCCAACTAAAAGAGCTTTTCTGTAGGTGTCTAATTTAGACACAGTATTGTTAACAATGTTGACATTTAAGTGGCCATAGCTAACACTTTGCACAGAACATTCCTTTACAATAAATGTGAAAACCTACAACTTTTCTTGGTGTTCAGCTTAACAGAATGTAAGTGTGTTGGTTGACAGTATGAAGGTTGAAACGACTTTCATAACTAGAAAGTTTACCCGATAATTTGAACAAAAAGGCCTCTTAGAGAAAAGCCTTCAATACAATGGCACACTGTAGCAATGGAAGATGTATGGCATACCAAGTCTACTTCCCTGAGTTCTGTATCGAAGACCAGGGTTAGCTATACAAGCCAATACTTTCGTCTTCACAGAGCTAGTCCACTTTCAAGACTCCAGTCTGCCTCAAGACTAGTCTATGTAATTGGATGCCCCACAGATTAAACACAACATTTCTATCTATACCTGAGTGGGCCATACCATCCACAATGCCCCACCCCCCTCTTTTCCTTTCTGACTTCCCTGTATTCCTGTTGGATCAGCTTAGAAGTACAAGCAGTTTTTAATTTTTCATAGCTCACATCCTAACCTTTTATCCATGACTATCATACTCAAGTCATACCCAAACTATTGATATTCTTCTAAGAAGTTTTTGTCTCTATTCACTCTGTTCAGCCCTAGATGCCACTGACAAGTTAATCCCCCAGAACTTCCGTTTTAGTTGGCAACTCTTGTGCTAAAAACCCTTAATATCTGGTCACTTCCTCCTAAGATTGGGAAAAATGACTCCCACAAGCAGCTTATATCCAATTTCTTCTCATCACTAATGACTGACCACAACTCACAAGGCCTCTCTCTGAAGATGCCTGGCTATTACCACCTCTCCTTCTTTACATAGGGCACTACCCTCTCCTTTCCCATTCTCTTTTCTTCAGTATCTCATTTGAATACCAATTCCTCCATGGATATTTTACTGACAATATCAGTCCTGTCTGTCTTCTATCCTACTTCACACATAAGCTTCGTCAGGTCAGGGACCTTGCAATTCAGAGATTACTTGTGAGGCTTCATCCACAGGAATTAATCAATATTTCTAATTTGTTCATCTTAGTTACAGGGAAACACTTTATGCTATTACGATTTCAAAAAACAGTGAAATCCTAAAAAGTAATGTAAAATGGAATTTTACTAATAAGTCACATATTTAACATAGAGTAGAGCTGACTGATTAAAGGTAGGTTGTAACAAATGATTTTTAAATGAAAATAAAATTATAATATTAATAATCATTAGCAGATTTATTTGATTTGCTAGAAATTTAAATAATCACAAATAAGCTTTTAAAAATATTGGATCACAATTTATAATATTCACTAACTTCATGATTTTATTAAATTTGGGAGTTTAGCAAATACTTTATATATATTTCTGTTGACTAATAATTTATAAATTTATCAGGTATAATGTTTCAATTTTAATATTTTAATGATATCACATTTAATGATTTTAATGGAATTTTAATAACAAAAAAATTAACATTTGTACACTACTTTGCAGATTTTTCAAGAATTTAATTCCAAATGCACTATTGAAGCTGGCTTTCATAAGAACATTTTAAGTTAAGTAATCAACAGAATTCCCGTTTTAGAGATGAAAAAGCTAAAACCAAAGAACCACATCAATTCATAAACTCATTTGATTCTCAGCACTGAAGGATAGTTGTGCCAGTTTTTCATGTTAGGGAAGAAACAATTGAAGCTGTGAGAGGTTAAATAACATGTCCATAGTCACTAAGTTGGTGAGCAGCACATTTGGGATTTACAAATACCAGTCTGTCCAACTCCAAAGTCTCTGTCTTTCCAGATTTCTTCCAACACATATCATGATGTAACACAAAGAGCACATACCATAACTGGGAATAAAAGTATTTTTTATCAAATGTCTACTTAATGTATCAGACTTTGCCATTTCTCTTAATATAATCCTTTAAAGTAGTTTTATTTAGATTAAGACCCTTTAATTACACTTGATATATGTGTAGATAATGTATGGCAGGCAGTACATTAGTAGATGGAAATAAAGTTTGAGAATATTTTACAGATGTGGAAACAGAAGACAAGAAATAAATGTCCAGTCATGCCACTAATAAGTGGGAGACAGCTTTTGAAACCACATCTACAAAAATCCAAAGAAATAATCCACACAAAAATTTTCCTTCTAACTTTAATCATTGCCAAAAATACAAAATTCACATTTATTTCATAACTTCGCTAAAATTTTCTCACAAGTATAATTTTCAAGATTTTTTTTGTATGAAACAATTATAAATTATGAGCCTATAAATTTTTGATTCCTCATTAAATACTATGTTGGGAAAGTAATAATTGGATTCTCTTTCCTCCCTTGACTATTCCAGGACCAGCTAGCTATTCTGATGTTGAAAATTATTCTTTGTTGGCTAAACTACTTTTTACATATAACTTCAATTAGGTGATCATTCAAAGTTACAGTGGTTTAACCACACTGGATTTTATATTACTATGTTATATGTTAGATATAAAAAAGTAACATCATTCTGTACACAAAGTCTTTGAATAATAAAGCACAATATATAAGGGGGGAAAGCACTTGTTTTTGAGCTATGCCAACTTTCTTGGCGCACAATTTAAATATGAAAGGATTGAATTATGTTGTAGTGCCTCTGTCTCCATTAAAATGTATTTTGTGGTAGGAATCTCTTTGGCTAGCTCACATTACATACATATCTTCTAAATAACCGGAAAATAGTTACATTTGTGTGAAAAGAAATAACACAGTTAAGAGAGAAAAAAAGTCTTGGATTGTAATTCTGATTCTACAAAAAACTTGCTGCATGACAAACAAGAAAACTCTGTGAGCCTCAGTTTCCCTTATTTTTTCATAAGATGAAGTTGGCATTAACCTCTAACTATGTGAAAATGCAGGGTGTCCACCTAATAAAAAACATCTTAATACTAGGAAATCCAACATGCCTTTTAAACAATTTGGTTTATGTTAGTCTTATAGATAAGTTAGACACAGCTGAGTAAGTAAAGAAGCAGAGAAGAGGCCAAGAAATGAAACTCTTTCCAGCTTTTTCTATACCACATTAAGCAATGGTGGGCAGGTTATTTAGATTCTCTCTGTCTAGGTTTGTCCTTTTATTTTATCAGGGAGCTGTCAGAATTTCTTCTTTTTTTCTTTTTCTTTTTTAAATTTTCATGAGCCTGGAAAAATAAGTTCCCTTGAATAGTTTTAAATAGTCACATTAGAAATTTTACGGCAATTAAAATCAGGTAATATAATAAATTTTTTGACATTTCAGTGGCCATAAACCTTTGACCTAGAGTAAACAAAATCAACTCAATTGAGTGAGAAATTTAAAAAGTCAAATTGGCCATTTCGTATATTGTAGACCTGACACAATTAATTTACTGACTTGTACACAGCGGGTTGCATTTATTTATTTCCTTCTTCTTCTCTACTTTCCTAAAGCCAGCTCTCCCACTAATGGCAGATGACTCTGGTACTGTGTGCCCTGCATCTGGACCATTTCTATGTACATTGGCTTAACTTACAACTGGCAGCATTTCTCCACCTGAGGGCTTTCCTGGCCAGTGAGGTCTGTTCATCCTCTGCTTGGAGCAGATTGGAAATGCCTAAGAATTAATGGCCCTCCAGAGTAACCGTCATCCAAGGCTGTACATATGCCTGAGCCCCCTGTGAGGCATGGTTTCTACACATGTTCCAGAGCTTTCTAGTGGAATTAAGCCCCAGTTGCCCGCACCCCTCATTGTATGCCTTCCCTGCCCTGCCCCACTTTCCCGCTTCCTTGGGTGTTTTCTGAGATCACATACCAAATACACCATTTAAACATGAATCTTTGTTTTAGGGTCTATTTCTAGGGGAACTTAAATTATGCAGTGTCAGCTATAATAAAAGCCAATGATGGGCTATGTTATGGGTTGATTTATGTTCCCTGCTGTCCCCAAATATGTTGAAGCCCCAACCCCCAGTACCTGCGAATGTGACCATGTTGAAGTCCTAACCCCAAGTACCTCAGAATGTGACCTTATTTGGAGATAGGGGTGTTGCAGATGCAGTTAGTTTAGATGAGATCATTAGAGTGGGCTGTATACAATACAACTGCTATCTTACGAGGAAAGACCCAGAGGGAGAGACACACAAGGAGAAGAAGGCCAGGTGATGACAGAAGCAAAGACTGGAATGCTACAGCTCCAAGTCAAGGAACACCAAGGAAGGACATCTACTGCCAGAAGCTAGAAAGAGGCAAGGAAGAAGTCAACTTAGAGCCTTAGGGGGAGTATGGCCCAGAAATTACCTTGATTTCTGACTTCTCACCTCCAGAAGTATAAGGAAATACATTTCTGTTGTTTAAGCCACCCTGTTCATGGTGCTTTGTTACAGCAGCCCTAGGAAATGACTATAGGCTACAATACCTATTCCAGGTGTTTTCCAAAGACCATCTCAACTGCTTATTTTTTCAATTGGGGGGTTCGTTCTTACCTCCCTGGTGCTCCACATCTCTTGCTTTATCCTTTGACTTTAATGTCTGCTTCTGTTTCTCCCTTGGTTTGGAAACACATTCATTACGAGCCTCTGATTCACTGACCTTCGTCTCCCACTTCATTTTTAGCTTTGCAGTATAGGCATACCTCATTTTATTGCACTTCACTTTATTGAGCTTCACAGATGTTGTGTTTTTTTAATAAGTTAAAGGCAAGACCCTCCACTAGCAGAAAGATTACGGCTCGCTTTATTACAGTGGTTTGGAGCCAAACCCACAATCTCTCTGAGGTATGCCTGTATACTTTGAGTTTGTACAGTGGTTATCAAACATTAGTGCGTATCGGAATCTCCTGGCAGGCTGATTAAAACATAGATTGTTGGACCCTCACCCTCAGGTTTCTGATTTTGGAAGTCTACTTAGGGCTGAGAATTTGCATTTCTAGCAAAATCAAGTTCCCAGATGCTGCTGGTCTGGGACCACATTTTGAGAACCTGGTTTTAGGAAGTTGTCAGAATTTCCCATTCTAAACCACCATCTGAGGCTCAACTCCACTCCTCCAGACAGTGATAGCTTACCCCATCCTCATTTTCTAACAACAGCAGAGGGTGAGTCCCATCCTAAAAGATGAAGATCTCAAGGTTTTGTGGTACCAGAGGTCACCAGGAGCTCCTGGATATAACTCACTGCCCTGATATCTTAAACATTGCTGCCAGACTCAAATCTCTAAACATTAATTATTGGGCCTCTACTATAGGCCAGCAGTGTACTAGTTGCATTATATGTGTTACGCCATTCAGTCATCACACAAACCTACAAGGGAGAAATTATTAATTTCCATTTCACAGATGAAGAAACTGAGGTATAGTCAGATATACAACTGGCTGGACATAGTCACTCTGCCTCTGACAATCCACGCCTTGTTTCAAACCCAAGTCTACGAGTAAGTGATTCCTAAACAATCTCCACCCTGCAGCCTCCTTACTTGGGGTGACGAAAAATCCTGGTTTACCTGGGACAGTGCCTGTTTGTTCCTGTTGTCCCAGAGGATTTATGAAAAGCACCCCTTTTCACTCTCAAAAGTGTTATCCTGGTTTTTTTGGTGAATTACATGGCCACTCTGCCTATGCTCTAAACCAGGGGTGTCCAAACTGCGGCCCGTGGGCCAACTGCGGCCCGCAATCCATTTCTTATTGGCCCACAGCAAATTCCAAAAATGTATTTAGTTTACTTAAATAAACCAGGTGAGGCAATACGTACTTCACCTCGAGTGAGTGGCCTGGCTGTTTGTGTATTTTACCGCATATGGCCCTTGGTGAAAAACGTTGAAAAAGTTTGGACACCCCTGCTCTAAACCCACCATGCTATCCGTTACTTCTGGAATATCCTCACTGTACTCATTCATGATTCCATTTCTTTCCCGGTGCTGCTCCTTTTCTTACCCTTGTCTTCTGGACAAATTATGTCCAGTTCTCAGGACTCTGCTCTTCTTCATTGTCTCTGGTACATGTGCTCATTCCTCTAGCAACAGGCAGGGAGTTTGATCCATTCCTGTGCTCCTCATACCCCGTGCCTACTGTTACTCTCATTGCTTGAGTGCTTGGAAGTCTTCCCTACCAGCCTGCAAATCCTTAATGTTTGGACTATACCTTAATTATCTCTGGATATCCACAGTGCCTACCATTTTGCATGGCCCAGGGCAAGTTTATTAAATAATTGTTGAATAGTTGAATAAATGAAATAATGAAATTGGAGAGAGATCATCATCTGCAGACATTATTATAAAAGTAGAAACCATCTCTTTCAAAAGGGACGGACTTATACCAGCTCGCTCTGATTTACTTTACCTGGAGGCTGCTTAAGTTCTAAGCGATTGTTCACAGAGCCTCTGACCTTGCATCCGCAGTCATACCCAGGCTGAACTTTTCTAGGAAATGGTCCTCCTATTTGGGGCCTGAAATATTATTCCCAGTTCTCTGGACTGCACTCTATTTCTATCATGTGCCTCATCTTCCTGTCTTCTCTTGTCCTGTGGTCAGGAATCAAACTGCCTGGGTTGGAATCTTTGCTCCACCATTTCCTACTAGGTGACTATGTACAAATGTCTTAAGTTGCATAAGTCTCGGGTTCTTCATTTGCAAATTAGTAAGGTTAAGAGTGCCTAGCTCAGAGCATTGTTAGAACAATTAAATATGCTTTGCAAACTGCTTAACATAGATGCTGGAACATAGTGAGAATCAGTAATTCCTTAACATTTTCCTGAACGTTTTCCCCTCCTCCTCCTCCACTTCCTTCTTCTTTACTAATTCCAATTTTCAATATACATTGTTAAACTTTTTTAAACTTAATTTTGACTCCAAAAGAGGTGCCTATTTAACCTACTTAATTGCATTTTAAAGTTGCATTTCAGCTTTTATGCTACTGTTTTCTAGATTTCATTCCATGTATTTGCTTATAAACTAGTTTTGTGGCAAATAGAATATTTACTACATGTATGTCTCATATCTCAGCTTGTATCCATACATATAAATAAATAGAATTTTTTGCATGCATTCATTCACATATCTACTACATATACCCTACCCCAGGCCCAATTTCCTTGACTCGAGGCTGCTTACAATAAACAATATCTCCAGTCCAGAAGCTTGGTCATGAGACAGCCAGGGAATGAGAAGGGGGTGCTCTTTGTTGACTATTGTATTCTCAGTGCAACACCTTGCTTACCTGATGGACAGTTTCTTTATCAGAAGCAGTAATACTTCCAAATTTTTATTTTGTCTTTGGAAAAGAGTGATAAATTATGGTATTATTTAATTTTTTAAATTTCCATGACCAATTGGTATACTTTTCAATCTGCCTATGATATGTATTGAGTCATTAGTGAAAAGTTATATAAATATAAAAATATCATGTTGGAAAGGTGTAGAGATGAGGTCTATTTAGAGTAATAAAGATAGATCAAACACCTTTTCCTTCCCCTTTAGTCTAAGCACCAGCCAAAAGCAGTATAGACTGTGGGAGGGGAGTTGGGGCCGGAGAAGGTGTGGTTGGAAAGAGCTTCCCCCCTCACCCCTCACCCTCCAGCTGAGGGCCTGTGCCGTAAAGGGAAGTCATAGCACTTAGGAAGAACTAGGTCCCACTACTTACTAAGTCTACCATTACCTGGAACAAATTGCCTCACTCTTAGCCTGAGCTTCTTCATCTGATAAGTGATTTATCTCCTAGGGTTATTTTGAAGGTTATTTAACCTTATTAATCTTATTTAAGATAATCATAAAGAGCCTTAGTGCTATGTTTACCCACAACTGGTTTAAAACCTCATATTGAGACAAGTTACCACCAAGATCTTCAAAAATAATAATCAGCAATTAAATCCAATACTTAAAATAACAAGAACAAAACAGCTGCTGTATATTTAGAATTTAGACCCATGTGTCTACTACATAGTTTCCATTCAGTCAAACTTTTTTCTTATTCTTTGTGCTTATTTTCCTCAAAATTGTAGAAAAGGCATTTACAAACTATGTGCCACTGCCCATTGGAGGGCAATGAAATCAATGTAGTGGGTTGTAACTGGCATTTTTGAATGAAATAAATGGAATAATCAGAACATATCACATTGTCTCTTAGCAAGAACAATGTACATTGCAATAAATGGGTCATGATGTAAAATGTATTTGTTGCTGTATATTTAAAAAAGTTTGTAAAATACTCCTTTCAAACAAGCCCAAATGAAATCTGGTGTATTTTCCTGCTTTTAAATAAATCTGATTTTATTACATCACCTCTTTAATTACCAATAATAAAATATAAAATGTTTTAGCCATCTATCAAGTCAAGTTTTTCCATTAGTAGTCCTTGTATCATTATATATCCCTTAGAATGATTCTTACGCAGCTGGTGTCTCAAGTAAAGCAAATATACATGATGTAAGGACAAGAGGTGATCCCTTCAAGTGACTGCTCAAGTGACAGTATCCCTCAAGTGACTGCTGCTCAGGGGAAGTTCATTGGTGCTACGCAGGCAGTGAGTGCCATGGCACTGAGCAAATGGTGGATCCAATTAGATTTACACTCCTCGAAGGAAGGATTTGTCCCACTTAGGTGGCTTTAACACGTCTTTTGATGTTATATCAAGGACAGAATACAACACTACAGGAGAGAAAACAACGTGTCACAAAGACCAGAGGTGCAGAGACTCTATGAGTGGCAAACTGAGTGGTGAGGCGGTAAAACCTTCCTGGTTGTGCCTGCCCATTTAGGGAGAGGTACCAACCCAGGGGCCACAGATTGGGCCAACAGAAAAACAATGTCCTGAAAGACATGAAAGCAGAGACAGATCACAGGATCATTTATGTAAACATTATTGTTCAGAGACAATCATACATAGATCTCATGCTATTTTTGTAGTGAATCTCTCCATACACTAGAAATGGGTTATCCGCACTGATTAAATCAGAATTCTGATATCCTCTGTGGACTAACCCAGGTAAGCAGCTTCCTTTCAAATCCTGCCTCAATGAAACTAATGTCTGTGTGGTTGTGCTACGCATTGAACACGCATATAAAGGTGCCCCCCCCCCCCAAGAAGCCTTTGTGGTCCATCATTGCACTGTAGGATGCCGCGAAGGAAGTCACAAGCTGTGGCTTCCACGAAGCCCGTGACAAATTTAATACCCTATTACTTGCGTTGTCCGTACTAGGATTTCATTTGGTGACATCACTGGATACAACTGAAGTTGAAATTTCTGTGACATTTTTGCAGGTGCTGCTTTTCACCAAAAACATTATTTTACATAGTTTAGCCATTGTGCCGTGCTTTAGCTCTAGAACTAAACCTCGGGAAATCTAATGAGGTTGAAAAGAAAAGCGAAAGTTAACGGCCATGGCCTTAACAAAGGCTCGTTCTCCCTCAGGCTCTGAAGAGTCAGTAAGTGAGTTCAGTAACTGAAAATTAAATTAGAAGAAAATGCCACCTCTGCAGCTACGGCTACCTTCAGCATTAATGGTAATAGAGAATGGGGTGGGGGTGAGGGGGTTCTGCTTAATAGAGTCATCTAAAAACTTTTCAGAGCCTTGAAATGGTATGGGACATTTCTCTCACACCCTGTTATAAGCTTCCATGGGGTTCTCTTTTGCCCTGTCTCTGTCCTCGTTTCCCCTCCTAGCCATATCCTTGTAGCATATTATTGCCTCTTTTTTTTCCTTCTTAATTTTTCCTCTTCCCTTCCTTAATTTTTCCTGTTACTCAATCTTAATTTCCATTTCCCCTCTCCCCCACTTCCTCGTTTCTTTCTTCAGCAATATGGTTGTTTTTCTTCCCCTCCTACATTTACATTATTATAATAACTGTTTAATTAATGTCAAGGTTTTTGTGGTTTGTCTTGTTCAGCTGAGAGAAAACAACAAGCAGAAGATTCTCCAGTGCTAGAAAAGCATAAGGCTTTTGACTTTATCTGGTCATATCAAATGAATAGGAACACTTTCTCAGGATGGCATTATCAGGCTAAGTGATACAGGTCAGCAGGGAGAATTCACCAGCAGTGGCCTATATTCTTTAAAGGCAGGGGAGGAGCAAAGGAAGGAAAAGAAATTAGACCTATCAGGGTCCTTCCCATTCTTCAAATAAGCATCTCTAAAGAAACAAGCAAGGTTGTAGATTTGGCCAAAAATCAGCAATGCTTTAATATAATAAGATAGTACTGCCACTCCTTTACTTCTAAACAAATTACTAAAGAACCTAACTTATATTATATAGCTATGAAGAAATAAAGGCTATTTTATCATAATTTGATTATGCTACAAAGCACGATGCATAGCAATTCGTGGATCTAATTTTAGTTGCAATAATCTCTTGCCCTGTTATGTAAATGGAAAAGACTTTCTACAGGCTTCAGATAGAGATAAGCTTAGGATCGCAAGCGTGCAAAAGCCGTGGTTCAATTATTCTAAAGTGATCCGCATCATATGTTACAGCACATCTTTCTGCCTTTGCATAAAAGCTAGTATCTGCTGCAAATTAGCCATCTTTTTCTAAACGCTTACAGATGCCTTCTGAGAGTTTACTCATTCAAATTAAACCCAACTCCCACAACCAAAATAATATGGGCCATTACAAATTTTCTCAAGATACTTTCTCCTTTTATAATGATTTCCCCAGGTTTTGCCCTTCCTTTTCAAGAAAATACATGTTGAACTTTACAGAAAGTACACATTAGTTTTCACTTCCAGTTCTTGTGGCCCCACCCATTTCGCATAAGAATTAACTACCAGGGTTGTCCCATTCCATCTAAGTCTCTGCAGGCCACAAAAATGCAAGTTCTGGCCTGGCCCTAAGCAGACATAATTCTGACCATCTTTGAATCTTGGAATACAAGAGGAGAGAGAAGGTGGCCTATTGCCCAGGGCTGTTCAGTTCCTTTTTGAGATGCAATTTATAATAATCCAAAAGTTCGCTACCCTTAAAAGGGTAAGGACCTCAGAGACAGCTGGAGCTACCCACTGGAACTATCAGGCTTCCCTCTTCACAGGCCCTTTTCCTTCGTCTCTCTACAATATAGTTTTATTCTCTCCTCCTGCAGACTTTTCTCCACACTCAGAAAGACATTGGACAGACCATTATTAATTCTCCTCCCAGGACTTCCCCAACAGAGCAGGAACGGCTCTCTGCCTTAGATGCAGGCATAAGATATCGTGGGGGCGGACTGTCATTGGCCCCGCTTAAGTCAGAGGCCCTGCTCCCCCAGCACCCACCATGGACAGGATAATTGTTCTGTAATCAGTGGGTCCTCACTATGAATAATGGGCGTGGATTTTCAATATATTTCCACTCTACATGAACTATGCTTTCTCAGTTTGCATGAAGGCCAGAAGGGGGGGAAAAATGAAGAGTTAGATATTGATACTTTATTCCAATCACATCTTTTTCAAACTTTTCCCTTCAATTCAAAAATTTCCGCTATTTTGAAAACTGTCCTTTTATCCAGGATTTCTACACCTACTATTCATGGGGAAAAATAATTGTGTGTGCGTGTGTGTGTATACAGAGGCTGCCAAAAAAAGTACATGCATTTTAAGAAAGGAAAAAACTGTATTAAAATTGTAATACTCAATATATGCCGATAACAAAAGATGAATACAAGTCACGTCTGACTTCTGTAATTACAAGACAAGCGTCCAGACACTTTTTTTTTTTTTTACATTTCTTTGTATGTTTTTTTTTTTTTTTTTTATTAGTTTCAGGTGCACAAGACAAAGCAACACTTAGACGTTTAGCATTTATATCCCTCAAACTGTGCGTCCAGGCACTTTTGATTACAGCGAACTACTGTTTAATCAACGTTGATCAAAGTGTCCACTTGTGTGTGTGTATATATATATATATATATATATATATATATATATATATATATATATTCTTTTCAATACTGGCTTTCATTGATCAAGAGATTACATATTTTCCACAACCTCTCCAACAGTTATTACTTGTCTTGTTGATAAAAACCATTCTAATATGTGCTATCTCATTGGACTTTTGATTTGCATTTCCCTAATAGTGAAGTTGAGTATTTTTTCATACATCTGTTGGTGGTTTGTATATCTTCTTGAGAGAACTGTCTGTTCAGGTCTTGTACCCATTTTTTAATTGGATTGTTGGTTTTTGTTGTTGTTGAGTTGTACGAGTTCCTTATATATTTTGGCTATTAGCCCCTTATCGGAGGTGTTATTTGCAAATATCTTCTCCCATTCAGTTGGTTGCCTCTTTGTTTTGTTGGTTTCTTTTGCTGCGCAGAAGCTTTTTAGATTGACATATTCCCATTCGTTTATTATTGGTTTTACTTCCCTTGCCTCTGAGGTCAAATTCATAAAATCTCTGAACCCAAGGTCCATAAGTTTAGTACCTATGCTTTCTTCTCTGCAGCTTATTGTTTCAGGTCTTATGTTTAGGTTTTTTATTCATTCTGACTTAATTTTATTATATGATTACAGACAGTAGTCTAATTTCATTCTTTTGCATATGGCTTTCCAATTTTCCCAGCACCATTTATTGAAGAGGCTTTCTTTTCTCCATTGTTTTTGGCTCCTTTGTCAAAAATTATTTGGCCATATATATGTGGGTTTATTTCTGAGTCCTCACTTATATTACATTGGTCTGTGTGTCTGTTTTTCTGCCAATACCATGCTGTTTTGATTATTATCACTTTGTAGTATAAACTGAAGTGAGGGAGTGTGATATCTTCAGGCTTGTTCTTATTTCTCAGTATTGCTTTGGCTATTCAGAGTCTTTTGTGATTCCATACAAATCTGGTAATTTTTTGTGTGTTCTATTTCTTAAAAAAATGTCACTGGGATTTTGATGGGGATTGCATTAAATCTGTAAATTGCTTTGGGGAATATGGCATTTTAACTATGTTGATCCTTTCAATCCATGAACACAGAATATCTTTCCATTTCTTTATGTCTTCTTCAATTTCTTTTTATAATATCTTATAGTTTTTAGTGTATATGTCCTTCACATTCTTTGTTAAGTTTATTTTTAGGTATTTTATTCTTTTTGTTCCAATTGCTAAAGGATTTTTTTTAATTCCTTTTTCTGAAATTTCATTGTTAGTATATAGGACTACAGTGGATTTTTGTTCATTGATTTTATATCCTGCAACTTTACTGTATTTGTTTATTGTTTCATAGTTTTTTTGAGAACTCTATAAGATTTTCTATGTAAAGAATCATATTATCTGCAAAAAGTGACAATTTGACTTCTTCATTCCCAATTTGGATGCTTTTTATTTCTTTCTCTTACCTTATTGCTCTACCTAGGACTTCCAACACTATGTTGATTAGCAGTGGTGAGAGGGGTCCTCTTTGTCTTGTTCCTGATCACAAAGGAAAAGCTTTCCATTTTTCACCATTAAGTATGACATTTGCTGAGGGTTTGTTGTATATGGCCTTTATTATGTTGCAATACTTTTCTTCTATACCCATTTTATCAAGAATTGTACACTTGAAACCTATATATAATTTTACAAATCAATGTCACCCCAATACATTTAATAATTTTTTTAAAAAAGAGACACAATATTTCTAGAAGGTGGTCAGGCTGGGACATGATGCCTGCTGTTGATTACTTTAAGTTAGAACTGTTATAGTTAAGCAGTACATGAGTGAACATAGAATGGCTAATACTTATTGCATTGTTTCATTCTTTGGCTTTATATATCTCTTACTTCTTTAAGATCTCTCCTCACACAGACTTCCCTACCCACTCCACTCCCACCTCAAGAAGTGTAATAATTTTAAAAGCATTTAACAAGATACAACATCCATTTATGATTAAAACACTTAATAAAATGGGTATAGAAGGAAAATACCTTAACATAATAAAGGCCATATATGACAAGCCCTCTGCTAATCTCATAATTAATGGAGAAAAACTGAAGCCCTTTGCTCTACGTTCAGGAACACGACAGGGATGTCCCCTATCACCTCTGCTTTTCAACATAGTGTTGGAAGTCCTTGCCAGAGCAATCAGGCAAGAGAAAGAAATAAAAGGCATCCAAATTGGGAATGAAGAAGTTAAATTATCACTCTTTGCAGATGACATGATGCTATATATAGAAAACCCTAAAGACTCCACCAAAAAGCTATTAGAAACAATCAACGAATACAATAAAGTTGCCGGCTACAAAATTAACGCACAAAAGTCCATTGCCTTCCTATATACTAACAATGAAATCTCAGAAAAAGAAATACAAAAAACAATTCCTTTTGCAATTGCAGCAAAAAGAATAAAATACCTAGGAATAAACTTAACCAAGGATGTGAAAGACCTATATGCTGAAAACTATAAGACATTTTTGAAAGAAATTGAAGAAGACACAAAGAAATGGAAAGACATTCCGTGCTCATGGATTGGAAGAATCAACATAGTTAAAATGGCCATATTACCCAAAGCAATATACAGATTCAATGCAATCCCCATCAAAATCCCAATGGCGTATTTTAAAGAAATAGAACAAACAATCATCAGATTTGTTTGGAACTACAAAAGACCCCGAATAGCCAAAGCAATCTTAAGAAAAAAGAACAATAATGGAGGTATCACACTTCCTGACTTTGGCTTGTACTACAGGGCTACAATAATCAAAACAGCATGGTATTGGCAGAAAAACAGACACATAGACCAATGGAATAGAATTGAGAACCCAGAAATAAAACCACATAAATATGGACAGATAATTTTTGACAAAGAAGCTAAAAACATACAATGAAGCAAAGACAGCCTTTTCAATAAATGGTGCTGGGAGAATTGGATAGCCACGTGCAAAAGAATGAAACTGGACTGCTATTTGTCACCATGTACCAAAGTTAATTCAAAATGGATCAAAGACTTAAGCATAAGACCTGATACAATAAACTGCATAGAAGAAAACATAGGTACTAAACTTATGGACCTTGGGTTCAAAGAGCATTTTATGAACTTGACTCCAAAGGCAATGGAAGTAAAAGCTAAAATAAACGAATGGGACTATATGAAACTTAAAAGCTTCTGCACAGCAAAAGAAACCATTGACAAAATAAAGAGGCCACCAACTGAATGGGAGAAGATTTTTGCAAACAGTGCCTCTGATAAGGGGCTAGTATCCAGAATATACAAGGAACTCATGCAACTCAACAAGAAAAAAACAAACAACCCAATTGAAAAATGGACAGAGGACTTGAAGAGACATTTCTCCAAAGAGGACATACAAATGGCAAATAGACATATGAAAAAATGCTCAACATCACTAATCATCAGAGAAATGCAAATCAAAACCACAATGAGATATCACCTCACCCCAGTCAGAATGGCTATCACCAACAAGACAAATAGTAACAAATGTTGGAGAGGCTGTGGAGAAAAAGGAACCCTCATACACTGTTGGTGGGAATGCAGACTGGTGCAGCCGTTATGGAAGGCAGTGTGGAGGTTCCTCAAAAAATTACGAATAGAATTGCCATATGACCCAGCAATCCCTCTCCTGGGTATCTACCCAAAAAATCTGAAAACATTTAGAGATAAAGACACGTGTGCTCCAATGTTCATTGCAGCTTTGTTTACAGTGGCCAAGACATGGAAACAACCAAAATGTCCTTCGATAGATGAATGGATAAAGAAGTTGTGGTATATATACACAATGGAATACTATTCGGCGGTAAGAAAAGATGATATAGGAACATTTGTGACAACATGGATGGATCTTGAGAGAGTAATGCTGAGCGAAATAAGTCAGACAGAAAAAGCAGAGAAGCATGTGATTTCACTGATATGTGGTATATAAACCAAAAACAACAAAAGAACAAGACAAACAAATGAGAAACAGAAACTCATAGACACAGACAATAGTTTAGTGGTTGCCACAGGGTAAGGGGGGTGGGGGGTGGGGGGTGGGAGATGAGGGTAAGGGGGATCGAATATATGGTGATGGAAGGAGAACTGACTCTGGGTGATGAACACACAATGGGATTTATAGATGATGTAATACAGAATTGTACACCTGAAATCTATGTAATTTTACTAACAACTGTCACCCCAATAAATTTAATAAAATAAAATTAAAAAAAAAAAAAAGAAGAAGAAGTGTAATAATTTTAAGTAGCAAATCCTTTGCTAAATTCTTTGTGGTAATTTATTTCCTCTTTTTTTTTATGAATACTGGAAATAAATATAAACTTTAATCCCAAAACATGGATTTCTACATAATTTTTTGGCATATAAAAAAAGAAGGTACTACCCAATTACAGTATTTTTTTCTACGTCTTCAAAACAGTTTTATTGTACTTTTATAAGCTTCTTTTTTATGCATAGCAATTCAAACACATTGCTATTACAAGCTGTGTTGTCATGTAAGGGAACATGAGCTTTAATTCAAGTCTTGATTAGGTCACCTACTGGCTGTGTGGCATCGGTTAAGATCATTTAATATTTCTGGGCCCCAATTTTTTCATCTATGCCATAATATAATAAAATGTCCAGAGATGCTTAGAAACTGTAAAGTGATACACAAAGATAATGTAAAAAATAAGGTGCTATATCAGTCAAGATTCAACCAGAGAAGCAGATCAGAATACATATTTTATATGTATTTCATATTTTTGTATATATTTATACGTCTATATACACACATAAATATTCATATATATGTTTGTGTCTGGATTTATTACAGGGAATTCCTGGTTAAGCAGTCTCTGCAAGGCTGTATCCACATCAAACGCTGGAGCCCAAAGTGCACAGGCAGGCGGGAATGAAGATCACAAACAGGCTGAAATCCAAGAACAGATTAACACTTGTCTGTTCTCATTGCCTCTGACCTTGGTGTAGGTTACTCTGCGGAATCAGGGGTGCCTCATCATGGAGCTGAACATATACACCTAACTGGGGAGTCAGAGAAACTGAATAAAGATGGGGGACAGGGAGAGCAATTGTATGCCCAGCTGCTTCTTCATTCCAACAAGGTGAATATGAAACTGTTTTATAGTTTTCCCTCTTCTATGCTATCTGGAGTCTCCATACCTCAGGGATAGCCTAGTCCTTTAAAGACTTCCACCTTATTTTAAGACCTGCCAGGGTATTCTTCCTTTTGATTAACTCAAAATCAAACGATTTGAGACTTTAATTACATCTGGAAAACTCCTTCACCGCAACACCTTAACTAGTATTTGACCAAATGCCCGAAAGAAGGTATGCATGTGTTACAAAATGGCCATTGCTTCCCTTCCACTCTCCAACTCTTGTGACAGAATCTCCCTTGAAGTCCACATAAACCAGAAACATACTAAAAAGGGAATTCTGAGGAAAGTGGTTCAACCAAGACGATCTATCATGAAGCCATCCCATAATCAATAAGAATAATTCCTATCCTAGAAAATAAATATAAGTAGCTTTCTACACCATTGCCAAGACGGCCCAGGGAGTCATTCCCTGTTCAGCAACTCTCTTCCTGACAAGCATCATATCCATGTGGTTAATTGGTCCCAAGTGAGATGAGTGCACATTGTATGAGACTTGCTGCTCTCCCTGCTACCAGCCCATTCTGAGCTCTACAGTTAGAAATGTGGCCATCTAGTTATGACCTAGTTGTGAACACAAAAGAACACTACAGTTACAGGTTTTATTCTTGTTTTTGTTGTTGTTTTATTTTGTTTCCATTTTGCACAAAGAGTGCTTTTCTTCCTCCTTTAGAAGTCATCCTGAATCCTCCACCTACGTTCTTGAGATGCCTTTCTCCTTTTACGCTTCGTTTTGAGGATCAGGTTAAATATGCATTTTTAAACACATAAAACACATTCTCTCCTCCCCTGTTTCTTTCTCCACACTTCTGAATTGTAGGGAGTATACAGGTCAAAGCACACTAAGGCTGGGGCTATTTGAGGAATTTGTTTTCAATATAGTCACAAAATAAATTCTTTAACTAGATCTTCAGGTAGTTTTGGATAATTCAAGGTTACCAGTAGAAGAAATTTTTGACACTATATGTTCCCAGGATCCTGACTAAAATGAAGTTTGATTTATTGTCCATTTTCTCTCCAGTACTGAGGGTCATTCTCACAAGCTATGGCTTCAAGCCTTCCCCAAACAGCTCCCAAACGTGTACCTGAGAAGACAACTAAGGCCACTTTCAGTGCCTCTGCATCACGTCAACACTCCTGCCAGCCCTGCTGTGATGTTGCTTCTACTTTCCATAATGAGTTCTTGTTTTGCCCACAGTGGCTCAGCCTCTGCTACACAGTTATGTCCTAATACTCTGGGTCTCCATCCTGCTGCACCAATTTTCTGCTTGATTCTCTGCTTCAACCCTGGTGCCTACAAGCTGGTACTTTGACATGCCCCTAATGCCATGTCTTCCAAGGGTTATCAACTGTCCCTGAATGCCAGTTACTGTGACTGAGTGTCCACTACTTATGGCTGGATCTCCCAGAAGAAGCCTTCATTCTGCCCACCTGAATCACTCCTTTTCCACAGCAGTCATAAACCAGCCCTGTCCTCTCCCTCACCCAACACCCTATCCCAGTCACCTGCCAACATGTACATTTCTTACCTACTTGTGGGTCACAGTGACTGCCCAACTGTCCCAAATGCCTCTAAATATCTACTGCCAGCACTCTCCCAGGAGCTTACACTAAGGGTCTGTTTATAGTCTCAGTTCTGGGCCTGGACCGGAAAAGTCCATTTTACCACTGATCAAATAGCAGTAGTTGATAATTTTGAACATGTGATTTTCTTTATAGAGATGCAAAAATCATGCAGAAACTGAAATATATCAAGAATAAATTTTACAAAATCTTAATGCTTCTGTGTTGACAAAATTATTAGGTATAGCGCTCATGAAAACCTTAAAAAGTAATTATAGGTGTTGATTAGAACACAGCTTATAGTTAGTATAGGAAGGGATCTTCCTTCCTTCCTTCCTTCCTTCTTTCCTTCCTTCCTTCCTTCCTCCCTCCCTCCCTCCCTGCTTCCCTCCCTTCCTCCTTCCTTCCTTCCTTCCTTCCTTCCTTCCTTCCTTCCTTTCTCTTTCTTTCTTTCTTTCTTTCTTTCTTTCTTTCTTTCTTTCTTTCTTTCTTTCTTTCTTTCTTTCTTTTTTCATTCCTTTCTTATCTTTCACATTCTGAAACATGGTTTTGAGCCAGGAATTGCGTGAAGCATAGGGAATACAAGATGAACTTATATATCTATAATATACAGGCACAGGCCCTTTGAGTTTTTACATCCTAGAAATTGAGACAATTGAAAAAACAAATAATTAATGCTCAAGATGAGAGCACATAGAAATGAAAGTCATTAATTTTGTCTAGAAATATTGGGGGAGGAATTTTAAGGAAATAAACTTGAGTTAATTCTTAAAGAATGATTAGAATGAATTACGCAGACAGATAAGGTAAGAAAAGGATATTCCTGGTAAATAGTCTAGAATAGATGGGCAGAGACGTAAAGAAGAATGTGGTACATTTAGGGAACTGCAGGGAGCTCTATAATAGTGGCATGCAGGAATGATTCAGGAAGCAGTTGTAAGCAATGTGTCTGAAAAGTCCTTGTAAGTCATGCTATGAAGTCAGGACTTTATCCTGCAGGTGATGAGGAGTTACTGGAGTATTTTAAGCAGTGGAGTGACATGAATTTCTTTTATATTGAAGAGGAGGCTATATAGAAGAGGGGAAAGAATACAGTTAGACATTTTCTGAAAAAGTTCAAACAAAAAGTTTGAAAACATAAAATAAGGTGGAAATAGAAACACAGGGGTAACAGACATGGATAACATAGACCCTCTTCCAGGATGAAGGCCCTAACATTTCTGTACAATGTGAGACAACTTGGAAGGCATTTCAGTTCCCAAGATCCTCCTGCCTCAGGCTATAAGGCCTGCATCACAGTTCCACATTCCACCTATGCACAGCCCTATTTCCTTCACATCCATTTCACAGATATTGATTCAAAGCAGGATCTGTGTCAGAGGAGAATCCAACCTATAATAGAGAAGGAATCAAGAGGAGATAGCAGCAACTGAACTTAGAGACAAGTTAGATGTGAAGTGAGGGAAATGAAGGAATCTCAGAAGACTCCATAAGGCCAGGTTAGTGCTGGATGAAATATGATGCAGCCAACTCAAGATGAAACAGTGCGTTCTGGTTTAAGTTTTATGGGACACTTTTGTAAAAAATATTCATTTGCATTTGGCTAGCAGAGCATGGTGAGAGTAGGGCTAGAGGGGAAAAAAAGTTGAACATAAGTAGTAGCTATAGATAAAAATGAGTACGAGAAGAATACACAGAGTAAGATAAGAAAAAGGGGGAAGACAGATTGCTAAACAGGTCCAGAATCCTTTAGTCATTTCAGTTACAATTTCAATTTCCAAGTAATTATGTAAAAATGGCTGTTTATCTTTTTCTTGGTGATATTCTTTTCTTATTTAATATTACCATCTTTATTGGAATGCAAAGTCATTAAATAAAGAACTGGTCTTATGCATCTTTTTAGCCCAAAATATCTTAAATGAAACAGGGACTTAATATTGGATGGGATATGGTACAAATATCAAAATGGAGCAAGTCTCCATCTATATGTTCATTGCAGCATTATTTACAATAGCCAAGATATGAAGGCAACCTGGGTGTCACTGAATGGATGAATGAATAAAGAAGAAGGGGTACACATATACAATGGAATATTACTCGGCCATAAAAAAGAATGAAATCTTGTCATCTGTGACAACATGGATGGACCTAGAGGATATTGTGCTAAGTGTAGTAAGTCAGACAGCAAAAAACAAATGTCATATGATTTCACTTATAAGTGGAATCGAAAGAACAAAACGAAAAAGAAACAAAACAGAAACGAACTCATAGATACATTTTGATGGTTGCCAGATTGGGGGTGGGTGGAGGTATAAAGGGGAAGGGATTAAGAAGTACAAATTCGTTGTTACACAGTAGTCGTGGGGATATACGGCATAGCATAAGGAATATACTCAATAATTTTATGATAACTACGTATGGTTTCAGATGGGTACTACATCGGGGTGAGAGATTGGTGGAGGTTTGGGGGCAGGATGAAAAAGGTAAAGGGATTAAGAAATACAAACTGGTAGTTATAAAATAGTCATAGGGACGTCAATTATAGGGAATATAATCAATAATATGGTAATAACTGTGTAGTGCCACGTTGCTCTGAAGACTTACAGGCTTGTGCAACACCCGTTTTGCTCCTTAATCTGTTTTAGTATTTCTTGTATCAAAATATCAGGTAATAGTAGAATTTTGTGTCAAATTTCTGCTTAGTATCCAATGACTGCCTTCATTTTGTGCTGGCTCTTTAGAAAGTCTTCTTTTCATTTTGTGTGTGTCTTCCAGTTCAGAGTCATCAGCATACAGTGGTCCCAAATGACTCTCTCAACAACTTTTAAGGATCCTCACACCCAGAAGAACCTCTCAGAGGATCAGAAGCACAGCTAATACCAGCTTACAGATTCCTTATTACATCCTTACACATGAATAAAACAAGCTAGACTGTTATATAGCTGTTTTCTCTCCTTTTGTGACTAGGAAATGATCTAAAAAAGAATTCATGCAAACCCAACACCACACTTTATATAACCTTCCCCTGGCAGCTGAATTAGTCAAGCTCATAACAACTATGCCGTACTCTTGCCCCAATCACCCTTGCAATTCCAGAACTACACAGTGGGAAAAATTAGAATGTAGTCAATCCACAACATCCCTGACAAGTACTGTGCCAGAGCAATTCAATGTCTAGACTAGTTGTTTCAGTCAGGAGATTAACTGATTTATCTCAACCCCCAAGGGCCACCTTTGGCTCACATCCAGGAAGTCAGCAGTTTTCAGGTTAGCCCCTGACTGATCAAGCCATCAGCTCTCTGCCTAATCCCAGCATCACACACAGAATTACAGAACAGGACTTTTTTTCCACACAATTTGAGGTTTGAGCTGGTTTTCCTTTCTAAGGTTTAGCATGCCATTGTAAAAAGATTTTTTTCCAACTAAACATTGATGGGAAATTTCATAAAAATTGTGTGATTTTGGTAACATTATAATAATTCTTTAATTAGAAAGAAAAATTATATATATATATTTTAATTAATATTAAACTATATATTACTTGATGTGAATATTAAATAAATATCAATAATTATTACTATGCTATTTTATTAATTATTAATTATATTAATAATAAAATATCAAATAAGTATTAATATATAATCATTGTATACATGTAATATCTCCTGGACATGACTTTAGGAACCCTGCTTACAAAAAAATTAACTGACTCAAGAAAACCAAAACATGCTCCTATTCCTTCATTATTTGAATCATTTTTCTTCAAGTTCATTTTCCTTTCTTAAATGGGCCACAATAATGTTTCAAAATGCTAAGAGCTCTTGGTTTTGAGAACCAGTATGTTGCAATGAAATGAGTGTGAGAAACAGAATTTCAATTCAGACTCAGCTGAACTTGTGCAAACCCTCTGGGCTTTTAATTTCCTCCTTATAAAAGGTGGTGGAGTCAGTGAGAATGTCCCAGGAAAGAAACCTGAGCCTTTGCCCTCCAGTTCTAAACATCCTATATTCTTAGGGGTGTGGGGAACAGAACACAGCCCAGAGCTAGAGAGTGCGTCATAGAAAATATGAGTAAATAAAGACTAAAATGGACATGCTGCCATTGTTGTAGATGTTGAAAAATCAAAATTTCTAGAAAAAAAGAAATTATTGCTTTTACTTTTTTTATTCTTCTTGTATTCACTGTGCCAAACATTTGCATGTTTGAAAACATCAAGATACTTTTTAAACATGCATTTAACCTGTTTGTATTCTATAAACAAAGCTATTAAATCAAAAGATCGGTGCTGAGGAGGAGAGAGTCCATGATGGTGAATTAGGTAAACACTATGCCCACTGCATTCTGGAATCACACCAAAATTACAAATAAATTATAGAATAATCAACCTCAAGAATCATCTGAAGACTAGCTGATCAGAACCCTATAACTAAAGATATAAAGAAGAGGCCACATCGAGACTGGTAGGAGAGGTGGAAACGTGAAACGGGCTGACTCCAAACCCACAGATAGTAGTTGAACACCAAGAGGGACACGTCAGTGGCAGAGGTACCCCTGGAAGAGGGAGGGGTACCAGCCTCACACTGGGCTCCCTAGTCTAGTGTCAGGAGGAGGAGTTCCCCCAACATCTGGCAGTGAAAATCAGCGAGGACTCTGTCTGCTGGTCCTGGTGAGACAGAAGATGGCTGGAAACCCAATGGCCTTCTTAAAGGAGCTGCACACAAACTCACTCACTTGCAAACACTCACGTGGTCTCTGGTGGAGGAGCGGCAACTCAAGAGGCACCAGAGACATATGGGGAAAGACTTAGCTGTGTGGCTTTGGAGAGAGGCTGGGAGAGCAGCCATTATCCTTGTGAGAGCCTGTCTCGCATGTAGCCTACAGGAGGGCACCATCTTTTCCATGCTGAACTCTCCCCCAAAAGGCCAAATCTGAAAGCACATTGGTCTGGTAAAATCTGTGCATGTGCACCACCTTCGTGACACCCTGGGTCCCTGCCTTGAATAGCTAGTACTGCATTTCCCAGAGCACTTTTGGTATGGAGTGGCTGGCCCTGCCTCCAAGTTGTGGAAGCCTTTTACGACAGTGGACAGCCTGCAGCAACCCAGAGAAATTTGGTGGTGGGCAGTAAGCCATAACTTGCACCACAGCTGCTTTTGGGCAGCTTTCAGGAATCTGCAAGCCTAAGTCATGTGGTGGCTGGCCGCAGTGTTCTCAGGGAATTTTGTGAAGTGATCTCAGGCCAGGCACTGGTGCAAGAACTGAATCTGCATTAACCTTATAAAAACCATCAGCCATGACTCAAGACTCCCTGGGACCCTGTCCATCCCAGCTAGTGCTATGTTGCTGAAGGCACTCTCAACACCAGGTCAACCAGCCCAGCCCACACATGTAAGGAGGCTCTTTCAATGGCTGAGCCTGGAAGGTGACAGCTGGAAGGTGTCAACAGGCCTAGGGGACCCTGAGACTTTTTATAAGCTGTCCCAGACATAATACTGATGACAGCCAGTTTCAGGTCACAGCAAGGCCACCCCAACATGTCTCTAGGCCCAGTACAGGTAGCAGCCACTCACATATAGTTTGAAACTCCTACCAGTAACCCTGGGATGGTTACATGCGAGGCTGAAATTGATTTGAATGGGAGCTCATCCCAAGAGACACCAAAAACAACACACCCAGAAGCCAACCTCAGACCACACCAAAGCACTACCTGGTTGGTTCAACAAGTACAACAGTTTACCTGGTTGGTCTCAACAAGTACAACAGTTGACAGGGGCGACTCCTCTTCTGAAGGGTCAACCCCCACACAGCAGCTCATATACTGTGGGTAGAACCAATCCTCACAGTCAGTCAGCCTGGGAGTCAATCCCACCCTCTGATGCACCAAAAGCAATCAAGGCTCAACTATAACAGGAGAATACACACAACACACACAAGAGACAGTCCTGGAACACGTGCACGGGAGATCAGGGAGACTGCACCATTGGACCATACATAAGGCTAGCCAGAAAAGACTGAGAGACATAGGAGATCTACCTAATTCATAGAAGAAAATACAGAGAGGCAGCTGGAATAAGGAAACAAAAAAACATGTCCCAAATAAAAGAACAAGAGAAACCTCCAGAAATAGAAATAAATGAAATGGAGGCAACCAACCTAACCAAGACAGAGGTTAAAACACTGGTTATGGGGGCTGGCCTGGTGGCTCAGGCAGTTAGAGCTACATGCTCCTAACTCCGAAGACTGCCGGTTCGATTCCCACATGGGCCAGTGGGCTCTCAACCACAAGGTTGCCAGTTCAATTCCTCGAGTCCCGCAAGGGATGGTGGGCTCCACCCCCTGCAACTAAGATTGAACACAGCACCTTGAGCTGAGCTCCCAAATGGCTCAGTTGGTTGGAGTGCGTCCTCTCAACCACAAAGGTTGCCAGTCGATTCCTCGACTCCCACAAGGGATGGTGGGCTGCACCCCCTGGAACTAGCAATGGCAACTGGACCTGGAGTTGAGCTGTGCCCTCCACAACTAAGACTGAAAGAACAATTTGAAGCAGACCAGCACCCTCCACAACTAAGATTGAAAGGACAACAACTTGACTTGGAAAAAAAGTCCTGGAAGTACACACTGTTCCCCAATAAAGTTCTGTTCTCCTTCCCCAATAAAAAAAGAAAAGAAAGAAACATTGGTTATAACAATGTTTCAGAAACTTAATGAGAATGAACAAAGAGATAGTAAACATAAAGAAGGACATAGAAACCATAAAAAAGAACCAGTCAGAAATAAAGAATATAATAACTGGAATGAAGAATACACTAGAAGGAATCGACAGCAGATTAGATGAAACAGAGTACTGAATCAGTGATCTAGAAGGCAAGGTAGCTGAAAACACCCAATTGGAACAACAAAAAGAAAAAAACAATTTAAAAAATCAAAGATAGTTTAAGAAACCCTGCGAAAACGTAAAGCATGACATTTGCATCATTGGAGTACCAAGGAGAAGAGAGGGAGCAAGGGATCGAAAACGTAGTTGAAGAAATAATGACAGAAAATTTCCTTAATCTTGTGAAAGAAATAGACATACAAGCCCAGGAAGTGCCGAGAATCCAAAACAAGATGAATTCAAACAGGCCCACACCAAGACACGTCATAATTAAAATGGCAAAGGTTAAAGACAAAAAGATAATCCTAAAAGCAGCAGAAGAAAGACAACTTGCTACTTATAAGGGAGCTCTCACAACACTATCAGCTGATTTCTCAACAGAAACATTGCAGTCCAGAAGGGTGTCGCAGGAAATATTCAAAGTAATGAAAAATGAGGGCCCATAACCAAGACTACTCTACCCAGCAAGGCTATCACTTAAAAGTGAAGGAGAAATAAAGAGCTTCCCAGACAAGAAAAAGCCAAATGAATTCATTACCCCCAAGCCAGTATTACAAGAAATATTAAAAGGACTTCTTTAAGCAGAAGAAAGGAGAAAACAAACAAACAAACAAAAGATCAAAAATATGAATAATAAGATGGTAATAACTATGCACTCATCAATAATCACTTTAAATGTAAATGGATTAAGTACTTCAATCAAAAGACACTGGATAGCTGAATGGATAAGAAAACAAAACCCATGTATATGCTTTTTATAAGATACTCACCTCAGATAAAGACACATACTTGTAGACTGAAAGTAAAGGGATGGAAAAAGATATTTTATGCAAATGGAAACAAGAAATAAACAGGGGTAGTAATACTATATCAGACAAAATAGACTTTAAAACACAGACTATAATAAAAGACATTAGATAATAATAAAGGGATCAATCCAACAAAAGTACATAACTCTAGTTAAACATTTATGCACCCAATATAGGAGCACCTAAACATATAAAACAAATATTGACTGACATAAAGGCAGAGATTCACAGTACAACGTCATAGTAGGGGACTTTAACACCCCACTGACATCAATGGACAGATCTTCCAGACAGAAAATCAACACGGAAACAACAGCCTTAAGTGACACACTAGACCAGATGTATTTAATTGATATTTTTAGAGAATTTCACCCCAAAGCAGCATAATATGCATTCTTTTCAAGTACATTGAACATTTGACTTTTCAAGTCATGGAACATTTTCCAAGGTAAACCACATGTTAGACCACAAAACAAGTCACCATAATTTTAAGAAGATTGAAATCATATCAAGAGTCTTCTCTGACCACAATGACATGAAACTAGAAATCAATTATAAGAAAAAAAATGAAAACACACAAACACATAGAGGCTAAATAACATTCTACTAAATAATGAATGGGTCAACAATGAGATCAAGGAAAAAAATCAAAAGATATTTTGAGACAAATGAAAATTAAAACATAACAACCCCAAAATCTCTAGGATAGAGAAAGCAATCCTAAGAGGGAAATTTATAGAATGCAGCCCTACTTAAAGAAACAAGACAAATCTCAAGTAAACAGTCTAACTTCACATCTAAGGGGACTAGAAAAAGAACAGCAAACAAAGATGAAAGTGAGTACAGGTAAGGTAATCATAAAAATCAGAGCAGAAATAGAGTCTAAAAAGCAATACAAAAGATCAATGAAACCAAGAGCTGGTTTTTTGAAAAAAATAAAAAACAAAATCAACAAACCTTTAATCAGCCTCATCTAGGAAAAAAAAAGAGAGAGAGGACCCAAACAAACAAAATCAGAAATGAAAGAGTAGAAGTGACAACGGACACCACAGAAATACATATGTATGTATATATATATACACACAGATATATATGTATATCTATATTAAGAAAAATACTACAAGCAACTCTATACCAACAAATTGGATAATTTGGAAGAAACAGTTAAATCCCTAGAAGCATACAATCTTCCAAAGCTGAATCAAGTAGAAACAAAATCTGAACAGACTGATTACTACAAATGAAATTAAATCACTAATCAATAAGCTCCCAACGAACAAAAGTTCTGGACCAGAAGGCTTCATGGATGAATTTTACCAAACATTCATAAAAGAATTAACACTGATTCTCCTCAAACTATTCCAAAAAATCCAAGAGAAGGGAAGCCTCCCAAGCTCATTTTATGAGGCCACCATTAGCCTGATTCCAAAACCAGACAAAGATATTACAAAAAAAGAAAACTATAGGCCAATATTCCTCATGAACATAGATGTAAAAATCCTCAACAAAATATTAGTAAACCTAATTAAGCAATACATTAAAAGGATCATACACCACATCAAGTGGGATTCATTCCTGGTATGTAAGGTTGATTCAATATCTGCAAATAAATTAACGTGATAAACAAATGTATAAACAAAATTAAAATCATATGGTTATATCAATAGATGCAGAAAAACCATTTGACTAAATCCAACATCCATTTATGATAAAAACTCTCAGTGAAGTGGGAATAAAGAAAACAATCTCAACATAATATAGGCTATATAGGCTATATATGAAAAACCCACAGCTAATATCATACTTGATGGGGAAAAGCTAAAAGCATTCTCCTTAAGATCAGGAACAAGACAAGGATGCTCACTTTCACCACTTTTATTCAACATAGTACAGGAAGTCCGAGCCACAGCAATCAGACAAGAAAAATAATAAAAGGCATTCGAATGGGAAAGGAAGAAGTAAAACTGTTATTATTTGCAAATGACGTGATATTATATAGAGAGAACCCCAAAGATTCCACCAAAAAACTATTAGAACTAATAAATGATTTAGTAAAGTAGTGGGATACAAAATTAATTTCCAGAAATCAATTGCATTTTTATATACCAATAACCAACTATCAGGAAAAGAACTTAAAACAATCCCATTTACAATTGCATCAAAAAAAAAAAAGAAATACTTAGGAATAAATTTAACCAAAAAAGTAAAAGACCTGTACTCAGAAAATTATAAGACATTGAAGAAAGAAATTAAAGATACGAATAAATGGAAACATATACCATGCTCATGGATAGAAATAATTAATATAGTTAAAATGTCCATACTACCCAAAACAATCCATAGATTCAATGCAATCTCTAAGAAAATACCAAGGCATTTTTCACAGAAGTAGAACAAAAATCCTAAAATGTATATGGAACCATAAAATATTCCAAATAGCCATGGCAATCCTGAGAATGAAGAACAAAGCTGAAGGTATCATGCTACCTGATATCAAGCAATACTACAAGGCCATAGTAATCAAAACAGCATGGTATTGGCAGAAAAACAGACACATAGATCAATGGAATAGAGAGCCCAGAAATAAATCGATTTCTATATGGTCATTTAATCTATGATAAAGGAAGCAAGAATATATATTGGGGTAAAGGCAGTCTATTCAATAAATGGTGCCAGGAAAACTGGACAGATACATGCAAAAAAAATGAAACTGGACCACCATCTTACACTATATACAAGAATAAACTCAAAATGAATTAAAGAGTTAAATGTAAGGCCTGAAATTATGAAACTCCTAGAGGAAAATATAGGAAGTAATCTCTCAGACCTTACCCTTAGTAATATTTTTACTGATATATCTCCTCAAATAAGGGAAACAAATGAAAAAATAAGCAAATGCAACTACATCAAACTAAAAAGTTTTTCATAGCAAAAGAAACAATCAGTAAAACAGAAAGATATCCTACTGAATGGGAGAAGATATTTGCTAATGATACATCTTGTAAGAGGTTAATATCCAAAATTTATAAAGAAAAACTCCCACAACTCAACATCATAAAAACAAACAATCCAATTTAAAACTGGGCAGAGGACCTGTATAGACATTTCTCCAAAGATGACATACAGATAAAAAATAGACATATGAAAAGATGCTCAATGTCACTACTCATCAGAAAAATGCAAATAAAAACCACGACGAGATAATACGTCACTCCTGCCAGAATAATTATCATCAATAAATCAACAAACAACAACTGCTGGCAAGGATGTGGAGAAAAGGGAACCTTTATGCACTGTTCAAGGGATTGCAAATTGGTGCAGCCACTATGGAAAACAGTATGGAGGTTCCTCAAAGAATTAAAAATAGAGCTACCTTATGACCCAGCAATTTCACTCCTGGGTATTTGTCAAAAGAAATTCAAAACATTAATTCAAAACAATATCTGCACCCCTATGTTTACTGCAGCACTATTCACAATAGCCGAGATGTGGGAATAACCAAAATGCCCATCAATAGACGATTGGATAAAGAAATTGATACATTTATACAATGGTTTATCATGCCATAAAAAAGAATGATATCTTACCATTTGCAACAACATGGATGAATCTAGAGGATATTATGCTAAGTGAAATAAATCAGACTGAGAAAGACAAATACCATATGATTTCATTTATATGTGGAATCTAAGGAACAGAATAAATAAATGGACAAAACAGAAATAGACTCATAGATATGGAGAACAAACTGATACTTTCTAGAAGGGAGGGGGCTTGGGGAGATGGCTGAGAAAGGTGAAAGAATTAGGTAGTAAATATTGGTAGTAACACCAATGGGGATGTAAAATAAAGTCATGGGGATGTAAAATAAAGTATGGGGAACATAGTCAATAATGTTGTAAAAACTACGTATAATGTCCGATGGGTACTAGACTTATCGTGGGGATCATTTTATAAATTATATAAACATCTAACCACTGAACTGTACACCTGAAACTAATATAAAATGACATTGAAGGCCAACTATAATTGTAAAAATTATATAAATTACACACACACACATTTATGAGGTCTGACGATTAAGTTCGTGAACTTGTTGCAACCATGTTGCTAACCTTTTTTGATATCAGAGGGATTATTATGAATTTGTACCAACTGGACAAACAGGCAACCAAGGTTATTATTTGGAAGTGCTGGAAAAGCTGCGTGAAAAAGTTAGACCACCTGAACTTTTTGCCAACAATTCATGGCTCTTGCATCACGACAATGCACCAGCTTACACAGCACTGTCTGTGAGGGAGTTTTTAGCCTGTAAACAAATAACTGTCTTGGAACACCCTCCCTATTCACCTGATCTGGCCCCCAATGACTTATTTGTTTACCCAAAGGTAAAGGAAATATTAAAAGACATTTTGATGACATTCAGGACATCAAGGGTAATCCAATAACAGCTCTGATGGCCATTCCAGAAAGAGTTCCTAAGCGCTGGCATCAGTAAATAACTTCCCAAGGGCAGTACTTCAAATGTGACCATAGTGATATTCAGCAATGAGGTATGTAGCACTTTTTCTAGGATGAGTTCGCGAACTTAATTGTCCGATGTCATGAATGTGAGTGTGTGTGTGTGTGTGTGTGTGTGTGTGTGTGTGTGTGTACACATACAAAGTCATGGGATGTAAAGAACAGCATAGGGAATATAGTGAACAGTATTGTAATAGCTACGTATGGTGACAGATGGGTAGTAGACTTGTTGGGGTTATCAGTGTGAGGTGTGAAATGTCTAATCATTATGTTGTTTTGTGCACCTGAAACTAATAATGATAATAATAAAGAACTAAAAAAAAAAAAAAGATCAGTGCTAAATAAAGTTGCTCCTATGATGACTATTAATTATAATTAATATGTTTGACCCCTTACTCTGCCAGATATTGTACTAAGAATTTACTTAAATTATTTTGTTTAATGCAACCAATAAGCATAAGTTCATTATTGCTACCTATGAGATATATATTATTTGTAATACGACTTTATAAAAGAAAAAGAATCTGAAATTTAGAGAGGTTAAATAACTTGCCCAAAGTCACCTAATAGCAGATGTGAAATTCTATCCTACATCTGTCCAACTCCAAAGTACTCTTTGAGTGCTGCAAAGTACTCAAAGGTTCTTAAGCATGGAATTCAATATTACTGATATTCAATATTACTACATTCAAAAATTTATAAAATTATATACAGTGGTTCTTTTTTAAAAAACAGGATGAAACCTGTAAAACATTTATCAAATTGTAATTCTACTTTATGGGACTTTTATTGGAGCTTTATGGTCTCAAAAACTAGAAACTGACTACTGCAATTAGTTGTTCAGAATAAAAGCCAGGATTGAAAGTCCTTCTTTGTATTGAATTTCAAATGTTCCACTTTGAATGAAACAGATGTTGAACTTTAGATTAGTTCAATCTGCATTAGATTTATCCTGTGCACACAGTAAGATAGTACTAACATGGGCACTTACACTACTTCCTCTTTAGGGACACCTTTCCCTAGACCAGCTTCATCTGCAATTTAAAAGAGGTCTTTTCAAAGAAATAGAGGATTTTACTTAAAAGCACAAGAATTAATCTAGTGGGTCTGAGCCATGGTCCATCCAATATTCCGTCTCTTCTAGGAATATAAAGGGGCATGTCATGTGACGGCAGTCTTCCATCATGTGAAACTCAAAAGGTTAGGGATACACCCTGAGACTTCTTGATATTTTTCTGACAAGGTAAATTTAGATTAACCTTTCTTGAAGCCCCTTTTTTAGCTTTTCATGATATAAAGTTGTACGTATACACTACCTTTTGAATAAACTAACATAAGAAAAACCTTGGATTTGTGGGTTCCAGACCTACTACAGCAAATATCTACCGTGTTCTCTAATATGAGGTCAGCTGACTCCTGTTCACCCATTAAAGCTTGTCAAACCCACCACCGGTTTCATCATATATTCAGTTGATTACTGAACTTCTATTTTCTGTTAAAAGGGATATTAGCAAGTGTTAGGAATTAAAGACATATTAACACCAAACTGAGACTGTCTTCCTGGCATAATCAAAAGGACTGAGATAGAATTTAAAAAGGATTAGCTTTGGAAGTTAGCAGCTATTGGAAGCATTTTATGTGGGTCCAAATGACTAAGCATACTGTAGAGGAGTACAACAAAGGGACTTGTGTACTCCCAAATACCCCCCCAAAAAAAATTATTCTAATTGTCCAAGTATCTTAAATCATCTATGCTAGTTGAGAGATCCAAATCACAGTTCTATTTGTTCTGTGAGTATAAAAGAGACATTCACACAAAAGGAGAAATGAGAACATATCACTATGCCTAAAACCTGGGCACCTTCTCAAAATATTTTAGTCAAACTACAACCAGAAAAGAAGGTATACTGGTTTTACCTTTACCAGTCTTAAATTTACCTGGTTCAAGCTTTAAGTGTTTCCACCTATTTCTCACATTTGTATTTAGCGTACAATCTATGTTCACTCTGTCTGTATATCCTTCCCAATTTCATGAGCTTCAGCTTTCAGCCTTTGCTTTTCCAATCTGAAGAGACACACTATTTTAGTCTCGCCTTACGTTTTTTTCATTATAAAAGTAACCTGCATTTAGTTGTCTTTAAATTTTGTGTTGAATAAATTTGCTTAGTTGGTTCTAATTAGTATTGAGAGTACCAAGAAGTCTAGACTGAACTTTATTATTTCTCTCAACCTGTAAATCAATGACAGCATTGATTCTCCCAAAAGAACCCAACTCTTGAGTACCTTAACTCTCCTCCAGGACCTTCGTTTTTAGACCCTGTCTCACCTCTATGCTTACCATCTTGATGCAAATACCAAAAGTGGTACTATGGACAATCAAGTTTCCAGAATTGCTTGGTGATATTGAGGTGCAGGCTGTGAATTATCTCTTTGTGCAGGTACAGTTTTAGGGTCATTTTTGGATGGAGATCTCAACCTTTCAGGTGCTTGTTCTCCCACTCGGGTATTTTAAGTAGGGGATTAACCAGGCAGTTTGGTAGTACAAAGGCCAGCACACGGAGTTCCTAGGTTTCTCCCATCAGCCACCTTAATGACTAAAAAACTCATGCTTTTGGATTCAGTTTCTTCTACTCAAAAGCAGGGAAATGGGAACTGGTTTTCAAATTCTTCCCAAAATTCTCTGGGATTTCTTTGATGCCCTTTTGTAGGCTATTAGGGAAGGGGTAATTGAACTGGTAGAGTTCTGGGCACCACAGCTCCCCACCAGCCACAGAACCTCTGCTTTCACCTGTTTGATGTATTTGGCTTCCTTCTAAGACTGTCTAAAACAAGAATTTCTGGGTGAGAGGGCATTCTGACTGGTACATCTGTCACCGCATTGATCACCAGTCTTTATTCCACTGATCTGGTTAGCCCAGCAAGTGTCCTCTTCCTCCCTCACTGCTCCATGTGCATCCCTCCCCAAGCTGTGCACTAGGTCAAAGAGAACAACCTTCCCTTCCCAGATAGAGGAGGATGGTTGTTCTGTCAAGGATACATGAGCAGCTGATTCCCCCCTAGCACTGTCAAACAAGCTCTCAGGGCCCATTTGTAGCAGAATGTAGGGTAGTCAAGCTTCCAAGACTCCAGACACATCTAAATGAGGCTCTGCAATGTGGCAGCCTGCCTTTAAAAAAAAAAAATGAAATCAAACAAGAATTTTTAAGAGGAAAGGGAAGGAGAGCGGAGGGGAATGGAGGTGAAGGAAGAAGGGAAGGGAGTCATTGGACTATACAATATCCGATGGCCTTGGGATGAGTAAACCTCTATCATTGTAGAGTCTAGAAAACAGTAATCATTGAAACATTTCATGTAAACTGCACATATTATAGAGAATTAAAATTCATTCTCCATGTAATTCTCATAAAATTTATAATTCTAATATTTTCTGTTCTTTCTTGGGGGTTTGCTGTATGCCAGGCACTTTGCTAAGGGCTTCACTAACATATCACTTTTTTTTTTCCAAGTCAAGTTGTTGTCCTTTCAGTCTTAGTTGTGGAGGGCGCAGCTCAGCTCCAGGTCCAGGGGCCATTGCTAGTTGCAGGGGGCGCTGCCCACCATCCCTTGCGGGACTCGAGGAATTGAACTGGCAACCTTGTGGTTGAGAGCCCACTGGCCCATGTGGGAATTGAACCGGCAGCCTTCGGAGTTAGGAGCATGGAGCTCTAACCGCCTGAGCCACTAGGCCGGCCCCACATATCACTTTGCATTTAATCTTCACAACAACCTTGTGGTGAGTAGCATTATGTCCATTTTATGAACGAGCAAATTAAGGCTTAGAGAGGTTAAGCAATCTGCCCAAGGTCACAACCCTGGTAAGTGACTTTTTTAAGGTTCAGACTGAAGTCTATATGACTCTATAAATTAAGCTCTTAAACATTAATGTGCCTAAAATATTTCTCTGAGCAGAAGGCATTAGAATGGGGGGGAAATACAATAACACAAATTAATATGACCCAAATGGTCATATAACAGAAGCACAGAAATTTTATTTTGGGAATTATAATTTACAAAGAAATAATGAAAGAAAATAAAAACCATCTGTACAATGAAAACTTCACTCTGCAGTAACTCAGTTTATCATAAGAAGCATGAGGTCCCTGACATGCACATTGGTAGATACAGAGTAACTTGCAGAGAAACAACAAATTGAGTTGTCTACTTTGTACAGGTGAAATTTCAATTGCTTTCCTTTTTTTCCTTTAAATCACTATTTATTTTAGTATATATGAGGGGTTGAGAGAAGTAATTAACCACAATTCTATAATTGTTTTGTATACATAGCTTAGAGAGCTATAACTAAGTAAAGGATTAAGGTTCTAAAGTTTCCTAATAAAACACTGTGTGCATAGTTTGGGTATATTTTGTATGTACAATTACAGATATAAAGTAAACCCTTGTATTTTTGAGAGCTGAACCATTGTAGCTAGATCTCACATGTTTCAAAATGATTGCTTTGACTTCAAGTGACCAAGTAGAAAGAAAGCTAATTAATTGCTGCTTATCTAATCTTCTTCACATCATACTCTCTGATCACTTCACTCACATAAACATTACTGGACCCTGTCAACTCCAAGGATATTCCCAGACTGTTCTCCAGAATCCTATTGATATTCTGTACTCCCTTTCACAAACCCCTCAAACACACCATTTTCCATTATTATTTAGTAATTTAAAAAATACATTCATCTCTTTTTTTGCCATCCCTATTATATGATATAACCCATTATACAATTATACAGTATTTAAGGTATTCATCTATTTTAAAAATAATTTGTTATATTTTGTTCATGTTATCCTTTTATCTTATTATCATCTTGATGTGTCAGAGACTGGTTGACTGTTCCTCAAACACATCTCCCCTCCTTTCTGGACCCATAGTTGGACTCCATTCCTGTTGTTGCCTATGATGGAGTTCTAGTCAGTGGAATGTGATTGGTGTGCCCTTCCAGATATGGCCCATCGAAACCCTTCAAGTACCACCTTCTATGTTCTTCTATTGTACTAGATTTATACAGATGAACATGACATCCTCAGAAGTCATGCCTTAAACATGGTGGAGCCCAAAAGATGAAAGGAGCCTGGGCCCCTGAATCACCCAGCCCATCAACAGGAAAACGTGTTTTTGACTTACATGAATGAGAAATAAATATCTGTTGTTTATAAACCATTATGCATTTAGAATATATTATATATTTCATATGCATTATAGATTGGGTATCTTTTGGTGTGATTAAACAAAGTTTGTTCAGTTCCTGAATAAATATTTAATACAAATAAGCATTATGATAAAAGAATTTAATTAACATTTGTTGGTCTAGTGGCAGTCACTGGCAGTAGTAGTATGCCAGTCATTCCACTAGGCACTTTATATAAGCTGGCATGCTTAATTTACTCAGTACCCTTTTAGTTGGACATGCCAGTGTGCCCTCCAGGATGAGCAAACCAAGGATCAATGGAGTGAAGTTAACCAAAGATACCAAGTGGCAGAGCTGATATCCACACAATGTCTGTCTGGCTCCCAACCTGTGTTCGTCCTACTACACCATGATAATTCCTTTTCCCCTGGTTCTTTTTTCCTTCCTTAACTAAGGCCCCAAATTATGCCATGTCCTTAAAGAGAAAAGTTGTTCTAAATGTATTACTTGAGTCAGAAGAAAAAGAAAGCAAATTAATAAAATTTTTAAAAATATATTTTTATATCTGTGCTTGAATTTTTATTGGTCCATGCAATGATTTGATGAAAAATCATAATAACCCATTCCATGACAGAGTCCTCAGATTTAGTACTACATTGATATGAGTCTATTAAAAAAGCTATTGACAGTCCCCAAAATATATAATACACTATCCTAGAAAAGAATAAAAGATGAATTAGAGCATTGATTGCTCACTACACCATAATTTTGCTAAAATTAAGTAAAAATAACTGCTAAGGTAATACTTGTATTTTTACATTATATCGAAACTTCCCAAAACATATTCTGGTCTCTACAAGGAATCAATAAGCTTTTCTTGCAAGGGTGGAGCCCAGAAGATGAAAAGATCCTGGGTCTCTGAATCATCCAGCCCATTACACTCTTGAATGGGTGTAATACATTTCTGCTGGGTAGGAAAAATCAGTTTGAAGTGTGATTTTAACTTTTGTTATACTTTGGCGCAATGAGTAGTCAAAACAGTCATTTTTGTCATCTAGAATAATAATTTTGTATTCAAATACTAATGTGGAAAGAATCTAACTCTGTGTTTCTTTTGAAAATCTTTCTATTTCCTCTCTCCATTCTCCAAGAATGCATACACACCTACTTCACTCACCCAGAGCTCTTTGTGGCTTAAGAAGCAATGCTAAAATCCCAACTCCTTTTTCTGAAGGATTAGTTTTCAAAGGACAGCTCTCCTTTAACTATTTGTCTTTTCCCCTCTCATTTCTCACTAAGAGTACAAATAATCACAGCAGACAGCCCCCAAATTTTCTACTGTACCATTGTATGTTCAGTTGACTTCTCTTGCTCATAGCAAACATTCTGTATCCTGAACAACTAAAATCTTGCAACTCTTATCCTGAAGATTACATTAAATTGAAAAATCTTAATCAGTAGAAGCAAGTAGGGGGCTGCTAAAAGTACTGAAATATTTGGCCATTCCAGACCACCTTGTAGATAAAATTTGTAACCACAGTGTTTCTTGACCAGAAGCCACCTATTTCTTAGAATGTCATACCCCACTTTGTAAGAAACTGATAAATCTTGAGGATCTCCTATTGATATTTTAAAGTGGATGCAGTCAATCTTTTTGGTATTTCTTGCATAAATTGTATGATGGTTTCAAAAGTAAGCCTATAGCCACAATTGGGTATTCTTTAGGAAATGAAAGAACAACTCTCATTTATAAATTTTATCCTCCTTAAATACATGAACAACAACAACAACAACAACAACAAAACTTACCTAAGACAGCTAATTGATTGAAGGTAGTTCTGCAAAATAATAATATTCATGTCCAATCAAGACAGTTTCAGTACTCTCTCAGAAGAGTGAAATACTTTACCAAAGTTACTGGGCAAAAAAATTTTTAGAAAGGGTTGGTGAAATTAAGGTGATCTAGACATCATCAGTATATGTGAAATTCTTTTTAGATGTTCGTCTCTTACACTCATCTCTTAGTGTTGCCACTCTATTTCTGACTCCTTATTTGTGGGTTTGTGACAAGAAACTTGCCTAAAATCATTCCTATGGCTGTATCTGTTTGTTTGGAGAGCACTCAAAATGCAAAAAGATGAGAGTCCAACAGTGGAAAAATCTACACTTTGAGACTATAGTGTTGTGCTTTACCTCTAGACTGCCCTTTCCTCCTACATCCACTTATTTGGCTATTCGTCCATCGCCCACTCTAGTTCTATGTGGCCTGGAAAGGGCTTTTACTTCTCTGATTCTGTAACCAGAGTCTATGGCCCAAGTTTGGCAAGTTTTTCCCTAGTAATAATGTTGATTCAGTAATGGCCATCTGAATTAAGCCAGTCCTGTCAAAGCAAAGGCCAAGAGTTTTGAAGAAAATAGGATAGAGGCTTCCTGTGAATACAACCAACACAAGATAAAAGACTGAGAAGAGGAATAGAATCTTAATGAAATCATTTTGGTCCCTATTTCCAGTTGTGCCTGCAGCCAGAGTACTTGTGGAATTTTGTGTTATGTGACTCGAACTTAATGCAGGTTTTTCATCCCATCACATGCTACATAAATGATTTTAATTGACTCCCTACCATAGCCTTTATTTCCTTAATTGTTTTTAATGACAGCACAGGAAAAATTAAAATAGCTTTGCCCTATCCAAAGCAAATGATCAGAACAACAAGAACAATAAATCTCATTTTCCACAGTAGCAAAAATGATTTCTGTCACTCTTTCATGCTAACAATTTTGTGGTTGTTGGCTTCCCATAGATTAAAGGCCCTTTCCACTAGAGCATGCTAGGTAGGGGCCAGGCAGAGCATTCACCAGATATCATTGTTCATTCAAAATGATAATTAATATAGTTTTAAATGTGGTGTTACTGACATGTGCTGAAAATCAAGAGTGATCATGCTTTTACCTTTAAACCACTGCTCTTAACTAGGGTATGAGACATTAAAACAAAAATAAAAGTGTGTCACAAACACAAGAGATATCACTCAGCTTATGTATAAAAATGTTGTGGTTAAAGAAACTCAATGTGATATACTACTTGCAAAAGAAATTGAAAGTAAGTCATTTTTTTTCAAATTTTTGATTAAAAGTTATTTTCCTTTTTGAAAATGAAAATTGGTTTTATGTTGCTCTCCTTGTCAAAGCCATTTAAGTAGATCAGGTTAGAGGTCCTAATTATAAGTTGTTGGCAGCCTGTGTTTATTCTGATACACAGTCTGACAAGTAGACTGTTTGTTTGTTTTAATTTAAAGATAATTTACTACCCATAAAAAGTAGGAGATTAATGGTCCTAGAAATTTAAATCAGTTCCCTATTCACCAACTAAAGAGAGTCTAATCTAAGGAAGTCTATATTTCCGTACCAATTTGTCTCATAGGTGAGAATGTAGTTTATACTCCACAATAATTCAATCCTTAGTTTTTCTCTTCAGATTCCCCACAAGGGTGCTAATTGTGTTGGTGACTTTTGTTACATTCACATTAAGAATTATTCTGAGTTCTCAACATCATTTTGTATAATCGAACAGCCAGCAGATAGCAATGACTTTTATCACTGCCTAAACTTCCATTTTTGAAATAGAAGACTCTGTAACTCATTAGCAATTCCACAACCACTGAAGGCCTATTTTTCCTGTCTTTCAACAGAAAACTATAATTGTTTTACATTTACTTCTAAAGAAGCATTTGACCTATTCATGGATTGGTGCCTTCAATTGAGTCTTCCAGTATAAGAATATTTATGTAGACCATGTTGAGCAATATAGAAATGTCTCCAAATTGGGTTGATACTATTATTGTAGTAGACTTCAAATTTAAGGGCTTACATCATTTTATTCAGCCAAAAGTTTCTAGTAGTTTTATATATACAACCTCTACATAAAACCATTGTTATGCACGTAGTGTTTAAATTTTAAAAACAAAGTTGTAAAAGATGAGGAGGCAGACACCTCAATAAGGGGAAAAAAAACGTGCAAGAACATGAACAGGTAATTCACAAAAGAAGAAGTACAAAGGTCCAATAAGCATATGAACAAGTAATTGATGTCATTAATAATAGATAAAATACTAAATAAAACAACAGTGACAAATAATTTTTCACCTATCAGATCACCAAAGATTGAAAAGAGCAGTGATACCTAGTATTAACACTAATACAGTATAGGTGGAAATGTGAAATATCACAATAATTCTGCAGGAAAATTTAACAGGATTTATAGAAATCACTTTTTAAAAAGTATTTTTTCATGGTTAGGAACTTTCCCACAGGAAAGAATTTAAAATGATGTAAAAATATTTGAATAAAAATGTTCATGACTACAATAAGCCATATACTGGACAGGAACCTGCAGTGTGTGTGTGTGTGTTTTCTCACTTTTCTATCTTCAATGTCAAATACAGTATCTGGCATATTACAGAAGTTCAATATTTGTTTAATTAATTACTTACATTGAGAAAAGATTTCACTCCATCTAAATATCTAGCATTAAAGCATGCAATAAAATAAATTATGATCTAGTTTTACAATAAAATATTATACACATTTAGAAAATAATGTCAGTCAATATACATCAACATGCAATGACATTTACTATAAATTAAAGATAAAGCTACAAAATAATATGATTTAATTTTGTAAAATTAAATTTTAAAATATTTCCAGTATATATTCTACATTATAATATTAAGAGTGATATGTGTGGGTTATGAAATTCAACTCCTTTTTTTATTCATCTGTATTTTCAAAACTGTCTACAAAGACTGTGTATTAAATCCTAGAACAAATTAGGTGAATTTTTATAAAATAAAAAGCATGGAAAGAAAGATCCAAGATGGTGGAGTAAATAAACACTGAACACAATGTGTTTCTTCCATGAACACATTAAAATTACAACTAAATTACAAAACAATCAACCTGGAGAGCCATTTGAAGTCTAGCTAAACACAAGTTTTATAACTTCTGAAGGATATAAAGAAAAAGCCACGTCGAGACTTGTAGGAGGGGTGGAGATGCAAAATGGGCTGGGCCCCAAACTCCATGTGGCGGTTGAGAACCAAGAGGGTTGTCTCAGACACGAAGGTTCCCATCTGGAGGAGCGAAAGACCCCGGCTCTATACCAGCCTTACCAGCCCAGAGTACTGGTGCGAGGAAGAGGAGCCTCTAAAAGATGTGCTTGTGAAAAACAGCCAAACGTTCTCTTAAATAGCCAGCACAAAGACTCATTCACTCACAGGCACTCACCTTGGGATCCAGCAGAGGGACAGTGACTCAGGGAACCTCGGAGACGTACAGGGGGCAGGCTGAGGTGTGTGGTTTTGGACGAAGAACTGGAGGACAGTCAACATTTTCTCTGTAAGGGTTTCACCTTCCAAGTAGCCAATAGACAGACACCATCTTTCCTGTGTTGAGCCTGCCCCCTTCAGCCAAATCTGAATCTGATTGGCCTGGTGAGCTCTGCTGCTCTGCCCTGCTGACTCACTGGCACCCCACCCCACCCAACTCGCGCACAGCTGGAGGCTCTTTCTCCACCTGTATTGCACTCTTTCTTAGAAAACTATCTCAGTCCGGCAGGCCCCAGGTAAGCAACGACTGGCGTCAGTGTGCTCAGAGACTTATGCTGAGTAGCTCTAGGCTCAGCACTGTCACCAAACCAGAATTTACATTAACCTGGTGACCACAATTCTTCTTAATCTAGTGACTCCCTGAGGCCCTGACTCACCCGGCTCACATACTGCATGAGGCATTTACAGTGGCTGAACCTTAAGAGAGCTGGCAGGTGGCAGCAGGCCTTGGGGTGTCCTGGGTTTTTGCGGAACTACCCTAGACCTGGTACTGGTAGGAGCTGTTTTTAGTTTGCAACATGGCCTCTCCCATGTGCCTCCAGGTGCAGCACAGGCAGTGAACAACCTCGGATCACTTTGTAGCTCCTACCATGTAGTCTCCCGGGTCACAGGCAGTGGCTGACCTGAGTCTGCACTGAAGCCCCTCCCAAAAGGCCCCAGAACAAACATACTTGGAGATTGGCTTCAGACCACAGCAGAGCACTGCTCAATGAGCCCAATAATGGCAGTCTCAACAAGCACCAGAGCCCACTGGGGTGAATCCCACTCAGTGGGGTCAGCCTCCTGCACAGCAGCCCATAAGCTGTGGATGTGGCCAAACCCCACAGCCAGTCAGCCTGAGCATCAGTCCCACCCACTAAGGTGCCAAAAGCAATCAAGGCTCAACTATAACAGGAGGGTACACACAACCCATGCAAAGAACACTCCTGGAGTACCCAGCTCAGGTGACGAGAGAGACTGTGCCAATGGGCCCCACAGGACACCTACTACATAATGCCACCCGACCAAGAATGGAAGACATAGCAGATCTACCTAATACATAGAAACACACACAGAGAGGCAGCCAAAATTAGGAAGCAAAGAAATACATCCCAAATGAAAAAAAATAGGAGAAAATTCCAGAAAAAGAACTAAATGAAATGGAGGCAAGCAACCTACCAGAGACAGAGTTCAAAACAATGGTTACAAGGATACTCAAGGAACTTAGTGAGAACTTCAACAAAGAGCTAGCAAGCATTTAAAAAGGACATAGAAACCATAAAAAAGAACCAGTCATAAGTGAAGAATACCATAACTGAAATAAAGAATGCACTAGAAGGAATCACTAGAAGACTAGGTCCAAATTTCCAGGTATAAAATAAATAAGTCATGGGGATGTTATATACAGCAGAGGAAATATAGTCAATAATATTGTGATAACATGGTACAGTGTTAGATGGTTGCTGGACTTATCATAGTGATCCCTTATTTAGGTATATACATATTGAATAACTATGGTGTACCCCTGAAACTAATATAATATTGTATGTTAGCTATATTTTTAATAAAAATCTTTTTAAAAGGTGGGAAGGGATTATGAAGTACAAATTGTTACACAGTAATGATGGGGATGTAGGGCATAGCATAAGGAATATAGTCAATTATATTGTAAGAACTATGTATGAAGTTGGACAATTAAGTTCACAAACTCATCCTAGAAAAAGTACTGTATATCTCATTGCTGAATATCACTATGGTCACCCTCGAGGTACTCCCATTGGGAAGCTATGCACTGACAACCAGTGCCTAGTCCACCCTTCAAAGCAATTTTGGAATTCTTTTTCTAGAATGGCCATCAGGCCTCTCTTCGTATTACACTTGATGTTCTGAATGTCATCAAAATGTCTTCCTTCCAATATTTCCTTTATCTTTGGGTAAAGAAAGAAGTCATTGGGGGCCAGATCAGGTGAGTAGGGAGGGTGTTCCAATACAGTTATTTGTTTACTGGCTAAAAACTCCCTCACAGACAGTGCAGTGTGAGCTGGTGCATTGTCATGATGCAAGAGCTGTGAATTGTTGGCAAAAAGTTCAGGTCATCTAACTTTTTCACATAGTCTTTCCAGTAATTCCCAATGGTAAACTTGGTTAACTGTTTGTCCAGTTGGTACAAATTAATAATGCATAATCTCTCTGATATCAGAAAAGATTGGCAACATAGTTGCAACAAGTTCGCAAACTTAATTGGCAGACTTAGTATGGTGACAGACGGGTACTAGGTTCATTAGGGTGATAGATGGGAGGGGGTTGGGGGCAGGGTGAAGAAGGTGAAGGGATTACAAAATACAAACTGGTAGTTACACAACAGTCATGGGGATATAAAGTAAAACACAGGTAATATAGTCAGTAATATGGTAACAACTATGTATAGTGCCAGGAAGATCATTTCTTAAATTATATAAATGTCTAACTACTATTCTGTACACCTGAAATTAAAATAATATTGAATGTCAAAAAAAGAGAAATTTTTTCTGAGAATAACAACAATTTAATCAGGCGTTGGGGAGAGGTAAGGCAGGGGATTTGAGGCATTGAGACTGAATGATGAAAAAATGAATTTTACCTACATGTATATGTTATCTCTGCTTTTTTGTGTGTTTTAAAGATTACATCATATAAAACTTTTAAGACAATAAACAAAAGTGATAGAGAACTTATGAACTGTGGAAAATATTTGCAAAACGAATACCAAGAAATTAAACAAATTCTAAGTATATAATGAACTCATAAATCAATTAACATATTAAATTGACAAAGAACATGAAGACAATTCACAAAAGGAAAAGAAAAAATGACAATGACTAATAAGCATATGAAAATAATTGTATGCTTGTATAATAATCTGTTAGCTATGTCTAACAGTCAAAAAATTTTATTTAAAATGAGAGAATTTCTTAACTAGTAATAGTTTTAAAATGACAAAAATCGATTTCTGACTTGATTAAAGTGGCAATTTGAAATACTGTTGGTAAGTGTGTAAACTGTCACAAACTTTCTAGTAAAATACATATTAAATCTTAACATTTTACTTATTCTTAGACACAGCAATTTTACTTCTAGGCATATAAACTAAAAAACAATCAAGAACATGCATGAAAATTTATCCAGAGAAATATATTAAAGTGATGTTTATAATAGTAAAAGAGATGTAAATAACCTAAATATATAAAAATAGATGCACTAAGTCACTATGATGGATTTATCAATGAAATTTTCTTCGTCCTTTCATTCATTCATTTTTTAAGAAAAATATTTAACCAGTGTCAGACATTGGTTACACACTGGGAATACAATAACAGACAAAGACATATTCCATGCTTCAAGGAGGGTCATATGATAGACAAAATCTGGCAGTGGGGTATCGTAGCCATTTGTTGCAGTAATCAAGGAAGCCTCACTCAAGGGGAGATGAAAAAGGTGAGATCTGAAAAATAAGAAACCTGTCATGCAGTGACCTGGGGAAAGAGGATTCCAGAACATTAAAATAATTCTGCGGAGAATATTTAAAACATAGGAAAATGTTCCTGTCAAATTAACTGGGGAATAAATAAGTGTCAACATCACATGTAATACAGTAATAATATCTATAAATATGTACATCACACATATAATTGGAAAGAAAGATATCAAAATTTTAACAGTGGCTATTTTGAGTGGTGAAAATGTGAGTTGATTTTTTTTCATTTATCAGTGATTTGTAAGTATTCTATAATAAGAAAATAATATATTTTCTATAATGATATATATTTCTTCATAATAAGGAAACAACTAATTTAAAAAATTAATTAAGAGTCTTTGCATTTACAAAGTATGGTTTCACACTTAGGTACTCTGAAGTTGAAAGTGTGCCAAATACTGAAGCCATAGGACACATGTTGTACAACTTTCCTTAAATATTGAATATACTGAAGTATTTGGAGAAATAGTGACAGTGACTCAGATAACTGACCATGTAAATTGCTAGGGAGCTTACACTAAGATTGATGGATATGCTTTACTTGGGTGATTTCCACTGGAATATTGGACAAGACTCGTTTATTAAGCACATCCTATATTGCCAGGGCACTTTGCTAAGTAGTAGACATCAGTAGATAATGTAGACAGGGCTTCTATATTCATGAAACTTGTATTCTAACATGGATGGACCTAGAGGGTATTATGCTAAGTGAAATAAGTCAGACAGAGAAAGACAAATACCATATGATTTCACTTATATATGGAACATTAAAAACAAAATAAACAAGCAAAGAAAAACAGAAACAAACTCATAGATACTGAGAACAAACTAACGGTTGCCAGATGTGAGGGGGGTTGGGAGGCTGGGTGGAAAAGGTGAAGGGAGTAAGAAGTATAAATTGGCAGTTACAAAATAGTCATGGGGATGTACACTACAGCATAGGGAATATAGTCAATAATATTGTAATAACTATGTATGGTGCCAGGTGGGTACCAGACTTATTGGGGGATCACTTCATAAGTTATGTAAATGTCTAACCACTCTGCTATACATTTGAAGCTAATATAATATTGAATGTCAACTGTAGTTAAATAATAAATAAACGTATTCCAATTTTTATCATCATAAGGTGATAAATTTATTAAATTTGTTAGTCAATAATTTTATTAACATTAATTCAAAAAATATTCATGGAGAGCCTGTAATGTCAGACTATGTTCTAGGTAATGGCAATAGAGCCATAAACAAATACTCCCTCATTTACCACAATTTAGACAAGGTCCAAATAAGGAAAAAAGTAACTTAAACATAACTAATAGAACTGTTACCTACCTAAATATTAAAACTTGAGCTGTTCATAAAAGTGCAATATGTAAGAAAATGATGTTCATATTTCTTTATATATTAAACCTTCGGTAAATATTAGTGAAAGTATTTTCCATCTTACTGATTTATGTGTTGACCAGTATAGGGTCAGAGGACAACATACTTTTCCACAAAAAGAGACACTGGAAGAACGTTCAAGTTGAAATGTTAAAAGAAAACAAAAATCAACCGCTGCACATTTTACTTACTGTAATTCTCTGGGTAAGCCTCATTCTCCCCAGGGTTGGCAGAGAAGACTACTAATAAAGCTATACAACTTGCAAAATTTTGTGAATGCTGGATGGTGATTGACTGGCAAAGCCATGATGGATGATTTTTCCAAGTGGCAAGAAGCTTGAGCAAGCTCTAATGTAATTTGGGGCTTAATTATTTGGAAAAGGGGTAAATGACACATGAATGAAATCCATAAGTGATACAAACCTGGGAGTTATAAATACCAATGAGAACAAATAGTGCCGAGGTGTAGGGAAGTTGTATATATCAGGAGGTAATAGCCCAGAGAAGCTCCGCTTCTTGGAAATATGCAGGAGATATGGAGGACTAACGCTGTCTGCTGGGCCTGTTAACTAGAAAACTATATCTAAAAGTTTGCAGACCACATGCCCCCTCTTGTATACACATTATTGCACTTGTACATCATTTCATGGTCAAGATTTGTAGTCTTCTGATATGGTTCCTATTTAAAGAGTCTAGAGATAAATAGATTTCAATAGAGCAACAAATATGTTTATTCAAGTAGGACCCTGGAACAGAAATAACAGTTAATGGGAAATCAATTAAAAGGGAGGTGGAGAGCAATACATTGGGTATCATTGGATTTAACATTTAAAAAATGTAAACATGGTGGTTATTACAGGTGTTCATCTCTGATCATGGTTCAAATCTGCTTCTAAAGTCCTGGATCCCCACCCCGCTGCTAAAGAAAGAAACATACTAACGGTTCTCCCAAATCCTTCATTTTCTTTCAGTCTGATTCTTTCTCAAAGTATTTTTTTCTCAAACTGTGACATCAAATTTTATAAGCATGCCAGCTTAAATTCTTTCTCTCCATCATATGTCACCCTGTGGGTCTGGTGTACTCCTGAGGCCACTGATTTTCTCAAAGGCAGTATTAGAACACCGCACAAGCTGGCAGATATTGCTTCTCCAATCACGACCTGCCACAGGGGTGATTTGAGGATTCAGAGTACATGTTTTTCCACAATTAGTTTTCTCTATAAAAAATAGCTTCTTTTGAAAATAGTGAAATTTAAATATTAATGTTTATTAGTGGACACACTGTATTTTAAAGGAATATTCAACAAAGTGAAAATATTAAAAATGTATTAGCACCTAGTTACAATTAATGTTCTTTCCATATCTTCAACTCTTAGCTTCAGTGTTTAATACTCATTGGTTCTATCTTCACATCACACTACTTGGAACTTTTCCTGTTGTGGGAACCTCTCATCATAGGCCTCTGGAATCCTGATGGTCAAATATCTCATCTGCACAGTCCTTCCCTTAAAGAAGTTTTAGACTTGCCTCTGCTGTGCTCGGGAGCAGATGGTGCTGAGACCTCTCACTCCCCTACTAGCCATTATTTCCCTCTTCCCTCTCTTAGAGAAGTCAGGAAGTCACCTTTTCATCCCACAGGGATTGGCAGAAACTGAAAAGGATTTTATATAAATATAATAAATAATAGTATATTATATACATATTCCTGTGATAAATACTATCTTGAAAACTGATTACCTGTTTCTTTTACTTTCCAGAAACTCATTCTTACCCCCTCCCATTTCGCATTGGCCTCATCAACAAATACAGTTCATCACCTTTCAAACTTGTCCCAAATCCAAGGAATCTACTGAAACTGATTTGCATCAAAAGACTTGGAAATGTAACTAGGGTTTTGCTAATAAACGTTAACAATTTATTCTGGAGTGGGATAAGCAGGGGTAGCGGGAAGGCATGATTTGTAGCATTTGCCATTTCTGTGATGTAAATCCACCCTAGCTGGTTTCAAGCTTCCAATGTGATGTCACTTATGTGGAACTGGAAAGAAATTATAACAATTGGCTCATGTGAGCCAATGTGGGTAGGCTCCAACACACCACTGGAACACTCAGCTTTACTACACCCAAACCTTTAAAATGCATTACATAGCACATAACAGGTTTCAAAATGGAGAAATTATGTAACTTCATGTGGCCACCTAGGCATAAGTTTTGGGGTCCTTACTTCCATTCCTGGCCCTTGCTTCTTGCAGCGGCTGTGCATTACCTGAGTAGAAAGTCAGATACATTTCCACTCTATAAATTTTGAACGCAAAAACATCTGAAATCATTTTGAAGACCTAACACAGGTTAATGTTATTAGCTATTATGTATATCCAATCCATCACCTCTCAACATGATTGCATTAAGCAGCACCTCTGTTCATCCTCACATTACCTGGATTACAATTGTCCCATTGCTAAGATTATTTCAAAGTAAGGCAGACAAAGTATTTGAAAAATATACACTCAGGAATAATCCAGAGTTGAAGAAAGTGGATAAATTGTGGGAGGGAAATTGCGTCATTAGCAAATAAGAGTATTCCGGTTGTATTTCCTGATGTTCAATATTAATAGGAAAATTATGCACAAGAAATTTTCCTCTGAGACAAAATAAAGTAACTCAAAATCATTCAAAGAACTTTGATTTTCATAGTTTATCATTTATAGCTCAAATTTGTCCTCTTTCATGAAGAAATTCTACCACATCCTGCTATAAAAAGGTCTTGTTTCACCACCCAGGTGATAAACCCCTAGAGGATGTGACAGGCCAGCTATTTTTTGCATCCTCCACAAAAATTCAACATTCTGTAGTTCGTTGATTGATTGTTCAATCAATTGATTTTAGCTAAATTAGAAGGTTTTTGACTGACACCAGTGATTTTCTGAATCCATAGATAGGGTTTTTAGTTTTTCTAAACTAAAACTACATACATGATGACAAATAATTTTTTCTGATTTGCACATTTCTTTATATGGAAACTCATAAAAAATGCATAAAACTAATCATGTTTAGTCATTTCTTAACCCAAAACAATCTTTCCTGAAAAGAAAGTGGAAGTTAAACTATTAACCTGGAAAATATAGACTAGGTAGCATTCTAGTCATTGTTGTGCAACAAATCATCCCCAAACTTAGTGGTATAAAGCAACACTCTTTTATTATCCCTCAGCATACAGCTGGATGATTCTGGTTTAGGATCTCTCTCATGAAGTTGCAATGATATGATTGCTGGTACTCAGACAGCTTGTCAGAAGGAGGATGGCTGGGCAGCTTTTATCTGCTCATAGTCTCAGGACCTTTCCATGTGGTCTCACCATGAGGTCTCTCCAGCAGAGGGGACTCAGGAGAGCCATACATCTTTCATGCTGGTTCAGTAAATATTGTAGGTGAGTGTCCTAAATTAAACTGACAGAAGCTGCATGGACTTTCCTTACCTAATCTCAGAGACCACACAACTTCAAGTTTGCCATATTCTCTTAGTTAAGGAAGTCTCAAGGAGGAGAGGAATAGACTCCACTTCTATTGTTTTACTTTTTTTTTTTAATTTAAAGAATAACTAACATGCAGTAAACTGAAATGGACTATTTGATTTGTTTTGACAAATGTATAAAACTGTGAAACAATCATTACAACCAAGATGATAAACTTACCCGTTACTCCTGAAAGTTTTCTCAAACCCCTTGATACCCACCCACTCCCTTATCTTTCCCTCAATTCTTGGCAACTACTAATCAGCTTTCTATCACTACTGATTAGTTTGCATTTTCTGGATTTTATACACTAAATTGAATCCTATAAGAAGTACTCTTTGTCTGGCTTCTTTTCCTCAGCATAACCATTATGAAATCCATCCATGTTGTTGTGCATATCAATAGTTCACAACAATATTGTCATGCATATCAATGCATATCAATAGTCATTCCATAATTTAGTTACTATGTTAGAGATATTTGGGCTATTTCCAGTTTGGGGCTATTACAAACAAGGCTGCTATGAACATTTGTGTATAGGTTTTGGCATGGCTACACATTTTCGTTTCTCTGTGATAAATTCCAAGAAGTATGTTTGCTGAGTTGTATGGCAAGTGTATGTTTAGCTTTTTAAAAACTGTTGTGAAATACAGTGGCTGTATCATTTTACGTTCCCACCAGCAGTGTATAGTCTAGTTTTTCTGCATTCTCACCACCATTTGACGCTAGCCCTATTTTTTATTTTATTTTAGTCGTTCTGATGGATGTACACATTGCAGTTTTAATGTGAATTTCTTTAATGATGTTAAACATCTTTTCGTATGCCTATTTGCCATCTGTATATCTTTTCAGTGAAATGTCTATTTATATCTTTTGCACATTTTCTAATTGGATTTTTATTTTTACTGTTGAGTTCTGAGAGTTCTTTACATAGCATATACAAGTCAATTGTGAGGTCAATTATCTTTAAAAGAGATCTAAATAAGAAAAAATTCTTTATGAAATAGACATTTTCAGCACTTTTCATTTCCATGCGGTCTCAGTTTCTTTCTTCCTTAAGAAATTTAACATCTCCTATAGTGTGGGTGTGTGGGTCATTTTGTGTGTATGAAACATCTTTCATCTTTGAAAGTCATTTTTGCTAGGTATAGAATTTTTTTGTCTTTTAAACTATAAAAACATTGCTTCACTGTCTGCTAACTTGCATTATTTCCAACGAGAAATTTACTGTCATCGTTACCTTTTTTCCCCCCGCTGTACAATATGCCTTTTTTCCTCTGGCTACTTTTAAGATTTTTTTTCTTTCTCACTGGTTTTGAGCAATTTGATTATGATGTGCCTTAGTATGGTGAGTCACATGCCCATCTCTACCCAACCCCTGGCAAAGGAGAATAGAATCATAATGAAGAATTTAGACCAACTATGACTCATTTCATGGAAATATGCTTATCTTCTCTGAGCCTATTTTTGCATGATATTTGGAAAGGAAACCAGAGTTTTGTTAGCAAATAAAAAGAGGAAAGGAAAATTTGGAAAAAAAAAAAAGAGTAAAGACAAAAGCTTGAGTATATCAAAGAAAACAGGATAGAAATTAATTAAAAGATCTTATACTTTTAAATATACTACCATGTAATAAAATAATCACCACTGGTATGACATATTTGTTTAGCTGGTTTGGGATTAGAGTCAGAATGGTATATGTACATAAAGCAAATATTTTGGGTGTCCAGACAGAATTAGGGTTGAGTTAGAGTTAGCCCTACCTATTTAATGACTGTTGGCCTCAGTTTACATAATTTGTAAAGAGATTTTTATACTATAAGTGCTTTTGGCATTCTAAAGTTGATAGAGAACTATGGAGTGGGTGAGGGAGAATATATTAGAGCAAAGAAAGGGCAACATTTAATCTCAAACCAAAGTCTTAAAGAGGCACCCTAACCTCCACTTCCTCAAATGGTGCCGGTAGACAATATGAACATAGTATTCTTGGATCCATCCTTCTGTGTGTCCCTAGCAATTCATGAAATAACCTCAGGGTTGAAGAGGCAACCTATCGGAGAGTCTCAAGGGTCGTTTCATTTACAAATTCTGTCTTAGCCAGCAAAAAGCAGTGTTTTTCATGAATGTTGGAGTTTCATAGCTGACCCATCACCATAATCTAACAAAACTGATGGTTGATGTGGAAGTCTTAATTATACTTCTTTATAGTAGTAATATTATGAGAAAATAAGGGTGTAAGAGTACATCACAGAACATCTTTCATGTACTCCACTCATTTTATTTCTGAATTATCAAAAATGGAATGAAATGCACAATAAATATTGGCTAGGCCAAATTTGGCTAAGAATGATGGTTTTACCAGGGACTGTACTCCTGTAAAGGAATTTAGAACAGTGTTATAATTCTTATATGTATGTTCTTCTGGTATTTGAATATGGGCTATGGTTTGATGGAAAGTGGGAAATTTGAGGGTCTTACTAAAGATATTCTGAAACTAGCATAACAGGTGTCCATTTATTCCGTATACCTTCAGGAATAAACAACACATACTAAACTTCCTCAGTGGCCAGTAAATAAGGACTTCTCTGCCTACAGATGATATTACACATCTCTCAGTTAACTCTGAAATCTAAGTGCAAAATCCAGCCTTCCTGGACATTGCCCTATGGATTTGTAACACTCCCTGAGACACTTTGATTCTATAACCCAAAGACTATAAAGCACTCACCTATTTGAGATTTTTGGATTAAAAATATAATACAGACATATAATAACACTTTCATATGTTGCTTTTTCATGAAAAAATGTAAGAACTGCAGTGAAAATGAAGAACAGACTTCCTCCTATCAACTTGATATATTCTTCATTTAACCATTTGAAGACACCAAAGCAAAAGAAAGGTCATCATCAAAAACATGGCATAGTGTTTTTATCTGACCAGGAAAATGTGTTGCTCTGGTTCACAGTGAGAACTGTGACCCAGACGAAGGAGAGTACCACACTTAAAATCTGGTTTGCAATGCATCTTTCATTTCAGCAAATGACCTCCTTTCTGCCATATATCAAAGAAGTTGTATAAGGTCAGCTAACCTCTTTACAGTGGGTGAGACAAAAGTCAGTGCTGCTACCTCGGCAGGGTTTCCATGTCTGATTCTTCCCCCTAAACTGCAATAGGGTAATCAGTCCTGGGTAGGAGACAAACCACCCTTTTGGTTTGTAGAAGTCATTTGGGGTAGTTGAAATAGCAAAAGGTATGGGTTTTGCAAATTGCTCAAATCAAATTGAGAATGAAAGGGAGCACTATTAATAATTATGTAAAGACAAATAGAAATGAAATAAGTCCTGAGCAAACAGGGGCAATTGATCACCCAACTCGTATAGAAAAATGAGGGAAGGATTGTAAGAAATGTAAACAAATATGCAAAGTGTAGCCACTAAAACTCTGTACTTTATGGCCATTATATTGTCATAGAAACACAAATGAGTTGGCATGTAGAAATCCCCTTCCCAGACAGCATGGGTTGATGTCATTTGTGTTGTTATCACAGGAGGTGGAAAGTGTAACTGGGAGAAAGCACTTCTGCAAATAGCACAGGAGCTTCTGCTAATAATTATAATGTGAGATTACTATGAGGTAAAATGATAGGAAGGATACAGAGGGTTAGGAGGTCCTCATTTGCTGTCTTTCGTTTTGGTCACTTGTTCCCTTTTCTGATAGCTACCAGCACAGAGGAGAAAAAAGAATGTCCAGAGCAAGAGACTCGGTCCTTGTTCCAGCTGTGAGTCTCTCGTGGGAACGAGAGCTACTCAGACTGCCCCAACGAAATGGCATCCTTGGGGGCTCTCGCCAGAGTTACTTCAGTGAGCTCATACTTTTTATAGCTAAAACCATTTTCAAGGATAGAGAAATCCAGGAGTTAATTTTTGTCTTAAACCCTTTAACTGTAAAGCACAAATGAATACTAATTGAGAAATCTATTTAGCAAATATTTGGGGAAGAAAAAAACACACCTTTTTTTTTTTATTGTTGTTGTTGAAATGTTTCCCAATCCTCACTCCCTCAAAAAAAAAAAAAAAAAAAAATAGGGGTTCGGGTGGGGCCGAACAGAGAAAAGGAGAAAAGTGGCTTCAGCTCAGTGAAACACTAAAAAATGCACATGAATCAATTATGAAAAAGAGAAGTTCCCTTTGAATGAGGAAAAGCTGATTGGAATTAAGATAGGCTTTGTTCCTATCTGCAAGGTACAAGGAGGGGACTTTTCAGTGGAACAGAAAAGGGGGATTTGGGACTGTTTGGCTGCTTAATGCCATAGTGCTTCAGAGCCCATGTGAAAATTTGCTGCTGGCTATTAATCATCATTGTGCCCCTGCAAAGAAGCTGTTACAATGATGACTATATGTCATTATATTCCCACTGTAAGTAACAAATCAGAGAGCTGGGAAAGTTGGATAAGAGCGGCTGGCAAACTTTTAAGCGGTCGAATCTATTTAAATAAATTTACATCACATTTGCTACTTTCTCTGGTATGGGAATCATACTTTAAAATGAAACAATATGCTGTGTTCATGGGGCCTGCTCTTTTATTCCCCTGTCTCTGAGCCTACTTTCCAGGTCAGCCTTTGCCAGCGCTGACAGCACGCTTTTCTCATAGCCTCTCCTTCTCATAGCCTTTGGTTGCTTTCAAGTTCAATTTAGCACAATAAAGTTGTTATGCATGACAGTTTGGAGAGCAGAATAGGTGGTGTCTGAGCCCGCTGTGTCGCTACAAAGTGGGTCCATTCTCTGTGGGCCAGCTCAGTTACTGGAGCCTTACTGGTGGGATACAGCCATGGACTTCCAGACGTTCCCATCCTGACGAAAACAATTAGCTTCAAACTGCACGAAGCCGCGGGGTCAGCCTCTCTTTGACTGCGACTGCGCCATTTAATATGCTGCAGTGGATTTCAAATTTATGTTGATTTATCCTGTTGTGCTCCTCTTTTATGCACTTTATTTACAGATGTGTAAAGAACAGGGCAAGTTGGAGTCCCACATGCTCCATGAGTTTTATTAGAAATCTAAACCATTGTTTTATGTTTATTTTATAAAGAAATAGAGTTGAAATGTGTCAGGCTTAATTCCACTAGGCTGAACTGCCCAGAACAGAGCCCTGGGGTTTGGAAGACAGAATCTGAAAGGAAGTGTCTCCTGGGCTAATCATCATCAACAAGCCAAACAACAAACAACCTTAAAACACCACTATTGGCAGCATAGTTTTCTATTGTGGGAGATTACCTCTCCAAAATCCCACTCAGGCTTAAAAGTGACAGATCTTTTAATAGAAGTAAAAAGTAATTTTTCAACCATTACAGACCACCATGTGCATTTGTGTACGTGCATATGGATGTATCAGATCAACTAGTGTTTAGTATTCATTGATGTACATCCAAGTGCCTAGTGGCCTTAGATATGCAATACAACATTCTACACCCAGAAAACAAACATTATTCGATTTTGACACTGCAGAATTGTCCTCATGCAGAGACTATAACCTCTTCTTTTGTCCCTCTAAAGAGAATCATGTAACAAAGCAAATTTAGGTGTATTTTGAATTTTACCATTAGAGTCGCCTAGGCCAGATGTCTTCAATCTCTGAGCAATCCTAGTAAAATAAATCATAGTTGTCTTGATTACTGATCTCCCTAATTATAGGGTACAGCCATCAAATAAGCCTCCTTCTAGATTAGAAATTAACTGAAAGCATATCTTAAAAGAATATTTCACTTTCTTAAAACATTTCACTTTTTCCGTAAGCTACTTATAACACTTAAAAAATTTTTTTATCAAAAAGGTGAGATATGAACAATAACCATGCCATATAATATTTAATTTAACTGTATATTAGTAAAGAACAGTAAAAAGAAAAATTACATATGAAGAGAATTTACAGAAAATAATTCTGTTTTCCAATATACAATTTAAATAATTTCAAAATGTTTTTTACCGAGTTACATCACTAAAAATAGAAATATATATCTAATTGCAGCTAAACTTTGAGAAGGAAAGTCAGATTGTTTGCTCAGTCATCACTCTCCTTCTGCTAATATTTGAATATTATTTGATGTCACTTATAGTAAGACATTTTTTTAAAGTTCCCATTTAGAATAGTTTTTGGAAAATAGAGCTGGACAGACAAAGAAAAATTGCATTATGAGAAAAAGTAAATGTGTTTGTGACAAAAGCACTGTACACCCTTTCTAATTTTCAAATGGGATAATTTCTTTGCCATTCAAATGAATGAATACTCCCAAAATTGACCGAGATATTTAAATGATAATTTTGCATTTAAACAGTGTTTTTTTCTTGAAAAAACTGTCATAAACATATTCAAAATTTCTCCATATAAAAGTAGTGAGAACAAAGCATAGCTAAATGTTAGACAGGAAGGGTACACACACATACCTAGAATGTTTATACACACACACACACACACACACACACACACACAAGAACACAATGTACAGAAGTATACTGTGGTATAGGCTATAAAACTAACATACATCTCCTCATCTGAATCTGGAAATACAGGGTAATTTAATATAAGTTTGTTTCCTAATCTCAGAAGAAATTTCCTAGAAAAGATTGTTAAATTAATAAAAAGAAATAAAAGATAGCAAAGCTTGAAAGATTAAAATATGTCATAATTGTTTTAATATACCATGAATATGTCATAAATGTAATATTTACAGACCTAGAATTTTGGACTTACAGATTTATACTAATATTCCTTATTTGAGAAGAAAAATCCCCAGTAGAAGTGGTTTTGAATAGGTAGATCATCTTCATTCATAAGTGAAGTTGCTTCGATGAAGGTGATATGGAAGATGTTTGATAGAAAGAAGTCTGATATGGCCGGTGATGGATCTTCAGTGTTTTCTAGGACTGAAGGAAAGAAGGGAAGAGAAAGGCAGAATGAAAAGCTCACTATAGGAAGTGAATTTGAAAAGAAGTGAGGCAATATAAAGGAAAAAAAGAGAAGGCAGTATTCACCATGAATGGCATCAGCAACATTAGCCAAATTTTACCAAAGTCCTTTGGCTGAAATTGATATTCAAGACAACATAAGCTTAGGAGCATATGATCTTGAGTATAAATCACAGCTTTACCCCTAACTTGCTTTGTGGGCTCAGGTAAGTTTTTAAAAACCCTGGAGCTTCTTTCTTCCCACATAAAATGAAATAATAATACTCCCCAAATACACAGGGTTGTTGCGGAGACTAAAAACAGTGGTAAAGTGCCCAATACAACATCTGGAATGTAGTAGATATTCTATGAATATTGACTTCCTTTACCTCTTCAATTTTTTTGATATAGCTCTTGAAATTCTCATCCTCAAATTTCTCTGTTGGTCATGAGTAGACAAAATTCCTGACATAAAATCTAGAAAGAGAGACATTCTTGTTAGCAAATCTTATCAGAATAGATTCCTGATAGTTTGGATTTGAGAAAAACTACACCCATATAACTAGTTTTTATTTGGTTGTATCTAGCCTTTGCTTATGCTAGTTTGATCACTGAAGCAATAAAGACCTGAAGAACAGTTGCTCAATACCATGGCAATGGGAGCTTCCTTTGTGTAGACATGGGTTTAAAGAGACAATTTCATGATAACTATAAGACAATCTCCACAAAACGTCTCCCAGCAACTCAGTTAAAAATCGGAAATGCCAAAAGTAAAGAGATCCTTGGCATTTTAAGAAACAATTCTACTTAGTGGTTACTCCTATTGCGCAAAAATAGTATGTTTTAGAGGAATAATGATTTAGTGTTCATGAAAAAAATAAGTGAATTCATTGACATAACACTCAGAGGCAGAGAATCATACTTCCCAAGTGACAACCTTCATTCTTGTGAAAAAGCCATGGGACCCTGTATAACTTTGATGATGGAGGGAGGCAAGGGGAGGGTAAGGATCTCTTCTCATTCAACATTTGAACTTTACTTCACCAATAACAATTAAAAGTATTTGGCAAAACTTAACATAGGACAAAGCTTTCAGAAGAATAGGTTCTATTTCTATTCACTATACCGTATACGTTTTCCTGGTACTAGCAATGATCTTGACCAAGTGATTGGTCAAAATTATTTTTTCTAGTATACTGCTGCTTAATTGAATTTCTACAATAGTGGTAGTCTTATTTTAGACAGTGCAATCAATGTATTTCATAGCATTAATTGGGAATATATAATAAATACTATATCAAACTGCAAAAACATACTTGATTCTATGTTGGAAATGCCGCATATGATGGAAACATGATAAACATTTTTTACTAAATTCAGTATATGGACATGTTGGTCCTTTTTTCCAAAGTCTACTATTTTTAATAGCAATTGATTATAGTCCTTAATGAAGTATTTGTTTGTACATTTAAAATATGCAAACCACGAAACAGCCTTCTAGCTTGACTTTTAAACTGATCTTTCTTTATAAATATTGGTAGAAAACCAAAAAAAGGTTAGCTACATTATATTTCTGCCTATTCCCTTACCTTTCAACTATTAAATAGGATATATTTTCTTATATCTCCTCATCACTGAGGTGATTTTTTTTCAAGACCTGTGAATATTGACTGAAACATATACATGTTAAATAGGCTATTGGTACAACATACAATATTTAAACAATTTTGTTTATGTGCAAGCTGTTAATAAAGAGACATATGTGCTGTTTTATATACGCACATGCTCTACTACCATTTTTTAGATAAGCACCATAACTTAAGTTGTCTTCCACACAAAGTTCTGGCAAGCTTCAATAGATTCATTAGTGGGTTTTTCTTTACAACCAACGAAGCTCAAAGAACTCCTAACAATGGAGCTAATCACTGCCTCTTCCCTGACCCAAGCTTAGGTTTTTCCCTCCTTTCACTCTAGACTCTTATTTCATTTCTGAGCAATTGGATTTCCTGGCACTCCCAGAACAAATAAATATCTCCCTTTTCCCCCGCTTACATCTTTTGTGTATATTTTTTTCTATACGACTGCCCGTATTTAAACTAGTGTGGTAATGGCAGGGTTCTTCAGGTAATCTTTCACTGGACATAAATGGTGTAGCATTAAAATGCAGATAATGTTACCTCAATTAGAGAATGCTGTGCAAAACTTGAAAAAGACGTAGCTAAATGTTTGGACTAAACAAGTAAGTCTATGTTGTTAAGAGTGGGGCTGGGCAAGTTGCATTTTCAATAGCTCCCTTAATGAATAAATGTTAGACTGTATCAACAGTCCTGAACAGGCTTGTGGTTTGTGTGTGCATGAAGTGTAATGGTATCAATTGACTGGCTCTTTGTGGTTGCTATAAAGTACTCTTGAATGTGTCAATGGAGAGAAGGCCTACAGACAATGAAGCCATGACAGCTGAATGTCAGCAGCGACCTTGAACCTAAACTGGTTTCACCATTCCAGTGACTCCAGCTACAGTGAAGACATGCACTGGAGCCGGACCTTCGGCATTGCCTGTCATTTTCTGTGTTCAGATTCCAAGCACTTAAGTGACAATTTCACCACATTGCCAGACCTTGCTAATATGCATCAGTGAACGTTCACTTATTAGTGATGGGGCTAACGATATGTTCAGCATTTTAATCAGACTTCCATTGGCATTTAAAAATACAACACACAAAGCAAAACAAAGCATCATTCTAGACTAAATGTATCATATAAGCAAACTCATCCAGAGAAGATACTCAAAACACGCCTTTTCTGCAGCAATAGATTCTTTGATCTCAATCTTACGTTACATAGCATTACTGCACATACATTACTACATTCTTTATTGCTGCAAATAGCACATGATTAGTTAATTAAAATATGGCATCAAGGAATAATTAATATTTGTAATGCAGTGTTTCTTTAATGAAAAACAAGAGAATTCTTCTAAAGGTCACATTTACAGATTAAATGTGTCTTTAACATAAATGGAATGTTATTAAGCTAGGCTCAATATTCAGGAGAGAACTACAAAGCCTTTTGTGGCAACCACACTATTAATGAATTCAAGAAACTGAATCCCTTTGCTAATGCTGAAGTTGAGCAAGGTTAGGACACCAACCACAACTGAATGTTCTTTCACATGTTCACTGTACTCTGCAGTGAAGAATGGAGGGCAGGGAAGGAAGGGACCTGGGTGGAAAGAGGGAAAGACTGGAGGAAATAGAGGAAGAAAGGAAAAGAGAGAGAAAGAGTGATCGTGGAAAAAAAGAGAGAGAGGGAAGATTTTGATTGATGAGAAACACATAACCATGTGTATGCAGAAAAGAGCAGTAATATAAAAAATTGGCAGGCATGCATTATAGGAAAGATAGCTACTATATTTTTAGCATTAAAATATGTTATTAACATTATAGCACTATAAGCTGATTACAATTCATTCTAGCAAAAATGTAGCAGTGGCTAAAAATGAACAATATGAAAAATATTAGCTTTGTAATTATGAAGATTTAGTAATGCAAATTTGTTATTAGAATGTCGTTGTGGATTAATATGAGTGAGGTATGATATGATATGAGTGAGGCACTTAATTTAACTAGTACTTCTTTGAGTCCTAATAACCAGTAAAAACTATTGTGTGATACATTATTTTTCAAAGTAAATAAAAGTAGGACACAACTAACTACCCCCGTGTGTCTCTGTGGTTATCTCAAGCTCTTATATACTATAAATATATAGTATTTATACTGCCTGATTAAATTTGTTCAGAAAAACTGGGGGGGGGATAAAAAACCCTTGAAGGATCTACCTTTGACATATTTGAAAAAGCTGAATGTTGCCAAAGATTTTTCAATAAGTTCTTAAAAAGAACAGGTCACATATGTTTTAAAATATAATAAGAAAGTATCTTAAAATTAAACATGCAACTGTGAGAAATGTTTATTATCCAAAAAACACTGAACATAGAGTTTATTATTTATTTTTAATAGGGTAATTTCTATAATATGTTATCAGATCATACAGTACTGTAGAAACAAAGGTAAATACATCATCTTGATTTCATATTTCAGTTGAAATATTCATTATGTGAAAAATCATATGATAGGTGTTATTTAAGTTCACCCAAAATAACCACTGAACACTTTTAAAACAGGTATTTTAATAATGACCTGAGATCACAATCAATTTTCCTAGAATAAAAAAATGATCAAAATTAAATTTAGTGTACAGAGAGGCTCTTTTTGGTCTTAAAACCAAAGTACAATGAGGAAAATAAATTGTGAAATAGAAATATTTTCTTGCATAAACTTTTATTTTTGTGTTTCCTAGAAAGAAAGATAATTCCCTTTCAAATTTTTATTGATGTAGTTGTAAAGTTGAATATTCAACGTACACTTTTTTACATTAGTATTACCACTTATAAGTGGGCTGATACTATCAGGTGGCTGCTGTAAAATACTTATCTGATTCATATGTTTATTGTTAGTTTGAGGTGACTGTATTTTTATAATTTTCCCATATGTAAGTTTTATACTAGAAAGAAAATATTAGCATCATCTGGTTTTATTTTGAATCGTTGAGATTTGTGTGAGTTATATTCACTAAGAAAATATAAGTTAGAAAGTTTTCATATTTATATTAGCACTTAAATGTATATAGACGTGGTATAATTTTTATGAATGCCAGACAATAAAGCAACTCCACAGATGCCACCATTCACTATGAAGTGGCATTTCTGCAAACTCCTCCGGATGGTATCATACTGTAAGTTCCTCTTCACTCTGCTGTATGGAAGAACTCTCAAGAAGACAATTCCAAATCTTGAAAAAGTTGATGGTTGGAATGAACACCTATTTTTGCTGTTACAGTTATTTTAAAGTAGAATGATAATTCTCAAATGAGAATTAATCCCCTGTGCATATATAGGTTATGGAGTTTAAGTTTAAATACAAAAGTAGTCAGAAATGAAATTCAGGTTAACAGGTCAACACAGTGCCTACAGCGGAGGCACTCATTTTTGTTGGCCTACATACACCGGGGTGCCAAAAAAATGTATACATTTTAAGAACTGTTACCTATGTATTTCTTTTCAAAGTTGAGTTGAATTATGGTAGCAATGTATAGTATGACGTTCACGCAAAAGACAGCATTAATCAAATGAATGCTAGTGTCATTCATTGTATTATAATTTTAATAGTTTTTTCCTTTCTTAAAATGTGTACATTTTTTTGTCACCCCCAGTTATCGGCAAACTTGACTAAACCCAAATGTATGTGGTGATATCTGAAAATATGTCCTTCTTCATGAAATGGTTAAAGGACATATTTAGTAAACATCTGACTATATTATTTAAGAAAATATTTTAAATAAATGTTGTACTATGAAGAAATGATAGACTATTCCATGAATAAGTGTGTGACTGCTAGAATTTGTGGTGAAAAAAAATTGCATAACAAATATGCATTCATGTGGGTTTATTACGGTACTTTAAAGTACTTTCCATAAAGATGTATGTCAAGTAGTTCCGCCTTCAACATATGTGAACATAAAGGTGGCTCAATTTAGATTGTCCTTCATTCTCCTAAAGTCCCTTGAACTTTCTATACTCAAAAGAATAAATAAAGGACAGGGTAGGGATAAACTTGGATTTACTTATTTTCAAATTTCAGTAGTTTATATATTGAAAATTCACCTTTATTTATTTGCGTATTTAGTCTATTATATGTCAGATTCTGTGTTTAAAACCAAAGAAAAAATCACTGTGCCAACATTAATTCTTTGTGTTTGTTTTTCAAATCTTGCCTAAGTTGCAGCTATGAGGAAAGACTCAAAAGTTTCCCATTGTTTGGTTAAATGTGGAACTCTGACCTGAGAATCTAGCAGCAGCCCCATACTGGGCCTCCTCGCTTTTCCCAGATGATGAAGGGGCTCTGTGGTCCCCCCTGAACCTCTCAGGATAAAACAACTGTTCTTAAAGAAGCACTCAGCTCTGAATTTATCCTGGACTCTATCTATACATTCAAATTTCAATCCAATCACGATTCTGGGGCATCTCTTACTCATATGTTCCAGACACAGCAGTAGTTGTTTTGTCAGATGATACTTTATGCGATCTTTAGAGTTACTAGGTAAGGAAGAAATTCCTGAGGCTCAGTAAGACAATGAAATTGGCTCAAAGTGCAGAGAAGCATTCAAAGGCCAGCCCTCTTTCAGATTCTTATATGCCAAAATTACCACCTGATTCACTCAGACCAAGCAGAATCCGTACTGAGTGGAAATATTAATCAAGCTAGAATTTGGATGAAGGGATTTTTTTTTAAGCCCTTAGATATAGAAGCCTGTGGAAAAGCGAGTGAACAAAGATACACTTAGCTGGTACAAACAAGCATGAGCTCAGATTCAAAGAACTCTGACTACATAACCCCCACCACCTCACTCCTACCTCTTCAGTCAGTTCTCCCTTGAAGAAAAGTATGCTTTTCTTTCTGCAATAGGGGTGGAGACCAGGAGGAATTCTTAGTGGGATTGTGCCTCTAATTTTAGCAAGCTTGAAGTTAAGATACTACATCAGAAATTGGGTTGCTGCTAGACCCAGCCATGACTCCATTTCTATGCATGCCCCTTTCCCTCTATAAAGTCCCACACTACTAGAGGTCAAGAGGTGGGTGAGAGCAATGTAGCAAGTTCATTCTCATTAAAACTCTGAGCAAAGGTGACATCTTTCAAAAGAGAAAACAACTCAAGAAAAGTTTATTCAGTGTCCGAATATCTAATATTCCTTTATATTTAATTTCTTTACTTATATTTGAATTGTTCTATTCTTAACAAACAAAAATTTTTTGACACTTTTAAGAGAAAAGTTGATTCTTCATATAGTAGCTCATGTTTCACATAAAATCAATTCATTTTAAAGGAAAGTTTAATTAAATTCATGGGTGGATACTTCCTGTTCTAACTGAAAATACAATTTATTCTTTTATTTTTGTCCACCTAAGTTATAAACCTGTGCAAATTAACATTAAATTTTATATACATATAAACTGCTTTAAATAATATTTTGTAATCCAAAATGAAGACAGATCACTGTCAATTAAATGTATGTAATACTAGTACTCATAACTGTATCTACTCTCACCTAAACTCTACAACTTCAATCCAGCTTCATACATTTTCAAACAAAAAACTTACTTGCATTCATTTTTGTCAGTAAAATGTTTAAATATATGTACTATTAACAAGTGATGATTATAGTACAATAAACAAATCTTCATCAAATTTTGTTTTTGGGAGCATAGACTATTTTACTCTATTCTATCATGCTGTTATCGTAACATAATTAAAAAAAAACACATGTGTATTTTATATTATAATCCAGATGTAATGAATTCCAAAGATAAAGATCCTCTTGTACATACTTTCTCTAGTTGCATGTCTTATTGACACAATTGATTGCATCAGCTAAAGTTGGTTGGACAGTTTTAGAAATGCATGGAATAGTGTGGTCACATTAATGCTGAAGTAATTATTAATAAAATTCTAACAAGGAGTTCTATTGATCGGAAAGAAAAATATAGTCTCATTCTACTTGTTTTCACACACACAAAAATTACATCACTACTATTGTGTACCTCAACACATTTGGAGACAACATACAAATCTACCTGTCATGTTTAATTATAAACCAGTGGAGAAACTTAATAAAATTAACGCATAAAAAATAGCAATATTCAGTATTTAACTGCACTTGGACTGAAAGCATATGAGAATCATTATTTATAAATACCAAGTGCCATTTAAATGATTAATCAATAAATACATTGTAACAAATTCTCTGAGAAGTGTTTGTAATGAGGTGAGCTGCCTACAACAGGGCTTCACGTTTTAAGATGCAGTCATCTTAAAATGGTCGCATCTGTGAGTTCAGAGTATTGAGAAATATGTGTACTAGGAAATATGAGATACTTTTGAGTATTTCAAGCCCCACTGTCGTTTGAATGTTTTCTATATCGTGGACAAAATCATGTCACCCAAATATAAAACCACAAACAGTAAAAGTTCAGGGGAACTCAGCACGTAACATTAATTTGGTGTTATTTCCAGACACCACCAGAATAAAAGAGATTCATTCCCAGTATGCTGAAAACACTGGATTTCTTTAGGACATATAAAGAAAAAAGAAGGACTCATTCATGTTAGGCCAATGTAAATTCAAGTAACGTCCCTCAAAAATTAAGGAATAATTTGCTAGTAATATCTGAGATGTAGAGTCTTGCTTTATATGAAATGGTAAACTTATACAGTACAAAATCTAATTTATAATGTCTTCCTTTGTCATCGTCATTATATGAGTATAGGTATAAATTTACCTTGGGCTATCTTAATTTATATAAAATGACTTGGAATTTGGGCCATTTCTATAGTATACTTTATTGTAAATGCTTTTGTCATTTAAAAATAAATCAAAGCTGCGTTATCTTTGGGTATTGTCTTTTCATATGTCTATAGAAAGTTACTTTCTGAAAGAATTCCTAGCTGTCCATATCGTTTTTCATCCTAACCAAGGCAAAGCATATGAATGGTCTCCTTATAGAGTTTGTATCTAAAATATGCGAGAATTTATAAAAATCAAACATCTCAGTCCCAATACAGGTATTGCACATTCCTCTCTTCAAAGTCTACAATAAATTGCCTATCTTCTTTTAACATGTATCTAAAGTTTAAGAGCCACAGATACGCATTATGAACCTTTCTTGAGTAAGCCCTACACAGAGTATAGAATACAAAGTACATTATTCCATTAAAGTGTTCTTGTTTCCCTTGGAATAATATAATTTAGAATGCACCTTAGCCATATTAAGTAGTTGACAGATAGCATAAACAAAAATAGGTTTTACATTGCAGCTGTACACAATATACCTTTGTACAGTTGACTGATTGCTTACAACAATAAAAAATAATTGTAGCATTCTGCTGTCAAACTTTCTGGCTAGTTTATAGTGAACTTCAAAAATATGGTTCCTTTTTCTCAAATGCAATTAATTTGAAGATAAAAGTAATGTGGTGCCATGAAATATAAATGTTTCACCCCAAAGAGGAGATGATTTGCTATCAAATAACAATAGATAAAGTTTCACATCCCAATTTTTCAAAAGAATGTAATGGTACCACTTAAGTATGCAAGGAAATACTTCATGTGGCAAGAAGTACAATATTATTAATATAAAAAAATGAAAAGTATTTATTTACCAATTTTGACAATTGTCATGGACATCACTGTTTCAAGTGGCATTTTTGACAAAACAATTTGCTGGCTGATAGTTACAGGGAAACTGAATGATTTTTTTCCCTGTGTGTATTTACAATATAAAAAAATACATCCTCAATGTAACTTTTCTGCTTAAGAGAAAAAAGAATGAGCTCTATAAAACAATCCAACCAGTGCAGTTTCTATAAGAACAAATGAATGTAAGTGTTAACAAGGCCTAATCTCCCCTTTTGTATTTGTTTCTTCATTAAGCTCTAACTATGCTCTAGCTCTTGTACCCTGAATATTTGATGTGAAGATGGTATGACAGGCTTGGCTTCTCCCGATGCAGCTGGCACTCCTGATGCCAAAAGCCAGAGCTTGTGGTAGTGAGATCAGGAGAGAGTCGTTCTGAACACAGTTTGCCTGTCAGTTTCCCATCCGCCTTGCAGTACAGCACTCCCTCCTCAGTCCTCTTAATGAGAAGTGGAGGACAATACCAGTATTGTTGTTTCTACTCACAGTCTTGTGGAAATAACAATCGCTGTTTACCCAAGCATTTGTATTACCCAAACTCTGTCGATAATTACTTCTAGAGTCCCTGATTAACTCTGCTGTCTGCCTCAGCACAAAAAACTATTGAGGTGGACACCAGGCAACTTTTCTATCTCTAAGAGTCTTTTAACCATTTACTAAATATGATTCAGTCCTCATATTTATCAGAGGAAATGTACCTACATGATTTGCACTCAGCTCATCAAGAGCTTTCGAACCATGTAAGAAACCCATGTACTTCAGAAGACTTGAAAATTCTCCATCACTCCCCCTTTTCCCCTCTCAAAAAAAGTTGCAGAGCGTCGTCTTTTTCCAGTTGACATAGTCCCGTACATAGGAATCTATCATAAATATAAGTACATTTCAAGTAACAGTGATACCATATGTCTAGTCAGCTTATCACTGTTAACTTTTTATGGTGAAATGTGTAGGAGAAAATTTTCTAGTTATTTAATTACTATGCAATTTTATGATATGCTTTTGTTTTGTAAGACCTAACAAAATGAAACTGTTGCTATGTCTATTTCCATGATCTGGTAATAATTTTAATCTGTCACATCACTTCTACCCCCTTTTACATCCCACCCCATATGCAGTCTGCTCTTAGCACTATGCAAAACAGCATCATGAATATGCATAATTATGGAGATTCATGGTAATTTTTCAGGGTTATCTGATGTGACGTTTATAGGACAGCAGCATACATCAATTTAAACGAGAGTGACAAATATCTTATCCCTTATATTTCTATAGTATTTTTAATATTTTCTTGGCCCTTCTCTAGGGAGTAGTGTGAAATGGTAAGAACTTGAATAATACAAATATTAAACATTCAAATGCTTTACTAGAACGTTTTTAAAAGCAACTTTAAAAATGATTCTCTACCTGTTGAAGTTTAAAAAGTATAATATACTGAATTTTTTTCCTAGTCGATACATTTTATCAAGCATCTTACACATTTCAAAACCAACAAAAGCATGGACATTTGCATGTGCCATTTGTAGATGAGGCTGAATTGCTTAATTACTTTTAAACTATGACTGCTTGCCTGACAGAATTATTTGGCAAATATGGTCCACCAACTTTATTAAGCATAAGCATTTGAAACAATAATCTAATTGTGGCATATTTGAATTTTGTTCTAAGTCTGTTACATCTCTTAGAGACTTGCATATTATCTTTATCATAGTGACTAATTAGGACTAGCTTGACAATTTTATATTTACAATGATTACCAAGAAAAATCCTTTTCCTTGTTCCTTATGTTTGTCACGAATACTGTACAATGGTAATTATATTGAAGATATAAAGAGCCCCACAATTTGATTGAGAGACATCTTGAGTTTAAAGTAAATGTGAATTGTATCAAGAATTTTAAATGGTGAGGTAATTAATAACTATTTCTTTTGCAGTCACTAAAAAAGACGAAATAACTGTGTGAGTTCAAGTGATTATACCAGCCATATTTTTAAGTACATTAACAATGAAGTCATTAAAAATTGGCTTGATTGAAAATGACTCCCCATTCCAACCACTGGATTCAGAATTCCTTTTTTTCAAGCATATACTTTCAGGATTTCGGGTTGAGGGTCAAACTTTCACAATTAAATGTTCCTCAGTACTATATTGGTAACACACCATCAAGAATACTCTCCATACAATTAGCAGGGCCTACTGTGGAGGTAGACTACTAATAGAAATAATAACGAAGGATACTGGGGCATTAGTATGCCAGAGAAAGTTGAAGAAACCTAGTTTGCATGATGCATATATAATTATATGCTACATCTAAATATCACTGTATGTTGCTTTAGAAATAATTACTTAGGAAAATATATTTAACCCCTCCCATTTTTAAAGATTCCAATTTGATTAATAAATAAGTTCAGTGGTGTATTAAGTCTGAAAGGTAGCAGTGTCATAAATGAATGTGTTCTGTATTTTCATGTTTTTTAAAGTGGCAATTTCTGGAGACACACATTGCTATGTCTATATACATGTATAAAGCAAAGTGAAGAATTGATGCAATCATCCAGAGAATTCCAAGGAAAAACACTTTTGCCTCAATTATCTGTTGCAAGCAAAACTAAGGGTTTAGCCTGAGTTGTTCAAATAAGTGCCTTGATTCTCTTCACTTTGCATGTGTAGACATATTTTACCATAATATTTATGTTAACATTTGTAACTGACATACATATAAAGGAGAAATATTTCTACACAAAAGATGACCAAAATCTTTTCACAGCAATAATTTCTACTCTTTGGTTTTACCTAACTTTTGGTAAACAATCTGATTATTCATGTGCATGTTATGTATGGTAATTGAAACAAGGCAAAACTAGACGGATTCATTTGTTCATTTATTAAATGCTTGGTTAATAATCTGAATTGTATATGTGATACTGACATCTCACTACAAAAAGTTCACTGATATAGTCTAAAACTTTAATAACACATATCTCTTACTGAGTATAATCATAAATTGATTTGGAGAAGTAAATGTGATTCATATGTACATTTACAGTAAAATGCAACATTAAAACAAAAAAATTTTCAAAAACTACATCCTATGTTGTTTATGTTTAAGATTTGTTATGAATAAGTTAATATCCATAAAGAAATCAAATACTGGCATGCATTTTCAAAAGTTCCATTGACACATTAAAAATTCAAATATGTATCAGATTTTACAGTGTTTTCTCCATACGCACTGACAGAAACAATAATATATTTAATTGCTGACATTTGTATTGTTTTACCTTATGTTTATTAAATGTATAAAGTGTATTTCCAATGCACTTGAAAAATCTGTTGTGTTTTATACATAAGGAATCCTAAATTTCTTCTGGGTCTGCTTAATCACTATTTGCAGTCTTTACTCTGGTCCACATTGAAAATGGATTCCAGAAAATGTAAAGCAACTCTACCATGTTTCTTCATATTGGTACTGTGTCAAAATATGTTTTGTTTGAACACTAGAAATTAAACCTAAATTTGGTTAAAATATTGCCAAAGCATCAGATTATAAATGTTTAGACAAATAATTAGTACCTAAATTTTAAAAGACACTGAAATATTGTATGGATCTATGTGGCAATGAAAATGAACTATCTATGTTATAAATTTGGGTGGATAGGGCTCACGTGTAGCATTCATTTATAATTTTCATGTTTTATATAAAAATAAGTAATTGATGCTTACAATATAAGCAAAATCTTCTCTGTCCTCATAAAAACACATGGAGCAGAAGTAAAATTAAGCATTTCAGAGTATTTTACTACTCCAATATTGTTTTAATTTGTTCTAAAAAAAAAAAAGTATCTATCTTTAAGTTTTATTTATGAAAAATCAACTTCCAGAATTAAATGGATGTATTTTATACTAAGTGGTGCCTTGATAGATATTTTTCTTTAGAATTGCTAAAGAGAAAAATATAATAATTTGGTGGGAAACATCTCTCTGGTAATCACATATGATAAATTCCTAAGAAATACAGTAAAGATATTTATTTACTGTTACTGCTAAGACAGTCTTTATTTATCTTAGAAGATTTTTCATCTATGAGTGGAAAACAAACTTTCCTTCAAGAGGTCTGTGAACCGAATAATAAATGTCAGGTCTAAATCCTGTATGAAAATCAGTCCGGTTTAATCCTGGATATTCTTCAGCATGCAAATGAAGACTAGAGGTTTCCCTGGGCCTGCTGTCATACAGGCAGCCAATTTACAGACCCTGGTACAGTGTATGTGTTACGGGCTAGCTGACTGCCCCTCCCCCCCCCCCCCCCCCCCCAGCCTAAGACTTGGTCTCAGCTGCCTGCCTTTCACAGAAAACCACAAACCAAGGAAACATATCAGTAATAGCGCCCTGTAAATTAACTTGACATTTGATGCAGAAAAAACCCTAAAAGCTTACAAAAGACATTGAAAACAAAAGCCACTCAGGACCCACACTACATATATTGTGGATTTAAGAGATCTGGAAGGTGGTTATTCTGTTGTAACCAACATATACAGCCTTCATCTTCTTTGTTAAGACAATTCAGTCATTCTTTGTTACAGGCATAGTATCTGTCAAACAAGAAAACAATATCTTCCACACACATACACACAAAAACACCTAAAAGTTCAACTGATATTATAATAATAATTCAATCAATGGGTTTCTTTGAAATTAAAAAATAAAGCTATACAATCCTAATGTGAAAAAAGATGCTAAAAATATGACTTTGTTTCCTTGGTAAATAAGACATGTTGACACTGCTAAGATGTAAATAATGTACGACGAGTTGAAGAATGGTGTGAATCTTGCTGAACATGAAGTATTCACAAATATGTTGTGTCAAAATTTTGCCATTCAAGAAATTTAATTTTTTTTGTGCTTGGAAACCCCTGAATCTTTTTAATAGGAAAAAAATGAGGTTTTTTTGGTTCAAAGAAGGACTATTGATAAAATATTAAATGGTTCTTTGACATCAGCTGCCGTGTGGGGCCAGAGTGAGGCACACAGCATATTTAAGCCATTAGACATGCAGGAATGTTAACATTATTATGCGTTATTGTGTCTGGCTATGTGCCCCCCCCTTTTTTCTCAGTCTTTCTCTCTCTCTCTCTCTCACTTTCCCTCCCTTCTTCCCTCCTCCCCACTTTTCTCTGTCTGTCCTTCCTCTCCCTCCCTCTGCAGGGCCTGCTACACTGCATCTTACAAATGTCTGGCCTTATAGTTTACAAGCACGAACTGTACTGGTAAAAATGCATAATCTTAGCATCTGTGCTTCTTGATATTCATGGATTTATTTACAAGTCCCTGTGTTCTACTTTTTTTTTTTTTGCCTGTTTCTATGGTTTATATTACTGTCATGCCTATATTCTTGTGGGAATTTCAAATATGAATCAAGATATAACTGGCAAATATTCTGTAATGCAGTGTGCATTTCCATAATTTAGCTGTTTTTTTAAAAGAGACAATTTAAAGAGGTTTATGGACTTAAGGATATATGAAGAGTATTTTGATTGGCTTTTTTTAGTACTTCAACTGCTTAAGGTTCAGTTTGTGTAAAATGGATGTAATAAAATAAATTTATGTACATATACGTGCTTGTGTATATGTAAATGCATTTAGAATGAAAAAGTTCATAAATCTCAGTCAAATTTACTGATTAAGTTCACTATATTCACATTTGGCAACATTAAGATATTTCACAAAAGGGTTCAAAGGTAAACGGCTAGCATTTTGTTTCTTCCTTGCATTCTAGCCTGCAAAAAGCTTAAATATTTACAAAGCAAGTATTCAGGTTCCTGTGTTCCCCCAACCCTCAATACACACCCCTCCCATATGTAGAGCTAGTTTAACAGAAACGTTTTTGTATACATCACTAGTGCAAAAGAAATTTTTTTTCTTTTTTAAGCTATAAAGACACAAATTCTTTTGAATTACTTAATTAACACTAACACTAGGAATTTAACTTAGTTTACAATAATTTTTAATTGATTTCACACCTATTTTCCCCCAAAATGGAGTTCCACCTTCATATTATCATTCCACTTATTTTTAGGAATTAATATTAATAAATTAATATTAAAAGCCGAGAAGTCCATGTATATGCTTTGCTGTTTATAGCTCCAGTTTAATTACTGTGTGTTAAACTGCCTAGACAGCAAAATTAATTTATGAATATCTTTCAAGACAGTTATAGTTTGGAACTGCACATGAGAGAAAATGGGATGGTGGGAGGCACTGCATTAAATGATCTGTATGTCAGTATTCTTGAAAATTCACACTATCTGTGTAGGAAAATGTTAAATATGAGAACATTATGAGGAAGGCTTGTTGTCCTAAAGTGTGGGATATGTAAAATATGAAGATTTTCACATGTACAGTTATAACACATGCTTAGCGGCATAGATTATTAAGCAAGATTCATTCCTTTATTGGAGAGGGAGGGGAGTAATTTACAGACAAGAGCTAAGCAATTCTGTTTAACACAACTCTGTCTAGTTGATTGTAAGGCATGTGTAGTATTTTTTCAAAGCCCGTCATCAGTAGTAAAGCAATTTACAGCTCAGGATATTTTTTAGAAGATACTCATTTTATTAAGAGTCAATAAGATAAGTTGTGTGAAAGATATACATGTATTTGCAATTCATATTGTTGCTGTGTTCCTATTGTGTTCTGAGCTTCCATCATGGCTGGGAGATGGGAAGCTGGCATGCAGTGCGGGAGGGTATGTGAGAAAGCCCCAAATAAACACTTACTGCATTTTCTAATTATCTCTAATTATAACCACGTTTCTTTTTTTTTGTTTCCTGAGGTGGGCGGGGGGAGTGGTAGAAAAAAGATGATTATGAGTGCAGGTCCTATCTGTGCTATTAAGTAATATTAATAATTCTTTTGGTCCAGGGGATGTTTTCATTCTGGACTTTCCAGCACCTCAGTCTACCCATTCAAAGCGATGACAGAAAAATGAATCTGAATGTGTAGGCATTAAACATTTAAATTCTCTACTCCCTGGTCATTATACCGACTGTCATATTTTACACCTTCCCCTCCCCCACTATGCTTTTGCTGATTTGACTTCATTTACATTGGCTCATTATGCATCCGGTCTTTGTTCTACTGAACGGAATACAGTACAGTGACAAAGCAAAACTTACATGTCTGGTGGAATATTTTTCTGATTTAAAAATTAGATTTCACTACTTAAATTTACATTTAACTTCCCAACATTGTTTAAATTGGAAGCAAGCCTTTTCTTATACAATAACTATAACCTATATGCAATTATTTTAAAAGTGGTTAAAATTACCTCAAAATGTCATTAGGAAATGACATTTAAGACCTTTTATAACAAATATTCTACCACTACGTAGGCAATATTATCATATTAGAACTATTGAGTTGTCCTTTTTAAGCCTCTGTCTGAATTTCTATGTAGGCCCAAGGAGCAAGCTTTTATCTATTTTATATGAAGTTTATTGTTTAGAGCTGTTCCTTATGGGTCTTACTTTAATGTATCAAACAACAAAGGTAATGTCAATCCTTTAAAAAAAGATTCCCACTTTGCATTTCTCGCAATTAAAAGGTTTTCTGATTTACAAACCAAATTTTCATCAAATTAAGAGGAAGTCCTAGCTGACCGATCACATGGAAAAATATGAAAGTTACTTTGAGCTTTAAACGTCTATCCCCATGACAGTGCATACTATCTTTTCATTTGTTACCAATGGAGACATGGGATTAATCTAATACAGCCTAATTAAACACCCATTCACACATGAGGGTTTTTAATGGTACTAGTGGCACAAATGCTCCTTTGTATCACAGTTATATTTATTTGAAGTTAGACAATAGATATTTAAATATAAAAAATGGGGGAAATGAAATATTGGGAAGGATGCTTTTAAAAATGGAAACAATTTCTTATTTCCTGAAAGGTAATTGCCATATGTACAATTTAGGTTTCATTCCAGATATTTTAACCAAGATGCTTTTCTAATTTTTGTTATTTATCAAAATGTATAATAATGGTCCCAGTGGCTACATATCTGGGGCACCATCTTGGAAGAGAAAAGCATTATCAAGACTTCGTGGCTCTGTTAATGACTCACTGTGTGCCCTCTGGCTTTCCCTTAACCTGCTTGCACCTTGATTATTTTAATATTTGAAAAGGAAATACTTGTCCCTTCCCTACTCCTATTGGGCCATTGCAAAGTTTAATTAGAATAATGTATTGTTCTTAGGAAGAAAATATCTTATGAATGCAAGCATTTATTTTTTTCCATTGATTAATTTTTACTATATGGTAGGAAAATGCAGTGTTGTATATTTGTCCATACTCAGTCAATCTCTTGTACTTAAGTTTGACACTTTGGGTTCTAGAGTTAATGAAAATAAAATATAAATGCTGATTTGGATTTCTTGGAGATGGGAGCAATCGCGTATATCTTGGCAGTTTATATAATATAACCTTGTTATCATCTGCAAGATATTTCTATGAGCATAATTGGCTTTAGAAAATGGCTTTTGCAGTTGAAGTAGTCAACACAGTAGTATTCATGATGAGTTCAAGCCTGTAGGAGACCTAGAAATTCAGCAAAGAATTCTTATTCCAGTGGCACGTCAAGGGAAGCAAAGTAAATAAAAAAATTTTAAGCTCCAGTTGCTTTGAAACTACCTTACTTTTTCTTTTTAGTCCTAAAAATTTTAGATATTGGACAATATGCAACTCTGGTACAGAAATCTGTAAGATGATATTATTTGAGTATTTATCAGGACTTATCTAGAAGCCCTCCCAAACTTAATACCATTTCCATAATACTGGACACAATTAACTCTATTCCCATTTTTATGACCAAAATGATGTTATTTAATTTATTCACACTTCAATGGAATCATCTGTTAAGTGATAGATTTGAGCTAAATTATCAACAAGACAATTCCAAGATCCAAAATTAACTTGGCCAGTATTTGGATATATCATTCTTGGAATTTTAGGCACATAGTAGCATGCCCAAGTCTAAATGATGTTTTATCAGATACGTGCTCATTTATTTGATGAATGTTTATTAAATACTGACTCTATGCCAGGCATTTATAAAATTCTTGAAACCTAGAAAAGAGGCAGGTTGGGAGGCAAAGATAAAGATTACCTACTGAACTCTGACCAAGATCAAAATCTATGAGCATCTAATGACTTGACACAACATAGTTAAATGTGTTTTAAGAATATTAGTGGGTATGGTAGACAGTATTACTGCTCACTAATATCCTGTATCTGTTCCTATAGGAGGATTATAGTCCCTGTCCTCATGAAGTCAGGCCAGGATATGTGACATGTTTTGGTTGTGAACAGAAGTATTAGGTGTCATTTGCAAGGGGAAGCTTTAAGAATCAGTCCATATTTTGCCATGCTTTCTTTTCCCTGGGCCACAGTTACCAGCATGTTCTAAAGAGTTTCTTCTCTACCAAAACAGGTCCCAGAGTGAAGGTTACACTGACATAGAGCAGAATGTCCAACTGATCCACAGTGGATATTAGGATGAGAGAGAAAAAAAAGAAATTTTACTGTTAAGCCACTAGTATTTGAGGATTGTATATTACTGTAGTATAACTTAGCCCAGTGGTTCTCAGAGCATTGTTTGGGAACTCCTGGGATTCCTGAAGCTCTTTCAAGGGATCCATGAGGTTAGAATTATTTCATCGTAGTATAAAGATGTCATTTCCCCTTTTGCTGTCATTCGCTCACAAGTGCAAAGTAGAGTTTTCCAAAGTCTAAACGGTGTGTGGTATTGCAACTGACTGAGGCAGAAGCTGATGTAAGAATCCAGTGGTTAAAAAGATTTGAAAAAAATGAATAATGATGGCATTCTAGTTACTAATTTTTTTGGAAAATTTAGTAATTTTACATAAAAATGTGTTGTTTTATGTTAACATATAATGGATTTATTAGTCTTATTTTAAAATTATAAATTAAAATTTTTTTAAAGTTTCCTTAATTTCTAATGTGAAGTAGAAACCAGTGGCTATAACCCACTTCAACAAATGCTCTTTGAGCATCCTCAATGATTTTTAAAGTAAAGAGACCACAGACCAAAAGTTGGGGACCTATCCTGTCCTTTTCTGACTGATGTATTGGGTTCCACCAGGAGTAGCTTATTAAAATGAATTAAACCCTGTCATTTGTGAAGCTCTGTAGATAGACAAAGTATAACTTTAAAAGTATGGATAGACTCAATCATATTATTTAGTTATGTTAACAGAATTAAATGGAACTTTTCCATGTCGTATAAAAAAGAGAACAGTTCCTGCATAATGCAACTACTATAATAATTAGCCTAAACATAATGAACTATCACTTTAGTTGACACAGTGGATTTTCCTCTTTGTTTTGTAGAAGAGAATAAATGTAATTTCTTGTGATAAGTATGAAAATATGTAAGCTAAACTACAAATCCATCAAATGTACAATTTGTCCAAATAAAAGGCAAGGGTAACAACAAAGGGAATAGACAGATGAACTGTTAAGATGTACAAGTTTCAAATCATGCTTTGGACAACCATTCAGAGATGCCGTAACTGACCACTACAGACCATACTCAAACAGAAAACAATCAGAAGTTAAAATATTTGGGCCCATCATCTCTCTTTCAGGCCAGCAGCGCTTCCATATCAATTTGCTCTTGCTTGCATGTTGGTCCATAAATACGTTTTTCCTTGTTTCGAGTGTTGATATGCATTCCTTCAACTGGGTCATAAGCTCCTAAAGGGTAGTAATGAGGTTTTCTATTGAATTTGCCTACATTCTCACCCAATGACTTCCTCCTGGGCTATGTGAGGCAGACTCCATAAATGCCAGCAGGTTAAATAAAACAAGGTAAGAACTCTAACTTCATACTGTGTTTCCCCGAAAATAAGACCAGGTCTTATATCAAGGTTTGCCCCAAAAGATGCATTAGGGATTACGTTCAGGGGATGTCATCTTGAAAAATCATGCTAGGGCTTATTTTCCATTAGGTCTTATTTTAGGGGAAACACGATAGCTATTGGCAAGCAATAAAATAATAAGTTGGGGGTGGTTGACCCTTTCTATTAAGTTAAATATACCTATTATTAAAATCAATATTGTATGAAGTATTAAATGGTTATTTAAGATAAGAAGAAAAAGATCAAATCTAGCATTGATGTCCCATTGAAGAAAGATTCCTGCTGTCCAGCATAATTCCTGGATGGGTTATGCTCTATTCCGACTGCAATACAGTGGCATTTTCATTTATGTATATTCCCCTTCCTTATGTGATTGAGTTGTAGAAATTCCTAAGGAGTTTATCTTAAAACATAAACTATTTCTCCTATAATTATCAATTCACTGGATTTTTGCTACAAATCCAGTTAATCAATCTTAAAAAAAAAAGTTTTATGGATCTGTTTGTGAATATGTGTAGGATTTCCTAGTTATATACATTGCCTACACTGTCTACATTATCTCACCTAAATTTCTCAACAAGCTTGTGAAATAATTTACCCCTATTTTATAAATAAGAAAGTAAGAACCCTGCTAGATTAAGAGATTTGTCCAAGAACATATGTCTAGTAAGTACTGAAGAGAGAATTAAAATCCAGAATCTATTCCAGAGCCATATTGCTTTTTAAAGTGTTAAGATATGAACATAACAGAAAAATTTATTTTTATTCTTCTAGTAAATAAAAACTACTGTTTCTGTCAAATGATTTCTAAATTGTATTATGCAATCAAACAATTGTATTTCCACTTGAATGAATGAGGGCCTAGGTGAATATTTTTAGAGTAAATATAGATGGGTGAAATTTTTGCATATATTCTGGAAAAAAATTATTTTTTCTGAGGTTCAAAATGTTTATTTACTTATTTATTTTTTTATAAGTGAGCCAAGGACTGATTATTTTATTGGGGAATATTGGGAAACTGCGTTTTTTCCAGGGCCCATCAGCTCTAAGTCAAGTCGTTGTGCTTCAACCTAGTTGTGGAGGACGCAGCTCACATTGGCCCATGTGAGAATCAAACCTGCAACCCTTTTGTTAAGAGCTCGCACTCTAACCAACTGAGCCATCTGGCTGCTCCCAAAATGTTTATTTTTCATTTAATTCTTTATTATGTCCTTAATTTAATTTTCTTCTTTTAAAACAATCATTCTATTTATAAATTTTAACAAAGTATAAATATTAATAACTCTAATAGACTGTCTTGAAAAAAACCTAGAGATAACGACCAAGTTTCCCTGAAAATAAGACCGGGTCTTATATTTATCTTTGCTCCAAAAGACGCATTAGGGCCTATTTTCAGGGGATGTCTCATTTTTTCATGTACAACAATCTACATTTATTCAAATACAGTCATGTCATCTTCTTCTGGAACATCGTCATAACTGCATCTGTCTGGCTGACAGTCTTAACTGGGGCTTATTTTCCAGGTAAGTCTTATTTCCAGGGAAACGTGGTATACTTCAAAAAAAATTTTTAAAGGGATATTATGGTAGCATTTATCTTAAGATTTCTAATAGCTTGGCTGATGGCGAGATTGTTAATGCAATAGTTAATCTATTTTGTGTCCCATAAAAATAACTAATGGGCCTTTCATTCAGATTTTCTAGTGAATTACTAAAAATAGTTTAATGTCTCATTATAATCCCCTAAGAAATCATTTAAAACCCAGACCCAAAATCTAGAACATAGAGTAATTTAAAGTTAGAAGCAAACAATAATCTCCATACCATGATTAATAAAAGCAATGAAATAGAAAATTACTTTTTACTTGGTTTCTAATGGCAGTAATCATAACGCATAAGTTCCCATCCTTCTTTATCTGCAGAGTTTGATATAAAAAATTGTGTACCCCCAAACTCTCCAGATGAGTGAGAGGCCATTTCAGAAGACTTGAATGGTATTGGAAGACAAGCGTAGGCAGGAGAGTTGGAAGTGACACTCTAGAATGAAACTGCTATTACTCTTCTTTTCCTTCTGGAAGTTTGAAATTCTGTCTCAGGTTACTGTAGAAATGTCCAGTGATTGTCAGGTTTTTCTAACTCTTATCTGACAGGAATATGCAAGCCAAAGAAGCTTAGTGGTCCAGACGTTACTTTTTTAATATCTCAAAATTCATAGCACAGCACCTCCTTGACACAACTTCTTCCTTTCCTTCCAACGAGCAACGTTTTCCCTTGGCACCCCCATCTGGTTAGGATGGTTCTTCTCAGCCCTTTCCAAATAGAAGTCCCTTAAGCTTTAGCAACCTCTTAAATTAACCTCTTCTCACATCCTAAAAGATGACCTTCTTTGTTTCAATGGCTTCTACAACTTCAATATTTACATGTATATGAAAACCACAAAATAACCGCCTAGACTCCTGATACTTATATATTTATCATTCCTGTCTCTCCCCAGATTATAGACAGCATGAAGAAAAGGACCTTGTCTTATTCATCAGATGCTCAACATTTGTTAAATGAATTTAAATGTATGACAGCTAATGAATTCGATGGCCTATAATATATAATCTACAATGATATTAGATATAGATGAATATAGTGGGTGACGAGGCTGGTCTGTCACCAAGGAGAGTCAGCAAGCTCTTGAATGAGTTTAGGAAACCATCTGCTCATCTGCTGTTCACAGGGTAAATGGTTTCCTTTGGTGGCATTGTGAATCTCAGAATTCTCAAAGGCCTCTAACACAGATTTGGTGAAATGTAAGGGTCTATTTTATACAATGCTTCTATCTGGAGGCAAAACAATGCAAGCATAAGAATAGGGCCTTTGCAGCCAGACTTTCTTGGTTCAAGTCTCACTTTTGGCACTTTGTAACTATATGACCTCGGGAACATAAGTATCATTCGCTTTCGAAAACTGTGAGGCTTAAAGGACATGTAAAGAACATAACACAATGACACACATAGTAGGTGCTCAATAATTGTTATTTATTTTTATTATCATAAAATTTCAGGACTGAGGATTTGGGCTTCTAATTTAAGATAAATATGTTAATTAATGTAAAATGGAAGAATGGCTGAAGAATTCATTAGTTTTGGAATTCAGTTGTTTTATATTACTAGGAAGAAATTGGAGTTATTGGAGGTTACAATATAGAAATCTATAATTGAGAGTAAGTTAAGTAGAGATTTTAACACTATTTTTTATAGGCAACTCAATCCCAGTGAAAACCACCAGGAATGCGGCACATACATTTCAGTATGTTGAAAAGAAATCATTAAGCATTGGTGCCTGAATAGCCAGCATAACTTCAAAGGAGAATATGTTTATTTTAATTTTGAAAGCATTATATATTCCAACACAATGATTATCCACCTCCAGCTTAAACTCCAATTGGGAGAATTTTGTTTGCCTACAATTAAAAATAGGCACAGACTATTTCTTAAATCATAGTTCAGTTCTTCTCTTCAAGTTCAATTATCCTGGGTGGTAGAATCTTCAGTGTAAAGGGACTGCTGCTTGAGCAGCATTATTTATTGAAACAAATAATCTTTGTATATTTAAAGCATCAAATCTAGAGCATGTCTGTGCATTTGTAAGATATTTAAGTAATTCTGCCATTCATAGCTATGCTATGGTTGAAATTCAATGTCTTTGAAGGTAATCGATGGAGAAATGACCTTCCCAAAGTCTCCATTAACTGCTTCTATGAGACAGAGAGAACTGTGAGGAAAATGGAAATATTTCTAGGCTGAGCTCCACGCAGTGTGGACAATCAGAAGCAGGAGCTCTTCTGAAGTAGGAATCGCGGCTGTGGAGCAAAAGATCTCAGCCTTACCAAGGAACTCATGACCATGTCCAATAGGCAATTTCTAGCCCTTACCTAACATTTCTTGCATATCATATTACTGACCTCTTTCTTCAAATTCTCTCCTAATCTATAATAATCTTTTGAAATTTACGTCCTACATGTCCAGACGTTTTTTTCTCAGTCATTTTCATGGATTTTTCTGCTGTAAGGGAGCAACTTCAGGCCTCTTCTCTAGTTTCAAGTGACCCCAGGAAGGGTTATGGAACCATCTACAACAAAATTATATCTTTAGACTTGTTAAAATTCAGATTCCTAGGCCCACTTCTGCTCTCCTGAATTAAAATTCCTGGACATGGGAGAGAGCAAATGGTATCTTACAGCGGCGTTATAAATCTCAGAATTCTCAAAGGCCTCATAATATGTGCTCTGTGAAATTCAAGTGTCTATTTTATACAATACTTCTATCTGGAGGCAACACAGTGAGGTGTAAGAAGGGAGCTTACAACCAGACTGCTTGGGTTCAGGTCTCAGTTTTGGCAATTATTAGCAATGTGACCTCAGGAACATTAATTCCACTTACTTTCTGAGATTGTGAGATGTCAGAGATGATATATATAAAGAATATATATGTGTAAAGGGCTTAACTCAATACTACACATAATAGATGCAAGTTGACAAGTTTCTTGGTTGATTAGATGCAGACCAAAGCTAGAGCACCACTGAGTGATGTCATTCATTGCTAAGGTTTCAGATCCACTTTTAGAATGATTATTTAAAACTGTTCAGTGACTTCCCATTATACAAGATCCTACATCAACTCATCCTTTTTGCCTTTCTAGTTTTCTCTATTGTCTTCCTTCCTGCTAAGCACTGGTCATACGAAAGTTCCTATTGGTATTCTGTTTTAGCTCCCAGCTTTCCTACTGGCTCTTCATTCTTTCTAAAATAATTTACTGTCTAGACAACTTTGCCGGACTCATCCAATCTGTCCTGTCTCAGCCTAGATGCCAGACCCTTCCCTGAACACCCAGGTCTTGAGTTTAGTTGTTCTCCTATGAGTTCCTATGCACTCTGGATATCTCCCATTATTGCACTTGTCACATTTTATTGTACTTGCTTAGTTATTTGTTTCTATCCCCTATAAGACATTTCTAGTGCCATATCCTGGCATATACTTAGAAGGTGTTTAATATATGCCGATTGATCAATGAATGAATGGCTCACAGATATATGCTTCTAGATCAGACCCTTCCCTGGGCCTTTCAATCAAACTGGACATGTGAAAAAAAGCAAATTGATTATCTTTTCCAAGAAAAATGATTTCTTCTTTCTATAGTCTTTTCAGTGAAACACATAAAAATTTTCCCAATTGCTAATGCCAGACAGTTGAGGATTATCCAAGGCTGTTGTATCTCCCTTATCCCCATATCCAATCTGTCACATTGCACATTAGCAATCACCTAGCTCAGGAGATTTTTCCGACGTGTGATTATTGAGATTTGATTTAAGAGGGAATTTTGAGTGCACATGTTTACCTTTCCTCTTTACTAAAAACCCATTGAAGAAATAGTAAAGTACAAAAGGGAATAAATTGATTACAGTCCTGAGAACAGAAAGACCAGAGATTTTGATGACTTTCTATAACATGGGAAGCAGATGGAAGCTATCATATTAATAAGCAAACAAAAGTGGGAGCCTCTATCTCAAACGAACATAGGAGAAAGCTTCAATGGAAACAAAAGCACCATTCCTGGCTGTGGAGCCACAAAAAGCCCCCAAGGAAGAAGCACTTAGAGAGTGGGAGTGGAGGTGGGGTGGATGGGTGGATGGGGAAGGTGATCTATAGGTGGTGTTACCAACCTGGCCGATTATAAGATTACACGGAGCTTTTGTTAAACAGAGACTCTCACGACCCTTCCAAGGGGACTCCGGTTTAGTAAGTCTGGCAACGTGACTCAAAATTCTCAATTTTTGACAAGGGTCCCAGGTGATTTTTATGGAAAACAAGTTTGGTCAATACTGGAATGTGGACAGCTCTTTGTTCAGGAACCCCACTTTCACCACTTATACACAAATCTGTATGGAATACAGGATTAGCATTTATCCTCAGGCTTAAAATTAGATAATGAATTTCTAAAGAAATTTTAAAATTGTCTGGGACACCTAGAATAGACAGTATCTCAAAATAAGGCTATCCTCATTCTCGCAGTTGGGATTGCCAGATAGGTCTCTCCTGAGCATCTTAAAGTGAGTCCCACCAATCTGCTTGCCCCAATCACATAACTAGAGCTCTCTGTTAGTCCCTTCGTTCAGGAAAGAGCCTTATTATAGAAACGGAGTTAGCCATATTAACTGCCTAGACTTTTATTAATACATATAAATGAAAAACCTAAATTCGCCAAACATTTGAGGGAAAAACATCATAAAAGAGAAAGAAAAAAATTGAATAAGTAGAACCTAACAACTGAACCTTTAAAAATAAATAAAGAACAGATGTGGTGGACGCTGAAATGAACCACACAGATCTTTCCATTGCAGGGAGAGTTGCCAAAAGAAAGCTCTAAAAGAATTGTATGGCCTACATCCAATGACCAATCATCATGGATATATAAAGACCTGGCCACCTTACTCCAACTTGGGGAAACTCTATAGGACCATGCCAGCTTCAAAACTTCCCAAAATTTAGCTGAGAGCTTCGTTGAGATTGCATTGCAGCTCTACCTTTTCCTCTGCCCCATCCTTTTTTCTTCCTTTTCCACATGTTGATCCCAAAGACACTCCCTAAAAATTGCATGCTAATTGGAAAAAAGAGATTATTTAGTAAATGGAAGAGTAGTTTACAAAAAAAAAAAAAAAGTAATTGGTATCTTCAGGGAGATTCAGGGTAATTATACATGCATAAAACAAAAACATGAAGCTAGAGAAAGAAAATAAAGAAGTTTGGGAAATTAAAAATATGACACTTGAAATAAAGCATTCAATAGAAAAACTAAAACAAATTGGGAATACATCACAAAAAGTTGAGAGAACAAATGGATGACAAATATAGGAAAAATTTGTGAGATATAAAGAATTACTCTATGAGGTCTATTGTCTATATAACTAAATCTGAAAATGATTTTTTTAAAGGAGGATTGAGAAATAATCAAGGAATAAGAATAAAATATCCAGAGTTGGAGAAGAGTAGTCTACAGATCACAAGTACCACAATATGATAAACAGAATGAATTTTTTAAAAGGCCTACAACTGAGCATACTTTGTAAAATTTCTGACACAAAGATTTCGAAATAATTTCTTTAAAGCCTTCAATACAAAATAACAGGAGTTTAAAAAGAGTAAGAATGAGAATGGAATTTCATTACTGATGCTAGAAGAAAATGACATCATGTCTTCAAAGTTTTGGAGTTAAATGATGTTGAACCTGAAATTTTATACCCACACTATGTATCAAGTGTGAAAGGAAAAAGATGTCTGTGGGTATACAAAGATCCAGAAAAAAATTCTAATAGATATCCTTTCTAAGGAAAAATGCTTGAAGATATACTCTAATAGCATTAAGAAAGAATCCAAAAAAAAAAAAAAGGAGGACATAGTATCCAGGAAATTGAGACTCTAACACAAAAGTGCAATGAAAAGAAATGCAAGGTGGCAATCATGCAGCAAGTGCAGAAAGCAATAAGTTTAAGGGACTATTCTAGTTCAGTGGTTAGTGGGTGTTGGATGAAGTGAACAGAAAGAGAGTAGAAAACCTAAGAATCCAGCCCCTATACAACAGCAGTCTTCTTGGTCCACAACCAAGTGGTCAGTTAGCCCTTTCCTCACTGATTCCCTAGGTAGCATTAAGAATCTAGTTCACAGCTTTCCCTGTTGAGAATCAGATATGAATTCTCTGTGCCTCCTAACTGCAGGGAATGTTATTTCTAAGCATTCCAAGTAATGCCCATGAAACACTCCTCACTAAGCAGTGATTAGAAAGAACCTTTTCCCAAAAGTTACTTCTCCAATTACCTATATATGAAAAGGGATATCTCACTCACTTTGGTGTCCTGATATCTATTTTAGCTCAGTTGATACTACAGCATGAAAAGTCCCTATATTAGCCTCCTATTGCTGCTGTAACAAATTACCACAAATTTAGAAGCTTAAAAAATTTATTCTCTTGCAGTTGTGGGGATCAGAAGTCTAAAATCAAGGTGTTGGCATGGAAGTTTTCCTTCTGGAAGCTTTAAAGGAGACTTCATCTTCCTCCCTTTTTCAGTTTCTGGAGGCCACTCACATTCCTTAACTTGTGATTCTTTCCTCACATCATTCCAACCTCTTACTTCTATTGTTACATCTCCTCCTACTGACTCTGATCCTCCACCTGCTCTCTGAATAGACCCTCGTGATTTCACTGGGCCTACCCACGTAATCCCGGTTAATCTCAGAATTATTAATTTAAACATATCTACAAATTTCCTTATAACATATTAACAGGTTCTAGGAATTGGGACTTGAGCATCTTTGAGGAGCCATTATTCAGCCTACTGCAGTCTCATTCTAACATCCTGTTATCCATGTTTGTTTTTACTTTTAGTGTTTTTAATGTGATTATTGTTAATCTGTCACTGAATTTTTTTCATTCTACTCTGCTAAATAGCTCAACCTTCTAAATTATTCCCTCTTTTTCTTACTGCCACTGCCTTAGTTCAGTCTTTACCATATTTTCCTGACAACTACATCAATGATGAACCGTTTTGGTTCATCTTCTTCGTCCATCTCCCTCCCTACCTCATGGTTATTGGAGTGAGTTTACCAAAATGCACTCCAATCTGTACTCCTCTATGTAAATAAAATGTATCCCCATGGCCTTCAGAATAAATTACAAATTCACTTGTGTTTGGCCCCTGGCTACCTCTCCTGCCTTATCCACTACCAGTCCCCAAATGTACTTTCACATGCAGTGATGTGAATTTCACACACTTTCCTGAATGGACCACATTCTCTCACTTCTTTTCTGCACTTTTCCCTCTGCCTAGAAGTCCCATCCCCTTCCTCTACCTAACTTACTCTATGTGTCCCTCAAGACTCAATTCACATTTTGTATCTTCTTATATGCCTTACCTAACCACATTCTCATGCCCTTAGTTTTCCTTTACAGACTTCTTCAGGATGCTGAAAAATCTTCAATTGCAGCATTCATGACTCTGTATTATAAGTGTTGGTTTACTTGTCTGTCATTGTCAATTGTTTGTGAATTCCTTGAGGGCGTTGACAATGTCATCTATTTCTATATCTTGGCAGAGAGACTGGCACATAGTTATCCCTCAATAGAGCATTTTTTTGGATGAATGAATAAACTATGACACGCTTTGGCCAATTGCCTTTTTACATATTTATCACTATCCACTATTTAAATCTATCAAGAGAGTTTTTCCCAGATATCTACATGTGGACAAACTTGAGCACTCACATACATACATATACACACAGATCAGCACTTCTCACTGTTTATTCTTGCCATTGAGTTTATAGAAATCAATTAGCAAACATAATGTATAAACAAGTACACGACATATACTCAAGTGAAAATAGATTGAAGTTTTTATCAAGGAACCAATGTACCAAATCAAAGAAACCGGAGATGAAAGAAAAGGTTTTCCTAAGGTTTCTTCAAATTTACTTCTTTAAATCACAAGAAAGTCAACCTGATCATCATCATGTCTGACATTAGTAAAGCATGTCCCAGCTTTCACAAGTTTTTAAATCATCTCTTCATTTGAATTTCACAATTGTATGAGACAAACAGGCTAGGTATGTGTTGCCCTACTTTTAGAGATGCAAAAATAGAAGCTTAACGGGAGGTTGAATTCTTGAAAGAAATTCAGGAAAAGTAGACATTATAAAATGGAAAGTAGAACAGTGAACTCACCTGAGGAGTTTGTGAAAATACTGCATGGCTGATCCTCACCCCCAAACAACTGAATTAGACTCTTAGAGGGAAGGAGGGGGTGTTTCTAGCATCTGTAGCTTTCGAAAGTTCACCAGATGTTTCTAATGGCAGCCAGAGTTGAGAAGCACTGGATTAGAACCCAGGTGCTCTGACTTTAGTTCAACGGTTTTTATATTACACAATGCCAAATCAAAATAGGTAGTCTGTATTATATCAGACAATGGTGTTGGAATTAGGTTACTTTTGTTATATTGCTTTAAGGGGAGTAGGGGTGAAGGTTTCTATTTGATTTCACTGAATTAATATGTTCTGATGGTTTTTAAGGAGAGGGTAGGGTTGCCAACATTTAAACAGCATTCAAGGTTGAGATTCTGAGCAAGTATTTTCCTAGCACCTTGATAACTAATAGCAAGGTTGACTATAGAAGAGAAGAGAGTGAGATGGAAGGAGGGGAGGCAGACATGGTACATGGCAACAAATGTGTCCCATGTCTTAGGTAACACATCAGAGTGTTTCCTTATGAAATACAATCCAAATTCTGCCACTCAAGTTCTAAACCCCCGTTAACTCTCCGTTTTCTCCTGTGCACAGGGGCGTACTGACAGTAGCTTAGTTGATCACTTAAAATATTAGATGCTAGAAGCTGAATGATAAATGCATCTCCATGTCATTGTCACACAAGGCTGATTGGTAGGAAATGCACACCTCACAAGGACATTCTGAGGGATAAACAACACTTACACAGCTCTCAGAAATACAAATAGCTCTCATAAAAAATGTTACCATGCACATGCTTTCTGCCAAGGTAAACTGTAATTTATACTTTTACCCTAGGCATAATTGTTAGTTTTTATCCCTTCTTTTCTGTTCATACCCATCTATTCCACGCCTTGGGCCTCAAAGCCACAAGAGTTTTTACAAAAATAATCTTTAAAACATATATTTACCCTCTGATTGACCCCTTAAACTCACTCTTTATTACTCCAGGGCATTTTAAATTGTTCTAAATTTGTTTTGGAGTCTGTGGGTGTATTCTCTCCTCTGTAGGTTTTCATAACCCCCACTAACTTCTGTGGGGTTAGGATATATACATATCAAAGTGAAACCAGACTCTCATATGTTTAAATCATGATTAAAATCTATTTATGATAAAATAAAAAATAAGAACTAAAATCTGGGGAAAAATATATTTAAAAAATGAGACCATGTTGTGTTTAATTAAAGAAGTTTACATTTATTGATAACTAAAATGGTATCCAGCCCCCGGCACTATTTCCAATATGTCCTTGGTCTCAGGCTATTTACTGTGAAGTGTCCACATTATCAAATTAAATGTGTGTGAATAACTGTCTCACAAACTACACATGGCCCCATGTGTCTTGGCTCCGTGTTATAAATACAGAGGAAAGAGCAAAGACATTGTTTTAACCAATATGAAGTCACCTGTGAGTACAATTTGATCTTACCTATTTATTGTCAGATTTTAAAGTTATGTCATAAACACATGCAAAATTTGCATATGTAAGTCTACCCACATGTATGCCCATGAAAATTGGGTAATCGAGTTCCAAGCAGTCCAATTTTTTCTTACAAACCCAGATCTGTGTAGTGTATACCCTCTCTCTGAACATTACTAGGAGGCAAATACAAACTTTACATACATATTTTGGTGTTCCTTTGAAATGTTTGCTTTGAAATACAGATATATCACACATGCAAATAAACACACTAATTCATCCATGCATTTAATGATATGAAGTCAACTCTAAACCCCACAGCAGTAAGAAGTGCAATATTAAAATTCATTTCCATTTTACAAATAAACATTGTGCATTTCTCAGATAAAATATGAGAAAATATGAACCTCTGTGAGTTTCAAACATAGTTTAAAATAAATGTATCTTTACTGAAATATAAGGTCATTCTGAGGAGGTTTGGTAAGGAATTTCTTCAGTTACATTAAGGTAGTATTTAGTCATTTGCTAAGTAAATGCTTTATTAACACCCTTATGAAAGGAGAGCATCTAATGCAGCTTTCAGAAGTAACAAAGGAACATCTAGGAAGTCAATAAATTGGGAGAATATTATTTTCCTTTATATACAAAATTATAGTGAAATTAGATTTGAAATAAGCATTGTAAAATTAACAAATATATATGATGCTATACAGATGTTTTAGAAATATGCTATTTTAAACACAGTATGATTTTTCGCAACTAAGCCTGTGTGGATGTAGCAGAAATAGGCTGTTTGAAAATTCTGAAGCTCTTCACCCTCCTTCATTCTCTTGAATTTCTGCCTCACATCCTCCTGTGGAGCAGCATTGGCCCATCTCCTCAAATGAGCTGAGCTGCCCAGACTCAAGTCCAGAGCATTTAATTAAAGTGGCTCATCAGTGGCAACTGTTTTATAGAGATTTAAGATGACTAGCATTTTTGCAATAACCAGAATTTTCCATACCATGTATTCAGCTCATACTACAACCCAAGAACTGTGCTAAATCCTTTATAAACAGATGTGCTAATCCTCAAAGTGATTTACAAAATAGACACTTTACAGGTTTAAGAAAACGAAGACAGAAGTAAGATACAGTGTGTCAGTGTTGAAGCAGGATTCACCTTGAGGACCCTTGGCCTCTGGCCTTGGAGGCTGCCTCCTTCTACTGCCTACTGACTCCCTCAGCAGCTGAACCTTGTAAACCTCACAGACTGGATACTTACATTTAGTTCCTACCCCTGTTTAGGAAAATCCCACAGAATGAGGCCAAGTAGGCATAATTTTTTTTTTAATTTCTAAAAAACACTTAACATGAAATCTACCCTCTTAAAAATGTTTAAGAGTCATATTATACAATATCATTGACTATAGGTATTATGTTGTACAGCAGATCTCTAGAATGTATTCATTTTGCTTAAGTGAAGCTTTCTGCCCCTTGATTATGAACTCCCCATTTCCCTCTCCCCCCAGGACCTACAACCACCATTCCACTCTTTCATTGTATAAATTTGACTCTTAAATAACTCCTACAAATGGAATCATGCAGTATTTGTCTTTCAGTGAACTGGATTATTTCACTTAGCATAATATCCTCAAGGCTCATCCATGTGGTCGCAAATGGCAGGATTTCCTTCTTTTTTAGGGTTGAATAATATTCCATTGTATGTATATACTACATTTTCTTTATTCATTTATCTATCCGTGGGCATTTAGGTTTCTCCCATACCTTGGCTATCATGAATAGTGCTGCAATGAACATGGGTTTGCTAATATTCTTCAAGATTCTGATTCCAATTTTTTGTGTGTAAATACCCAGAAGTGGGATTGCTGGGTCATAGAGCAGCTCTATTTTTAATTTCTCGAGGAACTTCCATAATGTTTTCTATAATGTCTGCACTATTTTATATTCTCAAGTGTTCCAATTTCTTCACATCCTCAACACTTGCTGGCTGTCTTTGGTCTTTTTGATAATAGCTATCCTGACACATATAAAGTAATACCTCATTGTGGTTTTGATTTACATGTTCCTGACGATGAGTAATATTAAAATTTTCCTCATATACCAGTTGGCCATTTATATGTTTCCTTCGATGAAATGTCTATTCAAATCCATAGCACAATTTTAACCAGGTTGTTAGTTTTCTGCTATTAAGTTGTAGGAGTTCCTTACATATTTTGGAGATTAACCTCTTATCAGATATATGATTTTCTCCCATATCATAGGTTGCCTTTTCACAGTGTTGATTATTTCCTCTGCTTGCAGCTTTTTAGTTTGATGTAGTCCCACTTGTCTATTTTTGCTTTCATGTGGTACCACAAAAGACCATGAAGAGCCAAATCAATCTTGAGAAAAAACAAAGCTGGAGGAATCACCACTTTCTGATTTCAAAACCTATTACAACACTACAGTAATCAAAACAGTATGGCATGCATAAAGACAGGCAGATAGACCAATGAAACAGAAATAGAGAGCCCAGAAACATCTCCATGCATACACAATCAACTGATTTCTGACAAAGTTACCAAGAACACACAATAGGGAAAGGACAGTCTCTTCAACAAATGGTGCTGGGAAAACTGGATATCCATGTACAAAAGAATAAAATTGGACCCTTTTCTTACTCTACACACAAAAATAAACTCAAAATGGATTAAAGACTTGAATATAAGCTCTAAAATTGTAAAACTCCTAGAAAAAAAAAAATAGGGAAAAGCTTCAGGACATTGATCTTGACAGTGATTTCATGGCTATAACACCAAAAACCTGGGCAACAAAATAAAAATAGACAAATGGGACTACATCAACCACAATTTTTAAATTTAGCTTAAGCTAGAGAGCCAATTGAAAACTACCTAACCAGCAACTGATGAGCTAGAACTAAAAGTGACATGACATGATACCTGAAACTAGACTCAGTTTCCCCAAAACTGAAATTCAGTGTTCACAAATCCTCTCTTTCGTCAAAATGCTATTATAATATAGACATTTGGGTATCAAGAAGACACAAAATCGATAATGAAGGTCAGAGATACAGTGGAATCCCCAAGTCATGGAATGACAACATCCCAGGGGGAAAAATTGTTTGTGATCTAGAAGCCATCTACAAAAAACATGACAATACATATCTTCTTTAAGATCTATTTATAAATTATTGCTTATCCTTATACTTAACAAGTTCTTTCTAAAGATAGGATCTTGACATTGAACTTCATAATGTGGAGTCAAAAAAAATTTTTTTGAGCTTAAAAGGACCTCAGGAAATCATTTTGCTTAATCCTCTCATTTAAACAGAGGAAAAAACAATTACTGCTTTTTGTTTAGAGATAACAGGATTACCGGGACACCTAACTGTAAATGTTTCATTCTGTTTCATCTCAACATGAGAAGATTGTGCTGGGGACTACTTTTTAAAAAATCCATTGCATTAAAGGGACCCTACTTTGTCCCATGACATCTTCTTGGTCAGCTGTGTCGCATTAGTACAGTATGGTGACTACTTTGGGTCCAATGTAAAATAAGCCAATGATCTTATTACTAACTTTTTCTATTTACGTATTCATGAATTACATGCATGTACGCATTCAGAAATTACAATCTGTCCTCATTTCCCAGCTCACTATAATCTCTCAAAGGGCGCAATCCCATCTGTTTTATTCACACTGTCACTGGAATTTAGATCAGTGCCTGACACATAGTAGGTAGTCAATAAATAGTCCTTAAATGATTAAAATACCAATTTTCTGCCCCAAACAAAAGATATGTTTTTAAATGGACACCTGTCTCTCTCCCTTACCTTGGTCAATAGTCAATCACTAACTCGTCTCAACTTTACCTCCTAAGTAGTTCTTCAATCTACTTCCACTATCATCTCCCAGGGCCAAGCAAGTTACAATCAGCTCATGCCTCACATAAAGTGAAACTCCTGCTCCACCCCAGCACTCTCTGGCCTGGCTTGGATCAGGTCTCCACACACTGCAGCTGAAGCATCCGTGACAAAATAAGAATCAGACTAGGTCACCACTCCCATATTAGTTTCTTAGGGCTGTCATAGCCATTTACCACAAATTTGCTGGCTCAAAATAACAGAAATATATTTTCTCATAGTTCTGGAGGCCACAGTCTGAAATTAAGATATCCACAAGACTGTGCTTCCTCTGGAAGCTCTAGAAGAGGACGTGTTCCTTCCCCCTACCAAGTTTCCCATGACTTACATTCCTTGTCTTGCAGATTCTCACTCCAATTTCTGCCTCCATCATTACATGGCGCTCTCCTCTGTGGTTTTTCTCCTCTTTTGTCTCTTGTAAGGACGTGTCATTGGATTTAGGGCCAACTGGGATAATCCAGCATGATCTCATCTCAAGAGCCTTACCTTAATTATTGCTACAAAAGCCCCTTTTCAAATAAGTTTACTGTCACACTTCCCAGGGGTTACGTACTGGACATACCTTTATGAGGGCTATAGTTAAACTCACTACGCTCCCTTTCTTAAAACATTGTCACAATTTCCACTGGTTCTTGGGATAAAGACCAAATTTTATAAATGGCTGAAAAATTCCTGAGTAGTTTGTTTGGCCCCTGATTCATCTTGTCCCTCCTTCTCTCTCCTTTGTTATCTGATCACCTGTGATTCTGGCCTTCTTTCAGTTTCCCCAGCTTGCCACCTTCTTCCCACTTGTGGTGGTTGCAAATGTGATTTCTTATCTCAATAGAAAGATCCCTATGCCTTACCCTACTATGACTTCGGCAGAGCCTTTCTTTCATGCCTACCTCACGCCCAGTCAAAACTTGGTTGCTTTGTTATAATAGATACTGAGATGCTTTCCACAAAATAACATATCTGTTTGTAATTATACAGTACTTTCTTTAGTATGGTGATATTATTAATCTTGCTTCTTCCACTTGTCTGAATCTTCACAACTCAGGAGTGTGACTGTTTGTTTGTTATTTTCCCCCCTGTATTTTTTTCCCACTTATCAATATCTTTCAGGGACTAACACAGGGCCTACATAACTTAAGAAACAAAAGCTTGTTGAATTAATGAACAGAATAATAGATAGGTGGATGAATTAATATGTTTAAATGCAATCTTCTGACCCTTTAGGGTCATCCTAGTAAATGGATTAATTAGTACTGAGGGAATATTACTATAAATTTCTATAAGGAAACAGTAAGATTACATGTACACTGCACTCATATACCAACGAACAGAAGTGGACAACTGAGACATTAACTCAGAAAATAAAATGCACTTGTAATGCTCAAATCTCCAAATAACTTTCTTGACTTTGTATTTTAGTGTAGGCACAGGCCACAATTCATGTCTATCACTAATCTTCAAGTCTGTCATTAATCACTAAATTTGAGTTGATGGGACCTAATAAGTCTCACTCTCTTGGAATCCACTTTGAAAGAGGCCATTTCCTCCATTGTAGAAACAGTAACAGACTGCATATAATATATAGCTCTCAGCTTTTGTGATTCCGTGGGAACGCTATTCTAACAATGGTGTTAGCTGAGAGAAGACTGGCTCATGTTTAATCGAAAGGCATGCAATATCCATGCTATAGCAGCAGTACATTTTATTTTATGACTTAAATAAAAACATTTCTAAAATCACATATCCTATGATAACAAGATTCAAAAAAGAGCCTAAGGTTATTGGAACACATGAAATTCAAGCTTGTAAAGAATTTAGTGGGTTTAAAATTATTTGAAGATCATATGAAAGTAAGGAATTTCCTTCTAGCTTCAGTTTAATACCTACTATCACCATGGGGATACAAGTAGCTAGCAAAAAACATTTCTACTGGATGATTCATATTCCTACATAGAAAGTTTCCTAAACTCTATGTTCACTGAATGAAAGACTATAACTAAAGGATATTTAGTTATTCATTAGTTCATATATAACAAAAAAATTCCAAAGAATTTCAAAGTCATGATAAATTAAAGCTATATATATTATAGCCTTTTTTAAAATGAGGAAATAAATCTACTTGTATATACAATTACTTTTGCATTTTGCAAATTATTAGAATGGTATATCTAGTCACTACGTACATGTTGCCAGTTATTCTATATACTTAATCCTGAATACTTTTCGAATGAAAATCACTTAATATGCTAAAGTCAAAGAAGTAATCAATGAAAGTTATTTTCATGTTAAAAGTTCACTGGAAGTTCCAATATATTTAAAGATTGAAGAAAATTTTGTAACTATAAACAAGTGCCCTAAATGATACATCACATTTTCAGATCCTACAGATTTAAAGACTGTAACAGTGATTTTAATATGAATGTTTACATCTAGATCTTCATTTTACTGATGACTAAAGTAACATTGTAAGAATTAACTTTGAAAACTGAGAGATTTCCAAATCTAAGTAATATAATACACAGGAAGAAGTTGATCCAACAGTAGAGCATAAGTACTAGGAACTTCACGTTATTTAATAACAATTGAAAACTTTATTTCTCTTCTATTTATTTTAATACTAAGAAGAACTCTTCTCATTAGAAATTGTCACCGGAGGCCATGAGAGAAGTCAGAAATTTGGATACTACTTCTGGTCCCATTGACTGAAATTCCCTTTAAAATATTGATGTTTACCACGTTGCTATCTCCAGACCTGCCCATTCTCTGGGCTTCTGACATCGGCCCTTTGCCTGGACAGACGCTATCAACATAGTCACCTGAACAGATGCTGTGGGTACTTTCTCCCTTTCAGCTGTGTGTGTCACTAGAGATTTGCAGAAAGGACTTCAAATTTCTAGAATTATTTCCAACGATCCTTTTGGTAATTTTTTTCTAGAAGGTACATCAATAAGCTGTCTTCTCTCTAAAATGCACAGCTTTAAACAGTGTTGGGGAAAAAAAAAAAGTTGCCTGCTATAAATAGGCTCATTTGTGGAGCACTAAACAGTTTTACAAGGAAAGCTTCTTTTGGTCTTTATAACAACCCTCTAGCACCGAACGATATGCATAGATGAAGGGACATCTACATTTCTATACTTGTGAAAAGATGATACATGGAATATTCTAATTTTAATGTTGTTTTCAAATGAGATCGGGAATGGATTCTATTTCAACAATACTTAGGCAAAATTTAAATCTGTGCCTTCAGAGAGTGAGGACACGAGTGTCCTTGCTTCAAGTATGAGTTGATTAAATAAGTAGACACTTAATAAGTAAAAGGACTCTATAAGGCATAAGATAAACCACAGATCATTATTTACTACAAAGAATAACTTATTTATCCCAGCTCAAATCATGCTAGTTTTTAAAAGAAATTGGGAAGAAAGGGATGAAATACATCTTAGTCTTTATATAGGAAAAACTAATTTTGATCGTTTAATTTGTTATCATTAAAAATCATTATGTAGGGGGCCGGCCCGGTGGCTCAGGCGGTTAGAGCTCCGTGCTCCTAACTCCGAAGGCTGCCGGTTCGATTCCCACATGGGCCAGTGGGCTCTCAACCACAAGGTTGCCAGTTCAATTCCTCGAGTCCCGCAAGGGATGGTGGGCTCTGCCCCCTGCAACTAAGATTGAACACGGCACCTTGAGCTGAGCTGCCGCTGAGCTCCCGGATGGCTCAGTTGGTTGGAGCCTGTCCTCTCAACCACATGGTTGCCGGTTCGACTCCCACAAGGGATGGTGGGCTGTGCCCCCTGCAACTAGCAACGGCAACTGGACCTGGAGCTGAGCTGCGCCCTCCACAACTAAGACTGAAAGAACAACAACTTGAAGCTGAACAGAACCCCCCACAACTAAGATTGAAAGGACAACAATTTGACCATTGTTCCCCAATAAAGTCCTGTTCCCCTTCCCCAATAAAATCTTAAAAAAAAAAAAAAAAAAAAATCATTATGTAAAAAAAGATGTCGTTTTTAAGAAAACAAATTAAAACTAAGGCAGCAGTATGTGTAGTGGCTAAACACATGGACTCTGGGATGAAACTGCCTAAATCTGAACCCTGACTTTGCCACTTAATAACTGCATGACCTTGGGCATGTTCCGTAACCTCTCCGTGTTCAGTTTTTGCATCTGTAAAAGGGAGACAATAAGAAAGCCTGTCTCGTAAGGTTGTTATGAGAATTAAATGAGCCAAAACACGAAACACACTTCAAACAGTACTGACATAGAGCAAGGTCTATATATTTATTATTACTAACAATTGCTGGATTACACATGTGGCCCCTCAGGAAATAGTGAGAGAATAGCAAGGAGAGATGTGCCCTTTCTCTATTGGCCTCTTTGTCCTCAGTTTCACAGTTCAAGATTTTAAAAGGTAGAAAATAAAGAGTTGCAACAACATAGTAGGAGAAAGATCATAAAATGTTTGATGTCTGGATAGTAGTTAAAAGCTCTGACTGTAAATTCAGAGATGCGTGTTTATATCCTACTCTGCCACTGACTAGTTCTGTTATCTTGAACAGGTTACATAACCTCTCTGAGTCTCAGTTTCCTATTCGGAAAACTAAGAATAATAGTACCTAACTCTAATAATGTTACATAAATAAGGCTGTTGTGAAGATCAAATGAAATACATGGAAAGCACTTAGGATACAGTAGGAGCTCAACAAATGTTACCTTTTTTTATTAGGTTACAATGTAGCACATCAAGCAAAACATGGCCTATACAACACATATATATTACCATGAAATTTTTTAAAAGTAGGGAGAACAAAGTACCATACTTAATAAGATTGTTACACAGTAGGTACATATAAAATAGCAACCACATTTTATATCATTCTCATTATAATCTTGCAGATAAGCAAGTATGCATAGTTGTTTTTCACACAATAAATCCAAAATGATTTAAAAATGAGAGAAAGGGGAAATCAGTGATACCATGAAACAACTCATGACACGAATATGTAATCTCAGTTTTGACCAAGTTCCTAGCCCCCACATTTCTCTCTAAAAACAGAGGATGAGTAAAAGAGAAATACTCTCCAAATGTTTCTGTACTGTATCCCATCCCCTCTGGGTGAAGTGTGAAAAGGCTCCAAGGCCTGCCCCCAGTGTTTTGGGTCTGATTGTCATATTAACTCCATACACTACTTAGGCCTACCTGTTAGCACAGCAAAATAAGATATAGTACTTAAATACAAAAGCTTCCTGACACTTCCTCAAGAAACTCCTGAATGCAGCTCCTCCATCAACAGCTCTCATTTATGCATACAACAGGTTCTTAAAACACTATTAATTGCTTCTGAAAAGTGACTTTATTCTGTCATGGACACCAAGAAAACATTTCTGCATATTTTTAATCTCCCATAATTGCATTGATCTAGCCTTAATATCAAGTCCACCTCATAAGAAGAAATTTAATTCATCATTGAAACCAAGCTTTTATACATTTTGTTACTTTTCCAAAGCTAAGCAGGAGAGCAGAATGATTAATAAAATAAAATTAATAAACAAAAGTTTATTTCTGTCAAGCTGTATCATTAACTTTAGTTTTTATACAATGATTCCGCCTACTCAAGGACCTTGAAGAAGCCTCAAAGATATCAGTTATTACTAAATACATATTTTTAAGTTAATAACTTAAAGTACTAGAGGTACAACTTTTACTAAGTTGCTAAAATAAAACTGAATTACTTCTCAATTAAATTCTACTCCCAGGGTAGGCTGGTGGCTCAGTTGGTTAGAGCGTGAGCTCTAAACAGCAGGGTTGCTTGTTCGATTCCCACATGGGTCAGTGAGCTGCGCCCTCCACAACTAGATTGAAAGACAACGACTTGGAGCTGATGGGCCCTGGAGAAACACTCTGTTCCCCAATATTCTCCAATAAAAATTTTTTAAAAAAGAATTGATCTCTTTAAAAAAAAAAAATCTACTCCCAGATGTGTCCCAGTGAGAGTCACATTTAACTAGAAATATAAAATTTCTAATAGTGTCACAACATATGTGAGGAATATGCAGTACTTTGTCTCCTAACATGGCTTCTCTTCTTCCTCCTCCCAGCTTCTAACTATAAGCATAGCTCAAAGTTCACTGATCCACCTTCTTTCTCAGAACTCAGCCAGTCACACAGCATTAACTATTTCTTTTCTGCATATAACTCCAGAGTTTAGAACTTCAGCCCTCAGCTCATGTCTTTATTTGAACACATTTTCTCTATCTGTCTAGTGGACATTTTAAGCATCTCAAATGCACCATATCTAAAATTGTTTCCTCCATGTAACTTCTCCTTCTCTAATGAATTTTTCTAATCCACAATTTTTCCAATCATGCAAGTTAAAATTCTCCACATGCAACTGCTTTCTTTATACTCTGTATGTAGTCAGGTCCTCCTGTTACACAGTTACACCAATCCAAAAAAGCTACAAGTGCTTTTCGGATTGGTGGCCCCAAAGAACCAAGTATTAGCTGCCCAATATTCACTGCCTCCCACACTGAACTGCTTTGGCCAATGGGACATTAGCAAATGGAAAGCAAATAAAGTCTTGAAGTATTTGCACATTGGGGTTTAAACTCTTGAAATGCTCTTACTTGGTGCCTTGTGCCACCGTGAAAAGAGGTTCTGCTACTCTATTAGGGAGACCTCATGGAGAGAGATGTCCAGTCAGCTCCCACCAGTTTCAGCCATCTAGATGAGGAGCCAGACATACAAGTAAAGAAGACATCTTGGACATTCCAACACCAGCAGACACCAGGTGAAGCGTAAGAGAGCAGAGCCCAATCCAGAAGGTACGATTATGACAAATAATAATGTTACTGTTTAAATGCTACTGTTTGACATTTTGGGGTGGTTGCTATGCAGCAATAGGTTAGAGGAAATGTTTTTTATGAAGCCATCTTGAAAAACACCACTTAAATAGGGATCTCTATTCCCACTGAATGCTTATTGCCCCTCCGGTGCACTGCACTGCTTTCTTGCTTCTTCATCATATAAAGTATCACCTTCAACCATGGAACCTTTTTATATGTTCATGTTTTCTTCTCCAGCATGACTATAAGTGTCTTACTTTCCAAATCTAGAACATCATGGACACAATAATTATTTGCTGAAAGAAGAGATGGAGGACAGATGGAGGGAGGAAGGGGGAGAGGTACTAAAGAAGAAAAAAAATGAGTCAATTCATTCAAACTGAACAAAAATGAACATGAGGCAAAAGGTAAGGAAGACATGTATTGACATTTTTGCACATTGGGCAAAGACAAAAGAAAAATTCTGCGTAGATAACTATGACTATGAAATATAGGTCACAGTAAATGCTTGGAACATTTTTCTATTTTGCCTATAAGACGATGGGCAATAAAACAGAAATAACTGTCTTATAGAAACTTCACTATTATGTGCTGACATCACTTCTTTTTCAGCACATGCTTTTAAAAGTGAAGAGAATGCCGTCAATGTGAGCACTATCAATATATTTCCATATGTATGTCACATACGTCCTGGATTGAAGGAGACTTAGCTTGTGTTCAAGAGAAGTTACCAACAAAGTCTCCTGTTAGGGACGTGGTGAGGGATTGTAATTGATGGCAGTTTTAGCACTGTAGTAATGCGAACAAGGTAGATTTTTACCGTTCTCCACTCCTATCTTTATCACTGAAATAGATCCAGGGTGTGCCATTTTCTCTTCTTATTAGTCTTTGTCATCAGAATATGGCATCAGAATGTTAATGCCTCAAAGAAGCTGAGGAAAACAAAGGTTTGTAGCTTCAAGTCTCTGGTGTATAGTAGGGTTGCTGTTTAAAAAAAAAAAAATCAAGTACTTCAGAAATTCTAATGAAAATTATTGTAAGATTTTAAAACCTTTTTCGGAACAAGTGTCTTATAGAGGATTAAATACTAAAATATTATAACTAAATAAATACTCTTGAACTTCTCCTTTCGTTTTGCAAGAGAGGTTATTTAATAGTAAGCCAGATAAAACTCACTTCAATTGCTATCATGTGCCTCTGATTGTATTAAAAAAAAGGGAAAGTGATTGAATCATATATATGGCCTTTCTAAATTAGAATGAAAATAAATTTTGATCAAGTCAGCTTGTCTAGAGACTGTCTTGGTTACTCAGATTAACTAAGGGAAACAGAGTGGAAGGTGTAAGTTTCTTCTGTTCCCATGGGGTTCCTTTGTGTATCTGCTAAATCCATGAAGTCTTTACAATTTATCTACTAGAGCAGCATTTTTAAAAATCCAATACCATGTAGAGGCCTCATAGAGCCAGAGTTGAGTCTACGCCGTCTTCCCACTCACTCTCTCTGTGGTGGTGGGAAGGCCAATGAACTTCGCTGCACCTCAGTTTCCTCAACTACAAAATGTGCAGAATAATTGATTACTAGTTTAGGCAAGGGCCTTAAAGACCTGACTCAACACATCAGGTCCCTTACCTGTAAATGGAGGTTTTAATTGTGCCTACCTCATAGAACTGATGAAAAATAAGTTAATATTTCTAAAGTGTAATGGGCAAGTGGCAAACATAAGAATTCTCCCATAATCCAAGCACTGCTCTAGGCCCTGGGACTACCAAACTGAACAAGATAGATAGGGTTTAATGTGAACTGATTTTAGTCTGAGCTCTCATGTCAGAGCAGCATATATGGGAAGAAACACAAAATTAATTTTACCATTTCAAACGTGGGATGATAATCCTACATGTAGAATGCAGTAAGAAAACTGGACACACTGTGTATGAAATTGCTTCAAAGATACAAAATATTTTTTCATTCATTTAAAATCTACTTATGGAGGTATATTATGCACCAAGCAAAATGCTTCATAAAAAAATGAATAATAGACCGATGAATAATTGGTGACCCATTTATCATTTGAGAGTTACAGTCTAGAGCAAAGTTGTTTAACAAAACGATGACCTACAATGCAATAAAATTAAAGAATGACAACATGGAAATAAGCAAATTTTCCAAGATCCCCTTCAGAAGGTAGGAAATTTATTTAAGTGATTCTTCCTAATTTCCCACTTCCTTTTAATTTTTCCAAACCATATTCTTTATGGAGCACCCATTTTTAAGGAAGGTAAAGCTAAAATAGATGTATTAGAAAACATAATACTACACTCATGGACAAGCTAGGGGGATATTTCTATAGGTAAAAATAATATTTCTTGACAAAATAGCAAAGACTGAGGATCAGAGTTACCTGATTCTTTATTTGTACTTATTACTTATGTCATCTTGCTATTTCACTTCTCTGGAACTATCTAGTGTACTGAGATTTAATTAATACCTTTTTCATGATATTCTGTAATCTCCCCTAATTAGCTATTTCCAAAATATTTGCTTTGAAATTAACATTAGAAATATGAATTTTACAGTACATAAATACTTAAAATCATCTGGAATACCATAAAAGACAAAGTTGATTAACATAAAATTCCATTTATTTTCATATCCTTTAACAAGTATATTGTGTGTGTGCGTGTGTGTCATGGGTCTCTTTAATTTCTTTCTTGCATCGTATACTTTCTCCCCTACAAGTAAAGATGGCACAGCATACGCTCTAGCAGACTAACCACTTAATATATTAGATTTCACCCTCAGCTTTCCATGAACAGTCTTGAAAGATAACCTACAGTAACATCTTTCTTCAAATGTACTGCTTTGGAATACAATCAAAGCTAGGTGGAGGTAAAAGCACCCTTCTACTAATTTGGGATGTTTTCCTAATCTGATGGTTTATACTTTTAAATGGTTCAGTTTACAAATTAAATCTCCTTTTTAGTCTGTATATATTAGTTTTTTAAAAGAAAACTAATTACCTTCTTGGTCCTTTGATCATAGGACCATCTCCAGGTAATGTTCTGTGGCTTCCTGCCTGATCTCCCTGTGCTCTCACTGCCAGGGTTTCCCTGCCCCATAGTCAGTCTCATCCACCTGCCTCTAAGCCTGCATGTGAGCGTGACCCTTCAGGGTTAGACAACAGAGGCAGACTATCCTCTTCAATGACTATTGCTAAAATGCCTCAAGGGCACGCCCTACGCACATCCCAATTATAACAAGGTTGGATTATTGTATTACTTAGCTGTCATCTTAGAGGACATAGAGACACAAATAAAAGTCCTGAAGCAAAATAAGTCAGACAGAAAAAGTCGTGAACCATATGATTTCACTGATATGTGGGATATAAAACTGCAAGCAACAAAGGAACAAGACAAACAAATAAGAAACAAAAACTCATAGACACAGACAATAGTTTAGTGGTTACCAGAGGGTAAAGGGATGGGGGTTGGTAGATGTGTAAATGGGATCAAATATATGGTGATGGAAGGAGAACTGACTCTGAGTGGTGAACACACAGTGTGATATATAAATGATGTATTACAGAATTGTACACTTGAAACTTATGTAACTTTACTAACCATTGTCACTCCAATAAACTTAAAAAGTCCTGAATTATTGTACTACAAGTGATGCTCCTAATAAATTAAAAATAATAATCCTTTAGAGTTATGTTTCTTAGAGTTCACAGAGAATTTTCATGTGTATTATATATTTGATCTTCATAAGCATCTAGGCCTATTATTCCTCTTTAAAGATGAGGAAACTGTAACACATAACGAGGAGACCTTCTAACCCACACTGTCCACTAAGCCCAAACCCTTTTAAGTGGGAAGGTGGGAAGAAGGAAAAAAGAAGGGCTAGGTAAAGCATGGCCAGAACAGTAGGCAGAGAGGGACAGAGTAAAGACGAGGTTGCCAAAATACAAATATAATAATTTGGCTCTAGACTTCCCTACTATCAAGTGGGTGGTAAAACATTTTCAAATTTATCTTACTTATGGGGTTGCTGCTTTCCTTCTGATTATCAATGTCTGCTAAGAGGGAATAAAAGCTATTGCAAGTAAATTATAAATCAAATGTCTATGTTGATAATAAACTCTAATAAAATAAATCAAATGATTTGGCCATTCTCCTGACCGACGAACCCTAATTTTTGCCTTGTTGTAGCAATTCAGTTGAGAATTTCCAGCACAGATAAGCATAAAATGAGTGCTCACGGTGCTCTACTAACGCATGGATTATTCAAGTTGAATTTAAGGGGATATTAAGAATTAGGGCTACTTATTTAGATTGAAGACCACATTTCCACTTAATATATGTAAAAGCATAGTAATCATGAAAACAAACAAAGTGCCATAAGCACGAGAAGAAATTGTTTGGCAGAAAGACAACAAAAGTACACAATACCATTTATTTTGTTTACCCATTCATCAATTCTGTTAGTCCTTCAACAAATGTTTATTAAATATTTACCAAGGATCAGGAACTATACTAGAGGAAAAGATAATTAAGTCATGGCCTCTACTACTGAAAAGCTCACATCTGGTGAGATCTACACCAGTAAGTGAATAAGTGACTAGAGAACACAGTACATGCTACAATAAAGTTATAACCCAGGTTCCATGAGCCTACCAGAGAATGGAGCCATCAACTCCATCTGAGGAACTTGAGGAAGACTTCTTGAAGACAGGAATATTTTAGCTGCATCTGGAAGTTTGCAGGCGTGACTATTTTAAGTGAATATGCTTGTGAACGTGAGCAAATGTGTTTACAGTCAAGGACAGAAGAAAGGTAGGATAGGAACTTGTCTTTTCCTTTTAGAAGAAGAGATGTACCCTGGAAAAAAAATTGCCATAGAATTCCTGGTGAGATAAGAGCCAAAACCAGCAAGGAGATCAATAAGGAGCAAGTACAGGCAGCTGAGGAATTAAGGCAGAGAAATGTTCTGGATCAGGATTCATCATAATGTGGATTTGATCCTAAAGAAGGAGGTATCAATATCACACATCTATAAAAATTAAAAAGTACGGAGCAAATTACCCAGAGTCATGGAATTGTGGAGCCCAAAGCTACCAATTTAATGTCTCAGAGTTGTTATACACTTAAGCTAAAATGCGTTGTCCTGTAAGGAGCTAAGGAGTTATTGAGATTTTTTTTCTTCTTTTCTTTTTTTTTTTGAGATGGCACCAACCGTCTAGGAAGCTTCTCCCTGAAAATGGCCTTTAGGAGTTTAGTGGGCACTGGCAGAAAACAACAGTGAAATATTCACTCTCCCACATTTGGCCCTACCCTTTTAATCTACTAATGCATAGCCTTTAAAGAAAAGCATTTCATTCTTTCATTTAAAAATAGCACCACCAATTTTTTATTGAAGTACATCACTGAAAAGAATATTATTTAGTAAGTTCCCTAAATATTCCAAAATTGATCTTGTAAAACCCTAGAACCACAGCATATGTGATATTACAATTGTGGCAGATATAAAATGAACCTGGAATGCTAAGGATGGAGGAAAGGGAAGTTTCTAAATATTTGATGGAAAATTATAAAATATATTTTTAAATTTCTGAGATTTAAAAACTAGAATTGTTCTTTTTTGGCTCTTTACCTTTATTGATCACTTTTCAGAATAATGATTGGGTTCCCAAGAATTACTAATAAAGTACGCTTTTAACACATCATTATTAACTCAGAGATTTTAACATACTTGATATTTTTCATTCATTGTAGTAATTTACAGATGTATGTATGTATTAGTTACTATTGACATAGTAACAATATTCAAGAATATTCCGGAAATAATCACCTATACAACAATATTTAAGAATATTATGGAAATAATCTACCTTAACATAGTTTTTTTTTCATTTTTTGCTTATTTCCTTTTATAAGCATAGTTGCAAAAAATAGAATTTTTAAATATTTTAATGATTTAATGTTCAATGTAATAAGATCGATGCCAAAGGAGTCCCGTGAAAGAAAAAGTTGGGTAACCACTGATACGAAGTGAACCAAAAAAATACTAGGTAGTGTCAAAACTGAAGAACAGGCCTGAATAATCGGAAATAGCCAAGGGCCATGTTGGTGATTATGCTATTATAAAGGCTGGTTCTTTATAGTGGTTATATTTTAATACTTTGGAAATGGATCAAAAGCAGAGGTTATAGTTGAAAGATCAGAGGTGAAGTAACAGGGAAAACATAATAATGAGCTTTTACTTTAATCACTTAATACACAAGTTTAAGTCTGATTTTCTTTAAACAAAAGACTATTATTTGAAGAACACCAAAGGGCCTTGACAAAGAGAAGATTATTTGAAGTTTAAGTTCTAAACTCTTTTAAGGGTTTAAAGTATTGTGAGACCTTTTAAAATACACCACCACAGTTGGGGACTATGCAGAAATGAAATGAGGAGGAACCTTATTTTTAATATCTTTGAAAAGGAGATTCTGCCTTTGGAAGCATTCTCCAGAGTTCACAGGTTGGAAAATCGGCCTATTATAACTAGTTTTGCATCTGGAAATTTTAATAATTCTTAGGATGACATGATGAACTAGATAAACCCTGTGGGTACTCCAGATCTGTACGCCAATGGTGTCCTTTCCAAAATAAACTGCTGATGTACCACAAAAATCAGTTTGAAGTATCTGAGAATAGCTGAAATCTATGCCCTCTTTTCAATATCTTTTGGCATATTCTTGGCTAAAATAAAATTTCAACTACAGGCTTTATAAATGTGATAATTACCTCTGCCATTGAATTGGAGGGCAGTGGAGAGATAAATATTTATTTATCAATCTAGTATGCAAAGTATTTCTTAGGTAATTTCTTAATGTTCCAAAGTTGTATAATGGCTAAAAGTTCATTCCACTTAAATATTTTTAAAATATCACTGATCTAGAAACTTCTCTTTGGATCATTTAAAATCTCTTGCTCTCTTAAATAGAATACTAAAATATATATATATTTTTAATCTCCCAGTAAAGTTTTCAGTTTAGTTTATTTGCAGACATAGGCTAAGCTTTAGTTCAGGCCGATGTGTAGTAGCCACTCTTTCTCAAAGAGGTATGTAATGTATGTTTACACAAATATTCTTAGAAAAATCAAACACTTCACACAAAAGATTGCATGAGGAAAAAGAAGTGTTTAATTTTAATATGTGTAGTGTAATCTCACTGAAGAACTTTTATTTAACTTTATTATTGTCACTTTGTTTAGAGCAACTCTTAAGAGTTGCTTTAAGGATCTCTTGTAACTACCAGTAGATAGATAAGGCCTTGAATGTGGTAGTGCATGTATTTTGGAATTGGAATTGAAAGCCATAGCTAGATAAATAAGTGGATAAAACATATTTTTAAGACATAAACATGTTACAGAAGTATTCATGAGTGAAAGATGTGCTATTTGGGATTTGCTTTAAAGTCATGTAATAAAAATGAATGCTATTAAAAAAAATGAATGCTATTAAACCCATTCATATTTAACTGATTTTGTTACTCTTCTCTTACGACTAACAACTGTACATTTAAATTTTTTTTTTGGCATTCTGCATTTACATGAAGTGCAAATCTCTTAATTCAAGTGTAAATACTAAATATCATAAGGAAACCCTTATCAACTCTTTTGTTACATTTTCTAGATAAAAATTTAAAAGCTTCTGATGGGTGTTTTGGCCAAAACTGATATGCAGTTATTTACTTCAAGTCCCTAAGATTGCTGACTTTTCACATAGTCACACACAGCAAATCTCAAGTCACAATATGAGCAAAAAGCAATTTACCGTGCTCAAAACCAAATTTCTAATCTTCCACCTCCCCAAACTCGTGCCCCCTTTTCAGCAAATGGCAACTCCAACCTTACAACTGTTCAAGGCAAAAGTCTTGGAGTTATTCTGGGCTTCCCTGTTTTTCTCAGTTTTCCCTATTAATCCATTAGCAAAACAGTGCAGCTCTACTTACAGAATATATCCAAATCTCTGACCACTTCTCACCACTTTGATTGCTATCAGATTGCTTCAAGTCACTGTCACCTTTACCTTATTGCAATGAATTCCTAAATGCTCTCCTATCTCTGCCCCATCAGAAAATAGAGGATGTGCTCAACACAGCACCTATAAATATTATTTTTAAAGTAAAGGTCAGACCACATCACTCCCCTGCTCAAAACCCTTCAACAATTTCTCATCTCAAAGTAAAAGCCAAAGTTCTCAAATAACTTTTAAGGCCCTACATGATAGGACTCTTCATTTTTCCTCTGATTTTATCTCCTTCTACTGTCCCCTCAAGCATTCTGTTCATGCTGCACGGGCCTCCTCACACACTAAGCATGTTTATACCTCAGGGTCTTTGTACTGTGTTTTCCTGAAAATATGACTGGGTATTATATTAAGGCTTGCTCCAAAAGACATATTAGGGCTTATGTTCAGAGGATGTCATCCTGAAAAATCATGCTAGGGCTTATTTTCCAGTTAGGTCTTATTTTCAGGGAAACATGGTATTTGCGGTTTCCTTTGCCTGGAATACTTCTTTCTCCAAATACGCTGTTTTGCCCCAGAGAACCATGCACCTTGCCTTCTCATCTCCTTTGGTTTTCCTTAAATGTCATCTTCTCACTGAGACCTTCCCTCATGCGCTATTTAAGATAGTTTCCCACTCCCAAAGTCCTGATTCCCTTCACTCCATAGCACTTGTTACCATGTGACATACTATATGTTTAACTTCTCTGTTTGTTCATTGTGTCTCTCAACACAACAAAAACATAAGCTCACTAAGGGAAGATATTTGGTTCACTGCTGTGTTCTTGGCATTTAGAAAAATGCTTGGCCTTAATAAATATTTGTAAATGAATGAATGAATAAATAAACCCCTAAAAAAATACCCAGATTTTTTAAAGCATTTAAAATTTTCTCATATTCAAGAATTTTGTATAAATGACTGTCTTTTCCATCCACACACCAAAGATCTCTTCTCTTTCCTTAAGTATATCTTCACATGATCTCTCCTCCCACATCCCTACTTTAAAAATTCACTGACCGGGCGGCCAGATGGCTCAGTTGGTTAGAGTGTGAGCTCTTAACAACAGGGCTGCCAGCTTGATTCTCACATGGGCCAGTGAGCTGCACCCTCCACAACTAGATTGAAGGACAACGACTTGACTTGGAGCTGATGGGTCCTGGAAGAACATACAGTTCCCCAAGATTCCCCAATAAAAATTAAAAAAAAAAAAACACAAAAAAAGAAACAGAGAGCTAGTTAAAAAAAAAAAAAAAAAAAAAAATTCACTGACCATGAAGCAGCATTAAGATAATCTCCAAGTGACTATGTTGCTCAATTAAGAGCCAAGTTGAAATTTCCAGAAGGGGGGAATGGATTCTGTGTTCCAAAAATCCACAAGGAATGAAAACAAAAACTTTAAATATTCAAAATTCCAAGTATATCCATCAATCCCTTTCACTTTGGGGGTGACTCAACAGATAGTTTCATAATTGGCTCACCGAAAATTTCCCTTTCTCTCAATTTTTGAGGCAAGAATTGTCACATTGAGATGAATACATATGTTTGTCCTAACAAAAATCAAGCTTGATTTCAGACTCCTTGAGAACAGGAAAGGTGGCATAAATGTTTGCTTTTTTAATAGCTCACAGTGTCAAGCACTGAGGTTACACTAGGTATATTTTGATCAGCTTTCTAGTCTGGTCTTTATCACTAGCTGAGTGATCTCAAATAAGTCATCCAACATCTCTGGACCTCCTTTCTCCTTCTCTTCAAATAAAAAAAAACACACAAAAAAACATAGTTGAACTGATTGAATTCTGGGACCATATCCAGCTCTAATATTCTAAAATACATAAATCGAAATGCTACAGTTTTATTTATTCCACCAGAGTTTATCAAATGTATTATCCATGTTTAGTTTGATGCTTTTATTTTTGTAGTGTATTTGGTTTTATTATAATTTACAAGTGTTCGTTAACTTATAGACGTTAACGTTCGTTTTTCTCTGTTGGCACAAAATGGTCGTTGGAGATAGTAATGAACTGATGAATTTTGCTAGTCCTTACTCTGGTATTCTGAGACTTATTGGGGATGTTCTGGGAAGCATCCTTTAAATATTTTTATGTCTTGCTGCTATCATTCTCTGATGGCTAAGGTCCTAATTGGCTTTTTATGATATCAATGGACACCAGTGATGCTGCTCAAGAATTCATGTCACATCTAAGTAGCTCCTAAGTATGTAGCTCCCTCCACAATTAAACATTAGCAATCCTACTTATCTTGGTTCTTTACTTTTCTTTTTTAACTTCTATTCTTATTATTCTTATCCTACTTCCACAAAATTCTACTGCTTTATTCTTAAAATTTTTCTGATTCTCCTTTTTCCAATCCAGTGATTTGATAATCTTCAATATTATTATTATTATTATTATTATTATTATTATGCAGCCTTTACAATCTTATGACAATAAGAGCTCAATAACTCCTAATGTGTCTTAGGAATAGATGCCTACATAGCATCTAGTGTTACCATTTTGTGAGAACATACTTCAGAGGACTTGCTGACAAAGTCATCTCTATTCAAATTGTCTGTGTATAAAATAAGTTCAAAGGAAATAAAACAAAACATCAGTAGTTATTGAAGCAAATAATTATTGCTTATCTTATTAACACTTTGACACTCTTAATTACACTTACTCTGAATAGTTTGACTAGGTCCACTCACTCTACTGGTCAACTGTGCTTAGAACCGCAACTGTCTGCTGTGTTGACTGTTTTTGCTGACAATATGATCCTCTGTAAGTGACTGCCTTGGGTCAAAGGGAGCTGCCTCTCCCCAGGTTACAAAATATGAGAAATAAAAATATAGAAATGGAATGGAAAACAGAGTCCAGCTAAGAGAAGGAATGTTGAGCAGCCATGTGGTTTTGGGATCCAGATCAGTATCCTCAATTTTAAAATACTTTAATCTCAGTTTTGTCAACTATAAAGTAAGAAAACAACAAAGTACATCATCTTTAAGGGCCTGTCCTGCTTTAAAAATCTTCAGTAACCATGTATCATTAATGTTCCTTTCAACTTCAAGTTCACTTTTGCAACCCAAGTAATCCCATAAAGCTACCAATTACTTCAGGCTATAATTTAGATTGAAAGTTTCATGAGAACAAGGACCAGTTCTATGTTGCTCACAGTGGTGTCCACAGGGCCTAGGATAGTGCTTCTCATGCAGTGGACATTGAATTATTATTTGTGCAGTGAACAATGAATGTTTACTTTTCAAAATCATCCTTGAACTAAAGAGGAAATAGACAACTATATTCTTCAAACAAAGATACGGAAAAGGAAGGAGCCAAGATGGTATGTCCACCAAACCAGAGAGCACTTATAGTAACAATATCATCCCACTTCAAAATCATAATCATCTTGAAAATTGTCTCTTACAAAGCAGGGTGATTAATAGGGTTATTAATCCATCATCAGCTTCTTACACAGGTAGAAAAACTAAGAGAGAAGATATTTGGAAGCAAAATACAATCTACAATGACCCAGCTTTAGTCATAAAGACTACCAGTGTGTTTGAACAAATTTTATTAGAGGAACATAAAATGAATAAACTAATATTTTCCATGGGAAAAACAAAGGCTGTTAAGAAGAGACTAAATTTATTGTTTAATTGTGGATTTGACGGTAAACACATTGATGGGGGAACTTGTACAGGAAGTTTGGAGTAGTGAAGAGAAAAGTAATGAAAGATAGCAGGAAAGAAAGAAAGAAAACATTTATATTTTACTCTAAATATTTCACTAAATCTATTTTCGATTTTGCCTGCCAGCAGTATTCTTAAAGTGCAAGGCTTGGAATGTCCTCTTACGTGAGAATAGAAAGGGGTGGCTGAGAAAAATAAAGATTTCTGACCTTCACCCCTGACGTACTGAATCAGAAATCTAGGGAAAGAGGCCTGGCAATCTGAATTCTTAAAGAGCTCCTCAGGCGATTTTTACATAAAACATTGGAGAACTGCTGCTATAGTGAGTTGTGATAATCTGTCCAAGAAAAAAAAATGTTTCTTTACTTCAGACATATAACTATCTCAGACGACCAGGATGTAATTCAGCATTCTGGAAGAGATGAATAGCCAAACACTTTCTATAATTTTGTGAGCATAGAAAAATAATTTAAAATAATAACAAAGGTTAATTTGAGGTTAATTTAAGCTCACAGAGATAACTGCGAGCATTTTATTTCAAGTTCATAATGGAACTAAACCAGTTTGATAAAGACAAAGTAATTTTTACTAGATCTGACGCATAGCCTTAAAATATTTAGTTCAAGTTTCAGTACATTGAGATTAAACCACAAACTTGACTTGAATTCATCCTTTTTTTCATGGTGACCAAACAAATATTTATTCCTTGAATGGTTTAATTCTACTGGTTTAATGGTTTAGGGCATAAAGTCAGAATGAGGAAAATGTATGATTGGGGTATGTGTCTCTGAGTGCATTTTTTTTTTCTTTTTTTTTTAACCTCACACTCAGGGGACATGCCTGTAAAAGGTAAACTGTTTCTAGAGAAAATCTAGTCACTCTTGGACTTTGTTTCCCTTATTCTTTTTATGTGCTTTTAATAAGTAATGATATTATCACAAACAGTACTTGGAACACTTAATTCATAAAAATAAAGCTTTTATGAATTAAAATATGTTTAATTTATAAAAGCTTATTCTCTAACCGTGAGATCACTGAGTTTATTTACAACTAGAGTAGTTGAAGGACTCAAGTTTATCTAAAGAGCACCAGTTTTGGAGACCTGTTTTTTTGTTTTTTTTGTGTGTGTGTTTTTTTTTAAACCAATCCTCACACAACTTCTCTAAGTAGGTGAGAATGAATATATCTGTTTTAATAATGAAAGACTATAAACTCTAAATTTCATAGCAATTCCTTCAATTATCTATTTGGTAACTCACCAGAATATGCATAATCTCCATTCCCACATTTTTTTCTCAGCATTGAACACATTCTCCTCATAATCAGAAATATTGAAATCCGTAAGAGAGTTATTTAGTGAACAACTTGTCTCCGCCTGGACCTTTGGCTACCTGAAAAAAAATCTTCCTACTTCTTATCATCTTGTTTTATCATCTTTTCCATTGGAAATGAAATATGAGCCATAAGTATATTACTTTCATCTAGTATTAAGCATCGATTCAATCAACTTTATAACTTTTATCTTAGTTTAAAAAGTGCAAAGAGTGTATAACAATTATCCACCTAGAATAGAGACCAAAGCCTATCTTTGACTGAAGTGTAAGCTCCTTGAATCGTGGTGGACATGTCTCATTTATTTATGAATTCAATAGTACATAACACGGAACCATGCATGCAGCAGAGCTCAATAAATGTTTGTTGATTTGCGGTTATAAGTCCATTTAATAAATTCTTTCCTTGAAAATAACTCAAGAAGAATCTTAAATTAAGTTTTCTATAAATAAGGCCCCATTAATTTTAAAAGATCCCTGGGGTCCTTACATAAAATTTGTGAGTAAAGAGTTATTTCTGTTTTATGTATTTCTTTAACATGACACAAGAATTATATATAGTTAATTTTCAGAACATTCCTCAGTAAGCAAAATTTATCTTAAAGTTAGTTGAAACTTGATTCTCATTTGCTGAGTTTGATACATAGATTTGTAATTTTGATTAAATTCAACATTTCCAAGTGATTTGGTAAATGAAATAAAAGGTAGAATTCTTGGAAAAAGAATTATGACTAAGGAAAAGATTTTCCACCCAGTTCGTGGAATATATAATTGTATTCCAATTATAATAGATCAAGGAAGAATGCTGATTGATGTCTTTTACATTGGGTGGTAATACCACATAAAAATACTTCAGACAGTGGAAACACAATAGTGCTTTACTATCTTCAAAGCCTTTATTCGTTACCTTGTTCATTTATTTGTACCCTTTTGTAACGATTGGATGGAAACTCTATAAAAGCAAGAGCCTTTCCTGTGTAGTTCACCTCCACACCTACAGTAGTGCCCTATTCAAGGAAAGCATTCAAATTTTCAAAATTTTGAGTTAAAAAATTCAAAATTGAGGATGCATACAGTAAATATGAAACAACCAATATGTCTCTACATTGAACCTTTCCTTGGTTCCTTGAATTATTCCTGTCATAGTAGGTACGTGATATTTACAAAGGATACACCTCGGTGCCTCTAGAACCACTGAATTAACAATCAGACCATAGCAAACAATTTCATCAGTTTCCTTATTTATAAAACTGGTATACTAATATGCACCTATTATAGAAGGTTGTCGTGGAAATGAAATAAGAATCGCAAATCCTTGGTGATGTGTGGATTCAGGGTGTTCAGTTTTCTCACTCACTGGCAAACTGCATGATTTTAATGTGCCCCAAAAATGTACCACCTAGTACTTCAAACTACATATCTTTGGAGGTACTCATAGCGTCAAAACTGTGCCAGGTATCAAGAAGTATAAGACAAAATAAGTAGTAAGTTTTCTTTAATAATACATGACCTCTGGCACACCCCTTGCTTGGTGAACAGTGTAGGCTTGAGGAAAAGCTGGGGATCTCCTCAATCAGGAAAACAGAAGTGGTTCATAAAGGATGAGACTGGGAGGTACACTAAAATTACTTGAGTAATTCTACCTCCAACTGTGAAAATCGCATTACTTACATCATAGGCGGAATTTCCACAAATAAAACAAGGAATATTGAGCAAAGTCAATATGATTTGCCTTTAAAATCATAATTAAATTTCATGGATAATTCAAATGAAAGAATTATCAGATAAGATCTTACTTGTATGATTTAGGCAAAGCTGTAAACTTTTAGCTGAAAAATATACATCAGAAAAACATTTTGGTTTTAGCGATGTCAAACATGTCATCAGACCCAAGAGGCAAATAAGGAATGATATTTAGAGGAACATGGCTACCAAGTCAAAGAGGTGAGTTGGTATTAGATGCCCTGGACAAGATGGATCTCAAAATAGCGCATGCTGGTAGTGTCTAATAGAAAAAAATTAATGCCCATGCTCTGAAGACTCCACAGCCAAAATGGAGTAGTCCATTTTAATTTTCAGAGGAATTTGGTGAACAAATTACTAAATATCCACCAAACCTTGGTACTAATGAAAAATCCAGTGCATTCTAAGAAAATCAATATATAGTTTGCCTGAAGGTATCCCAAAGGAAACATTCAGTTATTGAGGTTTAAAATACGTTAGCCCCAGAATAATAAAATTCTTGAATTGCAGGCGTTTGCAAGAACAGCAAAGGGGTTAAAGACATTTTATATTTTATCAAAGCTCTAAAACTGCTATGCAGAGTTTTATGCATTTCATATTTTTTTCCTTGCTGCTTCTTCATGCAAAAAGACTTCACCAGTTCCTCAGAGCATTGCTTCACTGTTTAGACCTTCTTAATTTGCTCTTCAAATAAAATATACTCAGTCCCACTCCTACATGGCCTCTATAGGTTCACACAGACAGTGCAGATTGGGTTGGGAGGACCGGGAGCATATCTTGAAGAACAGATATTTGTCACAATGTCTTATAATTGTAGTTAGTTACCAAACTGTTGAAGTCTTGTTTGTTTCTGTTTGGTTTTGGAAAATAAGTACTTTTTTCAGCCAAGCCACATTTGGCTCTAATTTTGATTATGAATCTTATTTTCTCCAATGACATAAAGAAAAATGGGAATTCTCAACTTTTAAAATGCAATGAAAATGTCAAGATATGAATATAAAGGGCTAAGACTATCTCTGTAGGAAAAGAAAACTGAAATATAGGTGGGAAATCAGCAACTCAATTTGGACTAAATAATGAGGTCAATTCAGGTAATAACCTAATTTGACTCTAGCAGTCCACATTTATTAGTTAACTCTTCAGTATCTGCTTAATAATCATCAACTAATGTCTTTCCTAAAAAAGGAAAACAAATATTTTGGAAACAAATTTGACAAGATGGTTTAGTATATGCAACATGTTACATTTCCCTTCTGCTGCCGAGTAATAAAACTATCAGTAGTCGAAGGGATGATTGAAGACAAGCACTTTTCAAAAAAGTGATTTCATAGAGGCAATACTAAGTTCAGTACAGAAGTATTTAAAAATAGTATAAATTTAATAAAAATAATTTTTCTTCTAATTATAAAAAGTATTTGACCACAGTAACAGATGCAGTTTTGTCTTCTCCAGCAAATACTATTACACTTGCTCTTGCATTAGTCATAGAGAGAACATTTAAATAGGCACTCACGAAGTTAGTATCATAATCATCTTTTAGTAATCACTTACAGTCTTACGATGTATTGAGTCACAAACAGAACGAGTTAGGATCATCATTCTCAGAACTCATCACTAAGAAACAATTCATTATAATTTTTGCTACCAGTGTAGCTCTAAACCACTTATTCCTATCTCTTATTTTTGAATTCTTTAAAATGTCACAAAGTTAGATGGTACTATGAAACTCCTTACACTTTCCAAACAAAATTTTAGTTCAAGAAAAAAGAAAAATACAGCACAATTAGCCATGCACTGTGACCACAAAGACAGAATGCTGTAACTCTACACAAGTTGAGTACAATTATGCCAAGTATTGTTTGCAGTGTGTTGAATTAGACAGATGATGGATTCTGAATGTCAGTCCTTTGTGTTGGTCATTTAGCTCTGACTCAAAGAGTTGAAAATACATCTAATGATGTGCTGATCAAACTTTACTGAAATTGAAAATGCTCTCCACCTTGGTCCCAAGACGCAGTTAAAGTAGACTAATCTATCCTCCAAGATGTCTATTGCAAGAACATTCTCAGAAAATGCAGAAGCTTTTTTAATAGATCACAAATTTTTTAACAGCGGGTGCTGCAGCTGTTGAAATAAATAAATGGTGACTCTCAGAAAGTGCTCGTAACTCAAGTAGTGAAAAACTACTTGCTACCTCCTGGTAGGTTTGAACAGTAAGTCACCTATAGATGATATGAAGAGTGAACTCCTCAGACATACATCCCAGATGTGAACTTTGCACTATTCTTTAGAAACTGTGATAGTGAAAAATAGCACAAGATTTTCAGTCTTAAGAATCATTAAAATTCATTTGAAAATCTCACTTGACTTTGAGTCCATGCATTATGACTTAGTTTATTATTATTGTTAGTGAAGGAAACATAAAATACGACAATTTCTTTGGCATTTTCAAAAAGAATTTCACTAAATACTTAACAGAGTAAAAAGGTAATTAATAAGAGACTATAATTACCGTCAAAGTATGCAAGTATTAACAGACTATCCAGTTTCTGAGTGATTTCTTTATTGTGTAAGAACTTATTATTTTAGTCATTTGGGCTACATTAATCCATTTTCTCCCAGGAAAAAAAAATAATATAAATTGAAGTTCATCAATATCACAAAATATCAGCACTGAAAATTGTAACAATGAAGCCAAAAATAAACTTCAAAACAGAAATTTGAATTTTTTAAATATATCTACTACTGACATTTTAAAAACATAGTATGAAATCTACATGTTTTTATAGACTATATAAAACTTAATACTAAAGATATGTAACTTTTAATGAGTATTTAATACATTTCATAGTATTAGACAGAATACTATTTGGTTAAAAAATTGTTGCTCCCCACCATATTAATGAATGAATATTACCTGGTATATAATTAAGAGGTAGATCTGTGTAGTGGAGAGAAAGCAGGTATTGAGAGCAAACACATCAGTGCTGGACGTGACACTTCCTAGCTGAATGTTAACAGGTAAACTGTTTTATCCTTGATGAGGTTATTGTGATGTTTAATATTTGATTCAGAGTCAGAGTCGACTTTTAATAATCAATAGTGCCTCTCCCTTTTGCAATTCTCTATCCTTATGCTGTATAAATATTTGTTAATATTTTAAAATATTCACAATGGACCAACATAGTTGGTGATTCTGGCAGCTAGCTAGATTTTTAGAACACAGTCCTATAATCCTCAGTGTTTGTCACAATCCCTGCATGAACCTGGCCATATCTATCCGGATACATTTTTTTTCAGATCATGTGTTTACTCACTAGACAAATAAAAAAGACATGAAGATCAACTTGCCGGTAGTTTTTGGAATTAATATTTTGAGGTCTTATCAATTTTATTTTTTCAAAACTGTTAATTCATTTTTTAAAAAATTCTATACACAAAATTCAATGAGAAAAGTAATAGAATGTGATTTTAATAATTTCTGGAAAATATCTTCATTTAATTTAATAATATTTTCAAACTGTTATGATAGCATGTATTGATCAATTCAGTTGTCTAAATTAAAATCATTTTTTAATTCAATATTTGACTTAAAACTAAAATATAAATAATACTATTATAGAAATAAAGGTAAAGTATCAGGTAAACCAATCTAAAGAAAAGTAACACTCAGATCCAAAAATACAGTGAACTGAAGGTAAGTCTTATTTATTTACTACAAAGTAAGTCCCTGGCTAGAAACACTGCATTCAGAATAACTTTGTAGATGAAGTTCTCAGTGTCTGCTTATTTTTTAAAAAAAAAAATGGTAACGATAGATTTCTTCTGATCTTTCAGAGCACCCATCAGTTTTGCCCCAGCAATATTTTTCTAGTCTTTAAAATAGTCTGTGGAATACCAAATAAGGTTAAAGGCAGCATTTTGTCTTTGAGGACTTCCTTGGGCAACAGAATAAATTAAAAAAAAAAAAAAAAAAAAAAGTTAGTTTTATATATTAAGGCCTGAAGAAAGCCTAACAGCCAAAACATCACCTTTAACATGGTTTCTATTTCTGAGTAGTTTATCAACCAACCTCTTCTTTATTCTTCGGTCTAAAAAACAGGTATGAGATTCTCTCTCAGTATTTTTAATGTATTCTGGTTCTTTTGGGCCTCATTAGAAAGTCTCTCAATATTACTAGCCTTTCTTGTCTTCCTCATTGTATAATAGCAAATGAATGCTAAGTCAATTTGAAGAAGAAACAGCACAATTGCTTATTTTATATACATTTAAAAATCAAAAATCACTTTTAGGGTGTGTGTATTTTCAAACCATTAGCTTAAAAAGAGTAGTCTTTCTCATTAAATAATAGACTTGGTCATAACAATATAGATAACTAATTCACAACATGCCTTAAACCTGGGATTGTTATAAAAGAGAATGCACAGGCTGAAGTTGTTTTAAAAGTACAAACTTTACACTTTGTCATTCCCACATTTCATTTTCTACCAGGATCCAAAGTAAAATCTGGTTCAAGGGTTAAGATTCTAATGACAAGGAACTTCAGACCATTGAGGGATTCCAAATTGTTATGCCTTCACTTTTATCACTATTCTGTCTATATTATGGTCTAAAAATGGTTGAATAGAAAAATAATAGAATGAGTAATTAAGTTGCCATGAAGGTACAAAACATTTCATTTTAGACATGATTTATTTCACTGATTCCATTGTTTTGATAATATGGATTTAATTAATTGTTGGTTGGTTGGTTAGTTGATTTCATCCAACCCAAATTATCCATCCATACAGCCTAAATACCCAGAGATATATTTACAATAAACAAATTGACAGTCATTTATTTTCGATGCTTACGTATTGTATTAATACTTAATGTTAATACCCACCTGAATCTAAACCTTTGGCTGTGCTCAGAATCTAAGGCTTATCATGTAGGAGTAATGATTGAGAAATCACTCATTTTTTCTTAAAATACTTTAACACCATATATTGGGAAACCAGAACTTTTTAATTTATTTACAACAAGATAAATATTATTACCTATGTGTTTGTTCTACAGATCCCATTTGAACACTATTTATGCACTTAGCTGCGACAATCAGGATGAAATATTATTTAAAATACTTTAGAAATCCAGATCACACTTCAAGAGATAGCTAGGTTTTGTTTACCGAAGTCCAGTCAGGAAACAGAAACCACACTAGTTATATAACAAGAGACAATGTAATATGAAAAACTGTTAACTATCAATAAATGGTCCTGGAATTTTTGGATAGCTATATACAAAAAAATAAATAAACTGATTCATGCCTCGTACCACATACAAGTATTAAAACAAAATGGATCATAGATCTAAATGTAAAACCTAAAACTACAAAAATTCTAGAAGTCATAGGAGAAATATTTGTGACACTGTGCAAAGATTTCTTAGAACAAAAACATGATCCATAAAAGAAAAAACTGATAAACTGGACTTAATCAAAGTTAAAGACATCCACTCTTCAAAAGATACTGTTAAGAGAATGAAAATTAAAGCCACAGACTAGGAGAAAATATTTGCAAATAACATATCTGATAAAGAACTTGTATCCCGAATATACGAGGGCTGACAACCAAGTTTGTGATCTGATCCTAGAAAAAGTGTTACATACCACATTGCTGAATATCACTACGGTCACCTTCAAAGTACTCCCCTTGGGAAGCTATGCACTGAAGCCAGCGCCTAGTCCATCCTTCAAAGCAATTTTGGAACTCTTTTTCTGGAATGGCCATCAGAGCTATCATCATATTACCCTTGATGTCCTGAATGTCATCAAAATGTCTTTCTTTATCTTTGGGTGAAGAAAGAAGTCATTGGGGGCCAGAGCAGGTGAGTAGGGAGGGTGTTCCAAGACAGTTATTTGTTTACTGGCTAAAACCTCCCTCACAGACAGTGCCATGTGAGCTGCTGCATTGTCGTGATGCAAGAGTCATGAATTGTTGGCTAAAAGTTCAGATTGTCTAACTTTTTCATGCAGCCTTTTCAGCACTTCCAAATAGTAAACTTGGTTAACTATTTATCCAGTTAGTACCAATTCATAATGAATAATCCCTCTGATATAAAAAAAAAAGGTTAGCAACATCGTTGCAACAAGTTTGGGAACTTAATTGTCAGACCTCGTGTATATATATATGCCACCATTGAGTCTAACTTTCATTCAGTTAAACAAATAAACTGTCAGAGTCACTTCCAGCTACACACGCTAAAGCATTAAATTTAGAACCTTTAGTTAGTGCACCCATATCTGTAAATGTGGTCCAACCCAATGTCTATTTCATGGTCCAAAACCCTTAGAATTCACTTCCTCATTCATTCCCCAGATTTCTGTCAACATAAATTAGCAACATTTTGCCATTCTCTTGGCATATAAACTATTTTGTGCTGGATGAGACTTTGTACTTTGGAGCATACTGAGATACGACCTCAGTAATAGATCTACAAAGAATGGTTGGGCTATGTCTTGAAGAGAATGGGCATCCCCTTACAAGGTGACTGCCCTGGGTAAGGTTATTACAGGATTTGTAAGCAGGGGAAGGCTAGTCTTCTCACAGGCAAGCTGCTTCCATTGGCAATACCTCCATTCCAGAGTCCCGCCTCTTCCAATCACTGCCCTAAATGTCATGATTTGGGGAGCCTGTGAATTCAACTTATAATTTTTTAATCTTTACAATTAAGTTTTGTATTTAATTTCCAGCGATATTGGCACTGTTGGTACCAGAAATAAAAGATTAATTTAAGGCTACCATAGAAGCTCTCAGGTTCTCTGACCACGCCTTGAAGAGTTAAAAGCCTGTGCCTCTCAATTGTCTTTCTGTAAATGTTCCAGTTCATTCAGCAGAATCCATCCCACACCAAGGTTCTATAGTTATTAATACAGCCATAATGGTCAAGTGTAGTAACACCTAGGCACCCAATGTATTTTCTCCAAAGATATTCATCACAATCAATTATAGGTGATAATTTGATTGTTTGTGATGCTGCCACATGCCATGGATTACTAGCATTTCATATTTTATTGGCACAGAGCTCAACATTTAATTCAAGTCCAAGGACATGCTTAAATCCCATCTTTGTAAAATATTCTGATAATTATTCTACTTTACTTAGACTTTAGTATATACCCAAATTATTTCCTAAACTGTAAAATGTGATTAATACTAATAATTGTGTAGTAAAGGATAACCAATTATGAATTGCAAAATATTAGTTTGGTGCACCAACCTAATATTTTAAAATATGATAAACTCTCATGTGAATTACTGAAAAAGTGTCTTCCTTACACTGTAGTAAATACATTATAGTGACTAAGAACATTTAGGTAATAAACCTAATGGTTCTTTCAATTATATGATGCCTCTCAATGAATTTGTATGTAGCTATGCTACAGATTGACTCATTTCTGATTTTAGGTGTATTGAGTCCCATTATACACACTGAACTAAATTCCCTAGCAAAAAGAGAATGTTTTCATTTACACATTGATTTTGCATGAATTCTTTTTGAATGCCCTAGATTTATAGCTTTCTGGGAGAAAACAAAAGGGCTTATAATCTTTTCCCTAGTTATTGCATTATAGCAACAAGTTTTTATTTTTATTTCCCTTCTCCATAATTCCTCATGGTAGGTGGGAAAAAGAAAGGGAATTATCTTTAATTCAATTTTTTATTAAACAGTAAGTTAACAAGCATTAATACAGCAAAAACTAGTTCTAGAACTACATCTCCTGAACACAAAATGAGGTTGCAAGACAGATATTAAATTTTTTTTTAATTTAAACAATTTCATAAGGAAGGCTGAACTCTTACCAATGTGTAGAATTTGTCCTGGGACCTATATATTGGGTAGATCCAGTGGCCTAAGGGTTATAAATGTCACAGTATCAACAAAATATTTCATAGACTATAACTTAGCTATTTAAATGAGTAATGATAAATTGAGTTGCATATTATTGGGGTCTGACTTAATTCTACCATCATTATAGTATTGGTTGATAATTACTGTTATAGGTCCATCTGTATTGACCTTAATTAAAAAGTTGTACTATTAATTCAAAGATTTGAGAAATTATCAGTTGAGAAATCAAATGACAATTGCAATTATGATATAATAATAAGCCTCAGAGCAAACAAGTGTCCTAGCAATCAATTTATTCTGTGAGATTTGAGAAGCTTAAACAATGATAGCAATTAACATTGAACTTTGATACTTCTCAATTAAACTCAATGTACTCTTGTTAGTACTTTTTCCTCTTTGTTGCTTTCACTGGTTACATAATTTTTCTTAGTGATTCTTCCATATACTCTAAAAAGTTAGGTAAAAATTCAATTAATATGGGTACTGTGTGAATTCTGATCCTTTAATTCTTTCATATATTTAGAAGGAGTTTTTAGAGATTCCTGATAGAGTATTATTATTCGGTAGTTAAAATGACAATGTATTTCACATTTAAATATTGTCACATATGAAATAGGGTTAAATAAAATAACAAACAATTTATGATATCCTTAAAATGTATTAATACTTCTGCATAGCACTGTTATGAAGAATAAATAAAATTTATGCTCATTCTTATGAAGAAGGGTTTCTCTAAAACGTTACGTATTTTTAAAAACTAGAAGCAATGATTGTTTATGAATAACTCAACTTAAAATTGGAATCATAATAGGATATTCCAAAAGTGAAAAATAAGCTTTTTCACTTATTTAGGCACCTCTCCTCACACACTTACACATACGGCAAAACAAAATTGTCACTTATTTAATATTAAGGTTAATATGTTTGTACAGTCATAACATCATATACAGTAAACATAATTCCAATGCACATTTCCTTTCCATGAAATTAAAGATAAAATTTCATATATTCATAGGCAACAAAAGCAAAAATAAGCAAGTGGGACTACATCAAACTAAAAATCTTCTGTACAGGAAAGGTAACAATCAACAAAATGAAAGGCGACATATGGAATAGGAGAAAATATTTGCAAAGCATATATCTGGTAAGGGGTTAGTAGCCAAACTATATAGGAATTCATACAACTCAACAGCAAAAAACTAATAACCCAACCAAAAAATGAGCAAAAGATCTGAATAGACATTTTCCAAAGAAAATACACAAATGGCCAACAGGTACATGAAAAGGTGCCCAATATCACTAATTAGCAGGGGAATGCAAATCAGAAACACAAGGAGGAATCACCTCATACCTGTTAGGATCACTATTATGAAAAAGACAAGCGATAACAAGTGTTGGTGAGGCTGTAGAGAGATTGGAACTCTTGTGCACCTTTGGTGGTAATGTAAATTGGTACAGCTATTATAAAAAAAGTATGGAGGTTTTCAAAAACTTAAAAATATAACTACCATATGATCTAGCAATCCCACCTCTGGGTATATACCCAAAGGAGATGAAATCAGGATCGCAAAGAGATATTTGTGCTCCCCTGTTCAATGCAGTATTATTCACAATAGCCATAGAAATAACCTGTGTCTATTGATGACTGAATGGATAAAGAAAATGTGATATATATATATATATATATATATATATATATATATATATATATTCAATGGAACATTATTTAGCATTAAAAAAAAGAGGCAAATACTACCAATTGTAACAACATGGCTAAAACTTGAAGGCATTATGCTAAGTGAAATGGGCCAGACACAGAAGGACAAATACTGTATAATCTCATTTATATGTGTAATTTTAAAAAGTAAAACTTACAGAAGCAGAGAGTAGAACGGTGGTTGCCAGGGGCTTAAGGGTGGGGGAAATAGGAGGATGTTGGTCAAAAACATACAAACTTTCAGTTATAAGATGAATAAGTTCTGGGGATCTAATGTACAGCATGGTGACTATAGTTAACAACACCGTATTGCACACCTAAAGTTTGCTAAGAGAGTAGAACTTAAGTGTTCTCAATACACACACACACACACACACACACACAGTAACTATGTGAAGTTATGGATGTGTTAATTGACTGTGGTAATTATTTCACAGTGTATATGTATATTAAATTATCATGTTGTACACCTTACATATATACAATTTTTATTTGTCAATTTTATCTTAATAAAGCTGGAAATTTTTTTCACAATAAAAACGGATTTTTTTAAGAAAATCAACTACTGAAATAACCATACATGTAGATTTAATTTCTAAATATGTAAAATTTGAAGCAGCAATTGTGTGTTTATAAATTATATCTACAAGATACCATAGCAATTGAATACAAATATGAAATGGTCAATTCATTTTGTAGATCTTAGGGGTTTTTTTCCCCCACCAAATGGTCTGTTTTTGCCCTTAAATGGCCTGATATTTTGATAATTTATGAATTCAAAGTACTGATGTCTTACTGACTTGAGGCTTTTTTTTAACTATTGAGATAGACAAATAAATCATAATATTCTCTAATCAGTTGTTTGTTTAAATATAAACATATCCTGATTCTGATTCTATGGTATCTACATTCCTCCACTTGTCCCCTACAGTATTTGTTTACTTGCTTTAAGTAACTTCCCCAACCCTCAGTGTCTGGCTCTGAAAAAATGAGGCTAACATAAACCATAAAGTTTTTAGGAGGATTATATGAGACACTATATGTAAAGTATCCAGCTGTGTCTAATGCAATAAGATTTCTTTTCTTCTTACCTTTCTTTTCCTGACTATTCTAGAATAGTCAGAATAATTGTAATGCATGAGAAAGAAATGTTTGTTCACATCCTTGGTTTGTTCCCCAATTAGGCACTGGTTAAAATATATATTTGATGTTCAAAGTTTTCCTTATAATATGCTATTAAGAAACCCATAGGCATTTATTTACTCACTTACCTAACTGCATAATGCTTCATCTCCATTCTACCAGGGGCAGCTGTGTGGTAGCACTACTGTGAAATTTCCCTTTGGCAGCTACAATTGCTCCAAGATAGATGATTTGAACAGAAGGACTAGCTTTGGAACTAGAGAGAATAACTTGACAGCTTCACAGAATGTCTGAATTAAACTTAAACTTTGATAGAAGGACAAGCAGTAAGAATGAAGGGGATTTCAGCAGAGTAGACACATCAATTGGTAACCTGTCTGCTAATGGAAGGACTGACGGACATTAGGCCACTATGAGGCTGTTGTTGTGGGTGCAGGAGTCCATTGGACAGAGGTTAGGGATCGACTAGCATCTTCTTCTGATTCCATGAGAACACTCTATCCTGACATTTTTAACTGATTCATACGTGACTGGAAGTTGACAAGAAGGTTACTGGTGAGGGTTTAAGCTAAAGTTTAGAGATTAGTTAATTTGAAGTCAGCAAAGAACCACTTAGCATTTTAAAAGTTGGTCCTATACATGGGGTTGTTAGGGAAACAGTTTACAAACTAAACCATAATTGTGAACTCCTTGTGTTTACAACAATGTTCATGAAATCCCTTGGGGGCATAAATAAATACCTTTTGGAGGGACAGTGCCTATAACTTTAAGTATCTGAAATATGAATTTCAAAAAGAATAAACTATGAATTCACAGAAGCCTTGCTTTCACCAAAGATGATCTCAACAATTCTTAGATACTTAATGATTGATGTTTAAATCCAATCTTTGCATACATTTGACATTGTACCTAAGAGAAAGTTGTGAAATAGTAGAAAAATTTTCCCCAATCCAATATAATTATAATTTGAGGTACTTTCATATAAGCAAAGTAATTTAAATTTAAATTTTAAAATGGTTTCCAAACTTCAAGAAAATGCTAGTTACCTCTGGGGTGTGAAACTCAGGGGCCTGGAAGCCTACTTTTACCATATATCTCTGTGCAACTTTTAACCTTTTAAAGCATGAGCATGTGTGCCTATTTTTTTTAATGGACTAATTAAAATTGTTAAACAATAGATTCAAGTCTGAACATGAATTCCAAAAACATTAACCACATGTGATTAGAAAACACCAATATTTCTCAAAACTATGATGTAAGCAATTAAGAAATGCCTTGAAAAGAAAAATTTTACTTAATAACTTTAACAAGTTAAAAATTTTATAACACATTGAAAATAGAAATATTATTAGATAATGGCAAAGAGTTACCTAGCCAAGCTCTATAAATAAATATAAATTATAGTTATTAATAAGTTAGAACAATGAATTGAAATGACTTAGCCCTCATATTTTTATTAGTATCCTAATGATCAACCTAAAATTTCTTAGCCCCCGTTCCAATCACTATTCTTGAATAATTCTATTCCCCAGTCAATACCTGTGATATCACTGTGATGGCACTTCAAAAATATAATTTCTAGAGCCTTCTGCATCCAAGATGGCAGAGTAAACAATGTGCCTGCATCCTTCATGAACACATTAAAATTACAACTAAGTTATAGAACAATCAACCTGGAAAACCATCTGAAGTCTAGCCAAACAGAAGTCCTATAGATAAAATTATAAAGAAGAAGCCATGTCAAAACTGGTAGGAGGGGTGGATTCTTGAAACAGGCCCAAAACCTCCATATGGTGGTTGACAATCAGGAGGGCTATCTCAGAGGAGCCCTCTGAGGAGGAAGGTTTCCCCCAGAGGAGCAAAGGACTCCAACCTCACACCAGGTTCCCCAGACCAGAGTACTGGTGCCAGGAAGAGGAACCCCCCACAACATCAGGCTGTGAAAAATAGTGTGACTCCTACCATCCGGGTGGAACAAAAGGCTATGGGAAACTCAGATGTCTTCTTAAACGGCCCACGCATGGACTCACTTGCTCGCAGCCACTCACCTTTGGCTCCAGCGGAGGGACAGTAACTCAGGGGACCTTGGAGACACATGGGGGTGGGAGGCAGATTGAGGTGTGTAGCTTTGGGGAGAGAGCTGGAGGATAGTCAGCATTTTCCCTATGATGGGTCCACCTTCCAAGAGGCCAGCAGGCAGGCGCCCTATTTCCTGTGTTGAACCCACTACCTCCAGCCTCATCTGAATCTGATTGGCCTGGTGAGCTCAGCTGCTCTGCCCTGCTGACTCACTGGGATGCCACCCCACCCAACTCATGCACAGCTGGAAGCACTTTCTCTTTAAGCAGCCAGCTCCACCTGCATTGCACTCTTTCTTGAAAACTATCAGAGACCAGCAGGCACCAGGTGGGCGGTGACTGGCCTTGGGGTGCACTGAGACTTTTGCTGAGTAGCTCCAGACTTAGCACTGGCACCAAACCAGAATCTATATTAACCTGGTGAACACAACTCTTCCCACTCTAGTGACTCCCTGAGACCCAGCCTCACCCAATTTGCTTACCTCACGAGATTCTATCAGCAGCTGAACAAATCTTAAGGAAACTAGCAGGTGGCAGCAGGCCTCAGAGTATCTTGGCTATTTGCAGAGCTACCCCAGGCCCAGTACTGGTGGCAGACATCCTCAGTTCGCAGCATGGTCTCTCCCACACACCTCCAGGTATAGCACAGGCAGCAAACAACTGTGGATCGTTTTGTAGCTCTACCATGTAGTCACAGGCAGTGGGTGACCTGGGCCTGAACTGGAGCCCTTCCCAAGAGGCCCTAGAACTAACATACTTGGAGGTTGGCTTCAGACCACAGCAGAGCACTATCCAATTACTCCCACAAGTGGCATACCCAAAGTGTGGTTTCATGGGCACCAGAGCCCTCTGAGGCAAATTGCACTTAGTGGGATAAGACCCCCACACAGCAGCCCATAATTGTGGATGTGATCACACCCCACAGCCAATCAGCCTGAGAGTCAATCCCTCCCACTTGATTGCCAATAGCAATCAAGGCTCAACTATAACAGGAGGACACACACAATCCACACAAGGGACAGTCCAGGAGCACCCAGAGCAGGTGACCAGGGAGACTGTGCCACTGGGCCCCACAGGCCTCCTCATACATAAGACAACCAAACCAAGACTGGAAGACATAGCAGATCTACCTAATAGATAGCAACAAACACAGAAAGGCAGCCAAAATGAGAAAACAAAACAATGCATCCCGAATGAAATAAAAGGAGAAAACTCCAGAAAAAGAACTAAACAAAATAAAGGCAAGCAGCCTACCTGAGACAGAGTTCAAAACAATGGTTATAAGGATACTGAAGGAACGTAGTGAGAACTTTGACAGAGAGATAGAAAACATAATAAAATGACATAGCAATCATAAAAAAGAAGCAGTCAGAAGTGAAGAATACAATAACTGAAATGAAGAATGCACTAGAAGGAATCACCAGCAGACTATATGAAGCAGAAGATCAAATCAGCTGTTTGGAAGACAGAAAACACCCAACTGGAACAGCGAAAAGGAAAAAAGAATAAAAAAAAAAAAAAAAAATGAGGATAGTTTAAGAGACCTCTGGGATAACATTAAGTGTAACAACATTCACGTCATAGGGGTACCAGAAGGAGAAGAGAGAAAGCAAGAGATTGAGAACCTATTTGAAGAAATGACTGAAAACTTTCCTAACCTTGTGAAGGAAATAGACATACAAGTCCAGGGAGTGCAGAGAGTCCCAAACAGGCCCACACCAAGACAAAAAATCCTAAAAACAGCAAGAGAAAGGCAACTAGTAACTTATAAGGGAGCTCCCATAAGACTGCCAGCTGATTTCTCAGCAGAAACTTTGCAGGTCAGAAGTGATTGGCACAAAATATTTAACATGATGAAAACCAAAGACTTACAACTAAGACTACAGCACCCAGCAAGGCTATCATTTAAAATTGAACGACAGCTAAGAGCCTCCCAGACAAGAAAAAGCTAAAGGAGTTCATCACCATCAAACCAGTATTACAAGGAATCTTAGAGGGATTTCTTTAAGATGAGAAAAAAAAAAAAACAGATCAAAATTATGAATAATAAAATGTCAAAAGTTACATATCTATCAACAATTACTTTCAATGTAAATGGATTAAATGCTCCAATGAAAAGACATAGAAGGGCTGAATGGATAAGAAAACAAAACCCTTACATATGCTGCCTACAAGAGACTCACTTCAGATTGAAAGACACACACAAAAAGAAAATAAAGGGATGGAAAAAGACATTTCATGAAAATAAAAATGAAAAGAAAAAAAAAAAAAAACAACAACAAAGCTGGGGTAGCAATACTTGTACCAGACAAAACAGCCTTTAAAACACAGGCTATAAGAATAGACAATGAAGAACCCAGTAACCCCATTTCAGGGTATTGATCTGAAGAAACCCAAAACACTACTTGGAGGGGATGTATGTATCAATATGTTCATTGCAGCATTGTTTACAATAGCCAAGATGTGGAGGCAGCCTGGGTGTCTGTCTGTGGAAGAATGAATAAAGAGGAGGTGGTACATATATACAATGGAATATTGCTCAGCCATGGAAGGGAATGGGTTCTTCCCATCTGCAGTGGCATGGATGGACCTGGAGGATATTGTGCTGAGTGGAGTATGTCAGACAGAGAAAGACAGATGCAATGTGATTTTGCTTATATGTGGAATCTAAAGAACAAAATTAACAAACAAAACAGAAACTCATAGATACAGAAAACATTCTGATGGTTGTCAGATTGGAGGGGCATTGGGGTGTGGGTGAAAAAGGGGAAGGGATTAAGAAGTACAAATTGGTTGTTACAAAGAAATTATGGGGATGTAGGGTATAGCATAAGGCAGGGGTGTCCAAACTGCGCGGCCCGCGGGCCAACTGCGGCCCGCAATCCATTTTTAATTGGCCCGCGCAAATTCCAAAAATATATTGTTTACTTAAATAAACCAGGTGAGGCAATAGTACTTCACCTCGAGTGAGTGGCCCAGCTGTTTGTGTATTTTACCGCATATGGCCCTTGGTAAAAAACGTTGAAAAAAGTTTGGACACCCCTGGCATAAGGAATATAGTCAATAGTATTGTAATAACTGTGTATGGTGTCAGATGGATACTAAATTTGTTGGGATGTTAGTGGGAGGGGGTTGGGGACAGGGTGAAAAGGGTGAAGGGATTAAGAAATACAAATTGGTAGTTACAAAATAATCATGGGAATGTAAAATAAAGCCTAGGCAATATAGCCAATAATATGGTAATAGTTATGTATAGTGCTAGGTGGGTACTAGTCAGGGTATCATTTCTTAAATAATATAAGTGTATAACCACTGCGCTGTACACCTAAAATTAATATAATAATGTTGAATGTCAACTGTAATTGAAAAATTTCAGGGGTGGCCTTATGGCTCAGTTGGTTAGAGCATGAGCTCTGAACAACAGGGTTGCCTGTTCGATTCCCACATGGACCAGTGAGCCGCGCCCTCCGCACTTGACTGAAGATAACAAGCTGCCACTGAGCTTCCGGAGGGGCAGCCGGATGGCTCAGTTGGTGAGCATGAGTTCTCAACAACAAGGTCGCCAGTTCAATTCCCGCATGGGATGGTGGGCTGCGCGCCCTGCAATTAAAGATTGAAAACGGCGACTGGACTTGGAGCTGAGCTGCGCCCTCCACAACTAGATTGAGGACAACTTAGAGCTGATGGGCCCTGGAGAAACACACTATTCCCAATAAAATTTATTTTTAAAAAATTCAAAAGGAGGGAAAAGGTGAAGGGGAATAAGAGGTTCAAACTTCCAGCATGGGAAACATAGTCGATAATATTGTGATAGCAGAGTAGTGTCAGATGGTGGCTGGACTTATGGTGATGACTTGTTTAGGTTATATAAATGTTGAATAACTACGGTGTACCCCTAAAACTAAAGTAATATTGTATGTTTACTATTTTAATAAAAATCTTATATATATATGTATCTATATATATGTGTGTATATGTGTGTGTGTATATATATATATATACACATATACATATATATATATAAATTCTACACCCATGTTTGGTATTATTGGTAGCATTGTTTTATTAAACGTATTATCACAATGCATCTCGAAAGTCTTCACCAAAATTTGATTTTTAAAAGAGCTTTTTAAAAATGAATTCTGAAGTTCATAAGCAGAATATGCAGGAAAAGAAACTATTTCATCTAGCTTTTTCTTTGAACTTGGATATGTAATTATGGAAGTGAAGCATATAGTCACATTCATGTACAGTGTTTTGCTCTCTACCCTTCTGTTTTGTGGTCCTGAATGGAGAATCAAAAGAGATCAAGAGTCAAGGTTTTTGTTGCTGTTAAACCCAAGTAGGTTCATTAATCTTTTGTAAACTAACAGACAAGTATATGTACCTCTTTATAAACTTAAATAGTGTATTGTGCTTTTGTGTATTAAGGTGTCGTTTTAAACATCACTTCCTCAAGTAAACTTTGCCTGACCACCTAATCTAAAGTAAGCCCCATTACCCTGTTTTATTTATCATAGCACTGGTAGCTTTCTGGTATTTATTTACTTGTTTATTGACTAGCTCCTCTTTAAAAAGTAGATTCCACAATCAAAACTAAAATTGATAGGACCAAGAACTGTGCCAGGCATGTAAGTTCTCAATAAATACCAGGGTGCTGAAAAAATGTACACAACCGGACGCTTTGGTCAATGTTGATCAAGCAGTAGTTTGCCATAATCAGAAGTGTCCGGACACTGATGGTAACCACTTTGAGCACCTCATGTAATTGCAGAAGTCACACATGACTTGTATTCATTGTTTCTTACGGGTATATATTGAGTATTACAATCTTCATAGTTTTTTTTCCTTTCAAAAAATGTGTATATATTCTTTGGTACCCTCTGTATTTACTGAATGAAAGAATAAACTTATGTTTTTCTAAAAAAAAAAAAAAAAAAATCTCTATGAACTTGAGCATATATTGGATAACTTGGTAACCATTTTTAATTAAATGTTTACAAAACATTACATGAATTCCAATTATTTCTAGAATTATATGAACACTCTCCAACCAGTCGCTCCTCCCTTTCTTTCTTTCCTTATTTCAATGTAAGATATTCTTAAATGTGGCAAACTGCAGACATTTGGGGGAGGGTTGTACTTATTTCAATAATTGAACACACACCAAACAGATAAAATTTAAATTGCCTTCAAACAGGAAATACTGAGAGACTGTTTCCAGATGTAAATTAATCCATGGGTGACACCTGCTTATTCCTTCCACCAGTTTCAAAATTGGTGCCTTGGCTTGCCATTCTCCACTCTCTACACTCTTTTCTTAGCAAACTCCACATAATATACCATACTCGTATGACTTTAATCCAATCACAAATCTCCATTGATGCCCTCCCAAACGAATCACATGCTTATGTCTGCACTTTCTATTTAGCTATCTAACACTGCAATGTCAACACTTTCAAAATGAGTCGGTCATTTTTCCTCCCATCCCACTTCCTTCTTCTAGCCACTAAGGCCACTAAAGTCACTACAATTTAGAACTTTTGAGTCAAAACAAATCATACATGATTCTTTTAAAATGTCTCTAAATATGTCTTCTCTTCTCCATTCCCAATGTCAGGTTCCATTACCTTCTCAGATTACTACAACAGTCTCCAACTGGTTTCCCTATTTTTATAGTAGGCCCATTTGGCACACTTGAATGTTGATGACAGTGAAGACTTCTTTAAATATAACTTTCCTCATTTTGTTTATCTGGTTAATTTTGCCTCATAAACACCTCTCTAATCTATTTGCCTCTCTCCATTTTCACTACAAACACCCTGGTCCAAACCATCATCATCTCTCAACTATTACCTCAGCTTCATAACTGGTTTCCCTCCCCCACTATTGCCTTCCTCCAATCTATATTGCAGTCAGAATCATCTTTTAAAAATGTAAATCCAAACATGGCACTCCCTTGCTTAAAATCATTCAGAGGCTTTTCATAACACATAGTTCAAAGACCAAAACCCTACAAAGTCTACAGGATCTGGTCCATCTATTTCTCTGAGCTCAACATAGACCATCCTATCTTGTTTTCTGTAGATTTCTGTAGTATAGTCACACTGATCTTGAAGTTCCTCAAACATGGCAGGCTTCCTCCTGCCTATAGGCCTTGACATGTGTTGTCTCCTCTGCCTATGAAGTTCTGCCTACCCCCCATCCCCTTTGCTCAGTCATCTCCTCTAGTTCAACTCAAACATTTTTTCTTAAAGCAAGCTTCCCTAACACTGCCCCCTGTCCAAGACTAGTTATTCCCTCTCATGATACCCTGTACTTCCCCTTTGCAGAACTAATCATAATTCAATAGTCAATTGTGCAAATAATTATTTAAAGCCTAGCTTTCCTGTTAGAATACTATTTCATGAGGTTGGGCAAGAACTGGATTTGATTCACTCCCAGTGCTTGACACAGTACTTTGCACATAGTAGATGCTCAGTAAATATTTGTTGAATAGATCAAAGAAGAAACTCAACATAACTACCCATAATTTCCATCATCGTGTCTATCTCTAATGGCCAAGTTTTAAGAATATAAATAATCTGGCTTTATCCCAGCTATCCACAAATATTAATGACCATTACTGAATCTGAGGCTCTTCTCCATTCTTACTCTCAAAAACATGTTCTGTTCATTCATGCATCCAGGTCATCATCAATCATTTTGTTTTTCTGGCCCAGAATGCTCTCCCCTCTATCTGTCTTAATTTTATAACTTTTTCAAAGCTCAAATTCAAAGCTGTAAATATTATTTTCTCTACTAATTCTTCCTTGGCTATTCACACTGATTTATATTTACTGTATATTCCTATATTATTATTAATAAGCATCCCACAATTCAACATTATCTTACATTATTCATGAACTGTTAGAGTTAATAATCTAGTCTCCTCAATCAGATCTTCGGTTTCTTAAAGGTAGCATCATTTCTTATATTTTTCCTAAGTCCTCTTCCAAAGCTCCCTATCTCTACATCTCCCAAGCCTACACTCTCAAACATATAAATAGTCCCTAGAACTCTATACTCTTATAAGGTATTCAGTAAATACTTAGTTGCTAATAGATTTATATTGGCCCAGAAATTCTTAATTGATTTCTTTAGATGTACTTTTAATATAGTAAATAGTATGGCCACTTATATAGAGGAGGCTTCTTTTCTAATTAAAAGCCAAAAGCATAAAAAAGTGACCCAGATAAAATATATAATCTGAATTCCCTGCTTTGCTTCATGCTAAGGTCTGTTGACAATATCAGTGTGGATTCAGATTTTACCAGATTCAGGAGTCAGTCATGATGTTCAGGCAGAATACTTGGCAGCCTATTATATCTCTCAGAGCATCATTTGGTGCCTATTTTTGCACCAAGACAGAATCCACTACAGCTTCCAAAAATGTATTCATAGGGGGGTGGCCAATTAGCTCAGTTGGTTAGAGCGTGGTGCTAATAACACCAAGGTTGCCGGTTGGATTCCCACATGGGCCACTGTGAGCTGCACCCTCCTTAAAAAAAAAAAATGTATTCATAGACAAAAATAGCACCTTAATAATGTGAGTTAATGGAGTCAACGAAATACTTAACCCTAGTCCCAAATCAAGAATATTCTTTCTCAATGGCACATAAATAGGAAAGGGCTACACTTTTTGATGACTCGTTCGTCTAACTAACTGGTCTTGTAAATGTGTTTGCTTGTTGCTTATGAACTCAACAACCTACTGCTGGTTATTTTCTAAGAACTTTAGAATCTTATTGGTGGGAACATAAAAGCCCCATTAAACATTTGATTGATTTGAGTTTCTCATCTTACATTTGTTACTTTCAACCCATGTTGTACAAAAATATGAAAAGACAAATTTTCACTGTTGATACCAAATCAGATATTCCAATTTCTGCTCAAAAATATAATCAGTAACTTAAATTCTCATGTAGGTTAGACACTCAGGTTAATTTTTAAGTCATAGGAGCAGTGTTTAGAAACATAAACTATATCTTTATTCATAATTCCCTTGTATTCTAAGGAAACTAATAGAGCTTTCAAAAATGGTCCTGATTTAATTGAGAAGCTTAGGCTCCAGGAAGGCTCCAATTCACATTTATTTTTTTTCTACCATTAGTTAAAATTGTAAGCGTTTCAGGCCAATTATAAGAGCATGCTTTTATGAATTGGATATTTTAATCAAAGTATAATAAAAATATCAAGAACACTTGCAAAATACTTTTGTTTGGAATACATTGTTAATAACTCCGTGTTCTATGATACAGTTCCCATGTGTCCAGTTAACTTGGCCTTGTTCTATGAACCACCGACTATTCCCTACATCAAGGATAAGATCTCAAATATATATACACAATTCTCCTAGAAATGGACTTTAAAATCTAGCTTAGAAGTTGCTTGCAGTCATCACTCACCCCCAAACCAAACAATGGTCTGCCTCTTTTTACTCTGTGTAGGAAGGGTGATCTCCTCAACATAGCTGGGCAGCTTCAATAGGGCTCCCATGTTGGGGAAACCAACCCATCAATGTGAATCAATCCCTTAGATCCATATCGCAAAATCTATCTCAGAAAAATCAATGTCATATTTAAATTTATTCATCCTTTCATCAACAAATAATCATTGAGTATCTACTATGTGTCCAGCGCTGTTCTAGGTGCAGGATATTCAGCAGTGAACAAGACAGGTAAGTTCCTTACTCTACAAACCTTGTATTCTGAGTGTCTCTGCAGGTGGTGAGAGGGGTGGGCATAATAAACAAATAAAGAATAATACTGGTTACTAGGAGGATAAAATTAGAAATTGAAGTAAAAAAAATTCAAATTGAAGAACATGCCATATAAAAGGCACATCGGGAGCACATTTTCCTTACTCAGTGGACTACATCCATATACTTCATTATTTAAGTAGACTGACAGATAAATAGATAGATAAGCTACACAGATATAGAATCATATCTACATATTGAATCCACACAATCTAAATATCCCCTGGTACTCACTGGCCCACAGTGAACAAAGGAAATAGTATCACACTTTCAAAATAATAGATTACTCATAAAAATGAAATTTTACATGCTTAATGTAGGCAATTTTCATTATAGATGCTTTATAACCCAATTACTAAAGATAATTAATAAACAGAATCAATAAATGTTCTAAATGAAAATTTTAAAATATTTACTCATCAATTTCACTTGAGAACATATATATATATAAATATATATATATATATATATATATATATATATATATATATATATTTATATATATATACTACTTACTCATCTGCCCTGAACTTTAACTATGCAAATTCCATAGTTAAAATTCCCTGTATAAATAGATACATATAAAGGAAAATAGTCCAGTGAGTATAATTATTTATAAGAAACAGCAAATTTTACATAACTGTCCTATTTCTATTTTCTATATGGTTTATATATATTCTAAAAGGTATTAAGAATTACCTGTTTTTCTGGCCAATTGTCTATTCACACAAATGTGGTAGATAATATAAACTTCAAAAAATAATTTATTACTGTCATATCAAATATCAATTCACATTCCAAAAGAGAATGTTGTATTTCAAAATGCACTAGTGAAGCCCACTTTTACTGTTAATGCTTCCATACACATTGTATACATGGCTTCCTAAATACGCCACTGTATTATAAAAATATATCCTCTTAAAGACATTTAAATTGGCTAACACGCTTTTTAAGAAGCATACAATTAATTTATGATCATGACAGGTATGTGTAGACTAGAGAATTAATGAAAAGCAAAGCATCTTAAACTAACAGGTTTTTAATATTATTAATTTGATTTTTCAAGAAATATATGTCACTTATTTTCAAAATGGAATGATAGCAATACCTGCTAGAGTCTATCAATTGTATTTATAATAAGATACTCATAACTTTCAAATACAGCTTTTACTAGTCATCACTTGTCATTAAATGTAACTATATTTGAGAGCAATCTAATAATAGCCTTTAATTAAACCAAGGACTGTTAGAGGGTTTCCGTTGCCCTTTGAAGTTCTTAATTATTACTTGTATCCAGCCTTTTATGGTACACTTAAAGTTAAATTAAATAATTTAAATATACCTTGAAGAGAAATATCAAGAATTTTTCCTGTATTAATTAAATCTCTGAATTTCAGAATTTGAAAATAATAACGTTTTTATTTTTTTCATGGACAAATGGTAAAATGCTCGCTATATTTAACAACAACAAAAAAATGGTAGCTTTTTATGGGACTAATCGCTAAGCAGATGCATGTAAATGAGCTATTTTCTATGCATGGCTTCCAAAAGTGCTAATTAAATAGTTGGTATTCAAGGCAATGCTCGCTCATTGTTTAGTGACACACAAATCCAGCGATGTGTGCCAGCAGACATTTTAAGTTGAATGTTTTCTCCTCTACGGCCTTTGTCATGAAATGGTGGCACCATGATGAGAACACTAGTGTAAGCAAAACATTGAAATATGCTTTAATAATGTTTTAACCATGTAGTGACAGTAGTCTAGTTTTCTAATGAATTTTTAATTTCTTTTTTCTTATAAGGGTGGTATGAGTTATCGCTGATGCATATTAAATCATATACATGAGTCATTTTCTCTAAATTTGCATAAAATGGCTAAATGCTAATGCACCAAATGGAGCTTACTATATGTAGTACAGCAAATATTCCCTTGAAGATTTTCTGCAATCAATCTCCTGTATTTCATTAGCAACCAGATAAGGTGTGGTCTGCAGGATAAAAAAGAAAAGTATGTAGCTCATGAACTTATGAGACTACAGATGATTTCTACATGGTGATTAGAGTGGATTCTGCAATTAGAATTTACGTAGGTAAAATAAACACGCGCCTCCTTTAAAGGCACAGTGCAACAAGAATTCTAAATACAGCCTTGCAATGTTAAACAATGAAAAGGCACATTTCAATTACTGTGAATTTCTATAGCTATAATTAAATGAAGAAAAGCCATTCTTTAAATTTAGTATCACTTGATTGCATAACCCTTACTCAAATTTTGTAACTCGATTACAATTTCCCTACTATGTTTATAAGAGAAATTTTTAAAATAACCATGAGTGAAATGGTGTTTGCTAACTTTCCCTTTTTTCCTTATCAAGTAATGGTGAGGAATATTCTACACTAATGTTTAACATTTAAACATGGTTTCTTCTGTAACCAAAATACCCTTACTGAACTAGCATTAAGATCACATGGCACAAAAATTGCATCAGGATGATAGTATGTATTATTGGGCAAAACAGAGATGTTTCCTTGAATGATAAACTTGCTGCTTACTCTACTCATCAACCTTTTTCTCATCTCTTCATATTTTCACCATCTGGAATATTTTTTAACCTGATACAAAAAAAAAATTGGGGAAGGGAATGACTATTTAAAAATAAATGTATTCTTTACCCTACAGTTATTTTGAATTAGTTTTGATAAATAATTAAGGAATGCATAATATATTATTTAGATGCCATGGTCTTAAGAATCTGAGTGGTATTTCAAGTACAATTATAGTCATTTATTTATCAGAAGAAAATTTACATAATCACACTTCAAAATCCAGTGGACTGGAGAGATATCAGAAAGACACCCACGAATGTGGTAATGACTCTAAGCATTAGATTAAGTTAATAATGTACTGATGCACATGATATTCGAACATCTAGCACTGCAATATTTGATCACTTAAAATGATAAAAGCATAAATATTTTTCCCTTTTCAAACTGCATTTTATACAGAAGGGCTCTTTATAGTATAAAACGCAATTTGAAAAATCAAAATTGAACTAGACAATCTCTACTAAAGTGGAGCTAGTTAAGTTTAACTTAAAGCCAATTTTTTATTTCCATTGGCTAAGAAAATAATTCTGTCTTAATAATAATTATTGGTTAACAAAAAATATTGTTCACTTAATATATGTTGAATTGACAATATAGACCTTAAGGCTAAAGTCCAGAAAAATGACCAAAATTCAAGTCCTCTCTCCTGTCAGTGAGCACAGCATGCAAATGCAGGGATTACCTATTGGAAAGGTAACACATTTTCTGTTAGCTCAGTCATGCTATGGATTCTTCCTTAGCAGTTAGTCCATCTGAGACAAATTTGGCAGAAATATATGCAGTATTTGTACTGTCCTGTTTGAATCACTGGAATCCCCTGTCATATCTGCAAACTCAGATTTTAGACTATAATTAAGCATGAGTCTTCAGTGTGAAAAATGTAAGTTATTGGGCAATTTGTAACTTTATTTGGGGACAGTTAAACTTTCTATTTGTTATATTAATCTAAGTACCTACAAATTGTCTTAAGAGTTACTTTATAAAACAATGCAAATATAAATTCATCAATTAATTCCTATTTCCTTGCTATTTAGGTATTTTCACTACTAGAATCACTCAAGAAGTATATACTACAAACTCTATAGATGAAGACCTATCAAATTATTTTTCTTCCATTCTTTGCAAACTCACTTGCCATGAATTAGTCATGGTAATAACTTCATATTTAAAGCTCCTAACAGTTTTCAAGCTATTCCACAGACTGTAAAATATCCTCAACTTCAGATTCCTATCGGCCAATGCTAAGTTAATTTTGTGTATAGATCATATATTTCAAGGATAACTCAATACATTAAAATCATATATATTGAGCAGTTACTATGTATAAACTATGTGCTTTCTGAAAATAAGGCCTAAAATCCATTATTTGAATTTCGCTCAAAGACAGTTAAATTCATGAAACAGTTTCAGGTACCTTCATAATTCTCACTGAATTAAAAATAAGGTCTAAGTACACTTCCATTATTACTATACAAGAGCTCTAGCCCTGACAGGAAGTAAGTCCATGGGTTCTGAATTTCAATGATATTAAATCTATTGTCTTCATGAAGGCATTACCTCCAAATAAATTATAGGAACTTTTTTTTCATTAGACCAGGGTTGATAAATACATAAACTAATTATAATCTAATATATTTATTCAGTGAAAATATTTCTTAATACTTGTTAGAAATTCTTCCAGTAAATTTCACTCATATCTATCTATATATGGGTGTACAGTTATAGATGTATAGATTTTTTTTCCCCAAAAGACAAAGATTTAAGAAACGTCTGGGTAGTAATCTGCAAATCATTTTTTGTGGACTGATTCAGAGGAAGTGTTTATGTACTTATTTATTTTTGGTATACATCCCTTTTTCGAAGTGGTTCATTTACAGGTTTTCACCAGTCATTAAAGTGATTAACATTTATAATTATTTCCCATCTCCCACTAGCAATTAATGATATAAGACAAACATTTTAACCTTGTCAAGTCCAAATTTAAAACTTAACTCCAAGAGCCAGGTTGCAGTTAAAAGTCTTCTCATAGCTTGTTTTCCCAGGGCCAGTAACTATTAAAAGAAACTCAGAAAACACAAGAAATCCTTCAGACTGCTATTTAGCGACTGTACGAAATGAATATTGTTAGCTGAGTGTTTTAATAAGGCAGCATTTTCAAAGCATTTTCCTAAGACTATTTCCAATTGACCCTGTCATAAAGTAGTTCCAAACTGCCTTAAAACAGTAATCAGTTTGAAACCAGTGAGCAAGCCTATGACAGGACGTTGTTAATAATGTGCTTCGGATATTTACCTGCGAAATACTGAGCTGAACTACTTTTGTAAAAGAACAATTGAAAGTAAACGGCCTTTGTAATGCAAATCGATACAGTTACAAAAGCCACCACCTTTGGACTCCCATAACTTCACCTGAGTTTGCAACAGACCTATCACTAAAGCACAGCCCATGAGTTGTGGCACGTCCATGTCTACTCAGGAACGAGTGACCATCACCCAAAAGGAACACTAGACGTCTCCTCCTGTTTCCGAATTCCTTGCGCTCCTCCAAGATTCCTCTTTCCCAGCCTTTCCCGAGGGCCGCAGATCCGGACCTGCACTGGGCTAGGTGGATTTAGACCGGTTAGAGTTAAGATGGTATCATTAGCTGCGCACAGCGTGACTTCCCACTAATCCTCTCTGCAACTTACAACAAGTTTAAATGTCCATGCATGATGTTATTAACTGGCTTTAGTAAGTGCTTAAGACCGAGATCTCTTTTTAATGCAATCTCTGAACAAGTTCTACTGTATCCACCCAACAAGATTAATATTTCCAGCTAATCTGATTGGGGGAAGATGCACCCTGAGTCCCTAGTGGGCAGTGGGGGTGGAGGTGTTAGCTGATTCAGCGAAGGGCCCAGAGTGGAATGCGCTCACCAACCGCGGCTCTGGATTCACAAAACTTCCTCCCCCAAGAACTTCCCCGCGAAGCGGGAGAGGGGTGATGGTGGGGTCTTTTCAGTTAGCAGTTTTTCACTGGGTTAAAAAAAATAGGAGGGGGACACACAATATCTTTATCAACGATATTGATCATACTCAGAGAGGATGCCTGGGCAGAACTACAGAAACTGAGTGCCAGCAAAAGAAAGCCCCTTAATCACAAGTTGCCTGCTAGACTGAGGAAGGGGCCCTAGGATGCCTGCCTCCAGGGGATGTCCTGGCGTGACTGAACTCCGACGTCACCCTCATCCACAAGCCCAACTCAATGATTCAGAAGCAACCGTAGTCCCGAGCTGGCGAGAGGCTGGACCTAGATGGCTGTTGAGGGGTCGAAGGGCAGGGAAATAAAAAAATAAAAAAATAAAAAAACAGAAGAGCCCTCGCGGACGCAACTTAGCATACCAGGCAGAGCGAGGCTGGCGGCCCCACGCTGCGGGGTCCAGCAGCGCCCGCGCCCAGAGGTCGCGGGGCGGTGGAGGGTCAGCGCCGGTATTTGAGCTCGCGGGATCTTGGGAGGCCTCCCAGCCTGCTACTCGGGCCGTAGCGCGCCCCCGGCCGCCCTATCGCGCGCCAGTCCGGAGCGCGCGCCAGCCCCGGGAGCGCGCGCGCCGGCGCACCAACACCGGTAGTTCCAGCAGCTCCGGCCGCCGGTCTCCAGGGAAACACCAATCAGACGCCCGCTTTCTGGAAAGGGCTGCGAGCCACCACAGCTGCTGGAGGATTCCGGCTGTTGGCGGTCACAGGGAAGCGTCGTGCTGCCCGGTCGCTGACCGGCCGCCTTCGCCGCTGCCACTGCCTAGCCCAGCTACTTCTGCAGCCAGTCACGGAGTCGGCTGTCTCCTCTGCACCGCCCACGCCAAGCATCTTGCAATGCGGCTGCTAAGCCTGGCTATTTTTAGATCTCAAGAAAACGTTGTGCCAGAGCTCAGCTAAAACCCAGTCAAACCACCAAACACAGGGATGTGCTTCTCTTTGAACAAATATGGCTCAGATCTCCATATTTCCCTGAATAAAGTCTACTATCTTCACTTTTTAAAGTCCTACCTGCGGTGGTCTAACAGTTGGCTGCAAAACGGAAAGCCACACTCTCCCACCTCAAAGAGGTCATCACCTTTCTAAGGACGTGCACTAACTCGCGGCCCTGAGTGAAGACAGGCAGATATTCCTTAGCAGCAGTCATAGCTACATTCTTTTCATTTCCATTCACCATCTTTAGAATTAATTCCACAATTAAGTCCAACATTTCCCAGAAGGGAATGGAGGTTTCTGCTGATTTCTGTACTAGGTTAAGTTGTGTTATGATACCAATGATCACACAAACAGGATAACAAAGCCATCCATTAAAATCTGGAGACACTGAAGAACTACCTCACATGCCCCATCGCTGTAGGACCTGTTTAACTGTCCGAAGTACTAGTGTTAAAACAACTGATCAGTATTATAGCTGTCTTTTTACTCAATAACTTCTAAAGGACACCTTGTCTCTTGTTGCCCATCTCACCACACCCCCCCCCAACACCCATCCAAATGCAACATATTAGGGTGTGTTTTACTTAATCTAACTAATTAGGGGAAAGCTAATTCATAGAAAGACAAAGCAGGAAAAGGATATCAATATTCTTAAGCTACAGTGGTATTTCCAGAGATACAGATCCATAGAAAAAACTAGACAGTTATACTATCTGTATTTCTTTCATATATTTTCTAGCCTATTAGAAAATAAAATCTTTGGCTTCATCTTTCCATTTTAAAAAAGTCAAAACCTTAGAATGCTAAACTGTCTTGAACTGTTTATACCTTATGTAGTCTATGAATAGGAAGAACATTTGCGAACTTGAAATATACTCATCCTTATCTATTACTTATTATTTAAGTGGTTTCTTAATTTTCATCAGAAACTACACATAATCAAATTAGAATTTCCTATTTTTCCAAATAAGGAAGTCATTTTAATTTAAAAAATAAACACAGATCACCAATAGTAGAAATTTAGTGTTTAAAAAGACTTGAAAGCCACTTTGGGAAAAGACTTCATTTTGAATGTAAATAATGCATTTATCTCATTACTGTGCACATTAATGGTAACTTCACTAGGGGCCTGATACTGTGAGTATGTCCATTCACAACCTGCAAGGATACTGCAGAGGTTTTCCTACATATCTTATTTACCTGTATTCAATTTCCATTTTTGTTATTTTGGATTTTTCTGTATGACTGTATTTTTCTTAGATCCTTTATAATTCCATTATTGAGTGACTTTTCATTGTTAATTTTCTTGTATAAAGTAGGACAAGGAAAATAAGTTGGTTATATCTTTATATTTACTTTTACAGGTGTCATTTTATCGGCCTATTTCTAAGTATTTCATGAAAAGATTCTAGATGTCAAAACCTGCAGTTAACGTTCCTGTTTAGAAATACACAAAATAATACCTTTGACGTTGGCAACTCAGATGTATTATTCAGCAAAACAGCAATTACTCATTGTTTTGCACTTACATATTAAGAACTATGCGACACTTGGTGACACAATAACAAAATTGCAAAGTCAATTATATTTAAAATAGACATCCTAATAAAACATACAACCAACTCCTTTTACTTTTTGAACTGTTTTGTTTCCTTTTTCTGACTGTTTATAGTCAAATAGATTGTGTGAATGTTAAACCTAAGCATAACAACCGATTCACACACATAATGAGAAAAGAAAAGTTAGAAAATGGGGAGGAGTGTAATATAAAGGGAGGTGTATTTGTGAGGGCAGCAGAATCCACCTAGCAAGGTGCCAGAACCTTGTATATTTTTAGAAATGTACATCTACGATATTCTTCGCAATGTCAATCATAGTAGCAAACTTTGAAAGAGCAGTGTCTGCCAAAATTTAAAGCAAAAATTAAGCTAGATTCGTATTCAGTAATTGAATAGATTCATATTAAAAAATTAAGCTAGATTCAATAATTCTAAGGAGCACTAAAGTAATACAACTCAAGTAGAGTCTCTTTATACTTAAGAAGGAAGAGTTTCAGGTGGGAGTAGGTGTTTGTTCTATTCTATTTTAATTGGACAAGAAGCATTTTTGTAACTTGAACTTGCCAGTAATGAATTCCACTCTTCAACCCAACCTGTAGCCTGAATTGAAGTTCCCATCAGGAAATTAAAATGTTTGGATAAAATAACTTCTAAATAAACTCTATTTCTTTTTGCTTCTTTTTGTATTTTCTGCAATGTAGCCCTTCGCAATGATATTAGTTCTAGTGTGGGAAAATATTATAATTGAGATCTGGTAAGTTATTTGCAGACTTCAAGTTTTTCTTTACACTGTGCTGACATTTAGTACAGCCCTGGTGAGGAAAACAATACTACCATTCATAGCTCTAGACGTAGATTTCAATCGACTTAAGCGGGCACAATGAAACTTGGTCATTCACTGGTTACCCATATTGTGTTCTCAAATTTTCTCTCAGCAAAAGTATAATGACTCAGTATTGTATGGTTGCATAGACAAGGGCTCTGAACAAGAGACACTAGTTTTGTCTGACGGTGTGAGAAAGTCGTGAAGGGATCTTTTCTTCCAGATGGTGTTAAATTCAGCTGCCTTTTTAACATTGGCCTTGCACAAGCAATCTGCTGCTCCCCTTTCACAAAGACTGTGCTTGGTTCCCACTAGTTAACATGCATACTCACGCAACCTGCAACTTCACTCCAACTGTTTTACAATGCAGTGGTATGCTAAATAAACTTGATCCGGTTTCTGCCAATGTTAAAACTAGCTTTCAAAGAACTACTTAACTGATATTTACACTTCTTTTGACTTAAATGTACATGCCTTTGGAATATTTCAGATTTCAAAGAAATATCACCTTATTATAAGGTCATTGTAGAGATTACCTCAGACACCCTTCAGACCCATGCTCAGATACAGTCTCTCTCTTAAACACACACAAATAAAACAAAATGTCAAAAGTTTGATGCGCAATAGAAAAAAAATTGGGACATGTTGCAGCAAGAGCAGTGGAACAGCAAAAAATAAAATGAAAATAATAACATTGAAATGTATTTTTATTGATCAATACGTCATGTAACATTAGTATGATACAAAGCAAGTTTGATATGACAATGGCAAACACATAATTATAATATTGTTTATTTTCCTTAGATGCTATTTTTAACATATTTACATAAAAGACCGAGATGTAGGCAAAAGCTTCAGTAATTTGACTCCATTGAGTGCTTTCAGTAAACAATAGGTTTCCCCAGCAAACATCTTATTGCCTTAATTGAACCTCCTTGAGAAAGAAAACCACACACTTTGTAATGTAAATGTTAATTGTAGTAGACAATGGGTCTAGGTAAATAGCACCCCTGGACATGAAGTAAATGAAAGGAATACAGGCACTTAACAATAAAAGGTTGTTTGCACAAACAGTGCTTCAAATGTAAATAAACAAGGGTCTTCTCAACGGTCACTACAGTAGTAAAACTTTGGCACGTGTTCAGCAGCCAAATTGAGAATTTACTTTAATAAAGTCTCTCAGAGTTTCTAACTGAAACCATCAATGGTTTTATAGGCTTCTCCAGTTTGAAGTCATAAAAGGAGTTGGAAACGTGTACTGCTTTTGAAGAAAAAAAATGTATATTTGGGATTTTCAGTAATCTAGGCCACATGGAAGGTAACAGGCCATTTTGGGCATTTTTCTTATTGCAATGCTTGTATTTATGTTTAAGTACCTATGCAAATGTTTTCTTAGTGACACTGGGAAACTGTGAGGACTTTTATGAAAAGATTACTGTGGGGACCTTCAAAGAGCCAGAGTTTCTGCTAAGCATAGTCACTTTTAGATTAAATAAAAATGGCTGTTTAGAACACCTCTAGCCGGGACTATACCAAAACAACCTTTTACCGTACTGTTATTGTAATCAACTTTCCATAGGTTGACGGTTTTATAGTTTTACTGCCAGTGTGTCTACTAGAAAAATTAGGGCAAGTTCCTAGGTATGTTAAGAGGTAAACAGGCTGATGAGGTGATGATAATGTCTGTTATATAGAGATATGAATTTTTAAATATAACTCACCCAAAACAAAAGCCAAAAGGTGGTCACAAGGCCAAAAGTATGTACTGAGAATTTGACTTGAGGTGCAGGCAGTAAATGGGAATCTTGGAACTGCTTTCTACTAGCTTTCCTTAAATATTGAAAATCTCAGTCAGAGAAGGGACCCAAACTTAATTATGGCCAGATTAAACAGAGGTTATAAAATTAACAGAAACAGACAGTATGCAGCAGCTACAGACCAGTTGGTGCTGCTATTTGGGAAGCTGCAGATGGCTGTGGGTGGGAAATGCCTCTACTTTCTTAAGCGATGGAGATGAGTATGGTGTGTGCACTTGATGTTTTTTTCATACCCTCACCCCCCAACAGGGCTGTCTGTCATAGGCTGCCGGGCCCGCTTTACCACTTGCCCCCCGAGCGTGGGAATCGGAGCGTCCTGCCGTTCACATCTCCTGCATTCCGTTTAGCGGAATCAATTAGGCAAGACAGACCCTCAGATTCCCCACCCCCTTCCCATTTTTGTCAGGTCTATATACGTCCTAATTATTTCAGTTTGGGATGCCAGAGCTGTTTCCTGGATAGACCTGATCATCCTTAAACAAAAAGAGAGGAGGCGCACACGTGGGTTGTGGCGTAAATGTCACTTTCATTTCCAATGCTAGGCGCAGAGTAAGACAGAACATTTTTTTAACACTTTGACAAGAGGGGAGGCGATCTCGTCTCCATCATGTCTTTCTGCTTCAGTAGCTTCCTCAAGGAAACCCTCTTGGAACAGAGAAGCATCTGTCCTTGTATTTTGAATAGAAGAATAAAAATCAGCCTTTGCTTTTTTTTTTTTTTTTTTTGCATTTTCCCTCCTAGCTCTATGTCCTCAGTAGATACAAATTATTAACCTTCCAATATAAACTTTTCTGAGAGTCTAATTTCATATCATTTGACATACACCCCCAAATACATGTGGTTTCCAAGCATAATCTTAATATTTTTTCAGGGAAGAGCCTCAGAACACCCTGAGTCTACATATTATGGAATCATTTTTTTAAAACTAGGTACCAGTCATCTCTACAACAGCTTTCTAAAAAAAAAAAAAAAAAAAAAATCCTCCTCATATTTAAACTTTTGTCTTAAAGTATGTAGGACAAACTGCACATGCCTCTTTACTCATTAGCACTACACAATCCTCCTTTGCAGCTTTAACAACCACTCTCGAGGAATCTGGCACCTTTATATTTTGGTATATGTACGTCACTTAATTTCTTCTAATCCCATCTTTAATCACAAGGAAAACAAAAACAAAAACAAAGTTAGATTCAATAAGTATTCCTGACCTTTCTGGTTTTTACTGTCTCTTGGTTGTAGTCTTTCATTTTCACACGCTCCCCGGCGATCTTGAAGGAGTTTTTACTTTCGGTTATCTAGCTTTATGAAGACCAATACACTCATACAGCTAGATAACCAAAGATAACAACTCGCTTCCCTCACACGCCTCTGTCTTCCTCTGGCCAGAGTCCAGATGCCGAAGTTTCTGGCAGTCCCGAAGGGTAGTCCTCTCGGACACTTGGCCGCGTTTAAGATTCCTCCTTGTATGTAAATATGACCTGGTTTCTGCTTGTGTGCGGCTAAAACATCCAAACGAGATCTGTGGCTTTCAAAGTTTATTCCGAACTTTTCTTTTCCTTCCAGCAAGTAATCTCCGGCAGCGTTAGCAAACAATTCATCTATTAATATCAGAAAATAAAACCAGCTATTAAGGTGCAGCAAGCGGTTACGACCCAGTAGCAGCATCCGTCCCTTCAGAGGCCTCTATTTGCATTGTAAATTGCTTCTTTCTCACGCAAGACTCTTTAGCCTCCCTCTATAGAGATGTATAAAAAAGCCAAAGGCAATTTCCAGCGCAGGTTAAGGAGGACGGAAAAAACAAAACAAAACAAAACATCCCATGCTATAGAAGTGACAGCTGATTCAGGGATCTGCTCCTGATCCTTTTGGGTTAGGCACCATGAGCTTTTTACCAAGCGGTGGCAGCTTGATTGCACATTATCTTGTGTGTGTGTGTTTTGGGGGGAAGATCCTCGATTTTCACAGGGCTTCTAGGCTGGGGAGGAGAAGAAGCCGTCTTGCTGGCATGCTGCTGCCCCCGGTCTGAAAGAAGGAGAAAAGGGCCATCATTGGAGGGGCTTTCACTGCCAAATTGCGGACCAGCCCGGCAAGGTCAAAGGTTCGAGACCGCAGGAGACCAAGGTAATGATGATGTCATGAGAAATCTCAAGTACATGGTTATTGATATGCATCAGTGATCAGCCAACTGCCCCAAGCCTGCAGCCCGGGCAGCGGCAGCGGCAGCGGCAGCCGCAGCATTGCAACAAGCCCTATTTTCTCAATCAACATCTCTTCCGCTAGCACTACGGACTGCTCCTGGAAAAGCAACCCGCGGCCTTTTACCTCCTTGGTGCTAGTGTAGATCGCTCTAATATCCAAAGACTGGAAGAAATCTCTCTCTAAGGACAGATAAAAGCATTTCAGATCTGGGGAACGTCTTTGCCTGAATTTCTCTTCTGGCAGATTGCATGGGCAGGCAGATGAAAGGCACTTTGCTGTTGCTTAAAGCAGGGCCTTGCTTTCTGGGGCTGGAATCAGCTCTGTATTACGCAGTGAGTCGATGTGTGATTACATTGACAATTTGCTCTGGTGGTGTGTTTTTAATGGCTTCACAGCTCAGACATGTTTTCTATCTGTGTACCATGGCGATAGGGCAGCGTATTTTGTTCTGTAAGTTCAAAATGAATGTCCTAAGCAAGCCGACTTCATCCTGGTTTTTTAAAAATGACTCTCTCAACAGGGGGTGTGCCATAGAATGAAGCACAGGTAAACACTGCTGCAACAGTTTCTAATGTTGTACACAACTCTGCTGTAATAAAAATGCTGCACCTTTGTCTATAGTTTCACACATCAATTTTCATACAGAAGGTCAAAATATATGAGTTTTTCTTATGAAATTATGAAAATCGTATTGCTATCACATGGAAAAGACAGGTAAAACACCTGGATGTTAATAGCATAACTCTACCCCCACCCCCCCTTCCCCATACCCACCCTTCTTCTATTTAGAGGGGAATATTGTTTAATTAGTTAGCCTCATTCCTTTTCTTAGGACTTTTCAAAGTGTGACTATGATCACTTAAAGAGCTCTTCTTCTCTTTCCTTCTTACTGAGTAATCTATGCCTAACTCATCTATAATATGTACCATTCTAATACTCAGATGCCCCTCAACATAACATCTAAGGTATAGTCCACATAAGATGCATATTCACCATGGGTGAACTTTATGGACTGTTTTCCAAAATTATGAGTTATGTTTGGTGATGTTACTATTTTTAAAATATATGCTACAAGAGAATGTCATAAATCTTCATATTCATTTCACACATCCCTAGTTTATCACAATACCCTCATTTCTATTCGTAAACTATTTTCCCCAATGACTAAAACACTTTCAGAATTAATATACACTCTTTCATAGATTCAGTAATTTATTCATTTAAGACATGAGTGTGAATATGCTTACTAGATTACATACAGAGCACATATGAAAATCCTACTGAAAGGACTGAGAAGTAAAGAAAACTAGAATTGCTAAGAAAAGCCCCCAATCAAGAGTACAAACAACAATATTACACCAATTAAATATACGATTTAATAACACGGATGCCAACTTTTCCCTAGATTTTTTATTAATTTACTTTTTTGGTAACCATTCTTGTCCTCATTATTGAGAAAACACTGTGCTATGGAAATCACTCATCTATTTTTCTTATCACATTTAGGTACAGAACTGTGATCAGAAAAGGCTATATTGGGAGATACATATATGTATATATGTATATATATGTATATATACACACATATATATGTGTATATGTATACAAACTACATGTATATATGTATGTATATATGTATATATACATATATATATACAAACTACAAATTAATTCAGAGAAACATACTCCTATAGAGTTACTGTTCCTTCTTGAACTATGAGGCCACAACATAAATTACTACTGGATAAGAATTGAACATATCACTGAAGAACATGCCAGTTTTGACATTATGTAAAACCCTAATGAGCTTTGCTGCCTTGGAAAACAGTGTATTTTGGCCTTGCTTTCGAAGACCTAGAAGCAGAATCATTAGTGAATTGGCATGTACTACATAAAGCAAGCATATGATCAGATCAATTCAATTGCTTAAGTCAAAACCCCAAGAAATGCCAGATATTTTTAGCATATCTTTTTGCTTTATATATGTCTGGGTGGGGAGTGGTGAAAGTAGAGATATGTGATGCATGTATATCTGTGTATCACCCCCATATTTGTGTGGATTTGCAAATTAATGTGGCTACATTTCCCCATTTATCAATTAAATGCATTTTAGAGCCCAAGTAATTATCAGGAAAGCCAAGACATTGAAAATTTGAGATGCTTCTACAATTAGAAGCTACAGAAGATACTGTTTTAAAATAGCATATTCGAAGGCAATGCCACATAGTCATATCAACTGACTCCAGGACTGGCCCCCATGCCTGTCACATATACTGTAGATTCATTATGAGAGCCCCCAACAGTGAAAATAGTTAACATAATGATTATGGGCAGTTTGTTCATTAACCATATAGCCAATTAAATATTTTGCTTCTCCATCATCTTCCAAGATACGAAGAAATAAAAGATATATAGCAAGGTTTAACACTGAGCACTTGATTATTTTGAATATTGCCAAGGTTCATATTATGGTTTATCATATACATTTCAAGGACTGTATTATTATCTATGATGTGAGACAAGTTGAAATAATTGTGCTCTAATGATTCCTAGCAATGTGTGCCATACATTGTTAGGAGAAACTATTAACACCTACATGTTTTTATTCCAGATACTTTTGTTTTTCAAAAAGCTATTTAAGTGAGCTACAGAATACCCTTTTTGAAATCTGCATATTGAAGGATATACTGAATTCAAATGGTTTGCCTATTCATTCTCTAATAAATTCCCATTAATGGCCAATAGGTTAGGACGTGATGGTCATGCTTGTTTTCTAATCTTTTTATAGGTCTCCAGATGGCTGAAACATGAATTGAAACATACTGGTTTTCTTAGGAATAAACAATCTGTGCTTAAGTTAAAAGTGAAAAGTTATGATGTTCCACATATTTGGATCAGAATCATGCTATTCTATAAATGCAAATACATCAGATTTGCCACTAATATTTAGAACACCTCTCTGAATCCTATTAACACTACTGCAGAGTATGTAAAAAATTGGTCTATCACCAAAATTGTTTTTAATATTGTGTGTGTATGATTGTCATGCATGTAAACTACAGTCCACTAATACAGTCAAGACTACCATTTTCTACAAAAAGCCATTTAATTTAGGGCAATCTGTATAGTTCAGGCAAGGTACTTGACTGGCTTACTTTCTAATAAAAGTCTCTTATTGTTTCTTCTGTGTTCCAAATTCTTTTTTATAGGCAGTTACAGGTTATGTTTACATTATCTGCAATATATAATTATAAAGGCTACCTATGGGAAAAAACTGCACATATGGAAACTTAGATTTTTCTGTAATTTTATCTATTGCATGAACTGGAAGATATGCAATAAATACACTACAGTCCTGCCACCCAGTAAATAATATTCTATTTTGATTTTGTGCATCACTTTGATTTTATCAAACATAAATTTTAAAATTACCTTTGGTTGGTTGGATTGTCTATTCATTTTTGCTTCTTTGTAGACTCATCTGAAAAACAGTCAAGAAAACAAATGATTACTATATATATATATATATATATATATATATATACACATATATATATATATATATACACACACATATATATATTCAGGTCTAGATTTGGCTTCATTTAAAGTATTGCAATTACAATGATTTTTTTAAATGCCAAGAGATTCCAGAAAACCTAGTACAATGTACCCTGGGCTTCAGTACCTACAGGGTTAAATATGCTAATTTGCATTTAAATGGAGACACGAAAGATAATGGGAATGCAAAATATGCAGAATCTGGAGGGGTTTGGAAATTAATTTTTTTCTTTCTTCTTTTATTTTTAGCTTGGAAGGAAGAGGGACTCGAGAAATATTACGGATTTGAACATTGTAACCTGCCATACAAAAGAGGAGGGAGAGTTATTCCATGTAAGAATTTTAAGACTGGAACAAGTTGTATTTTCTAAATGTTTGAGGGACTGAATTTCCAGGCCCTTCAAACAATGGGAATCCCTGGATAAATATCTAATCCATTAGAAAGATGCAAATAGTTTACTGTAAGGCCACAGCACGGTGAGATGTGCATTCATATCTGTGTCTCCTGATTGGCTATTTCCTCCAGTAAATCAATGAATAATGTAAAACCTGATTGCTGTAAAGTGGTGGATTTTTTATTCCTTTGCCCCATCCCCCATGACTGTATATTCAAGAAGTCTTACACTCCTGAAAATAGGTTGCTTTTCTTTTATGATTTTTTAATGCTTATTGTTATTTTGGAGTGGCAGGGTGGGGCTATTGGTTTTGCAAAATGAAAGTACTGCACTGGTTCAATTATGCTGACTATGGAGCTTGTTTCCCGGGACAGCACCCTAATTACTGATACCAAGATGAGGAAGGAGGTGGCGGGCAGAGGTGGGCATCAGGAGAGGGAGGAAACTGGATTCGACCCTCTGTTCTGGGCCCAAGGCAGCCACAGCTCCAAAAGAGCCCCCGGCCGTGGCCGTGACTTGACAGGGCCTCCGGTCTAACTTCTGATCAATTTCACTGCTGCCCTGACCCCTCAAGACAGTCCTCCATTCAAGCACCGCGGGTATAATTGCAAGAGAAAACGCCGCAGACTCTAATGCAAATACATTGCCTGGGTTCCCACTGCCCCGGGTTCCCTCAGACAATTCTAGGCCACAGAAGGAAGGTCTTGCCTCCCTCAGTGGGGTCTGGGCTCCAAGCAAACCGCAGAGACCCCGCTACGGTACGACTCCAGAAGCTCCAAGTCCCAATAACTAACCCCGATGCATCTTGATGAATCTGAACTTGGGATAACCTGGTAAAAGAGGCCCGTCGCCTTCCGGGGTACAAAAAGCAAAGAGAAAAAGGAAATGGAAATCCACCAGGTCTAGTTGGCTACTGCACATAAGTTTCCGCCAATTCCAATGAGACCCTCACATCTTTGCCAGGTAATTGCAACTTTGAGGTTGTTAAAAGAATTATTCAAAATGCGAATCCTAAATCCAGGAATGCAAAATATAACCGTATCTGGCTCTAGTTTAAGAGGGAAAAGTCCCACCACCAACAACACAAAATTACATACAAAATTCCCCTTTCCAGCACGAAATTTTCCTGGCTTCTCCCTGCAATCGAGGGTCAGGCCGCTGGATAATTAACAGTCCTGGCTCAGACAACTCTCGAGATCAACAGGTTTAGCATCTGAGACACACAATCAATTAGCTGAAACAAACCCGGGACTGGCCCTCAGAGCAGCCCGCAGCGGGGCTCTGCGGGCATCGACTCGCGGCTAGGTGAGGAGCGCCGGCGCGGAGCTGCAGCGGGCAGTGATGCCCCCCGCGCCGCCGGTAGAGTTGCCGCCTGCGGGCCGCCACGATACTCACTTGCTCTCCCTGCGCTAGGCAGTGTTGCCCCCCAAATCCAACTGGGCAGGAATCAAAGCGCGGGCCAGAAGACAAGATCCAGAGTCACAGGGCGGCCGCAGTACACAAACAGGCTCATTTCGGCGTCTCAAAAAAAGAAAAAAAAAAATTCAGATCATCCCTCTCCTGAGCACATTTAAAACTGCCGCTCAATTCCACGCGGTGATTCTTTCTTGATTGGGTCTAAAATAGTTTAAATGGATCTTCCCTTCTGGGAAGAGAGAGAAGGACGCAAAAGACGAAGGAAGAAAAAAACCCCAACTTTTCCCCCCCACGCCAGGCACTTGCTCCCTGAACCTCGGAGCGGAGAGTGAAGTGGTGTGTGCGAGGCTCGGCAAGTTTTTGGGGGGGCTGTCCAAGGTCTAGTCCAGCCCCCTCTGCCGAGGAGGACGTGCTCTGAAACTCAACCAATTTCCCCACTGCTTTTGTTACTGATGAACTGAAGCCCTATTGTTCATCCATTGCCACGGTCTTTTTCAGTCCCCACACTACGTTCTGCGTTGCCAGAGATAATGAATTTGCACCCAAACCTCTCATAGTCCCCTCCTGACAGACGGAACAAATTAGAAATGTCTCGCCTGAAGGAGGGCAATGGCTACATTTTCCCATTGTAGGATGCAAAGCACACATTTCTTTGGAAACTTCTTTTGCCTTTTCTACCTTTTATTATCTTCTTCTGTTTCTTTTTTCCTCCAGTTTTTTCTCTTGATTTCTTTAGACTCCCCCTCTTTTCTCTTTTTTAAGAATAGACCTATCTTGTTTTTCCAATGCACCAGTTTATGTAACTTGTGGATCTTTTCTACCTTCTTTCCTTCTTTCCTCTCCTTTCTTTTTAAAGGACTCCTTTGCAATTTTATTTCCAAACTTGGAGAATGACCTTTTGACTTGCAGACTTTTTTTTGAAGAAAGGTCTTTTGGTTCAAGTCCCCCTTCCTCACTCCTCACTCCTCCCCTTTTTTGTTGTGGTCGTTCAATTTGTTTGGCTAAAGACAAGCAATAGATTATAAGGATTTTTATTCCTTAAACTCCAGAGCTATATTCAAAGGGTACCAGGGACGCGCCATAGGGATTATCTATTTGAGGGGGAAGAAAAAGCGTGTGTGTGTGTGTGTGTGTGTGTGTGTGTGTGTGTGTGTGTGTGTGTATTCGTTCCAAGGGAAGAGGCAGAGAGATGTGGGAGGGGGTGGGTGGGAGTGTGCAGTGAGAGAATGGTGGGGGCCTTGAGGGGAAGGTGGGCTTCCTACAACACGATCTGGAAGACTGTCGGGGGGTGTAGGCGCGAGAGGGTGGGTGCAACAATCCGTCTCGCGGAGATCGGATTGCACCCCTGGGCCTGTTCGCGCGCCCCAGCCAACCACTGCCTGGGCACGGGTGTCTACGCGCGCGGGCGCTTGTTCCGAGCCTGCGCGCGTGCGACCGGTGACGGGAGGTGGGGGGGCTGTAAAAATTCAGATGAGTGGCCCGTATGTAAATGCGGCCGGGGGGAGCTGGGAGGCAGTAATGAGAGCCGCGGGCGCGCAGCCCCGCCGGCGGCCCCCAGCTTTCCCGCCAAGTGCAGCCGGAGGACAGCCAGGCGTGTCCTTGGCGGGAGGGCCCCCTCCCGCCGCGCGAGTCCGCCCCCCGCTTCTCCCCCACACACACCCCCTCGCACAGCACACACTCCCCTCGCAGGCTTGGGGCTCGGTAGCCACGAGTATGTCAGGAAAACAAAGCTAGGGCTGCGAGGTGGAACGAAGAAACGGCAGCCTTGGCGGCCAAGGACAGGACTGGAAAGCCGACACCGCGGCCTCCGGCACTCCTTCCTTGTGAGTCCGCTGCTCTGCCCTCCGCCCCCGGCTCCTCAAGACCCCCGCCCAGAAGAGTAAGGACCATTTCTTAGCTGCCTAGGAGAGGGTGGCGAACTGATGCGGGGACAGATGTGCACAAGGAGGTGCCAGGAGCCCCCCGCCTGGTGCGCGGGCACGCACACGCTGGCGCGCCGGGCCGCTGAGGGGAAGTCTGAAGGCCTCCTTGCAGCGTAGCCTAGAGCCGCCACCTGCTCGCCGAGGCTGTAGAGCTCCAAGTGAAAAACACACCAGACTAAATCAGGCAAGGCAGCTCCGGAGCTGCGGTCACGGAATGGTTCGCACCTCAGACCCCCACCCCCACCCCACTCACCAGACAATGTAATCGGAAAGGCCTGGCTTTTCAGAGGGAACCTGCTCTGACCACCTCTACCCTCATACCCCCTTTCAAATGGGTGAAACTCGAACTCCAGCCCAGGAGTTCTGGCCTAGATATCCCCGCAGATAAGTCCCAGAGGTGGCAGTGGAGAGACACAGATCTCTCTCTCATCTCGCTCACAGCGCCTGCCTCAGTGTGCGCTCCAACCCGAGCACCTCCCCAACACACACACACACACATCCGCGCGAGACACTCCCATCACATTAAAACGCACGCTAATGGCACGGCTGTTAATGAAGCCGACGCGCATAATGATTGCACAGGTAAGCAGGTACCGAAACGAGAAGCCCCCAGTAGTCGACTGGGTGATTTACCTCTCCCTACTGGAAACACGTATAGCTTAACGTGTTTTGGGGGTGATTTGCTGTTGTCTGAGGTCTCCCCCTCCTCTTCTCGTGGAAAGAAGCCAAAAAGAAAAAAAAAATCATGTTCCATTGTCAGTCTTCTTTCTGATAAGCTACTGAGCATTGGTCTAAAACATTTGGGGACTTGATTTGATTTGTTATCTGTTGTCTTTGATTTGTTGTTTTGGGGTGTATTGTTTTCTGAGGGAAGCAAAAGAACGTGTATTTGGTGGGGCTGGAGGTACAGGACAAGAGCCTGCGGGTGCGGTCGGAGGGCTGGCGAGGCTGGAAGCCAGGCAGTGGCGAAAGAAGGCGGTGGCTCATCCTCCCGGGGGGTTGGTACCGGCCCTCTTGGCCCCCTCGGGCCTGAGCGCGGCCAACGCCGCTGCCGCCGCCGGCACTAGCGGGCTCCACCGGCTGCCGTTCCGTGTTTTCCCCCATCCCGGCTTCACGTTCAAGGTTTAGCTGCGAGGTCACGTCCATTGACGTCAGCTCCCTGTCTCCCTCTACGTCCGGCTACATTTACATACATCAAGGAAATTAGGGCATTAAAAAAATATGCAAATCCTGAGCGAAGAGGAGCCGGTGCATTCCTGGCGCGATCGCCTTTTATTGAAGCTTTTAATTAAAGGGGCTAGTTGGCGAGCCCATGAAACAACCGCCAAAACCCCCAAAAGAGAAAAATAAACGCTGTAGCCTTCGGGAACGGTTGTTTCGGCTCCTGTTCTGTGGGCGGCTGAGGACCGCCGGCTGCCGGGCTCGGAGAAGAACAGGTTAGAGGAGGCAGCTCCAGCCCATGCATAATCAGGGCTCCGCGGCGCCTCCATTCTTTCCTCCTCCTCCTTCTCTCCTCCTCCTGCTCTCCTCCTCCTCCTCCTCCTCCTGCTCCCGCTCCTGTTGGTTCCAGCGTGTATTATTTTTAATACTGATGCATATGTAAAGCTATATTTGCATTTTCTAATCGCGAAAAGTTCAGGTTGTATTGTTTTATTGATTCTCCCCTCCCCATTTTTTCTTTTTTTGCTATCTTATGTCTGTCTTTCTTGTCCCTTTCCGTCGTTTTTATTTTATTTTATTTTATTTTTGGCGAGTGTCTGCTGCTGTCTCTTGCTAGATAATATGCAGTTGCCTCCCTGCTTCTGTTTATTTAAGGCTCCAAATATGCACATCTGTCATGTATGTAATGCCAGCTGTATAACCTCCTGGTTTGGTCATAAAAGAAAAGACACGTTTTATTCTTTCCTGACATAGTCCCTTGATGGACTGTAATGCCCACCTTTCAAGGCTCAAAGTTTGATTGTCTAATTAACTTAAGATTAGCAAAAACACAGTTCGGGCCAGCGCATTTGAGATTAATGTATGTATAAAGGGAAGTGACTCTAAAGAATTTTTTGTGTTGATTAACTGAAAGGTGCGGCATTCACTGCCCTATTGCTTTCTAGCATTTCTTATTGCAAAAAAAAAAATCTATTTTAAAATGTGTAGACACAGCAACGGACAGCCTTCTGCAAGGAAGACATTTTCAACCATGTTGTATGTTGTACCTTATCTGCTGAATTTGAAATTTACTGAGTTTCTTTTTTATCTTAATATGGCTGGAAACAAGGCACATTATCTTGATTTAAAAGCATCCTTAATTTCTGAGTTTGAAAGGAAAACAAATAAACAAAATAGTTGACTATATGAAGCCAGTTGATTTGCTCTAAAATATACAGGCCTTGAGTTAAATTTCAAGCAATGGTAATCTTGTTTATAAAGTACGATTTTCCTTCCTGGCAATATATCTATTCAGCACAATGGCTTTTGAAAAACATATATGTATAAACTGCACTTTTAAAATTACCCCAAAGCTATTATTTTTAAAAAGACTGAATCTATAATTGCATAGCCACAAAGAACAGCAAATATGCACACATGCAGCTTATTCAATTAAATAAGTCCAACTACATGCACAGGTAATTAGTTTTCTTATGAATGACTTACCTGCACAGATACTCAGGGCAAGACTCAGCCTTCCCCATCGCTTTCACGTATAAATATTCACATGTATTTTCCCTCATTTTAAACCTACAGCTGAATGCCATCTTTCATACTGGACTATCCAGCATCCATTTTTAGCAACCCTTAATTCTTATGTCATTTCCAGCCTTATCTCTGGCTGTAGTTTTTCCAGCCTACACCAAAGTGCTCATGATATGTCACCCAATAAAAAGTGGTCAGATGGCTGCACGTAAAACATTAAAAAACGGAAATACACCATCCCTTAGGTTCGCCCTTACCTTGCCATATATAGCAAGATTACCTTTTCTAAAGTACATTTTCAGCACATGCTATGAATAGTTGCAGGATTCCATAACTGATTGCAGAATTGGCGGTTTCTGGGGGGCACCTGCCTGAGTGAAACAATTCAGCAGGTTAACTGTCTCTTCGAGTTTGGCTGCAATTCAGTCGTGCGTGGCGGTTTGTTCCTGCCTGGATTCTGGCACATACCTGCCCGCCTTTATGCAGGGATCAGGACAAACACACCGGCCACGTTGCAGGGCATAGAGTGGCAGTGCATATATTTAGATGGTAGTAGCAAGGAATGTGTGCATGTACGGATGTCTGTGCATGCATGTGTGTTTAGACGCGTGTGTGCGTGTGTGTGCGCGCGCGCTGTGTGACAAGGGACACAGAGAGGAACACCTCATATCTGATCTCTCTGTAATCTCCTTTTCTGTTTCTAATCTCCCTCATTGGCACATGGTAGTAACCTGAAGCATCTGAACCGTCACCGTCATTGCCGTGTGCGCGCTGCGGCTTACCCTGGGGGCCCGTGGCTCGGTGGCTCGTTGGTTCGGTGGGTGTTGTGTCGGAGGGTGGGTAGCGCCGCTGCCGCTGCCGCCGCGGGTCCGGGTGCTCTGTCCCAGCCCCGCAGCGGAGCGCGCGGTGCCGGAGCCCCCTCCCACCCCGCCCTCACCCCCATCCTCCCCTCCCCGCCCCTCGGCGCCTCCCCCCATCCCCCCACCCCCCGCCCAGCATTACCATACGGAGGCCGAGTCCCTGCGAATCACAGCGGCAGCGGGCGGCATTTGAATAATCCCCGCAACGGGCGCAGACCCCCAACTCCTCCGCCAACAACGTGCCCTGCACTGAGGGCCACAACTCCAGCGGGTAACCGGGCAGAGGCCGACACCTCCCCAAAGTGCTTTGGGCTCTCAGGAGAGAGGGTGCTGGACCTCTCACTTGCTACTTTTACATTAACTTGACAGATAGGATCAGACAATAAATTGGGGGGGGGGGGAGAGACAGAGATAAGCACACAGAGAGGGGAAGCAGGAGGGGGGGGAGAGAGACAGAGAGAGAGAGAGAGAGAGAGAGAGAGAGAGAGAGAGAGAGAGAGAGAGAGGAAGAAGAAGGAGGAGGAGGAGGAGGGGAAGGGGAAGAGGAAGAGAAAGAGGAAGAAGAAGAAGAGGAGGAGGAGGAAAGAGAGGGAGAAGAGAAGGAGGAGGAAAGAAGAGAAGAGCAGTATGGAGAGGAGGGCAAGAGGGGGGAGGAAAGGAAGACAGAAGCCGAGGAAAGGGGAAGAAAGTGGGAGAAAGGAGCCTAAAGGGTTGAGTGAGAGAAGAAAATGGGGAGGGAATGGGGGAACGATGGGAGGGGGCAAGATAACCAAATATATGAATTTGGACTTTCCAAGCTAAAAATACTACCTCTCTGAACTTCACAACCTCCAATTAGACACGTGTTTCACTCCCCTCTCACGTCACCGAATGATTAATTTGCCGTCTCAATCAGAAATAATTACTTAGAATTGTATAGCAGATATAGGATTTAACGGAAAGGAGCCAAATTTGTGGAACATAGCAAAAGGCATGACAAGTAAAGACGATGGTCACCTCACGTTAAAAATTTAAGACTTGCCTTGAAGACCCAAGCACTTGCCCAGCATTGTCCTCCGAGATAGCGAGACCCAGGTCCACAGTCAGAAACAAGAAGTGTTCCAAAGTATTTCGGACTTAAATAAGACTTTTTCTTTCTTCCTCTTTGCTATTTGATTATTACGTTTTTCTTCTTCCCGAATTGATTAAGTTTACCAAGCAAAATACCGATAAAGTGTGGGTTTTTTAATTTACTAGAAAATGTCCCCACATTTGAATCGAAGATATGATTTTAAACGTTAGTTTAAATACATAGCCAGTTCCATTTTGCATACTACTAACTCTTTCAATAATAACTCCAAATTCTCAATTTAGCGTTTTCAACGCGTCCCCCCTCCTTTCTATCTTCAAATCCGAGCGGTGATTTCCCTGTACAAAACAATCAGAATCATAATAAAATCTCCAGTTACCTATAGGATGTACTCATTGTAAATGTCCCTCTCGGTATTCATAAGCCAAAACTCCCTCCTTTTGAGACACACAAAAAGAACGCTTCTGATTAATAATCTCTTACACGGCACACAGTGGCCGATGGCAAGGAGCCGCAGGACGCCAGAGAAGGGGGGTAGAATTCTCGATACCTAGAACTTCAATACAGATTCTAAAGATGTGCTAACTGCGAGGTTTATGAAGGAGAATAATACTTGAAAAGCAATACTTTCGGGGAAGACAACCACATCCAAATACTGACTTCTTTCTGGGCCGGGGAAGGAGGGCGGTCGTGGTTACCCGGCATTGCTGCGTGCAGACGAGTGTACAAGATGGTATGAAGCTAAAGCATGTGACCAGGCCCAGGTTTCTCTGTCTCTCTCTGTCTTTCTGTCTGTCTCTCTGTCTCTGTCTCTCTCTGCCTCTGTCTCTCTCTGCCTCTGTCTCTCTCTGAATTGAAACCATTTTTTTTTTTTTTTTTTTTTTTTGTGGCTAGCTCCCACGAAGCTGGGATTTCAACCTCTTATTTATATTTAAAGACAGTGTGGAGTCCGAGAGAAATTTCCCAGCTCGGGATTTTACTAGGATATCCCAGTTCCCAATCACTACCCACAGCACGTGAAGAGAAGAGAAAGGAGGGATAGTTGGTGGCTTCGAGCTGCTTCCGTCGGGGCCCCGAGTTTCGCCCCAACAGACCCATCTCTTCTTTCTCTCTCCGAGGGCGCTACCTTAGGCCGGCCCGTGTTGCTGCGGTCCTGGCCAGGTGAGCGAGCGAACGGTCCCGGTGGACAGCGGCCCTCTCTTAGGAGGTCCGTGAACCCGCCGGGTGCCAAAGGCTGGGTGGCGCCGGGACACCGCGCGGGCTCCGGCTCCGGCCAGCAGGGGAACAGCGACACCTACTGGCCGCGCGGGCACCGCTTCCGGGCCGTCGGGGCGGCCCTGGGCTGGGGAGCCGATGGGCATGGACTTGGAAGGCCGAAGGAATCTAAGCCCAAGGCTGGGCCCGCTGGTCTAGGCCTCGCCTGTCCCCGGAAAAGCAAAGCCTCTGCTTCTAGAGACCCTTAGGTCTCTAGTTGTATGGGACCGAACACTCACGGGCACACACGCCCTCCAGCCCGAGTCTATTTCTTCTGGTGAACCAGAGGACCCGTAGACGCAGTTGGCCACCACCTCATGATTCTTTGAGAGACCTAGGCGAATGCTGAAGCCCTGACCTCTTCGGGTTCATGACCCAGGACTCTTCTCCACCACCCCATTTCAGAGCTGACTAAAGATGGTACCTTTACAAATTAGGAAGCCAGGAGAGTTCATCATCCTCCCCTAGAGGGGAAATGTGCGAGTCAAGGACATAGATTCTTGCTGTGGCTGGTGCCAGGCACGCAGGCCCGCCAAGCCCTCCAGCTCGCCAGGATCCCGCACCTTGAGCGCACCCTCACTGCCGCCGGCGACTGAGCTTTGGTAGCTTTTCTTTAAGAATTATGATCTTAATTACACCGGAAGTAGAGGCAAATTTGGGGTCGTGGTGACATTTTTGAGACCTAAGGCTATATACGGATCACGCTAAATGTAAACGTGAATGTTTCGATTGTTGGCTTCGGTTGGGAAAGGTGGGAAGGGGATGGTCAGGCCAGAGAAAAACCTAGCAAGGATGAGGATGGAAAGAAACCGACTCGTGTAGTGTATTACAGATTTACTTTCTCTTACCAATCTTTTCTGTTCAAGCAAATAACCATTTTATATGGAAAGGAGATGTAGGTGGTCCCAGCAGTGGGTGGAGGATGAAGGGATCTCAGCCTCCCCTCCTCCCCCAGATGCCTCCGTTTCCCGTGTTGGTATCTGAGACTCACCTGGGCCTAAGAAACCTGATTGATTGTGATCCGTGAGTTAATTTGTTTGAATATTAAATATATATTCCCTCTCCTAGAAAGACTGGAGTATTTGAACTAATGCGAATCCTTGACATTTTCCATTTAAAATATTACTCATTAAAAATCCCAGAATAAAACAAATATATTTATAAACTTTTCATTGAAAGTTCGAGTTCATCTTGGAAATGATTTCCCTCAGCTTTAGATACTGGTTGGGAACTAGGGTCTAAAGTGTTTAGAGGAAAATGGGGAGGGATGGTGGTGGTGGTGGTGGTAAAGGTTACATTTTTGTCTGTATGCTCTACAATTGCAGAAGTTTTGCTAATTCTTCTGTATTTAAATAAAATTGGAATCTCTTAGTACCCCTGAAGTCAAGAATTAGATCAAGTCTCTTTCTCTCTTTTTAATGAAAGAAAATCTCCAAAATGCTCGAGAAGCTTGCTCCTTAACTCTGTTTTACAAGTTTTTTTTTTAATTTTCCTGCATGTTATACGAATGTGTTCTGATAACATATGAATTCACATCCCAGAGCAGGCCCTAAGCAGTTTGCATGATGTACAAATAAACCTGTGTTACTAATAACGAATAAAATACAGCTATGTTCTAATAGCATTTCTCTCAATGAACCCTGTACTCCACTACATACCAAAGTCAATTTTTCCTTGTAAAATGGAAGTCTTCACAGGAAAATGATAACAGAAAAATTAAACTACACTGGGCACACAACAAGCACCCATCAACAAAACCCAGTTCAGAGGCGTCTTTGAGTATTGAAAGCACCTTGAAAAATGCAGGGGTTGAATTTTTTCCTTTCTTGGGAAGCATTAGGTTTCTAGAATGTAGCTTCATTTGTGACTCAAAAATCTTAGCTAGAATGGGTTTTCATCATTTCTTGATATTCTTTGATTTTATTGACTCTAAAAATTATTGATTTAGTATAAAGAAAACAGAAAAATAGAATTTAAGTGTCAAAAATGATGGAATTTCTCTGTATACCTAATCCCCCCAGCATATTAAACCCTAATTATAGGAATGTTTCTTGATTTAGAACAGAAAATTAGACCAGTGAAATTGATTCTTTCTATGCAATATATATGTGTGTGTGTGTATATATATATATATATATATATATATATATATATATATATGGCTGTTATGATTTAGAACAGAAAATTAGACCAGTGAAATTGATTCTTTCTATGATATATATATATATATATATATATATATATATATATATATATGGCTGTTATGGTGATGTGTTTGTGAAGTAAGGGTGGAGACAAGGCTTATCGTTCTATTTAGGTCTTCTTTAATATATTTCTCTTTGAATTCCTCTTGTTTAGCAAGAAAATTAAGGAATGAAGACCAGCTATACTGTCATTAGCCTGTGTTCCTTTGTCACACTTGCCCTCCCTCTGGGCATGCCTGGAAGGTGTGTGTGTGTGTGTGTGTGTGTGTGTGTGTGTGTGTGTAGTTCCTTTCCTCCTTGTTGAGGAGCATGAAGGAAAAAAAGGTTGCAAAGATGGAAATGTTGATCAGAAAGGCACATCATTGCCTGTGAAAACGAGATGAATACATTTGAAACCCCGCTAAATCCCAGCTAGATGGTTATCTGGGGAGGGGCGACCAGTGTGTGGTAGCTGGTAGGCTGATTGCATAAATTGCTTGGGAAGAGGGGAGAGGCTCGCTGCGTCTGGAGTGGCCTCCCTTTCAGCTGCGGTGAAATCTGCAGGGGCTTAGTGTCCTTTGGTTTAAGGGAGTAGAGCGCCAAGGACACCTGTGTGCAGCTGGTTGGAGACAGGTGTGTGTGTGTGCAAGGAGGAGTAGGCGCTTCATCAAAAATTTATTTGAAAAATTATTGGTCCTAAAATTCTGCCATGCCATCAATTGGGGTCAGGCACCAAGGTCACTAACATGTCCCAGGTTCACTCATGGACCGACGCAACATTAATGCTTTTGATGATATGAATATGGCTTCTTTCATGTCTTTGGTTCTTCATGATACTTCGTTATAGTGGGGCGGGGCTCTAGCTTCCCCCCTCCTCCCTTTTTGATTCCCGCAAACAAAACCATTTTACCACTTGAGCCATCTGCCGTAGGTGTAATGGATGGCAGGGGGCCGACCTAACCACACTTCAGTCTCTTCTAGGTCGTCACCGCTCTGCACCAAACAAATGAGTCCTGTTTCGCCACTAGGGTGCCGAGGTGGATGGTGGATGCCGGCCCCCGCCCCTGGCAGCATTCAGCGCTTAGAAACCTGAGCCAGCTGACAACACGCGAAACACACAGGCAGAGAAAACGCCGAGCCAACGCGCGCGCTCCCTCTGCCCCCTCCCTCTGTTCTCTGTACACATGGAGGCCACGTACAAAGCCTTTACACATTTAAAAGCCCTTGTGACTGAATTCTTGGTTACTTATGACGGCCTTCCCCACTGCACGTAGCTCCGTGTGTGTGTTCGTGTGCGCACGCGAATGTGCGTGCGAGTTTAAAATGCTTATTGGTAGGTCATCAGCAGCTGATCAGACAGTAATCCAATAATCTTTTTGAATACATACACATTTTCGTGAAAGGTACTTTTTTTTTTAAGAGAAACTGTCAATTTCGTGCGCAAGTCTCGGATTCCCAATTTAGATTCTAGGGAACCGCAGAGCTGAGCAGCCCCCGCCTTGCCAAACTTTCCCTTTCCAAGGCTTGAGCGGGGTGCAAATTGTCACTTCATGATAGAGCAGGGGCTTGTTTGCACGCGGGTGTGTAAAAGGGGAGCTGTGAGAACGCTCAACATAGCGAGGGAAATCGTGTAGCTGAGGCCTCCCAATAGTCTCTTGGAACACTTGCAGGACGCACGGGGTGCCCCAGCGCAAGAGCAGTACAACATCGTCTTAGCCCCTCACTCCGGCTGGAGCCTGCCCGCCGCCCCACGCCCCCATTTTCAACATTATTTCAGTAGCCCCGGGTAATGGTGCTCACGTCTCGATCCTGGGCTATGGGTGGAGGCTGGGTCCTGCCAAGAATGGAACTCCGGTGCCCCCAGAGTACTTACCTTGAGCGAGGCCCTGGCAAACGGTGGCCCAGAGCGTCAAGTTTCCTCTCCCAGCCGTTGTGCCAGATTTCCTTCCTGCCTGCCGCTCCTCTCGGCAGACTCGTTCTCTCTCTTTCTCTTTCTCTCTCTCTCTCTCTCTCTCTCTCTCTCTCTCTCTCTCTCTCTCTCTCTCTCTCTCACACACACACACACACGGATTACTTGTGACTTTTAGAGGCAAAAGCTTGCTAATTCAGAGGAGAAAGGGAGGACAGAGGGTGAGGGAAGGGAGGCCGGAGGGAGGAGAAGGGGGAGCGAGTAGGAGAAGGGGGACGGAGGTTGAAGAGGAGGTGGAGAATCGGAGGTGGTGAAGGCGTAGGTAGAGGAAGAGGAGGAAGACGAGGAGGAGGAGAGATGGGAGGGGTAGGGTGGAGTAATTGAAGATGGGCTGGGATGGGACCGCGAGGAATAAATTGCTCCCCACTCAGCTGCAGTGCGACGCCCCCAGCGTCCCGGGGGAGCCTGTGCGTCAGATAGCGGCTGGCCTAGGCGGGGCAGTACAAAAGCACCGCGGGACCCCCTTCACCGGCTTCTACCCTGGCAGACCAAGCGCCGGACGCCGCTCCATGCTCGAGCTCAGACCAAGGAGGGCTCTCCTCCGCCGGGACAGGAGTGGCTGTCTACGGGTTCCAAGCCCTACACAACTTTGATTTCCTTCTCGGGCGTCTGGCCACCCTCGCCTGCGTTTCAGACAGGAGCTGGAAGCCCACGCGTTCCCCGCGCGTCCTCACCCTAGCGGCTGGCGCCCACCTTAGCCCTAGACTCTGGTGCCGGCGCCGCTCACCCCTCCCGCTTCTGCACTGCTCAGCCTCAGCCTCAGCCCTGCGTTCACATTTGGGGCACCCCCTCTGCTTCTTTTTACGGGTGTGTGTGTGTGTGTGTGTGTGTGTGTGTGTGTGTGTGTGTGCGCGCGCGCGCGCGCACAGCGCGCACGCCCCAGACTAGAAAGGAGGTAAAATCACGAAAAAGTAGCTTCAATCTCCTGCAGCTTGGAGCCCACGACCGAGTCTGAGCATATCCAATATTTGAGATACAGTTCGCAGCAAGGACCAAGGCGGGAGTTCACTGGCTCATTTCACTTGAGTTTCTATACAGTGAGGATTGTTTATTATTATTAAATACGAAAATAGGCTAAAAAACAAAGAGTAATTGCAGAGGAAGAAGGAAGGGCATGTTAGCAATGGTCGGGAACCAAAAGTGGTTGAAGTGGTTTTCTTGCACAAGAGCATCCAGGATGGATACAGGTGGACGCCTCAGAGTGGTATCTAAACCAATTCACGGCAGTGACAGGATTCAAAAATAGGAGAATTTTTTCAACATAGGCAACCGTTAGTTCTCTGTTACATGTATTAAGCAGCCCCATGGAATGATCACACGGCAGCCTTAATGTACAAACACAGGGATACTACTGAGGGTGGGCACAAGCGTTCATAGAATTCTGTGTGTACACACATGCACACACTTATACAAGAGAAAAAGTTTGAACACCAGCAACCTAAACTCATAAATACATGTATTTTCTCAAACAACTACCCCTTAAATATGGTAATTTTCTTCTGTATTTCCTTGCTGACCTGTATATGCGACACTATAGTTATACAGTAGGCTGCTGGGATCGACATAATTCTGCTGACATTTCTCGTGGATGACACGTCATAAAATGCCAAAGGGGGAGGGCAAACCTTGAGGGGCGGGGAGAAGCCTTTTATTAACAATTATATTCTCCCATAGCAGTTTAATTTAAATAATAGCAATGATGTCACGTTCACCATCCTTCTCCTACTCCAGTGAAACCACTAGATGATTTGGTGAACAATGCATTTGTATATTTAGTTAAGGAATTATTGTTGCTAAGAGCTGTAGACCTGTTCTGTGGCTTAAAAAAAAAAAATCTCTGAACATTACATTGGAACATTTGTCATGTTTTAGAATCCGATTATCTGCCAAATCTTGTTCCAGAATAAGAATGATAAAATGTTGCTAGTTTGTGCCCACCATAGTTTTGAAGGAAAATGGAACAAACGAAGTTGTTCTTTAAAAAATACGTTAGTTGCAGGCAAATAAAAATATTTCCCTTCAGCAAAACGAGCCGGTGTGCAATCTATTAAATGAGGATCATATTTTACCAATCGAAGTGGAGTTTTAAAAATTATTTTGGAGAGCAGTGGTAGGAGAGGAAGCAGGAAGCTCACAGACCCCAGCCCAGCCTGCACTCGTTGGTCACTGTGCCAGGAGCGCACACTGCGCTCGTGGGCATCCAGTCTTCGCTTATTCGCGCGATTTGGGACTCGGCTTCTGAGAATCAGAGGATCATCCACACGTTTTGTGTATAGCCCACACGTTTAGAAACGTGTATTTGTATAAGGGGAATGTTCAGGCTATAGAACAATGGCATGATGGAGATAGAACTTATTTCTTCATTATTTAACAATTGCTTAATAATTAGCTGCTTTGCTTATTGAATACCATTTTATAAAATTTGTCTGTTTCTTTGACATTATCAGCCAATGTTTGCTTGTAATGAAAGCTCCATATTGGGTTCTCCTGAGGAAGGGGAGGGAGCTCAACAAGGTACAGCTTTGAGGCACAGAACAACTAATGTAAAAGAAAAGTAAAGGAAGACAAAATAAACTTTGGGTTATGTTTAAATAGGGCTGGGCAGCTTGCAAAACTTTTCTTCTTTATATTTTAAACTGCCAACTTTATAAATTCTAATGCTTTTAAAAAAAATCACCTATAGTCTCAGAGATATAATCTTCCTTACTAGCAAAATGCCATCAAAGGCTTGAATTAGACACAGGTAGCCACTGACACCTCAACGATGTATGACCTGCCCCTTTTGAAGGTTTGGGACCCTTTATGAGGACTGAAGAAAACCCTCCAAACCAAAACTGATTCAGTGGTGACCACACTGAGGAGTTTGCTTTAAGTTTATCAGTCTTTTAACTACTACGTAATTAGACAGAAACAGTAACTTGAAAACACAACCTGATTCTGGGCAAAATCATTTTGTCCTTTTGGCATAAAAACGTAGTTATATCTCCAAGTTCTGCCCCCGGAACAGACGGCTGCATGTCAGGGCCGTTCCCTACCCAGACCACTACAGGATCTACAGCTGGAGGATGAGATCCAGCAAATGGGACTCATGAAGAAACTCATGTGTGTTTCAAAAAAAGAGGAGGGGGGGTGAAGAGTGCTACATACTGATTCTTTTTGCTGAGAGTTCCAGTGATAAGAATCAGTGGCTTCCGCAGCACCAAGGAAAGCAAGAATTCACTACTAAACAGTTCTGAACATGAAATGCTTAATGGAGCTAGTTCAAATTTTGTTTAAAAAATTCCCCTGCGGATGTTACTCTTCTCCCTGCTTATCTTTTACAAGATTTTTAAAAATCTCATTTATAGGTAGTCATTACCTGGGTTGTTCTACAATTAACACAGAAGTACAAGGACACTTCAGGTCATGTAATTATCAGTATAAAGGGTCTTCCAGCTTTACCTGGCAGCCTTACCTCTATAAATGAGAGTTACTCCAAAGAGAGACACATTTTTATTTGTGTACTTGCAAGTCAAGTCTTTATAAATGTGAGTTTTCAGTTTAATTCATCAGTCCCAAGTAAGGAATTGGGATACATGCCCAAATCTCCTGTAAATAACCATTTGGCCACCCAGTCCCTGGCCACTGTCTTCACAGTTACAGTCGTAACTCTTCAAAATTTCGCTTTTAACTTTCATATCACTTTAATGATATGAATTTGTCCTTTTGGGACTAAACACAAAGATTCAGATGTAGTCTTCAAGTTTGTCACCTAATTATTCCTATTTTATCATTCAAAATTAAGCCCACTCCCCAAAATTAAGCATTTGGCTCATTAAGGCTCAAATCCTTCCTTCTGATCTGTAAGGGTTCAAACCAGCCATAGCATCGATTTCCATGAAGGCAATTCCTTGGTGTCCACATTACTGAAGGTTTGGAGAGAGAAATACCACCATTCCTAAGTTTCCTTTCGTTTCTGCCTAATAATATGGAAGCTGAGAGTATATGAAATACCCTTCTACAGTTTACCAAAATTGGTAAAATATTTTTAATTCTAATTGGACAACAGTCCCGTGGTTTTTCATCTTAGAAAGGATCCCGAACTGGCTTTCTTTGGTTGATTTTTAGACACTTGCGCGGCCGAGGCGGCTCTCAGGTAAAGCGACAGAGATGAAGGCGGGGCTCCCTGTCGTTTAAGAAGGTGTTTTACCTAGAACCTCCTGATTTTGCGTCCTGACTCACACTCATCCACACTAGCAGGGGAATCAGTAAGTTAACAAGAGGCAAATGGCCATGGGGTGGAACCTCACATTTTCTACCCGAGGAACTTTGCCCAGAAAAAAAGAGAGCGGGGCAACCTCTCCACGCCTGGACTTCAGGCCACATGTGCTACTGTGGGCGATCTCAGGTGAGCGGCTGGGGAGGGCCCGCTCTCTGGAGGCTGGGCCCAGGGCCCAGGACTGGGACCGCCATTCCTCTTGGTCCTTTCCTGCAAAAAACACCTGCTGCTGTGGATAAGTACACCTGACACCAGATGTAGTCAACAAAAATGGAAAAGAAAAGAAGAGAACACCCACCCTCCTTAATTCCGTTTGGTAAGAGCCCGGGCTGCCAAGTCCCTTACATAATGCCAGCTCAAGCTGACACCTGTGCAGGTGCTGGAGCTGGATCAGGTTCTGGCGGCGACTCTGGCCTGATAGGTTGGCTCCGCAGCACCCGGACCAAAAGGCAAAGGGGAAGAGGAACGAATTCCGGGTTGAAGGGTGGCGCCTTGGTGCGGGAGGGATGGTGGGGACTGGATCTTGAATGGGAGGTCTCAGAGTGGCTCCCAGTACCGTGGGGTTACGAAAAACCAAGCCGCGGTTTCGAGATTCCAGAGTCCTCTCACCGGATATCCGACGCCCCTCGCTGGGATGGGCTTCCTAGGGCGCCCTCTCGGCCTCAGTATGGGCGGGCTAGACACCTGCAGCGGGGCCTCCGGGAGAGCCCTGCATCCCCGCCCTCGCCCACCGCTTGGGTGTTATTGATGGCAACCTTGTAGGTACCCACGGCGTGGCCAGACAGAATGCCCCTTCCCCATGAAGGCGGATAGTGGCTTCATTAATCGGCCATCATTAAACGATCACAAGGGAAGCTCGGTCCCGTAATGAAGGCGCGTCAGGTATATTTTGCCTTAACAGAGCAGTTTGGGCAAACGGTGGTTAACGCGCTGAATCCCGCCCTTTCAAAGACCTGAATGTCCAGATCTTTGGAAGTCGGCCCCAATGACTCCGTGAAAAGAGGTCAGTCTCCAAACTGCTAGGATATTCAGTCCCCCTCACCCCCAACCTCCTGCTCCCCGGATAAGGCGAAAGACCTCGGACCGTGTAAACGCCTGTCAAAACGCGTATTAATGTTTCCAAGGTTTTTCTCCAAAAGAATTAAGAACTCCTCAGGTGACCCGTCTACCTACCAGGACACCATGTCAAAGAAACTTGTCATGGCGGTTTACAAATAACATGACCTTGGATAGTGCTATTGGAATAAACCTGCGCTTCGTTTCATGTAGTTCTTAGGGATTCCGTTGAGGCCCTGGAGACATGACTCAGTCTTCCCAGTCCATTGTGGAAAATGGTTGTTGGGCTTTGGATGGGGGGGGGGGGGGAAGCAACACCTCAAATTCCGTGTGGATCTTTTAAAAACAAAACAAAAACAAAACCACGCGCACTCAGCAAGAGGCAGGGACCTTCCTTGGACATCTGCAGGCACTCCCTTCCTCGCGGGTTAAAAATCACCAGGGTCGATTTCCTGGCGTCCTTCTCAACCAGCCCCCTCCCTTTCCCAGACCCCTTCAATAGGCATGAGGAACGTCGTCGTCTCTACTTATTTCCTCTATCAATTTCAAAGTCATCTGGGCATTTTTTTTTTCGGTACTCCGCAACCTAAGTAAATATTCTTTTACATTCGTGTGCACCTAGGACGGTGTGGACCTGGGCCATTCGCCCTGGGCCCAACTCGGTGGCTACCGAGTTGTTGAAATCCACCCCAAGGACCAGTGTGCTGAAAGGGCCAGAACGCGCGCTTCCCAGCCTCCCAAAGCTGGAGCGCAGAGCCGGGCTCCGCCAACCTGCGCTCGCAGAACGTTATCTTCACAGCAATTTAGCAAGCCCCACAAACAAAAGTTAAAGCATGATGGCACTATACCTTGCCCCGGGTTACTCAGGCGCCTGTCTCCCATTTTGGACATGCTGGAAGTGTTGGGTTTGGGGAGGTTTGCTTTGGCTGAGTTTGGGTTGCCTATATAAGCCCTGCTGGAGTACTGTACGAAGGAACGCGCTTTGATAGACTCGGGTGTTAATTAACTGGCGGCTAATTTGAGCTCAAGGCGCTGGAGCCGGCCGGCCGCGCCGCGAGTCGCGAGGGGCCAGTGACCTCTAGTGGACACGAGGGGATATGCAGCTTGGGCGAATCTGCTCGTGGCGCTCCGTAGCGGAGAAAACTGCGCCGCCGATGCCTGGTCTTTTCTCTGAATTCAGCGACGTGGAGGGACACGAGTCCCCAGTTTAAGGGGAAAAGGCCTTCAGCAAATGATGTCGAGCAAAAGCCTTATCTGTTCTGATGTATCTGAAATTTAAACCCAACGCGGTTAAAAAACAACACACGAATCGTTAGTTACCATTCTTTTCAGCGAGAAAGGGAGAGCCTAAGGAATGGGGTTGAGAAGTGAGCTCCAAGAAGTTTGGTTTCTGACTCTAGAAGAAAGCAGGGCCTTCAAAGCTGGGGGGGGGGGGGGGGGGCGGTGTCTTCAGCCAGTCAGGAAAAGGAGTCGGAATATGCTTCTGTAAAGTTCATCAGTATGTCTATGACTTATTTTTGCTTTGAGAGAGAGAGAGACAGAGACAGAGACAGAGAGAGAGAGAGAGAGAGAGAGAGAGAGAGAGAGAGAGAGAGAGAGAGAGAGGAAAGAAAGAAAAGACCCTTGTTTAGCTCAACAAGAGGAAAGCAAGAGAAGAAATGATGTGTGGAACAGCCCAGAAGCCTCTGAGTTCACACCCCTCAGATAAGAATATAAGCAGATAAAGCAGACAGACAAGCAGACAACACTGTAAAATTACTAATAATAATGAAAAAGAGCCTTTCACATAATAAAAATTAAGAAAAAGGCCAGGAGGATAAAATGACCTGGTCAGCGCCCCCTTCTCCCCCCTTTATTTCATTAGTTAGCTAAACTAGTGCAGAAGTTGTTTTGGAAAAGATCTGTCAATGCGTGCGTCAAAAGCAAAGCACGGATCACAGTAATTCAGACTGAATGCTCCTTTTTTTGAATAAATAGGATTCTGCATTTTATCTTGCCCCCTTCCGCACACAGCAGAACGCAGAAGCTGGCGAAACCCCAATACAATCTCACGACCCGCCACCTCGGAGATCAGGGTTCCGCCGTCTGGCAGTAGCGGAGCTAACTTCGCCCACCCTCGTGCCAGCCTAGGCTGTTCCTCCCAGGTCCTGCCCTCAGTACTTTTGAGGATTTCTTAGTCTACTTTCCGTACAGACACTCTTCCCCGCGAGGGCCGTAGCCGAATCACCAACCACTCGGAGCCGGAACATGGAGGTGTTCCGGTCCCCAAGGGTAGCCTCCAGCTGGTCGCGGGCCCTCCTCCCTCTGTGCCAGGCTGTTCAGCGTGTACCCCAATCTGCCCTTAAGGCTGGGGCGGATATGCAGAACCCGAGGCATTTCCTCTCCCCAACTCAAGAGCACAACTCCCTTGGGGGTGGTTTCACACCTTCCGGGACTGAGGGTCCTCGCCAGGAACGCTGTAGTCGGGCCTCGCAGGCACTTACCGCTAGAAGCGCGTCTACGACGCTATGTCGGGGAACAGCAGCATCAGGGAGAGACAGTGGGCTCAAAGGGGCAGTCACCCATTGTGGGTGGAATAAAGTTTGGACCGCGGTGTTTGGGAGAGCAGAACTAGATGCCAAAGAGAGACGTTGAAGGTCCCCTGTGAATTGGTTCCTGTGAATGGGACCGTCCAGAGTCGGAAGCCGCCAGAGGCTGCAGCAGTGGCTACCCTCTTAGCAACGCTGTCAGATTGCAGTGTGGGAGGAAAAACTGTACCCCAGCAGGCCGTGGAATGCGCGAGGGAAAGGAACTCATGGGCACCGAAGATTTCAAAGAGCTGTATTTCACTGTAGACCAAAGAGAAAGGATTGCGAGCGGCTTAAGAGAAATACGAGAATTTTAAGTCCCAAATATAAAATATATGTTGCAACAAAAATACAATAATAAAAATAACAGATTTTAACAGATCAAAGCGAATTGTCATAGTTTAAGAAATGGTCTTTTCAGTAAAGTAAACCGGTAACAAAACAATTTTCAGTTTTAAAACTCCCAGACTTGACCCGCACAACAACAGCACATCGAGTAGTAGGCAGTTTTCTCCACCTCCTTCCACCGCGAGGCAGGAGTTGCCTATAACCCCAGGGTAGAAAAACCCATCAACCTCCAAATTAAATGAGAAAAAAGTCTTGTAGAGACTCAGGCAAGGATCCATTTACGTTCCTGCCCACCCTGCTTAACCTCGGTGCCCCCAGGAAGTGGCGCAAGTCACTCTTGGCACCACTTGGGGCGCACAGAGCGGAGCTGCCGCCTTTTGGTCAGGCAACCACACACCTGGGGCCAGCTATGCGTAGGTTGGTGCAGTCTCCTCTCTGGTGTCCTGACTGATTTTGCCCCTTGTAAACGTGGGGATTTATCTATGGCCAGGTAGCAGCCCTCTTCTTCCTTCCATTAGAGACAAAGTGAGGAGCTCTCCTTCCTGTAAGCTGGGACTTACTAAGAAAGTATCTGAGCTCACCAGGTCCCCAGCGACTCGGACTCAGGCCTGAGTGTGCCAGTTTCACCTTTGTTGGTGGCGCTCACAGCAGCTTTCCTCAGCCAACTTCTAAGTGGGTGCCGATGAGGAACAGTCCCCGCGGTTGTTCTGAAGAATCAAAATAGGGAGCTTCGGGAGGTCGCTGTGGTCTGGCACCACAGGCTACTAACCCAGACCCTGCATGTCTCCATCAGGGTGCAGGCTCCAGGGCTTATTTTCTGGTTTACAAGATCCAGCAGCCCCGCAATGCTATTAAACGGGTCGCCTCTTAAATTGGTTCATGTTCAGAATCTTTTCCCAGTAAGACTAGAAAAGACGACTTGAATAGTTGGCCCCTAGAACCTAACTCTCTCCTCACCAGCCCCATCCCGGTCTCTGATCGGGATGGAAAGACTCAAAGGCAGGGCCATCCCCTCCTCCCCAACTCCCTGGGGTCCTCCCGTTGCTGGGAATCCGAGGGACAATCTCGTCCATACAGTTTATTTGGGAAATTGAAAAACCGTGTGGAGTCCGCGATCCGGGATGATAAGTGATTTACGGCCTGGAGACGGTGTAGCTGGCTCAGGGTGCCCGAGGCCTGGTGAGGCCCCGGGCCAAGGAGCGGAGATGGGGGTATGTGGGGTGACCCCGGGCCCCGAGCCTGCGGCTCACGGGAGCGGTGCGCAAAAGTGGTGCAGGATGTTTCCCCGGGATCCTGGCTATTACATCTCTTTCTTAGCTTGAATTATAGATTTTATGTGTAGAGAGATTGAGAAAATAAATTTGGACTATTTAAGCTATTCTATATATATTTTTAAAAGAACGTGGAAAGCCTCGCGCTTTTTTTTCGTCTTTTCCCTATTTTTCTTTTTCTCATATTGCAAAATTTTAGCGCCTGGGTGGAAGGTAGGGAGAAGGATCCGCCAAGAGACTTAAGGCATGGGACCCGAGGTCCGAAAGTGAATTTTTCATTGCCTCTTTTACCCTTAATGTCTGATTTCATCTTAAATGACGACGACGATGATAATCTGAGAGGTAATGGAAGTCTATTTTGCTGATCTTCCGTGCAGTTTGGGACTCGAACCTCATGAACTTAGATTTCAGTTTGAAACTTTTGAGTGAGGAAAGAGGATACCCACTGCCTCGCTCAGACTTCGGGAATGGCATCTTCGGAACTCCTGTGGGCCGCCTCAGAAACGTCCAGAGAGCATTTCACTCCATCCTGGCGCTGCCACTCACACTGAACCTCGTTTGGTCCTGTTCTTTTTCCTCTACGAGCTTTCCCCAGCCCATCCCTGGAGTTGTTCTAGCAGGAGAACAGTGGGAGTGGAACTCCACCGTGCGATTCAAAGACACTTTTAGGTTGACCCGGGGAGGCCGCGTTTGGGGCTGAGACTTTGCAGTTTGTGCTGGTCGCTGATGACTCAATACTTCTGCGGACAAGAGCACCTGGGTGGATAGAAGAGTGGGGAGGGTCTCCAGCAAAGGCCAGGCCCTTAAGAGCAGCCTCCACTGTGAGCGTGGGCCAATGATAATCTCCACCTGGCCTCAGTTTCCCCATGTGCTTTAGATGAATTTTAAGGATGATTATTCTTTTAAAAATGATCCCCACCCCATATCTCTTGTCCCCTCGCCACCCCCAAACATCATAAATCTTTTCTTTTCCGGGTTAATTTAAAATAACCACAAAAACTGTGCATAAGACAGAATTTATCTGCCCATATATTTCTGTTGATGGAAAAACTATTTTTTTTACTTATTTTTTGTTTCTGTTGATTTTTAAAAAAACATCTGGGAAGTATTTGGCTTATCAGCTAAATAATATAGTTACCATTTATTTAATAATTTTAAAGCACTAGGAGCTGAGCTAAATGCTTTATATATTTTTTTCTCTCATGAAGTCTCACAACCGCTACGTAAAGATATTTTTTTCTTCTCTCCTCCTCCCTTCCACCTTTCCTTCCATTTTGTAAACTGCAGTGCAGAGACATTAGATGACTTTCACAAATGTACAGTGCTAGGAAGCCACAGGGGCAAGAGTTTGAAGACATCTACCAGTCCCCTAAACAGAAGCTGTCAGCCTAGGTCAGCCAATTTTTCAGATGAGGCCATATTCCTCCAGTACTTTCCAGTATCCTCCAACCTATGGTTCTTGGTTGCCCCTTAAAATGGAAAGCTGTGGTTAAGCAGCAAGGGTGGAAGGTGTGAGTAGCTAAGATGAGGTGACTTCTAATACAGAAAGCTTAAAAAAAGCTTGCATTCTCACCCCATTCAATGCTCTTCACAAGAGCAGACTCAAGTCTTGTGTGATATTAATTCTGGCACCCTCTCTCTTCTTGGTCATTCCCTCAGACCTCTGCAAGGAACTCAAAACATTTTGCCATTCTCCTTGGTGGTTTATTTTCAAAATTTGAGGTTAGAAATGTGGAAAATGTAACAAAATGATATGAAAAGGGAAAGCAAGTACCAGGAATAAGGATTATAAAGGAAATAGTCCCTTAAAAGTTGTGAGTAATAATGCCAACACACAGAGAAAATTAAGTAATAATTTAATGAAATGTCATGGTTTAAAAAAAATTACTTCTAATTTTATTACTATATGGAGAATCTTTGTATTCAAATAATTTTTGTATTTAATGCATCTTTGTATTTTATGCACCTCATTTAAGATAAACAAGATAAAATTATAGAGATTCATCCTCTATACATTATGATGTGTGATCATAAAGTCAATTTAAAACATTTTAAATAAATATGTCAAAATAAAATATGCATATAAAAGATTCATCTGGGCTGATTATGTGTTTATTTGAATAAAGTCACTTCCTACAATATATTTGGATTTATTTTCTTCTCCTCTCCTCCTTCTCTCTCTTTCTCATCCTTTTTTCTACTTCCTCTTATCCTTTTTGTCCTCGGAATCTATTTCTGAGACATACAAGCAAAATGAGTCTCAGTTTATTTTTTTCTTCCAATGGTATTTTTGAAAAAAAAAAAAAAGAAATATCTTTTGATATGCCAATTTGAATACCTTTTCCAACTGTTGCAGATATTCAGAACAATATGTGCAATCCAAAACATCTTGTATGGTAGCTATTTTTTAAGATGTTGTGTTATAGTTACAATATATGTGCTATTGGGTTAAACATTAAATTAGAATAGATTATACCATAATATTAAAAATTAACATTTTAAAACTACCATTGTGATGTCTTTAGCACTGCAACCATTTTAAGGAAAGCACAACGTCTTGTGAGACATAATCAGCAGTGGACACAATTACAGTGCAAACACAAGGACAATGCAATTTACCACAGCCCTAGAAAAAAAGGTTTGTTTGCTTTGTGGTTTCATATATCCTATTGCAGCAAGAAAACATTTATATTTTCATGTAAAAATACTCTAGAACTACTCTATGTAGGATGGCTGAAATTCTGAGCGTAAAACAACTTTGTTTTCATGACTTATCATGTATTGATCTTTTCCTGCTTTACTCACTAATCAACCAAACACAGCTCTCCTCTCTAGTTTTTTAGTGTCCTGCTCTTTGTAGTCTAAGACAATGATGAGATCACCTGATAAACTGAATCCATACTAATGTAGTGATGATTATATATGGATTAAGGTCCAAATCCTAGGCCATAGTTTCAAGCTTCCCAATTGAAATGTAAATTCTAATGAATGTGTTTGTAGGGTACACTTTTGCTTTTGTTGTCTAACGTCAAGTGATGGATGCATAGTCATACCACATTGGCTCGCTTTTTTAAGGCTGGCCTGTCTTCATGCTACAAGTCGTCAGTGCAATCATGAAGAAAGCACATTAAGGAAAGACCTGGAAGATATATCTCTGAAACATAAGACTGCTGAGTAAAAAAAATAACAAAGTCAGAATTAGAATCTAGACAGTTTGAAACACCAGTTTCTAACTCTTAGACATTCATTTTAAAAGAGCATTCAATGACAATTTAAATTATTGGGCTTGTTTTAGAAAGAAGACTACTTTCCTCTTATGTTAAAACCATGTTTACTTTTCTGTCCCCAGAACACTTTCCTTAGAGCTTTTGCAATTACTGTTCCCAATGATGGGAACACTTCCCCCAGAAAGTAACATGAGTGCATCCTCCTCCCTGCAGTCTCAGGAAGCATTCCCAGGCCAAACCTATTACCTCATCACTCTTTCTTTTGCCACATTCATATTTTTAAAATAAAATCTATAACGTTTGGAAAGCTCTTTGTTTCTATGTTTGTTTACACTTTTTTTTTTGGTCTATTCCCCTTTACTAGAAATAAACTCCAAGAGGTCAGAGACTTTGTCTCCCTTACTAGTTACGTGACAGGTACTCAATAAATATTGAATGAGTGACTAAATATGTTTATCCATAATGTAGATCATCTTTTCAATGTTTCTATCATTAGCCATCCTCACTGTAATATCCGCAAAATAAAATGCCTGTTCTGGTTTGCTTTTTGAATAACATGATAAATACCCTCACCAGAAACTTAAATGGTTTGGGAGAAGGCAGAACTTGGTTTAGAAATTGATTCAGAGGAGTAGCTTGTTAGAGAGTATACTTGCTACCTATACCATGTCTCCAGAAGTCAATTTCCTAGAGGTGAGCGATCATCCACGTATGGATCATACACAATATCAAGAATACATTAACCATTGAGTACTTGCATTCATTTATTCATTAATTCAGCAAACATTCATAGAATGACTACTCTATGGTTGGTACAGTGCTCACAAAGTCAATTGACAGGGTTCCTTTCCTGACAGGTTGGAGCAGTATAGTGATAGTCTCCACCCTTGAAGGCAAAACGACAAAGTCAGGAAAAACACCGCAGTGCCTCTAGTCCTTTCTCCAGGTACTTTCACTCTCCCTCACCTTTTTAAGGCACCCTGTTTTCTCTGGCTCTCTTTGTTCCTCAATCATCTGTAGACAAGTATTTGATAAATTTTCATACTAAAGTTTAAAAGATTTACATTGGCTATCTCCTGGAGATATTTACATTATGTCCAATTAGAAAGGAAAGGAAAAATTCTCTAATTCTGAACTTACGAAACCCAAAAGGAGGAAGTAGACTTATTTTTAAAGCCAGTGCCCTTGAAACTAGTACCTAGGATACTGCTTACATTGCTTATTTGTAAACTTTGGGAACTTAGCATTGAACAGCAAAAGGATTTTTCTGTAAGATATAGAAGACTCCATCAATATTTCTAAAACTAAGCACAAGTTTCCTAAATGCTTTTAATATTTGGAGGGACGATATTTTAATGTGCCCCCTTCTTCTTTCTCTTTCCTTTTCCTTCTTCTCTTCCTCCCTTCCTTCCTTCTTTCCTCCCTCTTTCCTTCTTCTTGCCATCCTTTTCTGGCTCCTTCTCCTTCTCTTTATCCAATCTTGCTGTGTCTCTCCTGAAAATCCAGAAGATATAGGAAATGTTGCAAAAAGAATTGCTTCATTGCTTCTGCTGAATAACACCCACCACAAAATAGACAATTAAACAAAGGAAAATACTATTTAAATATTTCTATAGCTTACCTGTAGCAAAGATATATTATGGTGAATTAATAGCTGATTTTTACTAAGTCAATTTATGCTCGTTTAATTAAAAATGTCTTACAGACCCTCCATTAAGGACAATAAATGGTGTGGAAACTTACCACCCACATATATTTAAAATGATAACTTTGAGCCTTGTCTTAGTCCCTTTGGGCTACTTTAACAAAACACTATGGACTGAACGGCTTAGAAACAACAGAAATCTATTTCACATAGTTCTGCAGGCTGGAAAGTCCAAGATCAAGGCAGATTCAGTGTCTGATGAGGGTCCATTTCCTGGTTCACAGACTGTGGTCTTTTTGCTACAACCTCACAAGGGAAAAGGCACAAAGGATCATTCTGCGTCTCTTTTGTAAGGACACTAATCTCGTTTATGAGAGTTCTGCCCTCATGACCTAATCATCTCCGGAAGACCCCACCTCCCAATTCCATCTCATGGAGGATTAGTTTTCAACATACACATATGAATTTTGGGTGGACACAAATATTCAGTCTATATCAAGCCTATTCCCCTTTCCTTTAGATAATAGCTCTTTTCCTTTGAGAGTGATATTATGACACCCCATTCGGGAAGATTGGTGATCTGTTCCATTAACGCCTTTGTTGATCTGAAAATATTAATAGCACCACAGATATAACAGCATCACTGATGTATTTTATTTTTCATAATATGAGTTTTCAGAGAAACCACAAGAAATATGTTTCTGAGCACGATGGTCAATATTCAGACTATTTCTCCCTCTGATTTACCAAGCAGATTACTCCTTTGTATGTTTTCTTTTAAAGTCTTACATATTTTATACACTAAACTTTTCTACAATTCTGGAAGCTTGGGGTTTATAAGCCACTTATTTTATTCCGACTTTGAAGGTGAGCAAGATAAACAAACTAGAGTGGGAAAGGGTTGGAGGGGGAAAGAGAAAAAGAAGTAGACCTATTTGAGTCTCTGCCAGCATGACCAATGAGTGGCAGTGAAGGAATTGCTTAGGAGGGGTAAGTCGTTCTGGAAAATGTATTCAGTTAAAGCTCTCTCCCCTTGGCCTGACTAGGAAACTAGTTAGTAACAACAGCAGGGTCTGTCCTTAGCCTAGGGACTTGAATTATTCATTAGACATGGTAATGTAAATTACCATTTAGAGGCAGGTGACACACATGTTTTCTCGAACAATTACTATCAGTAATCATCATTTTCTACAGTAATTTGTATATTCTCATTATTATTAGCCCTTGTTTTCTATGTAAATCCTTTTCATAAAACTGCCACAAGATGGGAGTTTTTTATTGGCTCTCTTTACCTCTTGCTATGTTTCTTGGCATTTTTGCACTCCTCATCTGGCACTTGATGGTTGGGTTTTCAGATTAGGCTGACTGTTGACATGCCCAGATAAAACATTCTTTCATTGAGCATATTGCATTTGTAGGGGAGGCCACCTTCTTTCACCTTCTGCCATATTGTACCCATATTTTTTTTATATTAATTGTCCAAACATTGACTCTTGCATTTTCCCCTTTTTGATTTTCATTGTGTACCATATTTGACACTTTAACTATTTTTACTATTTGTCCAAGCCTTGTCACAAAGACCAAAACTGAGACAGGCTTTGCCTAAACTGTTGCTTTGACTAAGTACATTTGCCATGCGGATTTCCCCTTCAAATCCTGTAGAACATCTTAGATATTTTCCTGTTTCTCTTGTATTACAGCTATATGAGCTCCAGGACTTCATTACGTGAAAACAACTAGTATTCTTTGTAACATTTATTTTATATCTCTAAGATTCAATTTTTCAATGAACTCCAGAAAGAGTTCTTGAAATTAACAAGTTCTTGGAAGCATGAGTTCCTGTCTGACTCATGAGGGAATGATGGGGATTTGTTTATAATTCCACTGGCTTGTAATGCTTCATCGTAATCTAAAATAATACTTAAAATTCTTACCTTTAGAATGAACCTCATTACATTGATAAGGGAACAGGCAGGCACCTTAGAAAAGATCTGGATTAACTCCCAGCATTTACAGAGTAAGGATTATAGACTCAGACCATCTCATTCAAGTCCTGACTTCCTGATTTACCAGCTGGATGACTTTGTAGCAAGTTAACTAATGCCCCTGTGCCTCAATTTATCTCACCTGTAAAAAATGTTTAATGATTATGCCAACCTCATAAGGTTTGGATGAGGATCCAGTGAGATAATACATGCAGAGCACTTAGTTTCTGGCATACAGTAAGCATGTGGTAGTGTCACCTGTTTATTATTGTTATTAATGTGGCATAGAGTTGTTTCTTGGAACAATAGAGGGTAGAATCTTGGTGATATGGACACAGATGTACAGGTTTTTATCACCCGAAGTCAGGTGAGAATGGCTTGAAGCACAGGATTTTCCTGTAGAGGGCAGACCTAGGTGGGAATCTCCAAGAGAAAGTGCTGGGTGGCCCCAACATCATGATGTTGTGGCTGCCAAGTGCTTTGTGCCTGGCCCTTCACAGTGTTTAGGACAAGTGTCCTTGACTAAACTCTCCCATGAAGCATTCATTGCCCAGTGAAGGCTTAGTGATTTTTACATAAAGACATTTTGTGGCCTTAACAGAGCTATGCTTTTTCATTACTCTCTTATGAAGCCAAGGCATTATGTAAGGACACCTTCAGTTGGTTTTCTACAATACATACTGTCTCAGTTTTGAATTTTACCTCAAGGTTGTTTACACCAGGCTTTTGCCTGTTTCGTTTTTAATGCATTTGGCTCATTGTTGAGTCTTGTCATTTGATCAGAAGATATAACTGCAGTGTTACTACATGGTTCTGATAGGGTCTTTACATAAAATACAGGTTTCTTAAACAAGGAAGAGAAGCAGCTGCAAGGTTCATGATAACAAGACTGTAAAGTGAGGGTTTTAACTTCAAGACCTATCTAAACAGTTATCTGTGTCACCACACACATGCGTGTACGCACACATACAGGCTTCAGAAATACAGGCGGAGGAAAACACAGGATAACATTCCATATTGTTATGGAGCTTCCTGAAACACAAAGCCTAGGAACTCAATATTACATCAACGTGGAATAGTGTCACAATATCCAGCCTGCCCCTCCTCCTTTTGACATTTCTGAAGAAGAAAAGGAGCTCCTACTGTTCACCCAGCATCTGACTGGGAGGAATGTGCACGAGGTGTGCCCAAAGGGATTCACATTGTAAGCTGGGTTAAAATAACTTCTGTCTGCACTAGGCAAATTATTTTTTTCTATATAAAATAAACACAGTGGAAAAGCATGTCATTTCAGGAATGCTGTGTTTCATAGACCTTTAAATTGTCATCATCGCAATTTAAAACTCAATTCTAGCATGCTGAATTGAAAAAAAAAAACCACAAAAAAACGAAAAACTGGAAAAAGCCAGTTAGAAGAGGTATGTAAATACAAAATCTAAACATAAGAAACAACAATTCAGTCATTAATATTGTAATGCAGGGTCTCTGGTCCTGCTTCCCACACAAGAATGCAGGATATTGGTGAGGCCAAAAAGGAACACCAACGGAGACATAGATAGGGGGTTCATACCACTATACTCTCACTCGTGGCTGGGTTGGAGACACAAGAAGCAAGAGCCACACGATCCCCTGTCCGCTTCTCTGCCAACCAATCAACCAGCCCGTTGCTAGCTGCAATCCACGTTTGCTAGCTCAGCCACAGCAGTTTTATCAGTGGCTAATGGCTAACAGATAACAGCTGATAGCCAACTAGTTACAGCTGATGGCCATCTAATAACTGAGCCAGCACCTTTCCAGTTGAGGTTGAGAGCCTGGAAACTGCACTCTGGGACTCTGTCCCTACAAATATACAGCAGATAAATTTTCCTTATCTGATGTCTTTGTTTTTGGAAAAATGTTACTCATTTATTTAAAATAAAATGACTTCTGGTATTTTGCACACCAACAAGCCTTGATTTTTGTAGTTATCATGTTTCCTTTCTTGCTTAACTTTGTAGAATATATTTTATCTTTGCTTAGAGATCTGCTAAGATGATGTTGCTTATAACCCATGTGTTACTACTACTGCCACCATACAAACTGCTTGGTTCAGTTGGCAGAGGGTGGGAGTAAACCTACCAAGATATTTGGATGGATTCCCATCTTGTAGGGATTTGGCTTGGCTCTTTGCCACAGCAACAGATATTTCTAACTCTTCATGACATCCTGGTTTCAAAATGCCTTGACACCAGGGGCTATACTTTAGAAAAATTATTTTATTTTTTGAAGTACCTAAAATACTGGTGTTCTGCACCCAGGATTTAATAACTATTTGCTTAGTGAAGGAAAAAACAAAGACAGCATCACAGCCATCTCGGGCATGTACTTTGGTCACAAATTACTGGAAAGACCATCCTCTCTTGCTCAGTCATCCTCTTCCTTAATAAAGAAAAAAAAATACATGGTCAAAGTCTGAATGAATTTGCATACTCAGTTACTTAAGAATTCTTTAAAAGTTATGTTATACTTTCCATTATGGTCCTATTTCCTGAATATATGTATTTTATAATGGAAAAATAACAAATTCATTAGCTCACTATTCAAAAATCCTTGAAGTTCACCATTAAAGGATACTGATGTGTAGGGAAAAAATGCAAATAAACACATGACAACATGCTTCTTCCTCCTTTTCTTATTTAACCTTCACATTTATATAGTAACAGTGTACAAAATTATGTTATCTGGATAGTACTTCATCTTTCAACTTAAGATTATTGAAGAGTCTAACTTGCTCTGACTAAATTATTTTAGCCAACTGAAAGAACTCTGACTTCTTTCTGCTTGTAGATATGAATTTGAGCTGACTTACATGATTAAATTAGCTAGAATTCTCTCAGACAAATTCCTCCAGGGACCTGGGTAAGATAAGATGCAACATACCGGAGACTAGATTTGTAAGTAGAAAACCCCTGGCATCTAAGTGATTTGGGTTAAGCTCTCATAGAGCTTATATTCTGAGACAGATATCCAAAGTCAAGGCCTCTTTTCTGATGTTTTATTGTATTAATCTGATTCATGTTTATGAACTATATATTATTTTTGTGTGTGTATATGTGTGTTTACATGTAAGTGTGTGTGTAAATGCTGAAGTTAACCAGAGTTATAAACGTGTATTTGGTTAAATGCATAAAAACAAACAGTCCCTAATGCTTTATAAAATATATTTTATGTTTTAATGCTTTGGGATTTTTTTTTCTTAAAAACTAAGACAAGTATGCAACGTCCCCCACTGGTAGCATCAGAATACTTAAGCAGACAGGCCTTGCACTTAATTTTACTAAGTGCACCTTAAAATGCACCTGGGCCTTTTATTTTCATTTGTGTTGTCCTTTATTTAACCCTGAAAGGGTGGGTAGATGGACAATCAATTTTACAGGAGAGTGATACAATATTACTGGTTGCACGTTACTATCAATTTTGATTCTATACCTATTGCAGGTTCAAAGAGTTTCCCTGGGAGAAAAACAAATGAAATTTCTTTTTGGACAGTCTAGAAACAGAAGATCAACATTCTAGCTTTATTATTCTCTTTTCTCTTCTGAGGTTTAACATTATATTGAGCAAGACTTGGTAAGAATATGGTATAAAAGCCTCCATAGAAAAATAGTCATTTAATATTCTGGAATACATAATGCCTTCATCCTTGAAGTAGTCAATTTATCTGACATACATTGTCACATTACATCATCACTCTCAACGTAATCATATTAATTTACCGCTACCACTTTAGCATTTGTGATCATTTGGTGAAGGTTGAACTGAAGTTTATCTCCCTTTATCTGTGAATATTGTAGATATTTGTCAACAAATATTGTGGGGGAATATGTGCAAGGTATTTAAGAGAACAAATGGTTTGGAGCAGTTTATCATGGCTTGGATTATGGCTTGATGGAGGTATGAGGATCATCTGTATCGAAGGTCCTACTGCTCTTCCTTATGTAACATTACTATATAAGATACATGTTTATATCTTATATATGAAATACTTATTATATATTATATAATTTCTTATGTAATATTCTGACTTTGAGATTTCTCTTCACATAAGCATTTTTTTTTAATTGAGGTAAATTTTACACAGAGTGAAGTGCCCAGATCTGTAATGTACCATTAGTAGAATTTTAACAAAGTATCCGATTCAAGATATACAACATTTCTAGCACTCCCAGAAAGTCCCTTTGTGCTGCTTCCAGTCAATCCCCACGCTGCCACAGTCAACCACTGTTCTGACTTCTATTACCATAGATGAGTTCTGTCTGTTCTTGTGTTGCAAGACTAGTATGGAATTATACAGCAGGGAATTCCATAGTGCATAAATGGAGTTATACAGTATACTCTCTTTTGTGTTCAGCTCCTTTTACTCAACATTATCCTCGCATATATTTTAATGAGTGATGTTTTTAATAATTATTATCACAATTAGCGCCAGCATTGGTTACATTTTATCTAATAACCAGTGGTATATAATTTTCTAAATGCAGAGAGTTAATGCATCCTGTACCATATTTCTTGATTGTATATTTCACAGTACTTTCTTTTTTATTCTCATGTTTTACAAAATGCATTGTTAAAGGCAGGAAGAAAACTGGGGTTTATCAAGGTAGGTGAGCTCTCAAGAGCTATTGTATATATTCTCATATTGTTGTCAGTATCTTTAAAGAGGATTCTGGAGAGGCTGAACTGTTTAGATGAAGTAAACCAGTTTTCTGAGTTCTTTCTTAATAATTTAACTCAAAGGAAAAATACCACCATTAACTGAAAATTTACGGGGAGAGGTCATGGAAAGTATTATCCATTACAGTATCAGATAGATAAAGGATAGAACTCTGAAATAGAGAATGTTTTTTGATTTGAAATAATTTACTTGATATGTTTTAATGGTAGAATTTTGTGCCTGCACAGAACATAAACCAGGATAGTAAAAGCAGAAGACAGGAAGGTGGGGAATTGTGAAAAAGGTATATTATTTTGAGATTTCCAATTTTCACGTGGAAATCTAGCCAATGAATTAGAAACTACCAAAAAAAGACATACTCTCCATGCTATTTCAGCTGATTGTTATGGACTTGGAAATTGGTTATGATGGCATGTTTGCTGTGTTCTAGTATAGCTGGGCACGTCACAGGTGGGAGCAGCTTATAGTGACAATGATCAAGACAGCTGTAAGTTCAACAGAAATCCAGTAAAAATCCCTTGATTTTACTATCTTAAAATAAGATGGCTCAATAGGATAAATAAATTCTTGATCAGGTAAATGAAATCTTACGGGATAAATTCTGATTCCTGGTTAAAAAAAAAAAGGCAGGTAAGTGGCTGGGAAAATGGCAAAGAAAAAATAAACTCGAATATTCTTAGACAAGAATATTTGTGATTTAGCTAGGGGAAACTGCTTGCTTTAGTAAGTCCTTTTGGCCATCTAGTGTAGTCAATGGAGACGCAAACTCCTAACTTTGAGGTTTCATTTCTGTCACTTAGCTGAAAATGGTATCTGAAGGCTTCTGCACCTGGAGAATCCTGAACACACACCCAACACCCTGAGTTTTGATCTACACACTGGCATTTTCCAAAGTCTTTTTCAGTCAGAAGAGAGTTTTCTATAAATTCACTCTATGTGGCATTTACATTTGTTTAGAAAGCTTTTTTTCTAAACTAAAACTTTACTCTTTTTGAATAAGTAGTATATTCATATCATTCAAAAATCAAAGCAATATTAAAAAGAATACGCTGTCAAGTCTTGCTTTCACTATGTTGATCCCTTCCCCAACCCCTCATCACTTTGGTAACTAATTTGTTGGTTTCTTTGCATATCCTTCCAGTGTTTCTTTATGCAAACTTAAGAACATTTATTGTTTTTACCCTACTGCATTTCTACCTGAAAGATAGCATACTGTATACACTGTTTTATTGTTGCTTTTTAAAAATCTAACAATATATCCAGGAAAATGTCCACATTAGTACATAGATGGTGTTTTGTTTTGTAGACTGTTATATAGTATTCCATCATGCTGCTGTACCACAATTCATTTAAATATTCCTTTATTGATGGGCACCTTCCCAATATTTTAACTATAAATACTATGCATATAAACTTTTGCATGCAAACAAATTTGCATTTCCAAACAGGACTCTTATTTGTGAAGAGAAACAAGCATATCATATAGAATATTTATAAAATAAATGCTTGAAGGAGGTCATTTTTTTCCTTTAACTATTGCTTCTAAGAAAGTCTCTGTGTTAATAGATTTAGCACCACTAGTGGGATGCTGTGGGATGAACACTGCCAAGCACTGCTTTCTCCATAAGTACAATATGTGCTTTGGGCATCAGCAAAGCAGGGGCATACCAAATTGTCCTTTGAGAAAGAATGTGATATTGCAAGAAAAAAACAACAACACATTGTAGTCATCATAGGAAAAATCAGAACTTTGTTGACTTAGTATAATTTTACAAAGTAGGGTCGCGTTTTTTTCGAGTAACTTGTAGGAGAGTAGGGATTCTGAACTTTTCAGTGATTAGCATCTGTAAAGGTCTTAACTGGGCCGCAAAACAACCCTGTGAGTTAGTGATATGTGAGAAAATCGGATACTTAGAATAAATAACTTGACAACAGCTACTTAACTTGTGAGAGGCAAAGCTGGCATGATTCTCAAGCAGAAGACTAGTTGACCTCTGGTAAAACTGCATCCAGTGTTACTGAGTAGGTTAAAAAAGACAGTGTAGGTCAAGGCCATTGCAGAGAAGGTGTCTTGCCCTCACTCATACACCAGCATCAGCTCCTGTTTCCTCATTGCCTGTGCCACTCCAACCTTCCAGGAAGTGGTGCTCTCTTTATAGAGGGGCAAGGGAACTGGCAAGGACCCTGCATTTCTGGTAGTGGAGTGTTTGGGTAAAGCGCTTTCTTAACTACTACTTTCTGTTCAGTGGAGAATCGCCCCACAGGTAGTTCACGTTTCCTCCCTTTCAGCCTGGCCCTTGCATCAGTTACCAGATTCAAAGGTGATTGTCATCTCTATTTTGCTGAGAGCAGAGGTTGGCTGCTAGGGAAGGGTACTTTAGGACTGGAAGTTCTCCCTCAAGTCTGAGCTGATCAGGACTGGGGACGTGATGGAGCTAATGAGCAGCAAGGCTGCCACTGAAACCAGAAACCACTTTAGGTCTGGAAACTATGAACATTTTCTTACATGTTTCCCTAACTGTAACTCTTATGCAAAAGTCGCCCAGGAAAAAGACTGTGCCTGAGAGAGGGGAGGTTAAAGGAATAGACTCATTTTTGGTGATAGAGACATTTGCTCTCAGGAAATAGGGACAGTAGGAATTCAAGGGAAACATAGAGTAGGGAGGTGAACTTGGCTTTCCTCTTTCATCACCAGATCTTTCTTAGAAGTCTGCCTGTAAGGACGTGTAGGAAAGATGCCACAGTAATATGCAAACAAAATGGAAAAAGGGCTTTCTCAATTCACAAATTGAAAACTCAGAGGTTCTGTTCCACATAGTATTCCTTTATCAAATTCAATAACTCTTTTAAATCCAGACTCCTAAACGTCATCGAAGTAAAAGACCCACACCCACATTGTGTTCAGAGGCCACCAAGTGTAATTCTCTAACCCCTGGTTAGGATGGGTCATGTCTGCCTTCTGCCCCTGTAGGTCCTCTCCAGCCCATAAGCATGCTCAGCTACCACCGGGTCCTTTCACTATCTTTCCCTTCATCCTTGAACATGCTAACTCCTCACACCAGCTCTCTCCTTTTAATCGCAAACATCATGGAAGATTACTTCATACTTGCTGCCTGAAATTTCACAGTATCTGCTAGACAACCTCCTGAGCTTTCTCTTCTCTCCCACACCATTTTATTGAAATAATTCTCAGACACTACCCAAGACCAAAGTTCCTTCAATCTTCCTCCTCTGTGATCCCAATAAAGCAAGACACTACTGATCACTTCTTTTTCCCCCGAAACCTCTTCGCGCCTTAACAGCACTCTTTGGCTTTCTGTCTGACTGCTCCTTCTTGAGGCCTTCCGAGGTCCTCCCTCAGTAGGTTGCCCCTCGTCAACATCCTTTTCTCAGCCTGCTTCTCCTCTTTCCCTTCCCCTTCCCCATGGCAAGCTCCTTCACAGACATGGCTTTCACTATTACCTGTTAGTAACATCCAAAACTTTATCTTCAGCATTTGCTGGTATCCTGAGTTCAAGTTTGTATTTGCAACCTTCTCATATTCTACTTGAATATAAGTCAGCAGTAAACATGCTGAAAACTGAATTAATTACCTTTCTCGTAAGGCAGTGACCTCTCTCTTTCCAATCAGGATATTACTAGGATCCTACTCATTTAAGCTTAAAACAATAAACTTCAACAATTCCTTATCTACTATCCCTCCTACCATTACCTATTTGCTGAATTTTGACAATTTCATCTCTTCTAAAACTTGCATTTAGGTGCTTAAACCACAGACACCTTAACCTGCAATTATATAATCAGACCCCAACCAACTTTTCCAGTCTTGTCTTTCACTGCTCTCCTACTGCTGGTTCGAAACCCCGGGAGCTTCCTGGATATAATATGATACTGGCCCCCACACACGGAGTGCAAGGAGAGACTTAAGAAGGAGGCAGACCACTCCAGATTGGGAGGTGGTAGGTTTAATAAGCGAGGGAATTTACATATGAGGTTTGTTGTGGATGGCTATGAGACAAGCAGATCTCTGTATCCACCTGCCAGAATCTTAAGTTTCTATAGAGGCATTAACTGGGTTTAGTTTGTATACAGTCCAGATGGTCTTAACAGCACATTGCTCTCTCAAGTCTGCATCCATGAAAACGGTTCCCACTGTGGGAACAGTGGGTAAATTATACATTCCAATGACTGGGAGTGGGTCAACCGGTGGTGACCTCCTCCAACATCCACACATGGATACACTATATCTAAACAGGATGGTCCCCGCTTCCTGCAAATTTGTCTCTCACTTTCCCATCTCTGTGCCTTTGTACCTACTATTTCCTCCTTGTAGAATGCCCTCATCTAGGCCTGAACTCATAATTTGTAGGGCTCAGTGCAAAAGGAAAATCTTTTTCCGAAAGCAAGAAAGGTTAAAAGTACTAAAATGAAAGCTTTTCACTTTTTTCTGTTACTTCCTCTGCTCCCTCGCAGGCTCTGTTGTCCTATCAGACTTCTCTTACAAAACACGAGCTCAAAGACTATCAAGGGAATGACAGCAGAGCACAAAACTAAGTGCAGGACCACGTGTACTGCAGAAGTCGCATGTCCGCTGGGTCAGCCCTGTCCTCATCCATCTGGGCCGTTCTCTGTCCTACCCATCCAAAAAGACAAGTCAAATGCTGTCTCTGCTGGGCAGATTATGAAGTGTCCTTGCTCAGGACCTCTGCCCTGCGCGGCTCCAAAGATGGCCAAAGTGGTTCCCTAGCACTTGGCAGAAGTCTCTGAGGACACTTTCGATTTCCTGTTAGTCTTTCAATCTCCTACTAGTTTATAAGTTTCTTAAGAGGAAGGGCTGTATCTTCATTCATCCGAGAATCCATCAAATGAGTTACACATAGCAATTGCTTAGTAAATGTTTGCTGAAAATGAATAAAGAGAACAAAGGGAAAAGCAGTGCTGTTTTGAAGCCACATGCAATGTTTATCCAGCTGCATTCCTTTTTGCATCAGAGCAGGAATCGCTGCTAATGCTGAAGTCCACGGGGTCCAGTTGGCTGGCCAGGGCCTCCTCGTTTTCCTTTTCAGTTTCTAAATTAGTCTTTACATTGATCTAAGGACATTCCAATTACAATTAAATTTTGGTAATGAATATATCATAGTTTCTAAAAATGTATGAATTCACTAATTTTCTCAAATATTTAGGTATAAGTCTATGTTTTCAACAGTTTTTTGTTGTTGTTGTTAAATAAACTATTTTAATGAAGAAAAAATAAATCTGGAAATGTTTTCTACACATTTTGGTTTAAAAATAATTTTACTTACTGCATACCGTAGTAGTGCCTTTCACAATGACTTCTGGAAAATTCTGTGCATTTAAGCAAGTTATCAAAGACTTTCCTAGAACTGCTTTGATAAAGAAGTTGAACAACTCGATAAGAACCTAGAACTTCCCACATTGGCTGAATACATTTATTACCCCAAGAACTATGATCCAATCTACACTCATCCTCCCTCCAAAACACAAATATCCTTTTTTTTGAGTATTTTGAGTTGAAAACTGAGAAAGCTCACTTGCGCTTGCGGGAGAAGCTACTTAAAAAAAAAAAAGAAAAATGATAAAGCGGAATAAATTTAAACAGCAAAACATTAAAAAAAATGCACCACAGACACTGCATCACTAAGAAAGCCAGTAACTTTACTGAATTGTCTGCAAAATACAAATTATACCTTATTTCCAGCAGGAGAAACTTTGGAAAATTCCCCACTTTTATTCACTACAGACAGCTGAATTAAGTCCCTTGAGATACAGAGATGTGGTTTAACTTAGTTATAACATCTTGTCATCTAGTGGCGACAAAGTCCAGCTTATGCCGCTGTGAGCCTCTATTTGAATATTTGTTGCAATGCTTGTATGCCCTCATTTACAAGCTACTTTAATTACTGTCATTTAATGGAAACAAGTCCCCCAAAAAAGAAGAAAAATGATACAGCAAACCATCTGAAGCAATCCAAGTCCTATGCCTACAGTAACCCAGGTCTACTTTGCTCCGAGAGAACATTGGTACTGCATTCAAACCACAACAGAATCCATCACTTAGCTGACCTCTCTGAATTAAACTGAGGTATGAATCAATTTGAGGTATGAATAGGGAAGGCAAACGCAATACCCGATTATGAAAATAACCAAAATGGACAAATTTAATGTAGAAGATATGTGGCTTGGATTGCTCCACATCTTTGGTTAAAACATATTTAAGAAAAGCCTTTAATTACATCTGTAGTCTGAAGCATTCTAACAGACACCAGTATTCCATCAATCTTCAAAAGATCTGTAGTGGCAGGAAATTCACGCCATATAAGTGACGACATCACAGCAGATGGCACAAACAGGAACAGATGAAGTATGCTATGCTTAAGCAACAGCCTTTATTAAGGGTTCAAGTGGCTGCTTCTTCTTTTTTTAAAAAAAACAACAACACTTTTTTTTTAAAAGAAAGAAATACAAGCATTAACTTTCTGAAAAAAACAAACAAATGGATAAAAGGGGCAAAAAATGCTATTTCTAAGTTAAAAGATGGGTGTGTGAGAAAAAGAAATACATAAAATTGTGAGAGGGCAGATATTCTTTTAAAAAGTGTATTTGAATATTTTTTTTAATTCTCACTTTAGTTAACCTTAAAGTGGTCTGAGGATGATAGGCATTTTCATATTCATCATTACAAAATGCTAAATTCCACCTTTGGGAAAAAATAAGCCATTTTACTAAAAAACACAATTTTAAAAAAGGTTGAAATGAATAGCCTTCCACGCACCAATGCATACAATATACAGGTTGTGCAGCTTGCATATATTGCATCAGTGTTACCAGTATTTAAGCTTAATATTACCAAAAAACTTCTAAAATAGGATTAGATATAACAATACTTGTAGCTGTGTAAAATGCCACTTATGGTTCTTTGACTTGCAATGAAGAATGTTGCCTAAATGTTACTCTAGGATGGGTTAAGTAAAATACTACTCCCTCAGGGCTCTGCCCTAAACTCCTGAATACAAGGATTTACTGTGATAAAAAACCAAACCATACTAGCGTTGCAAATACAATAAATGATAAATTACAGATAAAGTATGAGGGTAAAGATAGACAGTGATTGTTTACAGAAAGTGACTCATCACAATCAAAATTGTGCTTCTTCTCATTAAATCATCTTTAAAAAATTCTCAGATTATCCCTTCGCTATCTTGCCACCACTTTATATGAATTCAGTAGTGAGAACAAGAGATGACTGGCATCCATTTTCAAGTGATTCTGTTCTTTTCATGTTCTTATAAAACTATTGTCTGAATTGCTATAAATAGCCAAGGCTTCTGCTGGTACTTTAGCTTACTTTATCATCAGCATTAGAAATTCACCTTTTCTTTGTTGCTGAGGCAAATTGCAGGTAAAAAATTAATATGGCTATTTTTTCATATTTTCACATAATGACCCTTTCCCACCCACTGGTAAGTTTCTACTGATATTGATAAAGAGTTTTGAAATGACAAGGAACATTTGTGACATGTTTGCATATTTTATACACATCAAGTTATAAAGGTGTGTTGTAAGGATGGGATCAAGTCGATGGTAAGAAAAATGAGTTTCTTAGTTTTCTTTCCTGTCTGTGAATATGTGTGTGCGTGTGTGTGTATTTGTGTGTGTGTGTGCATATTTTCAGGGATGATTTTCTATTTTTCCTCTGCATAAATGTTTTTCTTTCATGTTCCATGGATACCTCGAGTAGTGGGACATATGAAATGGTTACTAGATTTTTTTTTTTTTTTTTAGTATATAAAATGTTAGTACAAGGCAGGTTAGCATCCTATATGGATACCACCAAAGGTGCATTGTGGTCTAATTGTAGATTTTAGATCAAGTTAAGAAAAATATAGCCTAGTTAGTAAGGTCTCCTGGCTTTTGCCACCCAGCGGCAGCCTTTTACAATGAGAAAACATAGCAACTGTGCAAGTAAAAGAAAAAATGGTAAGAAATGTCCTACATCTGATATAGGAGTGTCGATCTTACTGTCTGTATCTTCTTTGCTGTGTATGTCAATGCATATGATTGGAGGTGAATCGACAGATCTTCACATTCCAAGAGAAGGAAAATCATTCCTAGATTGAAATCTCTCTTAAACAATATATATCAACATTTTTTTATGGCACTCACTTTTTAAAGGGTCTGAAAATTAATCCCTTATAGACAAATATTAGACAAGAGTCATCAATATTTCTTGAATAATTAAAAAAAGGGACATAGAGAGGTTCTTTAATGGGATTTCTTGAAATGGCTATTAAATCTCTTTATTGAAGAAAAAAATAGATGACATACATGCTTTATGCAGAAGTGACATTTGGGGTTCCTAACACACTGGGGTTGTTCAACAGTCCTATATTGCTGACAAGATTGTTGAGGGTCAGTTAAAATAATTAAAAACGGATGACGAAGCAACTATCTCTTTACCTGCTTCCTTCTTGTCTAGCACCCAGTATTTCACATTTTTCTTCTGTGGGAATTTGTAACTTATGCATCGAGTAAACTCCATATCACTAGTTTCTAGGGCCACATTTGCAGGACATGTGCCCCAATACACCTTCTCTATTCTGGGCATATTTCTACAAAGCATATCAAATTCTAGGCTGAAAACCAACCAGGTAATTTAGGATACGGGCAAGTTAGGGTATGCACTTACTGAATTCCAAGATGCATGGTGAAATGGTGAGATCAGAAAGGGGCCCTGCATTTGATAAAAATTCAAAAACAAAAATAGCATAAAATAAACTAATTAGTATATACAATGGACGTCAGTTTACCCAATAGATCGCTAATGTATTTAAAACAATTTAGGGTGTTGCAGTGTGATATGTTCTAATCCCACAGGTTATCCTTTTGACAGCTGACCTTGAACTTATAAAATGTATGCAGAGTAAAAGAAAACAGAAAGAAAATAGTTACTCAAATGTGCAACTGCACAAATATACCCCCCTCCCGCTATTAACAAAACTTCTGCTATTACCATAATATTATATATATTAGAAAGCTATACACAAGCATGTTAATTTCACAGATTTTTTAAAAGATTCTTAATATTTTATATAATTAGAAATACACATTTCAAAAACAAAACTTCTACAAAGAGAAAACAGTTATCTTGGTTAGCAAAGCATGGAGTTCTTCATGGCTTAGGGTAGTGCTTTCTATACAAAAAGTCCTTTTTGGTTTTTTACAGGACTGTTTAAAATATTAGCGAAGCTATCAAGGGGGGAAAACACATTTTGGCTTAAGTAAACTACGAAAAGCCACAAATGCTTTGCAAACTCTGTCTTACCTTTTATATGAAAATAAGCAAAATGTAATGTACATATTTTTATATTTTTATTTAATAAGAGATGCAGACCCAGATTTATTTATTTATTTATTTATTTAATTAAATACGTTAGCCCTCAAACTCCACATTTTTTAAATAGGTATGGTCCTCTTTTAATGGTCATTGATCCTTTTGATTGAGTGCCATACGCCAATGATATGCCTGCAGGTTTTGAGTGGTCTTGGGATGTTAGGTGACCTGGCGTATTCCTAACATTTACCAATGGCCACCCTTTGCCGGGTCTGTCCAAAACATCTATACATTTTTCTATATGTTGCATAACAGCTGCTCTCTCTTTCAGTAAAGATCTGCCGCTTTTGGCAAATGTTTCCTTTTGTCTATTTACATGTAAATAACGTTGAACCTGCAACATGACACTATCTATTGTAACATACATTTTGCAAAGGAGCACAACAGTGAAAAGAAGTTAGCCTTAAAATCTATTTTGTACAAGTGTTCTGTTGTACAACTCGAGTGCTAAGCTTATCTCAGCATTTCTGTTTATCTTTATACTGTATCACTGAGGCAATTTAAAAGTACTTTTACAAAACAGAGTACCTGACTTTTTTTTTTTCCACACACAGCACATATAATGCATATCGACCCCCCTTCCCCATTAAGGTATAGCACACACACACACTGCAAGAAAAAAAAAACTATTAAGTAATAATCTGATCATGTTGCCCATCCTTCAGAGAGTCGCATGCGCTTGACTGAGGGACTTTCCCTTTCGTCCGGCGAAGGTCTGGTGAGTCCAATGGGGGAGTGGAATTCGTTCCGGTGATCCTCTCGGTCGCTCCCGTCGTAGGAACTGCTACAGCTGCTCAAGCTGTCAACAGGAGATCTCCCCGCCTCGTGGCGCGTGTGTTGTGGGTATCTCGAAGGGGTGGTGGTACGGTCTCTAGGAGGAGAAACAGGTTCTGACTTGATGTTGAGGCTTTGAGTAGAAGGCAGGGAGAGATTTGAACTCTGAGATAAATGAGTGCTAGTGCAAGCTCTGTAGGAGGAAAGGAAACCCAGTTACAGATGGAGGAGGCCTGGAGCCCCCAGGAACTCACAATTACATAAAACATCAGCTTAAAGACTCTCATAGACACCAGAGCATGCCCAGAGGGAGGAGAACGTGCTTAGGAGCACGTAAGGGCATTGCCTTCTTAGAGCGATTTAGGATGTCTCTGTTGATTTGCCCGGTAGTAATTACAGTATTTAACTGGTCCAGGCTCATGAATCACACCTCTAGTCTCTGACAGGTTCCCTAAACGGATAGGTTACCGGTTCAGAAAGGTTTTTTAATAAGACACACTGGAAAAAGCATTTTCTGTGTCTATGGGATTTCTTCCTAGACTAGTTCCAAAATATAATCTAAGATTTAAGATACAGTGTTTAGCTTTTGAATTAGATGTCCTTGATTTACTATTGCCAGTGTTTGGAAATTATTGTAAAAAGCTTATTATGGATATAAATGTTTTCCTCAATTTAATAAGCACGTACACATTAAGTTGCATAGTCTTCAGAAAAGGAAAAAAAGTTCAGATTTCAAATGAATAGAATCCATAAAAGGCTACTTATAACCATATCTGGTAAAAAGCTTGGGAGAGGGGAAAGAAGGGGAAGGAGGAAGGAGGATGACATTATTTGCAGAAATTTTAAGTACTGGCTTAAAAACACTTAGAATTCCTACCCCACTAAAACTAATATAATTTTACTTTCTTCGTTCATCCTTTCTCAGCTAAATGGGATAAAAGTGCTGTCTATTTTCTGCAATTATTTCAACTTTACCTCCTATTGCTAGTCTTGCTCTGCTGGGGGACTTAGGGGTTAGGGGACCACTTCTCTTATTTTTCACTGGCATTAGTTGGTGAATCTGGATTTGCCTAAGAAAATGTTGTTTGTAAAGAAGGATCTAGTGTGATTTTGTTCCAGGAAAGTATAACTTGCCCTTCTACCGAAATGTGGGAGAATTTCGATACTTGAAATTCTGGAGGGGAAAGCAGTAAGCCCTTAAGTGTATATCAGCAACGACGATGACCTTGATCAGGATAAACCATAGTAACATTGCCGATGTCAGTTTTAAGATGCTTCCATTGTTCTTACATTCTAATTGCACTGACATCCATGACTAGATTCAGCATTATTTGCTCATATTGTCGAGAGAATAGACAAATCTCTTTTTACTGAGGAAGAGTCACAGCAAAGAATAATCCGTAATAGACACACCCATTTTAAACAAAAGAAAGCAAACCTATCTACCCATGTATGTGATTGTGTTACTTTCTAATGGAGAGAATTAGATGGTATTAAAAACGTCATTATGAGTAGTGAGAAAATGGGTATATATTTCAGAGGAAAAAGTGGAGTAACTTGGGGCTGGCTTTTTGGAAGGTGCAATTCAGGCTCAAGATGTATACAGATATAAAATTAGTCAGAAATGAGTTTATTTTTGAGTGATGTTTTATACAAAAGCACCACCTACTGGCAAAGAATTACTTTCCTTCTCTTATTAATAGATGAGTGAATGTCAAGAATAACAAAGGAGAATTATTTGTTTTCCTAATCAGTTTTTCTTTCTCTGGCTTTTATGATTTTATAGAATCAAAGCAGTTTTAGCATTTGTATCAAGATACTACAAGGGAATGTATACAATTTTCAATCACCTGTTTATACTTGTATTTCTTTGTATTTTTATTTTACAGTCTATATTAGTATACTAATTTTCTAAGAGTTTTAATTAATGTTTAAATCAAGAAGATGTTAAAATGGGGGGGATACCTATATTTCAAAAGGATCCATAATGGTGGACTATTTTATCTTGTTTCAGTGTTACTTAATGTTTCATTTTGATGTCAGAGAAAATCATCTTTTGATTTTTGGATGAACTAATTTTCCTGACCATTTCACTAAAATTTAATGAAATGTCTACTATGATTCACACAACTGTTTAATAATGAATGCCAATTAGGAGTCTGAAAATAAAGTGGCATATCAATAAATATTTTTTGTCTGCCCTTTGACATTTAGATTATGTCTTCACAGGCGGGGGACATGGAAAACGAAAAAAAAAAATTTGGTGAGTTGGACTAGTAAAAGCAGTTCATCTGGATAAATTAAGCAAAAAGTGACATAATCAAAATGCTACTTCTTTAACAAAGCTTTTGGAAGCTGCATTATCTCCCAGTGTCAACTGGCTTGTCCAGGTTTTGCTGCATCTCGTCCCCATAAAAGACATGATGATTACTGTTTATCCCTTCCTATAAACAAATAGGCCAGTCCCTAAGTTAATCTTTTAGTGGCATTCCATTTGACATTGAAAGGATATATGAAGCATTTTGAGTAGTTCTGGGGACACTAAATCCAGAGTAATGAAATGTAAGTGGTATCTGAGATTCAGCTTCATTATACTATGGTAGAGGACTCAAAACAGGTTGACTTTTAATTGACTAGTCTCTGTTATCAAGGAAGTATTTTTCTTGAAAAGAAAAAACATTAAAAATCACTTAGCTGTATATATGCTGGTTCAGATATAACCATGTTGTGGTTTACTTATTCTTGAGAACAAAATTTTTACAGACACAGACAATTATGAAATGCTTCATATGTGTGAGTGATAAACAGGTGGAGGGGAGGGTGGTGGAAGTGGGGATAGAAACCAGACATGCAAGTTTCCTGTATCAAGTCCTGATGCAAGTTCTTGTCTACTACAGATGCCTTCCAACTGGAAAAACACCTACCCTTCCCCATACTTGTTCAGTAATCAAACATGACTGGATAGTTTTATTCAAACTGCTTACTGCCACTGCCTGGAAATGAGACTATCAAACTATATTTAAACCTAAACTTTTAAAAGTCATCTTTACTCCAAGTTACTCTCTCAGTATATACATTAACACAGATGATATACAGAAGTATTTCCAGAAAACAGGTTGCCCTTTTTAGGTGGTAGGAGAAAAACACCCAGAAATTTGAGGGGCATTTTTCTCAAATCTTAGCATTTAAATGACTTTCACTAACCCTTGATGGCAACTTCCTTCTGCCAGTCACCTCTGCTCTCTACATCAAGTCAGTTTATGCCATGTATGTAACTTGCTTAGATAAACATCAAATACTAGATAGTGTTAAGGTATAGCTTTGAAGAGTTAAAGGTATTTTCATGAACTAAATATGAAGCTCTCTTTTGTACTTTTCAATTTTGAGGAAGAATGGTGGTGACCATCTCGGGCTGCTGGGAATACCCACTTTGGTAGAGCTGAAATGTATTTTATTCTCCTTTGAACACTGTTATCTATCCAAAAGAATGTGAACTCACCATACAAGTGTATGAGACTACTTTAGCTAGGAAAAATATCAAATTTTAAACATTAATTTACACTGTACGAAAATAAGGGAGCTCATATAATTTATTTTACATAAATATTACATCTTGGGATAAAAAAAACAACAGTTTAACATTTAATGTTAAACTAGCATGTACTAGTCCATTTGAAGGACTCTCCTTTCGAGAAGTGTGTGTGTGTGTGTGTGTGTGAGGGAGGGAAGGAGGGAAAAGGAAAGAAGGGAGGGAGGGCGGGAGGAAAGAAAGTAAGTAGGTGGGCCAAAATTAGGACTGGAAGTGGTATCCTATCTGAGCGATAAGGGAAGTGATTAAGTGCAATAAAAACTCATAGACCAAATTCAGAGTGAAACTATGCACTATGAGAACTGGTGTTGTAAACAAATCAAACTAAACAAAATGCTTCATCCCTGTCTATTGTAATTCAGTGCCTCACTAGTCCAGTCCTATCTTTTCTCATTTGCTGAAGCATCTATTAAGAACAACAGATTCTTCATGTAACAGGAGAGAATTTTAAAATTGTAATAAAGTTAAAATACATAAGTAAATGTGTTTTATATGTAACATGTAAATTGTGAGATGTTATTGAAAACAAAAGAAAGCCACATTCAGGGAAAATAATACAATTTTTGACATTGATAATTTCGAAGGAAATCTAGTCCTCTAATGGATGAATTTTGTGAACAATGAAAAGTAAACAGCTATCTTTATTTTTTGCCAAAAAGCATGTACAGTGGATCCACTGCTGAGCCGCAGAAGTGTATGTATTTTAAAATTGCCTGGATGGTATGATGTACTTAGTGATAATTACCTGAAAAAGTTATTGCAATAAATGTCTACTTGGATAGTTAACATTTCTGAGAAAATTTAAATGTCCTAAAAAAACTCTGTTGCTGATCAATATTTAATATATCTTTCAAGTTAACAATCTTTCAAGACAGGAGCGTAATACTGTCATGTGAATTTATTATTTATACAAAAGGTTAGATTTTCAACAATAGTGATTAGTGAGTAGAATGTACATAAGCCGATGGTGAATGGGTTGAAGACTCCATTACCACAGCACTGATCGATGTGAAATCAATTCTACGGGAAGCTGGTGGGGCAGGGGAGGGTAAGAGATGAAGTTGTAATGTCACTCAGAGATTTTTATTCTACTTAATGTCTTATGCTCATTATCTCCTTAGAAATAGGAACGTAGAACTAGTTAACTATTCCAACCAAATGGCTCGGTAGACAAGTAAAAGTGAGACAGACATAGAAGATGTTTCCAAAATATAAAAACTTGTTATCTTTAAATTTTCTCTCCTCCTAGTATTTTTTTTTGAAGATTAATTGCAGTTTTGAAGTTTTTAGTGAAACTTAAAGTCTTAATCTCTAAAATAAAATTGTTTGTTTTACAAGTAGTGTGAATTGTGAATTCAAGGCTTTTTAAAGGTTTGAGCATTTCCACAATTTAATGCCAGGAGTCATTTCTACCATAAAGACATACCTCAAAACTACCACAAGGGGGCAGAAATACACATCTTCTGACCAGAAAACAACAAAATTTATTTTTATACCCAAACTTAGGTAATTAGTGTGTGTATGTATATATACATGTATGTTTATATTCAGACAATATCTATAAATATACAACTATGCTATGAGTATATTATAAATATATAAAATCAGTGGAATAGTTGATCCTATGATTATTATGTTAACATTAATCTGAGCTATGTGATTTATGCTAAGTGAGGATTCTCACATATCCCAAAAAACTTAAAGAACTTATAACTATAAATGTCTTCTTATATCCCACATGAGCTATATGAAACTTAACTAAATATTTATTACTGATAGAAGTGAAAATAAATATCGTCGAAAATAATAGGGAAATAATTTATGTCATTATCACAGAGTGCCTGGCCCCTGCTCTTAAAGAATAAGGAAAGTAATATTTAAGCTACTTGGAAGGTATTGATCTGATAATTACTTTCAGATTTGGATAAAGTAGAATTTTACGTCCTCTAATGGGACGTTAGATCACATTTTTTAGAGATTGCCATTTGTCATTTAAAAATGCATCCTAAAAGTGGATTATAAAAGAAATAATGTTGCTTACCCCAGTTGACTGAGGGCGGATGGCGGCATGTTATGTAGGTGTTGCTGTTGCCAGCCAGTTACTGACCCCAGGTGAAGAGCGCTGGCGGTGTTAAACCCAGACAGAGATGACAGGTCGGCACTACTCAGAGAGTACTCTAGATCAAAAAATAAAACAGGGAAAATGTTTAATTTGGAAATTGCCAGATGATGAATAGAAGAAACATTTTTGATTTTTAAAATATTCTATTAGCATTATTTAATGATCGTTATACGTTGTTTTACTCTTGGGATGGGAAGAAGGAGAAAAAACATCAGGGACTATGTTAATTTAAAAGAGATATACTATACCAAAAAATAAGTATTCCATGAAAGCTTCAAAGTAGTACAGCTTGCAATTCTAGTTTATTAAAACTACAATATGGTATTACAGTATATACATATGTTTTTTAAACAATCTCAAGGAAGTGAGCTTTCTATTACATCAAAGAAATAACAGCTCATTTTCCTTGAAATTGTTCTTCTATACTGAACTCAGGTTGGGTTAGTAAAACTTTCAGTCACTTAAAAAAAATGTGGATACTCACTTTGTCTTAGAAACAAACAAGTAATGGTATACTGCTCTGGACACCACAGGTACTAAGTAAAACCTCCTAACAGACTAAAAAGGTACTATCTTTTTCATCTTGCTTTTTAATAAAAAGTATTTCATGTACTATTTGAACATGGGAAAGCTACTCACCGGTACCATATGTTGTTGAAATGGCTGATGGATATCCTCCCATCCCTTGTCCTGGTAAAGTAGGAGTTGCTACGGAAACCACTGGGGTAGCCAATGACTGAGCAGACTGGGAGTTATTTATCCTTTGATTCTTTTAAAGTAAATAAAAAGACATTACTGGTGGAATTTTTTTAAAAGTTAAAAATATTATATTTCAGTACTAGTTTTGCACATAAAAATATAACCTGGTACAAATCTCATGAAATTAATCATTTAACATGTGTCTCTATGAACTCTGCCAACCCTATCATTTACAATCCTTCAAGAGACCAGTTGTTGCCATAGTAACCCATTACATCAGTATCTCCTAGGCAACTGAACTAGTAACAAGTACCATAGCTTTATTATGGGTAAAAACAGACTATGTTGAAAACTGATGAAATATGTATACTGTACTTCCATTGTTTCAATTTTTATTCAAATGCAAATGAAAAAAAATGAAATCAGCCACGGTGGCTTTATTCTCAGTTCTATATACAGCAGAGCAGATGGGTAGGGTGTCATGTGATATTCTGACCAGAAGGTGGTGCTCTGACCACTTTTTTCAGATTCTTCTAAACTTCCCTTAAACTAGATGGCAAAGCAGCTAACATTTACATTTAACTCCTTACAGCAAGGAGAGTAAAGAATCACATAAATTTGAAGATCATGAGGCTTAAACTTCTCAGAAAACAGTATCTTCATGGTTTTAAATAACTAAGGCATTTTGTGTGTGTGTTAGAATTTTACTATGAATTAAGTCCTAAAATAAATTTAAAACGTGGCCTTCACTTACAGAAGTTGAGACCGAAAAATAAATAACCTGACATACTTTTTATCTATGAGTGACACCCGAAACTAATAGTATTTAAATATAATCAACGTTAACACACAATGATGACTTCCAAAATCTTCCTGTTTTACTAGAGCTACCACTCCACCTAAAAGTTGCTTTAGGTTTCTCCTTGCCCAGGCCATTTCAGGGAAGCACGCTCACCACTTACCAAAAGCAGGTCGACATCCTCAGACTGACAGCATGGGGAAGGAGTTTTATAAATTAGTGTCTAAATATTTATAATCGGGCAAAATCTTTTCAACACAAGGAAAAGCATCTTCTAATACACACAACAGTTTAAATAGTTTTTAAAAACCAGACTCTAAAGATAATTCCTTACAAAGACATTCTTTGTTTCCCTTAATGAGCTGTTTGTCTCAAATATAAAGTCAATCTATCCAGTTTTCAGCATAGGTCACTGTCTCAACATTCATTATTTCACCATCACATTTTGGGGGAAAAAAAAGATTGTCTTTTGAAATCCCACTTGCTGGAGGAGGGGGAATTGCACCTGACCGACCGCTCATAGAATCCCTGTCAAAGCATCAGTTTTAAGGGAGTTGGGATAAATCTGCTGATAGAGACAGCCTGCCATGCATGGCCCACACTGCTTGGCTATGGCCCTGTGGGAGGTTTTATTTATTAGATCCAGTCTTCTCCTAAGGGAACGTTGCATATTATGTGATTTTTTTTTGGTTGATATTCAAAATTAATCTGCACTGTGCCATAATAAACTAATCAGCTTGCAGGACTGTTTTACCCTGAAGCTTGCCACAGAGCACAGAAAGGAAAAAATAAATGTGTTTGCAAAATGATCTAAATTTGTCTACTGAATCTTGGTTTTAAATGTTCTCGCTCTTAAGCAAAGCTAATTTGGAGAACACTGATGTAAGTCTCTTTGTTGTTGAATTTAGTTCCACAATATCATCTTCATCTTAGCCCTGCAAACCCAGGAGAAAGACAAATGATAGAGGCTGTGATATTATTTATATTTATATTTCACATTAATTTATTTACTCTTACAAGTGCCACAACTTATTTTTTTTTACGTAAAATGTAACCTTTGTTTTCAAAATGCCTAGGATCTTAAAACAATCTGCTTTTGAGAGGTAGTTTTTTGCATGAAGCACATACATAGAAAGATGAATTGAGGCAGTGTACAGGCATGTGATGTACTGAACACTATCACTGCAATATATCTAAGAAAAGAATTCCAATTAACAGGAGAAAGTTCATTTGGAAATTATGAAAAAAGATTTTTCATTGTCAGCACTTTGAGGACATAAATAGTTCAATACTGTAAAAATCTGTTATGAAATACCTCATTCTGTGAATTTGATTCTACCATTGGTCAAACCATATGTCTGTCCCATAAGCAGAGCAATAAGGAATATATATTTTTTCTAATTATAAATTGGAGCCCTTAAAAGGAAATGTTTTCTTTTCCCCAGAACACGAGTACTGTAGTGGAGTTTATTGGATGTTGGTTCTTTTTTTACATGGAAAAGGGAAATGTGAACCAGTTACCAGAAATAATTGCTAAATACAAAGAGAGCTCTAGCAACAGCACTGATGTGTTAATTTTCTGGGAGCACATAAGTAATTCATAAAGTTAGACAAATACAAAAAGAGCAGAACATATACAAAACATTATCAACATTTATTTAAAAGGCAGGTTGTCATTACCACTGATGGCATCGTATTCTTGCTGCCTGGTGGAATAAGAACGCGGAGATCTGGTTTACGGTTATTCATCCCTAAATTCATGGGGGGAGGAGATTTTGCTTGCATATTCTTGTTCAAGTTACCAGGTGAGACCAGCAGACCTGGTGAGTTTCGGGGATTGCCATACCCATTCCCTGTTAAAACAAAACAATGAAAGAAAGCACTCAGGAAGAAATCCAGACTCAAATATGTTTCTAGAGAATACACAACATGAGATTAAGAAAAAAAGCTTAACAGTATAAGACATGCAATAAATAACAGACGCTGAAAGTCTACGGGATGACTGATGAAACTGCCATGTGAAGAGCAACCCAATCAGTTATTTAATAGTACTCTATAGGAAGATTAAAAACTTCTAATGAGAAGACAGTTTATATACATCAACTTGCTCAGAAATCAACATATACTTTTTTTCCTATTAAAAAAATTCGGGAAGAAAGTCAGACAGTCATTCAAGGTCTAAGAAAAGCACAAAATTGGTCCTGCACTTTAATTGACCGGCTCGGCGGAGGCCTGGCTGGAGTGACTCACTCTTTCAGTTCAATGGTTTGGGTTTTATTTTGTGTGTCTGTGTGTCCTCAAGTGAAAAAAGGGCATACCAGCAAGATGGTAATTTCTAGGACACACAGGAAGAATAGCCTCTTACACAGCTTGCTGTTCAGTTCCCCTTTCCTTTGAGCGATTTCTCCCTATGGTTTTCTTCTGTCTCGTTTGCCCTCCTTGCTAAGTTCAGTGTACGACCCTGAAGGCTGGCTTTCCTGCACACACAGAACTTCAAAAAGCAGGACTCCTTCTCAGGAGCTGAAATGAAGGGATGATGCCTCCACGAAAACGCTGATTCACCGAGGCACAGGAATAGCCATCTAACGCGAACACTGAAAGGATTTTCTTAGGTCTCTGATGTTTAGCCCCCTACTAACAGTAAATGGCTATCTGGAGGTCTCCATGTCTCATAATTCAAAATATACTGCTTTGTGGCAGGAAGAACTATAAGGGAGTTGATGTAACCTGAGCCAAGGCAGAAAGTCATCGGCTGGCTTCCTCTACTGCCTCTGATTGGAGAATATGAGAAAACAATCACCTGATTCAACTATTCTTGCTGAAAACTAGACAGCTCTTTTCTGAAGCTCTCTAAAGGAGCGAGTCAAACCTCGTTGTAACTGCCATCATTCCCATAAAACACAAATATCTATTACCCCAGGACGAACGATACTATGTGCTGTCCAGTGGGGATGCAAAGACCAGGCTCCAGTTCTCAAAGGCCCTGAAACTCCTCTGTGGTAGTCCAATATAATATGTACACGTGCAAAATGCACAAACCAAGACAAGGCATCCTAGGGTGAAGTGCCCACAGAGAAATCCAGATTAAGTGCTACTGAGTTCCCAGAAGGGAAGATATTAAACCATAAACATTCACGTAAGAGGCAGGAATTGATGTGGACCTTGAAAAAAGAGAAGAGATAGTAAAATACACTGGGCTTGTGACTGGGCACTGGGAAAAAGATGAGGGGGGAATTTACAGAGCACGGTCTGGAACACTGAGGAAGCTGGTTAGAAGGGAACCCATGAAAAGAGAGGAGTGTTGGAGCCTCTGGAGGGCCATGGAGGTTGGGCTATGGAGACCTTGAATTGCAGTCTAACAAGGCTTGGGTTTACATGGTGGAAATGGAGATCCATGAAGGTTGCAGAGCAGAAGGAACACAGGCCCCTACGTGGACAGAATGATCTATGTGCATTAGGATATCCCATAATTAGGGAGGCCTGGTGGTATGAACCAGTCTGGAACCTACTGTGATAGCCTGAGCTACAGATGAAGAATTGGGAAGGCAAAGTACAGGTGTGTTTCAGGAGATATTTATGGGAACATCTTTTGAATTAGAATATATTTGAGGCACACTGTGCAGAGAACAATTGTTCTTCATATCCATTCATTTACCTGTCTCATTTTATGCATGAATAAACAGGCTGAATATATAGCAAATAACTACAAGACTAAATCTGTCAATTGGATTATGCATAAAACTCTCCACATTACTGGGGGGAAAAACCCCAAAATAAAACAAATGAAATACCCCAAACACGTGTTGAGTACACAGTAGTTGCTTAAAAAATGTTGGCTGAATTTGTATATAAACTCCTATAATAAACTTCAAGAAAATTAGCTAAAATCTCTAAAGCTAGCAAATAGGTTGAAAGCCAAAATTTTCCTTCACAGTTATTTTGGACAGCTTTCTGTGGCAAAAGTTATTATATGAAACAAATATATTTACCTTTTATCACTAGGAGAAATACAAAGAATTTGTTCATAGAAAAATGCTTGATAAAACTGAATGCTCAGAGGAGTTTTATATTGAGTATTTCTTTTATGTTTGAATCATTATTGTGAATATGTCAGGACTTCAGTTTTAATTAATAGATTCTACTGGATAAAAAGGGAATCAGAAAAACCAAGACAAAATTTGCACTATACTTTTCTGTCGGCTGAAGTCCAGACTGACACACTAAATACATATGTCACTTATTTATTAAGTCTGCGTGAGGTCTGGTTTAAATAAACAATCAAATGGAAAATTAGCTGGGTAATTTCAAAAGAAGGGGGAAAAAAAGTCAGTTAAGCAGTGCAATGAAGCTTGAGTAGATCAGAAGAAACTAAAACCCCGGCTTGGTAGATGCTGATACTGGTTTGCATGGAGGAGTTATTTTGTTAAAAGGAAGTAAAACCGCTTCATAAAATGTGTTGTCCTGTGATATGAAAAGCATTGGGCCAGTGTGCGAAAATGGAAATGCTTCATGGAGGCTCTGAGAAAAGTTTTTTTTTTTTTTAAAAAACATTTTCTACAGTAAACTCAGAAATTCCAACAAAGCCTACATCTTTTTACTCGCATTTTAAATAATAACTTGGGGCAGCAGTAGGGAAAACAAAAAACAACTAAACATACATTTCAGTTTTTAATCCAATAAATGCCTAAATATGAAAAAAGTTGATTTGAAAAGCATTCTATTTTCCTCTTGGAATATTTCCTGTTATTTGGAAATTATGCCATTTTTAGAAGATTACTCATATTTTAAGGTGTTTACATACTGAATGTAAAATATTGTGAACCACGATGACACTTCTTAAATTCATATTTTTAGAGCATCAAGTTATTTTTAAGAACAAATAAATTCTGCCTTTTACCGACGAATTTCTGCTCTTTTTAGCATATTGTGCCAGCTAGCATTTTGGAGCCGTATAATAACCATTTCTGTTTCCAGCCACCAAGTTGTTATTCTTCTGGCATAATATAGATTCAGGAATGCAAGACTGAGGATCCTAAACCAGTGATATAGAAACCTATCATTTGAAAATCAATGATGAATACATGCGTGTGGTTTGCTGCTAAGAAGAGCCTGCATTTAAACCAGCTCGGAAACCACGGCCTCCTCCTCACTCCGAACGCTGTGGCCTGCATTGAGGCTGTTGTCCTATCATAAGATAAATTCACCATACAGAACAGTCTTGTTCAAAGTCCAGGGTCAGAGAGGTGGGAAACACTACCTCGCAATAACCTTCTAATATACAGATTCAACCTTGCTTCATGCTATGTTTTAAAATGATCCTCCGCCTGAACAATTATCAATTTAGATGTGACTGTATACAGATGTCACATTCCCTGGACCACTTAAAAGCACAAAAATTATAAAGCATGAGTGAATGGATTTCCTGATTATAGATTATAAGAAAATGAAGAACAGACCAACTTTAGAGTCAGTTTGTTTTATAGTTTCATTTGATTAAAAATATTGTTTCACATAACATAAAACAACTTAAGCATTCACGATATAATTTGGATGAAGGATAAGGGAATCTACCTCAATTGGTTACAAGTTTCTAAACACTCATATTAAACTAGTATAAATATACAGAACTTGAAATGTGGTGTTAGGAGAAAAAAAAATTTTTTCTCTCCAGTTAACTTGAAAACACTTGCTTTTTTTTTTTTTTTTTATTGACTCCTATTTTAAGAAGTTGTAAATTCAAAGAACATATTCCTGGCTTAAGCTGTAGTAAGGAGGACATTTTGCCTTGTCTCACAGAGCTCAATTGAGCACGCAGCTCTCTTTGAGCCCAAAGTTCTAAAACTTTCTCTTATTTGGATATTTAGACATTATGAGTCTTTTCACTAGTTTTTTTTCCCCTTTTTTCTGGAACTTTCAGTTATAAATACAAGCATATAAAAAGCTATTATGCATAAAACAGAAACTAATCCTTATGGACCAAGACTAATGTTTTCATGGGCACAATCTTTTTTTCAGTCTCCCAAATTGTCTTTTTGACTATTCCCTTTTCCTCTTCCAACTCTATACCCAATCAGATACCAAATCTTGTTACTTTTTCTTCAAAAATGTCTCTCTCCATGTCCACTGCCACCATCCTGGTTTGGCTTTCATCACCATTTGACTAGGTTTTTCAATAACCCCCATGTGGTTCCCTGGTTTCTAGTTGAACAGTTCTTCACCGGGCCTTAAGATGGACTTCAGGAAGACTGTGAGCTCCTTAAGCCGTAGGCAAACTTATGTGCATATTTGTGATATTAAATCTAATGTACAGTCCCAACCTACCCAGGGAAATATTTTTAAAGTACTGCTTCCATCATGTTCCTTTTTCAGATCACACGGAACACTGGTGAGTCAGTGCCCTATGTGGCTCTCAGGACTCAGCAGAGTTTGACCCATTCTATCTATCTAACATTATTTCCAAAGGCCATAGCCAAACACATGGTCCTCTGAAAATGCTTCAGTCTTTGTTCTAACAGTTCTATAACCTGTGTTTGCCCTTCTGTTTGATGCAAATTCATTTTTTAAGGATCAGCGAATGTCCTAACTCTTTCATGATGCCTTTCAGACCATTTCAGTCCACTCTGAACTCACTCTCCTCTAAGATCTTGTTGAAATTAGAGGCAGGGATGCTATGTAGAGTACTAGCATTTTAAGTGTTTCAAGTGAGCACAAAATGGATTCACAAAATATGCTTAAAAATTAAGAATTATTCAGGAATGGTACTAAAAGTTAAGTGACTGAAGGAATGTGAGATGAGAACTGAAAAATGTAATGAGTAACTTATTAATTTCAAACATCGAGGGACTCTCCTCTTTACGCTACTTGAGAAAATTTTCTTGAGATAATAATTACATACTGATGACCAAGCACACCACTGAGACAAACTGCTTATCAACCATATAATATGCAAGTCAGGAAATCCTGCAAGTGCTCACCCACTAAATTTGTTTATAGAGAGTTAATTGAAGCTTCCTTTCCCACCTGTTACATCTATTAATCATTTCAAAGTACATTACCTTAGCTAACTGCAAGTGGTAGAATCGAATAAAGCAGAATTTTTCCCTGAGGAAAAAGAAAATGCTTAGACATTGGATCTTTTCCTCTACACTGACAAGTGTTTATTGCCATGGTTGTCTCTATACCAAGATAAATTTCAACAGTAATTTACTCACATAGACTTTCTACCAAAAGATGGGCTATATGAGATCCTAGGAAAAAGAATGGTGAAAGGGTGGCAATTAAGACTGAATAGGATTTCATCAGATGGTTCAAAGGGAGACTTCCTGCAGAGAGAGAATGCAGGAGCAATCTCAGAGTCATGACGATATTTGAGAAGAACAAACATTTCTATGAAGATGCAGCACTGCATGTTTTAGAGTATGAAATTTTCAGAAGTTGGAAAAGTAAGCTTGGCTAAGACAAGCCTCTCAGGTCATGCTAATTTTATACTGAACTTCATACTATAGAAAATGAACAGCCAGAGTTGGTTTGTGAGTGGTAAATGACATCGTTAACTCTGTGTGTGAGGAAAATAATAGCGGCAGTGGAAATGATAGATTAAAGGGGGTCAGGGTGCTGCTAGGGAAGGTAGTTAGGATGCACCTGCCATGGAACACACGAGGAATGAGGTCTCGACGAGGCAGCAGAGATGCGAACATTTACAGGGCAGAGGGGAGTCAAGAACAAAAGAAAAAAATAAAGCAGATAAATCCAAGTTCTAGTCATGAGATCTCCATCAGAGTTCCTCCAACCACAATGAGCCTTAGTTTTCTCAATGCTAAGCAATGATTTCATAAGTGAGAAAGAAGCTTAAAATTCATCTGAATCAGAGACTTCCACATACTCACCTGAGGCAGCCATCATGACGGCTGCAATATTAATAATAGCATACATACCCTTTATATAGTGTTATTTAGCAATAATAGTAATTACATAAAGCATACTCATTAAGTACCCTGAAAAGTACTAGGCACTTAGTAACTGCTATATAAGTGTTTGCTATTATACATAGATAGAAAAGACCTTTAAATGCTTACAACGACAACCGTGTGAGATACTAATACCCTCCCTGGGTTACATAATGAGAAAAATGAAGAACAGAGAGGTCCAGTAGCTCAATGTCCAACAGTGATCAACTGATAGAGCCATGATTTGAACCAGCAGTGTGTCCAGAGTCCATACTCTGAAGTACACTGCCCTGCTCCTTGAGAGTCGAACACACTTTGAGATTTTGAAAACCCTTCTATGTCAAATCTTATTCTAACACTACAGAATACAAATGAAGTGTGAGACCTGAAAGAGACATGAGACTAAAGGTCCTCTTGTGCCAGAGGTGATGTGGAAGCTTGAGAAACACCCTCCGTGGCCCAAATAACTGTTCTCGTTCAGAAGTTGCTGACCTTATGTAGGAAGGCACAGAATGGTGATGTTACAAACCATATTTCTGGTCTCTCTCTGGATAAATAAATATTTACAAACAGGAAATACTGGGTTTAACTACACTAAATGTCAGAGCAATTGTCTAACTTTCGTGTGCTATTCAACTGGATGATTAAATATGCTTTGAAAAAGAGATTTTGTAGTATTTTAGTCAATATTCTTCTCTCCTGTAACAGAGGGTAAAGATGTTTACCTGCCTATTGTCAATTTAAGAGACCATCTTCCATCAGAACCACTTAACACAATAGTGAAATGCCCAGTATTTTATAGTATCTGTTATTAGTTGTTATCTGGAAAATAATTTCTCATATATAGGTGTATAAAATTAATTTTGTTTAGTAATTTATTAATGACATCTTAATTTGGGGAATTTGAAGCAAAAAGCCATGGGAAAACATTAAGTTGAACATATAGCTGAACTTCTGATATATTGATTTTTTGCTTTTACTTTAGCAAAATATTTTACCAATCTAGGTTTCCTTTTTCTTTCATTAGAACAATTTTGAAAACATTTACAAGCATACTTGTCTTGTTAAACTAGAGATGTCACATACATTATAATGCCCATTACCATCAAGTAATTTTATATTTGACTTTTTTAAGGTTTTAAGATAAATTAGTTTTCAATATCAGGACATTGTTTGGTGTCTCAAATAAGCTTATGTCTTTTTACAGAAAATGCTTTGAAATTATATACAGTAGACTTGCTCATACAACTCACTACTCTACTGGAAGCGACACACTTAAAATAGTTTTAGTGGACAAATATTATGACCTTCTAGACTTCAGCCCTATATGCACTTTGACCTGAATGCCTGAAACCCTGCTAACAGTGGTAGTACTTATAAGTTATTCAGCTGTTGTGAAACACAGGTTTATTTTTTGTAGTTGTAGTGTTTTTGTCTTTAGGGAAAAGGAGATCTTCTTCATGGGATAGCTCTAAGGGAAAAGGCAACCACAAAACATCTGGAGGTCAGAAATCTGGGAATGATGAAAAATTCAATATGTCTACTATTGAATGGGGGCAAATCAAATTTCTGATTATGATTATGGTTGTGATCCTTAAACAGAAAACTGTCTTCATTCTATCTGGGGGTTTCTTAGGGAAATAATACAATAATGCATAATGTCAGACTAAGAAGAAACTCCTGTGAAACCTCAGCGCCTTTTGTGGTGTAGTCTTAGAAAAAATACCCCAAGAATACACCAAAGCCCAGGCTATTTTTGGTTGTACCAGTCAGAGGGTAGCAGACATTCTAAAAAGGACTTGTCTCTTTTGCTTGACCATGTCACCCTGATGTTGAACCAGACCTTCATGGATTTCATATCTACCCCACTTGTCCTTGATGTTTCTTGGCTGTGTTTTGTTTAGTATCTTTTGTGAAAGCAAGTCTATCTGCTAACTAGATACTGAACTTTAAACATTCAGCACATACAATAAGCTCTGGATTGTGAGATAGAAATTTTCTCTAAGATCAAGAGTCCATGTGATAAAGTTGGCTTGTGGTGGCAAGCCACTCGCTCATTTGTCCTAACAGTCATGTGGGTTGGGAAGGATCATCTCAATTTTTGACAGATGAGGAAACTGAGGTTCAGGGAGCTTCTGTGACTTGTCAGTAAGTGGGAGAGTTTTGATTTACTCCAAAACACACTACATTGTTACAAAGGCCAGATGTTTCCTATTTAGAATGCATCCTTATAGTCTTCCCTCTCTCTGAATACAGGCTCCATTTGCAAATAAGGAAGAAATTAACAATCTGATGTTTCCAGTAAAAAAGGCACTCAAAATATCGTTCTGCTTTTGAGTACTGATTTGCTGAAGGGATAGGTTTTTTTTTTTTTTTTTTTTTTAATTTTATTAGTTTCAGGTGCAAAAGACAAAGCAATACTTAGACGTTTATCATTTATATGAAGGGATAGTTTTTAATTGCACCACAAAAATGATATTGAACCTTGCTATCTTCAAAAAATTCCACTTAACAATGAGTGATAGATTTATGACTCACTTAATTGTTCACTTCTTGTGATTTTGGGGGCTGTCTCTTTGCTAAAAATGAGGGGGTGTGTTCATTATTGACATAATCGCTCATTCTTTCAGTCATTTTTATAAACAAAAATATTGAGACAGTATAAATTAGAGAGAACGTGACAGAAGAGAATGAATAATCACTTGTGATTTTAACATTTACACAACTGCTGCAAACACATCAGAAGATCATAATGTTCAAAGTGAAATGTGTTGCACTGTACTGCACTGCACTCCCATTCTGCCTCAGATTTATTAATGTATCGTCTTTACTCCCACCCTTGAGGGTAGAGGCTGTCACAGACATCTCTGTGAAGCCTACTAATGCATGCACATTGAATAAATATCACTGGAACTGCGTTAAACTAAGCTTTATCTTTTGCTTAGGAAATAAAAAATATAAATAATTATAATATTAACAATAGCTAACATTTATTAACAAGCACTTACTCTGGGGTAGAAACAGTGTTAGGGGCCTTGCGTTGGTTATCTGATTTAATTTTCACAACAATCCTGCAAAATGGAAATTCTCAGGATTTTCAAGGGCAAGAATGTCACCCCTAAAATAACTTGTATATCCTATATTTTCCTTGGTTATTTTATTATTCTGAGTATTTGCCTCAGGAATATTTTCCCAAATTATTGCTTGAGCAAACATTTTACTTCAAGATTTTACAGTTTTCTTTGAGTTGCTTAATATTACACTAAAGGTTCCTTTTTCATGATTGTTATGTTAATTAATGTTATCATATCTGAATATGTACACTGACCATAGATTTGGATTCACTATTATTACTATCATAACCTACATTAACTATAGCAGGGTTCCCCCCACACTATAAATACAACAGAATCAGTTCTTGACCATTACTGGAGGTGGTAAGTGGACTCTAAGGTCAAGACATTGTGAAAGGAGGGCAGAGTGTTTAGTAAAACAGTTAGCAAGTAAATATTAAGTTCAGTTAAAACAACAGAAATGGAGCAATAATAAATAAACCCAGTGAATACTTTACACCCAATGGACACATCTATAGTTTAAAAATTGAAATTGTTTATCCAAAGTTTTGGTACAATAATTTCCTTTAGTTTAAAATAAACTAAAGGAATATATTTGATTTGATCTTTCAAGTATGAGACTGTATCATGACGGTAACTCTTTGAATTGAAATTCAAATGAAACATACTATGTAAGTCTAACTGTAAAATTTAAGTGACTGGCAAAGGTTTGTCTAAAAACAGCAAATTATACTCTTGGCCGACAGCTTTGACGTCCTAAAAAGTCCCTGGTAGGTAAAAAATTGATTTCCAAAAGAGGGGTTTTTTAACCACATCCCTCCTTTAGCGTCTGCTGTCTGTTGATGTGCAATTTCATATCACTGACGATTGTTTAAAGAGCTTTTCTTTCCATGTTATCTCCAACTAAAATCTTATGGTGATGACAAAACCAGGGAAGAGAGAAAACAATAGTGTACCAAAAAGAAAAAAAAAACTGCCAAGAGAAAAAAAAGTTGAGTAAAATTAGTGTATTAGGAGGAAATATTAACTGCTTGAATTAATATTAAAAATGTCCAAAGGTTTATTATCAGTCACATTCCTAGGTTAAATCGACGAGATATGAGTGAAGAGACCAATTTTCACATTGCTTTACTGAATGTAACAGAAGGATAGGGGATAAAAACAACATAATTTGTGAGATCAGAAACCATAATATACCAAGGGCTCTAAAATCTGCTAATACACTCTCTAGGAAGTTATAATTTGAAGATTTGTTTTTCCCTCCAGAGATCAAACTTCTTAAGAAACAAGTCAAGCCAAAGAGGTTGAAAGCAGATTCTACGATATCCTGACTTAGCCTGTAACATTCTTCATTTGTCTTCTCTTTGATTTGCCTCTCTCAGTTCAGTATTAACCCCTAGAGAATGGTGTCAAGGGACTCCTTTTTTAGTAATTTTTCAGGTCTTGTATATGGAAAGTAGACAGTGATTTTCTTGGCAGTGACCATGTATCACGTGCTGTATATCATCCAACTAGAGAAATAGGTATTTTTCTTTTCTTTAATAAATCTAGATAACCTTGGTTTGGGTTAAAAATATCACTGTTACTTAATTTCATAGATATTAATAAAGCAATGCTGTTGGATCTTTATTTATGTTTTGGGTGAACTCCCAAGGTAAAACTGAAAATAAATTCAGAAGTTTTATTCAGAACAATTCAATTTAACAGAATAAAACTTTCAAAACAAGAATCCAACTATTAATTTAGGTATCTTTCACATGCTGCTTAATAATATTTTAAAATATAACATAAAATTATGTTTCTATACTAACAAAAGTAGTCTTCTTATTTGAGAGCAACTAAATGATATCCCTCCTGCACACTTTCTTGAGAACTGCAATCTAAATTTGTGTTTCGTTAGGCAACAAAAATGTAAACTTGTTAAAGCAAATCCTTTTAGGCTAAATTTTTAACCACTTCACTCATATTTTAAATCACTGGGTAAGAATTTCAGAGAAGTCTCTTTTGACTGATAAGATAAGTCAGCTGAGAAATTTTTGATAAGTATTCTCAAAAACAAAAACTTGGAAAGCAGTGATACTGGTACAGAATAATTAAACATTGTATGACCCTTTCCTCTCCTTACTTAGATCTATTTTATAATATGATAAAATTTTCTTTTTCATTGCTAAATGAATTTAGAGAGAAGTCATATAAGTAAATTTTTATAATTATATGATCATAACACATTGTGTATAAGTGGACACTAAAGATATTTGTGTCTTGGGGTGGCTAGGTAGCTCAGTTGGTTAGAGCGCAAGTTCTTAGCAATGGGGTTGCCAGTTCAATTCCCACATGGGCCAGTGAGCTGCGCCCTCCACAACTAGATTGAAGATAATGAGCTGCCGCTGAGCTGCCCGAGGGGTGAGGGGCGGCTGGATGACTCTGTTGGTTAGAGCGCGAGCTCTCAACAACAAGGTTGCCGGTTCAATTCCCGCATGGGATGGTGGGCTGTGCCCCCTGCAACTAAAGATTGAAAACGGCGACTGGACTTGGAGCTGAGCTGCACCCTCCACAACTAGATTGAAGGTCGATGACTTGGAGCTGATGGGCCCTGGAGAAACACATTGTTCCCCAATATTTCCCAATAAAAAAAAGAGAATTAAAGAACAATCTTAAAAAAAAAAAAAAGGTATTTGTGTCTTATCCCCAATGTGAATATACAGTTTAAAGGTTCTAAGTCTAAGGTCTTGCTAGAAGGAGTTTTTTCAGAGTCTGGAAGCCAGGTCTCCTTTTCACTGCTCAGTGGTTTATCCACAGCAGCACATCAAATCTCCATGTATTTAGCTGATATAAATTAAGAATTCTAGAAGTGACAATGCTTGACAACCAAATGCATAAAATAGTAAACAATTGACAATCAAAATAAAGAAACAGCTGTTAGTTTCTTTTTACATAAAATTATATCTAATTTACAATAAATGCCAATTAAAATTATTAACCAATATACATAAATCTCCTTTGCCTTATTGTCAAATAGCTATGTAGATTGTAAAATTCTCTTAAATTTTCAGAGATTCCTAAAGGTTCTCTCTCTCTGTCTCTCTCTCTTCCCTCTATCTCCAGTCTGAATCATGAATCAGTAAATCCTTGAGCATACGGGTACTTTCTACTCAATAAAAACCATGATATCAAAGTGAAAACAAAGGGTACTAATAGGACAGTGAATAATCCAACATAAGGTATTGCTATGTTAATGGTTATTTCTATTAAATCTAATAATTATGAAAACTCAACTGAACTTGATCTTACAATCATCAATAACCACTAAAATTAGCATGTTAAAAGCTTTAATGTGCAGAGATATGACAAAATGTACTTTTAAGAGCAGTGACTTTTCATTTTGCTTGTTGAGAGGAAAGGATTAAGTAGTGGATGAGTAACTGTCAACTGAAACCCAGAAATGTCACTATTACTAATGTGTTATAATGACTTGCTGTATATTTCCCTTATACCGAGAGTACAACTCCATCCCGTTACTTCTTTATCACCGCTTGCCTTCATCTTTGAAATTACTTCAATTTGAGTGATAAGAGGTTCGGTGTTTTAAGAGGTGATTTGTGAAGGTCTGAGATACCAACCCACATTCCATTTACTGCTATATATCAGTTCTTTACGTTTTCCACTAAGTATGTTAGAGAAGTTAGTAAAACTTTATTGTCCAGTGGTGCTCAGCCATGTAATCAAATAATTAATTTGCTATTCATTGTACACAGTATCAGAAGACTACATTAGTTTTGTGAATTACAGATCAAGGGCTCATCTTTTTGTATTTAAAATTACATTTTTTTCTTTGAAGTATTCTTTCCATTTTTCACATCAATACTATTAGAATTTTATGTGTATAAAAATCAGCTTTTCCTTTGTACTAGGAATGCATACATAAAGGCAAGCAGCCAAGATTACTGTCTGGAAAGTGGCAGCACACTACAGCAGTGAAGAGCCCGGACTCTGGAGACAGACTGCCTGGGTCCCACGTTGGCCAGTTACTGAACCTCTCTGTACCTCATTCCCACCATCTCCAGAAGGGCATAATATGATATCTATGTGAAAGGGCTGTTACAAGAATAAATGTTACTTTTCGTGAAGCACATAGTGAGAGCAATCTAAGTGTTTGCTATTATTAGAGTTGGAGTGCAGGGTTCTTGATGGCAGTGGCAGAGGTAAGAAGGTTTAAGACTGGAGAGTAGGTTGGGCCAGAGATAAGAGACTCACAGTTAATTCTGAGTAAGTTGGGAAGCCATTGCTAGATTTTAGGCATGTGAATGATGACTTACAATTAGTTTAAGGCTTTGAGAGAGACTAATCAGTCATGGGGAGACTGGAGTGGGATGTAATGTGAAGCAGGGAGATGAATTAGGGGGCTCTAGAAACAGTCCTGGGGCATTAGTACAAGACTGACCCAGGGCAGTGGGATAGGAATGGAGAAAAAGGGGTACATTTAGAAAACAGCTTGGTGGCAGAGGAGGTGACTTGCCAGATGAGATGAGGGAGAGGGATAGTTCAGGGACTGGATGGGAAAGACATACTTTATGATTGAGCAGAGCTGAAAATGAGAATGCTTATCTCTTTGGGCTTTTGGTATTCACAGACACACAATAAAGGTTAAATTTATTTCCTTCCCTCCTGAGACAATCCCTTTTTTACAAGTTGAGGTGATTTGATTTTGAAAAAAAAAGTTACAAAGACTGAAAATTATTTAACTTAACTGCAGAATCTTGCCACTCGGCCTCAGGGTTTCTAAGTTGATCTGAGACCTTGAATTTCAATGACAATATTCAAAATTTGGAAGATAGCTTTTGTCCATTTTGCTTTAGTTTTCTTTTCTGAAAATGTAGAGACACTCTGGCTGGCCTTGTTTCCCCCTGGTGTTATGTGATTCTCTGACATCAGCACAGATATATTCAGCTTTGACATATGATACTGTCCGGCATAAGAAAGAAGGGAAGACGGCTGAGCTTGTGAGCAGGACATGACAGCTAAGCTCAAGATTAAGTGGCATCTGCAACAGGTGTTCTGTGGCATCAGAGTTGGAAAGCACTTCTTCCTCTATTTTTAAAAAGTGGGGAAGTAACTCTTTCACAACTATACAGAAACTGTGAAAATTATATGCTCATGACTATAAGATACAACCATCAAAATATAATATTTACTGGGGAGGCCAGATAGCTCAGTTGGTTAGAGTGCGGTACTCTTAACAACAAGGTTGCTGGTTCGATCCCCACATGGGCCACTGTGAGCTGTGCCCTCCACAACTACTTGACTTGGAGCTGCTGGGTCCTGGAAAAACACACTTACATAAAAGTTTAAAAAGTATATAATATTTATTACCATGAGGATGGAGCAATGGCATGTCTTTCTTTCTGTTGGCTTCTACTGTTTTTGAAATAGAAGAGTCCCATGCCTGTGGCAGAGGTCCCGAAGTAGGAGGATGAATTTGCTAAGCTTGTAAGATATTTTTAGTTCAATGATACTATCAGCTATATGTGGCTAACTTTTATGCTTACAAGATTGAGCGTCTTCTCTGTCCCTGGAGGGCCATTAAACTTAGCGGACTGTCAGGGAATTGACAATGACAGCATAATTGAACAACCAAATACTTCTCATTTTCAATATAGGATTCTAAAGCATTCTAGCTGCTAAGCAGTAACAAGAGGCCACTTCCATCAAAGCTGAGTAACTCATCCCCCCACCACTCCACATGTTTTTCACTAGTTCTAATAATTTATTGCCACTATTGGCTGTTCCCTTTACAGCAAGCAAATTGATGCAGCAAGATACTGGATAAAATATCATATCTAAACCATCTTTATTTCTTTTTTTTTTCCAATTAAAACTTTATTTTTTAGAGCAGTTTAAGGTTCACAGCAAAATTGAAGGGAAGGTACAGAAATTTCCCATATACTTCCTGCCCCCACACATTTATTACCAACATCCCCTACCAAACTGGTACATTTGTTATAACTGATGAATCTATACTGATCTGACATTATCACCTGCTGTCCACAGTTTACATTATGGTTCACTCTTGGTGTTGTATATTTTGTGGGTTTGGACAAATGTATGATGGCATGTCTCCATCATTATGGTGACATAGAGAGTATTTTCACTGCCCTAAAAATCCTCTTGCTCCACTTATTCGTCTCCCCCCCCACCCCAGGAAAGCCTTTGTCTGTTTTTTTTTACTGAGCTATTTCTTTCTTTCTCTTTTTCTCTTTAATTTTAGGCAATCATTATATACTATGGCAACTAACCCTTTGTCAGCTATATGCATTGGAAATATCTTTATTTACAGTATGCTTTTATAACAGGAGTTTAGTATTTTAAAGGAGTCAAATTTATCAACTGTTTTCTTAATTGCTTTTGTATATTGTTTAACAACACTGTCTCCACCTTCAGATCTTAAGGATATTCTTTTATGCTATCTTCTCAATTTTTAAAATGCTGCTCTACACATTTAGTTTTTAATTCAGTCTAGGGAATGAGGTCAGAATTAAATTTTATTCTTTTCTACACAGATAACTAATTATTCCACCATCATTTTATTACCCCATTTGATCAGCAATGCAACTCCTGACAAATATTAAGTTTCCCTGTTGGCATATGCTTGAACTCTACATTCTATTCCACTGGGCACCTTGTCTATTTAAGTGACAAAATCATATTGTATTAATCACCATAATTTTACAGAAAGTATTAATCTCTTTCTCACCTTGTTCTTTAAAGATTTTTAGGCTACTCTTGTCGTTTACCATATGAATATTAAGGACACTTGTCAAGTTACATATAAAATTCTGATGACATTTTAAATAAACTGTTTTTCTTATGTTACCTTTTTCTTGGTATTTGTGACAACCCAATGCTTAGTTCCCACTGATTCTTTTTAATTATAGTGCTTGGTAGAGACTTGAATCCAAGAAACATTGGCCTGGCTTTGATCTGGTTCTGTAATATTGAGGCTACAAGCCACGAAGTATTTTTTAAAGGGAAAAATGAGCACTTCATTTCAATATCCAGCAAAATAGGACATTAAGATTACTCACTAATCTGACTCTAATTTTAAAAGAAAGATTAAAATAGGAAGCAGTGCCATCAATTTTGTTCAGTAATTCACTGTGTACTTCTAGTAATACTTTTTCTTCATTACTCACTGAATTAGTGACGAGCCAACATCAAAAGTGAGAAGCATTACCCCCAAATGGGTATTTGTAAAATGCTTTTATATAACAATGTTCTTTATTTTCTTTCTTATAATTAGCAGATTATTATATTTGGCGCTGGCAAAATATTTTAATTAGGCTGTCCATGGATATTTCAGTAAATTTGAATTTTTTGACATTTCAAACACAACCTCGTGTCATTCAAGCTTGCTTCCTACTATTTTAAATGTATAGCATGTTCCAGCTTGCAGGAATTACCATGGTTACTTGTTATGCCAACAGTGAACTGCAGTCAGCATTAAAAAGTATTGTGTGCTGTTTTGCCTCTGCATTGAAAATCGCCATCAATATCTCAATAATCACAATAATATGAATTAATACGGAACCCTGGAGAAATGTGACTATGAGTTAATTGGTCCTACTGGAAGAAGTTCTCAAAGAGCTGAAATATATTTAAGGGGCTTTTGGGGGGTACACTGTATTCATATTCTCTAAGAACTCATTTTAATGCCAAATGTGGTTTTATTTTATTAAATTATTGTTGAATGGTTATGATCTCATTACCTCCTTTTCTTTAGAAAAAAAATTCTCCTTTAGAAATGTATAGGAGTTTGGTCCTTCTTTGGGTAGAAAGTGATTCACATTTAATGTGAAATGATTAATCAAGAACTCAAATGGCAAGGCTTGCTTAAGGTACTCACGAATCTAGAGATGGTATTTAGGGTTAAATTGATTTGATAAAAACCCTCAATTCTCTGATTATGTTGAATCACTGAAGTTTTATTAAGGAAAGTTCTAGTTAATAAACAATCTTCTTCTAACTTTCTATCTAGCCACTCCCATCTCAGAAAAGTGCTTTAGAAATTCTTGGCATCATTTTTCCATGCTTCTCACAGATTCCCCCAACTTTGTTCAAAAGACTAACTTCTTGCAAGTCTCCCAGTAAAGGAATCTTGAACAATGATATACATGATATAAACTGTAGCACAGAAGTCTCCACTCACCTGCACTGGTGCCTGCACCGGGTGTGAGGTCTCCACCCATCAGACCACCTACAGATTAAAGAGCAAGATTAAAAGGAGAAAGGCTAAAGGCCCACAGAACAACACACTTTACCTTTAGCAACCTCAATATTTTGTCCTCTCCCAAGAGTCCTAAATTGTGAAGTATTATCTAAGTCAGATGGCTGACATTTGTTTTATTGTGACATGCTGTGCTCAGACATTAAAAATACATTCAATTGCTGACATTTTACAGAATCTTTTTTTCCTAAGAAAAATTACATTTAGGAAACCCTGTCTTTGAATGGTCTCTGAATTTTTATTATTTTCAAGTCTAGTTTTTCCTAAGAGGATTCTATAGAAAGTCAAAAGAAAAAAGAGTAAGGTTTACTGTTATGTTCAAATAATCATACATTTAATATTCAATTCTTTGTAAGTATATTTTATACAATTAATTTTGGGCAGTACTAATTGTTAAGAACTTTGGTCATTCCATGAATCTACCTACAGTGAATGACTTCATTTACTATGTGGATTTTACTTACTGACGCAATAAAATAGGCTGCACTGGTCTCAAATTTAGAAACTTAGGCTTATTCATTGCTAACTTAAGAAAGTACATCGAAATCTGGCAATGTTTATATATGAGAATTGGGATGTTTCAATAAAACATGTAACATAATAATTACTGTTAGTTTTTAAGGAATAAGATTTAGCCAAAAGAATAGAATATCAGCTAGATTACTTTCTAATTGTTTCTAAGTGATACTCTATAATTATTAGTTGGTTCTGGTTTTGGAATTAGAAGAAAATGTTCATTACATTTTAAGAAAATGTTTATTATTTCCAATTGAATAATATTTTGGAAATAAAGTAAGAGATTTTAAAAAATGAATGAACATGAACTCATCAAATAGGAAATTCAACTGCATTTGGGTATGATCTGAAAGGAATACATGATTATTGAAAATTCTTACGAAAACTTTCAATCATATTCGTAAGTAGAGAGAATGGTATAATGAAGCCCTTTACATCTTTTAGTCTCAAGATTTATCAAGATTTTTTTCTCTGGCTGATTTTTATTGTATTTTCTATATAAAGTTTCTGTACTGAATAATAATATACGTTTAGTTTTAATTATAAGGTAGATACTTAAGTACCCTAAAAAATTTCTTTTGTGAATAAGTTGCTTTTAATACAGTTATGTGTGCCTAAAATTTTCCTATGGTGTGCTTTTAAAAAAATAAAATGTAAATATATAATGGTTTGCCGTACATGACTTATAAATACAATTACTTGCATGGTACTTCCTTTGGAAATAGGAAGGATTTGTTTAGTTATATTCAATACACATTTACTTAGTTCCTACTGTGAGCCTGACAAATCAAGAGGACATTTTTCTCTCCAAGGTTTTTAAGTCCAGTGGGGAAATAGACGCATATTCAATACAACACATCATAATGTGTTTTGCTTGATTTGAGTAGTAATAATGGTTGAACTTTTCCTGAGCAATAATTTCTTCCCTCTGGGACACTGTACATTGTTCAACAGCAAGGATCTCTTAGAAGCATAGAAAGAAATTTATGGCAGGTATGTATGTCCTTAAGATATGCTCTTAACTTTGTTTCTGACTTAGTTTTGGTTTTATTTCACACTTCTTATAAATTATGCTATCCTATGATATTTCCTTTTTGCCTAAAATTCTTTCTGGTATAAGTAAGTTACTGTATAAATAAATAAAAATTGAACAAAATAATAACTATGTGGGGTAAACGCTATAAGGGAACACAGGCGAAGGTTTCATAGAAGGGGTGCCTGGAGAGATGGAAGAGGGGAAATGGCATTTTAGGCAGGAGAAGGGCAGAAGCCAAGCATGGAGATAGGATATTTGATATTTCTGTATGGTTAAAATATAGCCACAAGAGGAGATTGGTGACAGAGAGGCTGAACAGATAATTAGCAGATTATGAAAGATTTCAAAAGATACGCAAATGGAGTTACGCTTTATTATGTTGAAGACCTAGTGGTGAAGGAGTATAACAAATGGAAAACTGGAAAACTCAAGATCTTGTAGATAAAATAGCTTTTTCCCCAAGAGTGGCTCCTTCCAATGATTTGCTCACATTGTGTTCTTATGAGGACGTACCTGTGTTACCTGCACTTGGAGGTCGATGTGTTACACCAGGAGACATACTATTCCTCTGCAGAGAAGGGTGGGCCAGTGGCAAAAGGTTGGGGTTTCCCAGTGAGCTGACGGGGTTGCTGTATACCAAGCTGTTATGGCTGGACACTGGGATGGAGACTGGCATCTCAAAGTTGGGAGGTGGAACAGCCTATAGGAGCAGAAACAATATATGGGTAAAAAAATAAAATAGAATAAATCTCTCAAGTACAGACAGCCTTTACTGTTCCAAGAAAAATTTCAAATTCTAAACTGCTTGGTGTCTAGAAGACCATTAAGAAAAGCTCTCAAGATGTTCAGATCATAAATTGATTTCTTTAATGTGCTTAGAACTCTTTCTTTGCAACTATTAGAAAACGTTTCACTTTTGTTTAAAACAAAGCCCCATTTCATTAGACTCCATTGTCTCTGAATTCCATTCTATTAAGTAATAATTGTTCATTTGTGATATCTGAATCTGGTGCCAGAAATGACTGCAAGATCAAAGGTACATGATTGTGATGACTTCACAGAGAAAAAGGAGGATTAAAATGCAAACTGGAGCCTTTGGTTTAATTGCTTATTGAAGCATATTTATGCAGAAGTCTAATGATGTAAAATCATCTCCAGGCTTGTGAATAGTACATATACTTTAATCATCAGTTTTAAAAGTCTGTCTTTTGAAAGTAACTGTGAAGATAATAGACATTTTAACATACAGGATTCAACAGAGCATATATCATTCAGTAATTCATATTACAAAATGATAGTTCAGAATATATGTTGCACTTCATATTTTGGGATATACTGACACTGACAAATGGCAAGACCTGCATCTCAAATGAGACAGTTGGCAAATATTTAGTGAGCTGAAGCTGTGTGGCTATCTAATTAGAGTAATCAGATCCCAATTATTGATTTTTTGGGGTATTATTTTGGCAATTTAAGCAAAGTCATGCTTATTTTTTCTGCTTGCATTAACTAAATAATCAGAGTTGTAACTCCCTCCCTCCATTTTTCCCATTTTTAACATTGTAAATGAAACTACTGTCTGCGTATATTGCCAGAGGACTCATGGTCAGAGCATATAGCATTCTGAATATAAAATGTATGTATGTATGTATGTATGTATGTGTGTATCTAATATGTATATTATAGATGGGGTTTATATAGAACATTCCCTCAGGTATTCTTAAATAAGCCATTATTTTAAATGCATATGTGTATGTGGTTCAAAGTTGTTTTTTTAAAAGTGCTTTTTCCTGTAATCCTAACATCAATTTTTCTTTCACTTGTTGAGTGGCTGTTCTGCATCACACGTCGTGGTTCTACATTTATCCTGCTGATGATTACAATACTATTCTCTACTTATGCTTATGCTCCCTTTATTTCTTAGTTTTATTCTCCCCCTAGTTATCTTTTCTTCCAAGATCTGGGCATGTCGATATTAATAAGAGTAAATGTTTTGTTAACATGTCTTTGATTCTTCATTGTTTGAGAGAAATAAAAATATTCAAGTGCTACATTAACACAGTCTTTATTAGGCTTTATCTGTTATAAACAGGGTAGTAAAAATAATTTTGGAGAGACACTGTGATATAATGGAATAGCAATGTTTAATAAGATAACAAAGAATGACTATATACCCAAATTTCCAGAACCTTTTTAAACAAAAAAATTTACTATATGCTGTAAATAAATGTCTGTAGAGTGAATAAAACCTTGTGTTCCTTTATTAAAAGGCCAAATAAAAATTACTGTAGCATACCTAACTAAACAAAGTTAAATAATTGTGCTAGGGCTTCTCCATTTGCCCTCCAGGGCCACTGCCCACCTTCCTCACTGCTCTGAGCCTAAAGGCTGACCCTCCCTCCGGACTGTAACAACCAGGCTCCCCTTGACCTCTGGCTTCAGCTTGGCCAGTGGCACCACCAGCAGAAGTACTGCGAGTAGGAGGAGAGAGATCAGGGTATATTTCTACTGCAGCATCCTCCTTGCTGGACCACAGGTTGGCAGAGGTTGCCATCTCCTGACCAGTTTCCCTTGCTCTTCTTTCCCTTCTGTGATCAAATCAATTATGACATTGGCCAAATAACATCCCCTTTCATCAAGGTGCTAAAAGCTCTTTTGCTCTAAGGTAATGTGGAGCCTAGTCTACTTTTTATTATGCGAATTGCATATGTCTCTTCAAAGGAGAATTTTTAGGAAGACACTGTATTAAGACAAAAATACAAGCTTACAATTTACTGTGTATTATTTATTGAGTAGGCACTGTACTATATAATTTACATACACGATATAACAATTTCAACATTCCTTCACTGTAGATATAATTCTTCCCGTTTAAAATCCAAGAGATTAAGTAAGTGGCTCAAGATCATCTAACGAGTAGTGTGTCTGAGCCTTGTTGCTTTTGCTACTAAATCACTGTACAACACAGTCTAAGTTTTGGTATAGAAACAGAATATTGCAATCAGAAATCATTGCTCACTGTGGCGTGAGTAAGGGGTGGATGTTAGCAACTTATTATTTGTGAACTACAAAAATAATGAACTAAATGGGTTCCATGGGATGTGGTGGTGGGGCATCCACGTTGGAGTGCAGTCTGTTCTCTGCCAGGCTGGGACTGGGGTCTTGGGAAGAAATAAACCTTAAAGACTCCTCTCTTCCATATTTACTCAGATTTGATATTTTAAAGCTATCATTTGGTTGTAAATGTCTTAATTTGTTTTCACTATTGCTACTTACAAATGTTTATTACTGGATACCTAAAAAATCAGCTATAAAGTTGCTTCTCCCTTGAATATTCTACAGAATGGTGATTGTATCTCAGCAGAGAGCAAAGCCTATTTCCCTCTCCCCTCCCCAGGGTGATTATATGCAATCCAATATAAAGGGGATTATTAATAATTATTTAATAAATTCTGAACCACCCTAATAACCAATTCACGGAATGTCTCTCTACTCTTCCTTTCCTCTGACCATCATCCCCAAGAATTAGTCAGTTTCCAGTATTCTGGACCATAACTATTAGATGATGATTATTATGAAACTTTCTTGTGATTGTCTAAACAGCAGTCAGATATAATTCTGATATCAAAACATACTTGAAAAATTCAGAAGTCATAAAATATGCTAACATCCTTTGCATTTTCCTTATTGTTTGCTTTGTTTCCTTATCTGTATCAGGAACTGGCTAAATAATTTTGAAATCAAATTATAAGCTTAAAAATGACCACACTGAGAAGATCTCTCAGAGAATCAGAAAGAACATCAGCATTAATATCAGAAATCTCAGTTGTAGTCCAGATTGTGTAATGAATTGCCATTTGACCAGGCAAATCATTAAATCTCCCTTGACCTTATCTGAGACGTGAAGTGGTTGCATCCCTAAAGAGACGAATCAGCTCTAAACATTTTAGGGAAAGCAAAGGCTATAAATGTTTATAAGATATTTGTGTTATTCTTTTTTTTCTTGACTTTTCAAAATTAGGGAACTTAAAAGAATCTAAAAATATTTTAAATTTTGTCTAAAAAGTGAAAGCCAAAAAGTAGTTAAAGACTCCAAACTTGCAAATATCTCAGGGCTAGGTTCCACATTTTAGACCATTCAAGACATTTGGGGTGATTAAATAAAATGCCGTAGGCAAGACTGGCTATATAACTTGCAGGGCCCAGGACAAAATGAAAATGTGGGGCCCCTTGTTAAAAAAATTAAGAATTTCAAGAGGGTGATGCACAGTATTTAACCCAATCCGGCCCTACGAGAGCAGTACCCTATATAATTGCACAGGTCATACGCCAATGATGCTGGCCCTGGCTTTAAGAGATAAAGGCATAATAGCTAAAAAGCTTTTAGTTCTATCCCTGAACAAAGTGATCATGGTTGCTGAAGTGAGTCACCGTGGTCAGAAAGGTATCTAAACTCTTATCCAAAAGCCACTATTTTCCTAAATTTACCACAAGGAAAAGTCCCATAAAAAGTCCAATAAAATATTTTTAATAAAATATTTTTAGTTAATAAGCCGTCTTTTATTTAATGTGAATGATTGAACTGAATCCTTTTTTGGGTCGCTAATGACACCCTTCAATTTTGATCAACCATTATCGAGCTGCTGAAAACTAGCAGAGAAAAAAAAAAGTCACACAACTCTTATGACTAGTGACTACCAACTGCTGATATCCAAATTTCCTTAAAGCTGCCCAACAACTCTAGCACACACAGTATTTGCTTATTCCCTCTCTATCCCCAATTTCTCACAATGTCTACACCTTCATTCGCAGTCCTCTTTCAAACACCTGCTCCCCTACTTCAATATCTACAGAAGCTAAATTCAATATTAAAAATAGAGGTTATTAGGTCATCACCCACTCAACTTCCCTCTACACACCGACCACCTTAAACACACTGGGTCCATCTGCAACTCGGTCCTGTTCAAGTCCCATGCTCCTTTCCTTCCTTGAGAAGCTTTCCCATTGTATCTCCACTGCACCTATATGTTCAATTTTTTCCTTCCTTCTAGCCTTCTTCCTCTGCATATAAATAATCTCAAGTGCTTTTCCTTTTAACTCCCTCCTTGATCCTAGTTACGCTATTATTCCTCTCTCTTCACAGTCCTTTATTTGAAGAAAACATATACTCTCTTATTTCCACTTCCTCTCTTCCCGTGCACTCTCAACCAATCTTGCATCCGGCCCTCCCTTCTTCCTTCAGCCCATTTCCCAATTCCTGGTTCCTCAAATGGAGCTGTTTTTTCTTGGTGTGAAGCCCAGCAAGAACTGTGGTAAACCCTGCATGAGGAAATGCTGGTCAACAAAATTCCAAATCATCCATGAATTATTTCACGTAATTGAGGAATATGGGCATAAATTATATTGTACCAACAGGTGATTGCAATATTAAATTTTCTATTTTAAAAGGGAAACTCTTGAAATTGGGTCTTTGAAATAGAAAAACAGTCTTGTAATGTTTTTAAAGAGGTGGAGACACTCTCCACATACAAAGGGCAGAGTGTCCTTCTCCTGCTGTAAATGTTTTAGCAGCTGTGGAAACTTTCAACAAAATTTACTTCCAGCAACCGAAAGCGATGTACAAAAACTGGGCTTTTCATCCTGGAGACTGAAGCACTTACTAAAGAAATGAAGACTTGGAGGCACAGCTAGGAGCTATGTGGCTCCTCCTCACAGCCCTGCCTATAAACTGTAATGTGGTTTTTCATCCCCCACCGCACACCACTGCACCTCTTAAGAAATCATGTATCCTGATTTTGAACTCTTTACATGACAGGATGAAATACTGTGAGGGAGTCTAGGTCTGAGTCACACCTCTTTCCCCCTACAGCATGGGAAAAATGATCCAATGTGCAAATATGGGCATTCTCCCAGAATTTTGGGGGTTAAAGCTCCACACATATTTAGGATCACTGCCCTGGAGAGTGCTCAGCAGCGTTACATATATTGTCATTTTCCTAACTATGCAGGGCTCTCCTCCTATCTGAGACACCTAACGTATTTCGCCTTAAAATCTCACATTCACAAACTTTTGTGCCCAGCAGCTCTAAACTAGTGTATTATATAGCAAGAGAAACTCAGGCCATAAGAACTTAAAAATTGGCCCAAAGGAGTTTTCTTTCCTTCTTTGGGGAAAGATATCCCAATGGATATTTTATCATTTAAGAATTCTGGGTATAACAAGCATACATTGCAGCATCTGATAGGAAATATTTCATTTGATAAAGTGTCCACGTGGATGTGCTGTATGCAGTACTCGGTTTTGTGAAACTTTAAGAATTTACAGCACTTAGCTTTCCTTCATGATACAGTGTATTAATCATTCCGATTCAACAAAAGCTCCACTGCCGACATTATTTCACTTGACAAAAGAAGCAGACATGTATTTATGAAGACAGAAAGTTCGATGTGCATACATTTTCTAAATAAGTGCTAAAGTGTTCAATTTAATTCAACACAGGGTTACTGTGCACCTACTATGTGTAAAGCATTCATTTTCTTGTGAGTGCAGTTGTGGATCTGACCTACAGCTTTTGTCCCCCAATATCCGCTCCTGTGATGGCTGAGGTATATTTTCCCTGCAGAATGTGTCTCAATCCTCAGGTGTAGGCTGTTTTGTTAACTTAAAAAAAATATACTTTTTTGAGAAAGGAATTAATTACCCACTGAGGAGCTTGTACACTATGAGGGTTCAGAAACTAACATTAGTTATTCAGAAAGCGTGTGAGCCTCGAGCTGCATCACTTTATGTCACGTAATTAACATCACTTGACTGATGACAGAATAGAATAAAAGATATGTACTTTTCCCCTTTATATGTAGGCAAACAAAATAATACATGCAGAGTTATTTCTCTTAAGTATCTGGCAAGGCATATGATTGATTTGTTAGAAATCTTTTGACTCGGTTAAGACAAAATTTAGCCAAAGGTTAAAGCATGGAAAATGTTGGTGTAGGCAAAGCAAGTATTTGGATAAAGCTTTAAAATCACCCCAGCACACAAACATGTTGAAATCTTACCATTAGGTTTTCATGCAGTCTGTTTCCTTGCAGCGAGCATTAGCTTTAACCCTTCAGTGCTGTTGCTCAATTTCATGTTTAAGGAGAGGGGCTGAAACTTTATTCAGAAATAAACTTTTATTTGGGTGATGATTGTCAGTTTACATGAGTGAACTGCAGTTCCACTCGTGTATCTGGTCTCAGTAAAAAACATATACATACGAATGTATATATATTTTATAGTAAATCCTCAAACTTCTTGAGAAGGAGATTCTAGTGCTTTACTAGTGCACTGTGATTTGTGTGGACTGTGTGTTTAAGAGATTGTGTAAATTCAGGGTGTGTCACATAGATCTTTCTTCCTCCTGTGAATTTTCTACCTCCCAATGAACTTGACGGCAACTTTTTTTAGATTACATAATTTAAGCCTCCCTGAGGGTTTGTGTTCTAAATGAACTGCCGTGGGATGAGATGGCTGTTTTATCCGTTTGACTTTCCAGGGCTTCTTAGAGAAAGCCATCACTGAAAGGGTTAAGGTATGTTACTGCAGCAGTTATCAGCAGACCAGCCATCTACCTTTGGTACTTACAGGAATTTTATGACTCTTGATCATATTATCAAATTCTTCATTAATTTTTTTGTATTTTTCTTCAGTGCGTGGGGTGAGAGCATAAGAGGAGTCAGGATCGGGGCTTTCACAACCTTTGTTTTCTTTCTTGTTCAAGGCCTGCCAGGTTCAGAGAAATATCAAGAGTAAAAAAAATGAAGGGTGTTGTGAGTACTTACACACAATCTTTGCCTGCTGATCATTAGATCAATATCTTCGTTTATTTTCCTGTACTTGTCCTCAGACTCAGGGCTGTGACCTACTGAATCGTCTGCATCGGGATCGGGGCTGTCACAGCCATTAAGGCCCTTCTTTCTCAATGTCTGAAATACATAATTTGGAAAGTTCAATCCTAGACAAAGGCTGTAACAGACATTCAGGGGTGTTACGGAAGTTCAAGCTGCCCAGTATTTCAGGTTGTTATTACATACACTGTATATTACATTAGCGTAAAGAAACCATAGAGAAACCAAGTCATTTCAACAATGCACTTATTACTGCTAGTTAAAAATAAGTAAAGGGACATATTCCTTTTGCAACGGAATTTAGTCAGTGAACAAAGATAGTCTGAGGGCTGAACTTGCAAATATCTCGTGAGAGACAATTACAGACAAATACAAGTAAGGTGGGAACGTGCAACATTCTATTTTCCCACAGAAAAATTAGAAGTCAGGACATTACACAATGATTTCGGAATCTGATCATGACAAAAGCAGAAATGTTGGAAACAGATCTCTAGTTTGAGTTTGACATAATGGCTGGCACTCACGCTGTCCTGCCACCCCTCTGGATGTGCGCTTGACAGCAAAAGGCAGTAAGAGGACCAAGATAATATTCTCACGAAACACCCATTAAGAATGCTCAGACACTGATCATAAGGAGAACCACTTCGGTTTCGTCTGGTTAGCGTTCTATGTATGTGACAATCTGTATTGAAACTGGTAATACTGCTACGTTTTCTGCCTTAAACAACACAAGCTGAAAGAAAAGTCAAAACAGTTGAGTTGAGGGCTTCACGAGCTCCTGAGTAAGGAACCAGAGAGCACTGAAAACAGGAAACCAAGTCAGTAACTACCAAACTAGCAAAAGTTCCTCCGTGTTCCAGCTGAGTTGGATCACCCTGAGACTGCCTCCTGACACATGAAAGTGGAAAGTCAGTGCCTTATCTTGAAACTCCTGTCTCCTGAATGCAGCTCTGGTTTAGTGTCAGCTGTCACAGAAGGATAAATACTAATGTAACACGGTAACAGAAAAAGTATGAGTCAGGAGTCCTGAGACTTATTTTCTATTTTTTTTTTTAAATGATGGTTGTCAACTTAATTGTACAAGGTCTGATTTACAGAGATAATGCCATGTTTTTAGAGATCATAAAACTTCTGATTAATCACACAGCTTGCCACGTTAATTATTAATAGACAAGCAACATTTCTGCATTTTCCTGGTATTACCAAAATCGTTATAAAGAGCTGTGTACCTAAGTGTCTCTCATTAATGGGAAGTTTAGCAGAGCTCATATTTATTAAAAACAGAATTCACATACAAATAAAGCAAAAGCTGCAACATCAAGCTAAGGAATTCAAAGCTGAGATAACACTTCATCTTTAATTCGTGCAATTGGGGAAAATAAATAAAACAACATGAGTTTAAAAGGGGGGTGCTAGTCTTAAAAATTTAAACTCGTTGGCTCTCAACAATGTGTAACAAATGTCACATTATTTAAAATTAGTTTCTGAGGCACTGAAGATTTTCATTTAAAATCAAACTAAGAAAGCTACCATTTCTAATACATCTATGATACATTGCGGCTCTGTAAATATTTATTAATGTTATAGTGGTATAGTACAACAAATAAACATATGGTTATAGCTTATTATGTGGTAAAATGTTTGAATATTAAAATGAATATTTTGACACAAGATGATAAAATACACATTTACAATCTTGGGGAATTAATAATTGGGGGGGGCCACCTGTCCCCCTACCGTGGATCTATAGCCATCATTTTTACCCACAATAAGTACTTATAGAGTGTTCCACTATACATCAGAATAATAATTTTATTTGCTAACTTCATTTCCTTCATTTCAAAATCTTGCTAGCATTATCTCAACCACAAGAGCATTCTTCCGGGTGATAACTATTTGTTGAATTATGATGTGTTTCTGCTTTGATCTTCACATATCCTTGAGCTTTTAAGAATAATTTCTGAGTGTCTTGCATCATACTCCACATATTTTTCATAAAAATTCACTTATGTAGAGAAAAATATGTAAGATCAAGAAAATATGATCTGCTTTTTCAAACTTTACCTATATTTCTAGAAGGCATGCTAAGAGTATTCTTATATAAATCTTTAAAGTCTTATCTAGACAGTAGATTTTTCAATGTGCACCCGAGTCTTTTATCCAATAAATGGATATTACTGTAAAAATTATAGTTGTTTTGACGTACAGATTTTTGACAGCAGAACGCAAGGGTTAAGAGAGGCCTATCAACTGTCATCACAATCCATCTGGCACATACATGTGTGCTAAGTATTCTTACAAAGCTTTTGGGGGCAGACACTGTATTTGGTTTACAAAAATCAAACATCAATTACATGTTATTGAAAGATCTCCACAAATATTAACTCTTTACCTCTCACAAGTCTTTCATAAAGATTTTAGGGAAACCTGATCCCAGGTCTCAACCTGGCGTGGCCAAGCATGATGGCCCAGGCCTCCTGCCTCCTGTCAGGGGCGATGTGGGGCCACCTTTCCCCTGCCCAGGCTTTCCCACACTTGTGAAGTGAGGGATGTGGAAGAGAGCTCTCCCACTCACATACAATCACAGCAGTAGATTGAACACTGAAATCAACTGGGTAGAAATTCTTAAAATTAGGCTGTGGGGAAAATTTTAAGTACGAAAATACAGCTAAAATACTGATATTTCTTAGAAGGCAAATTTTAGACACAGTGGGAATCCTTATTTGTCAATAAAACACATCGGTTTACAGATTTAAAAAATCAACTTGATCAACAGCTCACTTTGTACTTGAAGAATTATATAAAGTATTAGGCAAAACAAAGCAAGTGGCACAAAGTCACAAAGGAAAAGATAGTGGGGGGGGGGGGGCGAGGGGAAGAGGAAGTAGCTCATTTTCTCCCAATAAATTTTTCTTGTATCTGACCACATTATCTTACAATGAGTAAAACCAGTACTTAAGTATTGAAGTAGCTCTACCCTAGTCCCTACCAAAGGGACATTTATAGTCTTATTTCAAGTTAAATTGTGTTATTTAAAAAAGGAGCATTTTGAAATACACAAACACAAACTCCAAAAGCAAATTAATATTGAGTTCCAAATTCCCATAATCACATAACCAGATCATTGAAAAAATTGTTCAAAAATATTATTCTCAGCTGAGAGCTTGTAGAACACATTTCTGCCAAGAACAAATGATTACGGTGGAATTATAAAGCTCTGAAAATGGAGGTGATGGCACAAACTTGAATACCATAGTGTGAATGTGGAACTCTAAGGGTCATCTTATCTTTATTATATTAAAAATCTACAGCTGTTTAATGATGACAAAGGAATTACTGTTAGATTCAGCCAAGTCTGTCTTTATCACAGTATAGCCAGTATAAACTAAAGGGATTACTAAATGGATAAATAAGCATTATTCCTTCAGGCCTTTTCTAGTAAAATCAAAATCTCTGCCACTGGCCTTTGAAAGTTTCTTTGATCTTTTACAAATGTTATTGGTCAGGTAATGTAGGCATTTAAATCATTATTCTTTTACAGGCACTGTGTAAGTGTCTGTCAGCTGGATTTATATAAGTATCTCTCAGCTGCCTATGTTTTGAAAAGATTTATTCTGAATGTCAAGATAAGGCAGGAGATCTACCAAAACCACCAGCTTCTCTTGCTATGTATCTAAAGAAACTCTTTTCTCAGAGAACTCTGTAAATCCTGAGTGAGCCTGTACACCGACCGAAGTTAGCTTTCCGTGTGAGACTGACACTTTTGGGGTAGATCAATTGAGTGCAGAGGCTTCTGGGATGTTTTCACAAGGCAGCAATTGTCATGCAGTGAGCTGAGAACAGCCGTTTCTTAGAGAAGTAATTAGACTGACAGAAGGTGACATACTCCAAACAATAAATGGGAAATGGAGTCCAGGTAGGTAATTCAAGAACCACGTGGATTGTCCCCTCCCAGACATGCGGACATATGGACCCTGCATTATTACATTTGTTAACCAGGAAAACTTGAAATCCATATAAACTGACGATGATAGGTGACAGGTGCTTCAAAAATTCTAATGAAATAGATGTGGGGAACAGATTCTATTTCATTAGTGAAAGGAATATAAATGACAAAAACAAGCCACATGGAGCTCTCATTTCTTGTCTTAGGCATTATGTTATCAACTAGAAAATGCTGTCTGTATACAATGGTTAAAACTAGTTGCCCCTTTATAATTATTTCTTGGTAGTAAAAAAGAAATAACTAAATTATTGACCTATTTCCATGAAATGAAATGATATATTTTACATTGTTGCTATTTAAGTAAAATTCTGCTTCTTCCAGAGAGTCACCATTATAGATTAGAAGCTTCCAACCATTTGATTTCTTTCCATGTCGGCATTCTTAGTCCTCAAGAATGTATATTTTTATCATCTTTCTTTTTCTGTACTTACCCACTGTACGGCAGAAATTTTAAGTCCTTTTGTGAAAACAACCCCAAAATACTCATAACTTTTTTCCTTAAAATATACATAATCACTCTTTCACGCACAGCTAGCATTACCCTTACTTCAGAGGGTTGATATGTCAGGGACACATGCAGGAATTATTTCTATTAGTTACATGCATGAATGTCTTGTTCACACAGAAGCCAAGACAAAAAAAAAAAAAAAAATCAACTTAGAAAAGGTAGCTTCCTTTTCTCTGATAAGAAATCATTTTTACGCTCGTCTTTCACAGCTTTATGAAGACAAGCGTCTGCTCTTACACCGAATAATCTTTAGAAAGTAGTAAGTACACACAGGACTAGGAGATGTGGTTGAAATAGACGCTGCCTAGAAATGAAGTTTCTTAGAGTATTTCGTAAACGTCCTCCCATAGAGGCATGCTGATACTCACGACTGCTGCCTCCAGTCCCTTCAGTATCTGGGGAGTCGCTGTCCTAAGGACTAAGCCTTATGACTTATTTCATTTAAAACATACTCAAGCACCGAAAACCTACTATACGCCAGGTGCTGTCTTGTACACTTGATTTTTAGAGGAGTAGCCAATACAAATTCAAACTAAAAAGCTCTGAACTGACCTATAATATTGTAGGTATTTTGGGGATTTCTAGAACGGATTACATAGGTTGGGGGAAGAGCAGGCGCTAAGAAATTTCTCCACAGGTTTTAATAGTCAAAACTGTAAGCACTGCTTGCACGCTCTCTCCTTGTTTCATAGTTCTTCTGTATTCTTAATATAGAAATTAAAAGACATTAAAATACTGCAAATTTAGTACAATTAGTAGGTAGGCTTTAGGTAGGCTTTAATTAGACAAGCCAATCATATCTAGCACAGAGTGTAAGAATTAAATTTTACCAAAAATTATTCATTTGTGGTGAAAATTTTAATAAAAAATTGAAAATGTAAACCTTAACAACATTATATTGCTCTAGGTTATTAATGCTCATTGTAACCAGATTATTAACTTCCACCAGGGAAAGGCTGGGAAGAACTGGAGATTTTCATTGTTTTAATTTTTATTCATTTCCTCAAATTCTTCCAATATTGGACTTGAAATTTTTTTCACTGAGTAATTTTTCATCTTTAATGGAAACAAAAGGCACTAATTAAAGATTTGAAGACTTTTAATGTATAGAACATAAAGAAACATACATCCACTGCCTCCTAATGGCCACAAATTATTTCATATAAACATTCAGAGAGGGATAGTTCCTAGAATTATTGGGACTCTGATTCTGGACAAGACCGCCACGGATCACGTGGCTTGCCCTCATGCCTTCCAGAAGGGGAGAAACAATGGTGCAACAGCACCTGGCCTCGGACACCTCACATCCTTGCTCTAGCTGACTTCTGGAGCGAGCCCACTAGTATGTGTTCTCTGCATGAGGACAGTCCTCCTTGGAGGCAGAGCTAACAGATCAGCTCCTTTCTGTAGACTTCTCTTCTCACCAGGGTTGAATTAATTGCTCCCTCTTTCATACACTCATTTATTGTATATGTGTTTCTATTAGAGCCTTTATCACACATTATTATTTATGTATTTGTCTTCTTTGCTAGTTTGTGAGGTAATTAACAAAGCACCTTCCGTGATTCACTTTTGAAGTTTCAATATAGAGTAGAACCTGACACGCTGTGGGTGCTCAATAAATGCTTGCTGAACGAACGGAACACACATTTCCACTTCAATATTAATGTATGCAAAGGTTTCGGAGACTGGACTGAGGCTGTCTGGCTGTTTGGAGGCGGAAATAATAGTGGGATCCAGCCCTCCTGATACACATTTACTAAGTGCTACTATGCGTTAGATGTTGTCTGTGCTCCTCTGGATGCAAAGAGGCTTCCTCTGAATATATGATGAAGATACTTTGTTCACATGTTTTCCTTCCCACTTGTGAGCTCCTGGAAGTTACTAGTCATCTTGTATCACCAGGCTTTAGCACAGGGCTGGGCATGGGGTAGAATAAATTCTTGCAGCATTAATGACAGACTGAATGGATGGATGAACAAAACAAGAAAGAATGTTCTGATGCTAGAGAAAGAGTAATCTCAGTGCAGTATTTTTGCAACTGTAATTTCTTTTTCATCACTTCATGACGTTATTTCACATTATGTTAAAACTCAGCTATTATTTTTTCTTTTCAGGTAACTTATAAATTGACTATTTTTGAAATGTACAGTTTTTAAGTTAGAAAGCAATGCAGAATAGGCATAATTTATGTGATGTAAGAAACATTATAACTCAGGAGATTTATATTACTGAATACTTAAAAATTGGAGTATTGGTCTAAATACGGAATGTCAGAAAAACAGCATTCATGAAATCTTTAAGGGACAAAAGCCATAAGCATATAATCTTGGTAATGAAATGGATAGCATGAAAGAGGGCACAGCATTCAGCATGGAAGGGGAAAAGGGGGAGTGGTATCTCAGCGGAATATATCAGGTTTAGAAAAGGGAAAACAGGAACCTTGTAGGAAAGAGCATGGATGTGAGTCACATTACTATAAATTTGAAATAAACATGTTTTAAAACTCTTGGGCAAAGTTCATCCTTTTCCCCCATCCTTGGATGCTGGTCTTCCACTCCACTATTCTGTGCTTTGACATTGGTCTTACTCTGGGCCAACCTTAGCCTTAAGGATTCATGGAAAAATTGGGGTGATTTTAGGGCCAATCAGGACAGGTCAGTGGTTTGGTGTTTTTGATCTTCCACCACACCTTTTCTGGAATCTAGACAAGGTGTTTGCATCACGAGGCTGGCCTAGAATGGAACTGAGATGGGGAAGTTTGGGACACTTAGCCACGAAATGCTCCCTGACATTCTGAATCCAGGAGAGATCTGAAGTAAAATACTAAGCCGGGAACACTTAAATATAAAATGATTGAAATGCATGCTAACATATGCAGTTAATTCTAATAATCTCTATAAAGCAAATCAAGAAAATAAAGCTGAAAGACAAAGGATCAAATTGTATGTGGGTTTGAAGAATGGACAATGTTAGTTATTTCTTAAATAAGGAAGGAAAAGACAAGACGGAACTATAAATTAAACAAAGGTTGGGAAAGAGAGGAGAGGAGTTAAGTTAACAAAGATCAGGAAGCAGGATTTTTGAAAGTATAAAATATGAGTGTAACTTCACCTACTAACCTTTTCCGACTATGGCATTTTACTTGCAAATAGGTTACAGAGACAAAAAAGCAGAATCTTGGGGAGCATGGATTCTTTAAAAATAACACATTGAAGCTTCTTTTGTAAACCATTAATGACTTATTTTAACAAAAGAAAATGTATGTTATCTTGAATAATCAGAGTAAGGCCAAATCATTATTTTTGTTTCTATGTAGGCGCTTATCCGGTTGTAAATGCCTTTTAATTCCAGTTGCGTAAATGCATGATTAGTCATTTGAAATGGCAGTAGCCTACAACTGCCTTATTTATCAGTCAGTTCAGGACTACCGTTCTGTCATCAGCCTTCCTCATTTCTATAAGATTCCCATGATCTCTTCCACTACATCATTCATTTTCCCATTTATTCTTTTGATTCCAACCTAACCCTTCATCTATTCCCCTTCTTTCCTTTCCTAGCAAACATCACCACCTAGTTCAAGCTGGAAACCCAGAAATCACCGTTGACTCCATTGTCTCTTGACTCAACTACCATTATTTTTTTCTATTTTTATCTCCCATCCTTAGTTTGTCTTCTGACCCCATTTTCAATCATCCTTCATACTTTTGGCAGAGTCTGCAAATGAAATGACAATCTAACTGTGTCACTGTTCTCCTTATACACCCAAAAGCCACACCCACTAGTTTGTATAGCAAGCCCTCCACTTGCTTCTCCAGCCTTATTTCCTTTCTTCTCCAGCATTCTGGGTTTTGCCAATAGGAAACTTCTGACCATTGCCCAAGTCATCAGGCAGGTCCTTTAGTGACACTGTTTTGATATGTGTCATTCATTCCTGTCTAGAATATCCTTGTTTACTCTTCTCTGCTACATAAACCTTAGTTATCCTAGGACAGCTACCACCGAATACCATCACTTGCTCTGTGGAAAAAAAGATTTTTAACTCTCCTCTGTACTTATGAACTCTTTCTCTGTACACCTATAGTCCTTGACTTTTTGTGTGTTTTCTTAAATTACATCTTTCAACATGTCTACTTTACCACTAGATAGTGGGTCCTATGAGGTTGGGTATCTCTGGTCCCTAACAGAGGGTCTAATTAATATATGTGTGTTCATATATTAATTAGACCCTCTGTTAGGGACCAGAGATATCCAACCTCATAGGACCCACTATCTAGTGGTAAAGTAACTGTTCACTTAAAAAATGAATCAGCACACAAACTTGACAGTCATACTTTCTGATAGTGACAGACTAATAGAAATGATTTGGGTGGTCTTCTAAGGTGACAGCGTAATTTTTTTATTTTAATAAGATTATTAAATCAAATGTTTCTTGCCTTTTTCTGTCTGACTTATTTAGCCATATGATTTCACTGGCATGTGGGATATAAAACTGAAAGCAACATAGGAACAAGAAAAACAAATGAAGAAAAACAAATTAAAAACTCATAGACACAGACAATAGTTTAGTGGTTACCAGAAGGTAATGGGGGAGGGGGTCAGTAGATGAGGGTAAAGGGGATCAAATATATGGTGATGGAAAGAAAATTGACTCTGGGTGGTGAACACACAATGTGATATATAGATGGTGTATTATAGAATTGTACGCTTGAAACCTATGTAACTTTACTAACCATTGTCACACCAATAAACTTTAATAATAAAAAGATTATTAATTCAAAATGCAATGAGCGCATGTTCTGGTTGGTTCAAGCAATCTCTAGAATCACTTCCTGACTGTGGCATAACCTATAGGAGCAGAAGGAACAGGGGAGGTGACACAGACTATTGTAAATGGGGTGCAATTGGTTGGGTTTCTCTGTGTTTAGAATTGCAGAGAGTCCTGGATATCACGGCCTGTTCCTTTCTAGCTCCTGAGCCTTTTGTAGCTACTGGTGCTCTCAGTTACCATCAGGAGAACATAAACATACTGAGAACCCAGAGTACTGCAGGAGACGCTTTTGTGCATTCTGTTCTCTATTTCTAGGTTTCTCCTGAGAAACAAGGGCATTACCTTTAATTTAATTTGAAGAATCTATGTTAGTTGGGATCTGTAGTTTCTCACTAGCTTACCTGAAAAAGCAGAGTGCACATAGAACACTTGATAAGGAAGCACAAAATAAAGAGATTTGAGGATGGCAACCGACTGACTCATGTCATAACAATTTTGATCGTACCTGAAAATGGTACCCAAATCCTCACTTCTGAGACAGTCAGGGACTCCCAGGTGAAGGTTAAATTGTTTCCTTTCCTAACGTCTCTCTCCCATCCTAAGCCTCTCTCAGGCTGGAGGGAGGTAAAGAGGTCCAGTGGGGTTGGCCCAGGCCCACTCTCTCCTGGGCTGGCCCTTGGCCTGATAGGAAAACCCTCTCTTTGCCATTCATCCCTGATGTTGTAGTTGCCATGTCTTACATCACAGGACCAACACGTACTAATAACAGATTTCAGTCTGGTAGATCACTGAAAATACTCACCAAGTTTCCTATTCCTTAACTGAGGAACTGGCAGGGAGAGAGGTTTTCAAGGACCAATTCTGGATTGTGAACACGGATTTTATTTACAGTATCCTTAGCTTCTTCCCCCATAATACCTGACATTCAACCCCTTCCCCCCTTTTTTTAAATAATAGATTTATCTCTCTTTCCAACAAATGAGCCTGCTTTTCAAAGAGTGGCTATAAGCTATTCTCTATTGAAACTTTTCAGTAGAAAAGTTTTGGTTTTGGTATTCCATAGTGATTTACGTAACAGCAACGATGGGAGAGGGCCTCTTACACTCCACTTCCCCAGTTAGAATACCTTCTCAGTGTTGTCCTGTAAAGACTAACCTAGCTGCTAATTCTGAGGGTTTTGCCCGAGCCTGTGATATGCCATCTGACGGACTGGTATTGACAACGATGTCAGCACATGCTGCTCAGTATCCACATTGCTCGGGCATGTAAATGAGGACTCAAGACCGCAGAGCAACGCTGGGATTATATGAAAACAATACGTAAGTTATAGCTACTGTGGCTGCCCCCGGAGAGGAGAGTCTCAACACAGTAGAACAAACCTCCACAAAGCAGAAACTGTCTTTTCACCTCTGTATCCACAGCAACTTGAATATGCCAGCACATGGATGATACTCAATCAATACTGTTGTTAATAAAACAATCTTGAAATCCAAGGCTGCAGGGACAGAGGTCGTTATTTAAAACGGAATCACAATGGGAGCTGAAAACACAGGTAGCAACTGCCAGATCTGTACTCAGAGTATACGCTGCTTTCACCCTAAGTAGTTACTAGGGAGAGCAGCCACTATTCGCCCTAAGTCCACCATCTCCCATCCTCACACATGAATTTAAATTATAAAAGAACCAATGCAAACTAGAGAGTTAATGAAATTAATGTCTCTCTTTTGTGCTGCCCCAGAACTTTGTAATTAACATTTATTTCATAACGTTGCTCTCTGTATTTTGTGTTTGTCTCATTTCTAGATTATGAGATCCCTGTAGACAGTAAATGTCTCTCCAGAGTTTTCTATCCTTGGCAACTAGTGCAGTATCTGACAGTAGAATGTTGCACCACATTGGTTCAGTTTTCTGGACAGATGTCCTGCAGCTGAATCGTGCTAAGGAGAGCTGGATAACACACAATAAGGAGGTTCAGAAAGATTAAACAAAAGTCAACGGGCACCCAAGCTTTCCCCTTCCTTTCACACTGCATCTTCTCTATGTCCTTTCAGCATTAGTAATGCTTACCAGGTCTGTCCAAGGCGAGCAGCCCTGGTCTCTAGCCTTACTCTGATTACTTGTCTCTTCTGATGTAAAATCCTCCTGGTTCATGCAGTACTAACATTTTCATTTTCTTGGCTGATATAATGGAAAACTCTCTGCTTAACAGAGAACGCCCAACATGTAATGGGTGGGATGATCATTGGTCAGGGGCTGGCCAGTTAAATCAGTAGAAGGAAGAACAGCATTGGGCTCCATCAGACTTGGTCCATGGACAGGAGACCAGAAGTGCTCCCAAGTGAATAAGGGGCCAACAAGAATGGTTGGAAGTCAAGATCTGGGGAAGAACGGCTCCTTATAGTTTCGAAGGGTTGTCCTGGATGTAGAGGTACTGGATATTAGGTTCACAGGATGTTGTCAGTTGGTCAGAGAACAAACCTCTACCCACACTCATGTCAGGCATTAAGACATTCCCTTAGATCAAATCTCCAAAATGCACAGCAGTACATGCTGTGACCCTTTTTTTCCTACAAATCTGTTTATATTGGTTTATATCTCTTATCTCTCCAACCATATTAAAAACTACTTATGGGGAAGGACAGAGTCCAGTCTATTAATCCTCTACAGCTGTTATGCCATTACCGCAGACCTAATATGTGGATTGGTAGTAAGTGGTGGAGTTGACATTCAACTGCCTTGGGTAGGAGTCCAACGGAAGAAATGCTATTAAAATTGTACTTAATCGTCAAGGAGCTTCAGGTAAATAAAACGGTGCTTAAAAATTCTCAGGCAGTTGCTCGATCTCAGCCCTCCTTTCATGGCTTTTGCTGCATTTACAAAACACACTGACATCATTCTTCACTGTATTTAAAACTAGCCTGCCCTATAGTCCTGTCACAGCTGTGCACTCTGCAGGGCCACTGTGTCCCTGCCTCAGTCTCCACACAAGACTGAGCCCCTTGAGGGCAGGGGCCCTGCCTTTTTAGCGGGGTATCCCTAAGACCAAGCAGAGCACCTGGCCCTTAGAATTTCATAAATTAATGTGAATTCTGAGTTCATTAATCAAAGGGCCTCTATTTGCTTTCCTAACAATATAATTATTTCCAGCTGGTATCAGGAAAAGAACCAAACAGAGTATCTATACAACAGACATCAAAAGTGCCAGTAGCGTTTCTGAGTTAGGATCCTTCGCCTAACTTTCCGAAAGCAGGGACTTGCCCTCTAGTTTCCTGGCTCATTTATTATGGGAGCTGCTGTCTCCTGGACTCACACTGTAGATCCTGCTACTTTATAGTATTGATATGATGGGTCCTTTATCATTGGTGTAGGCAACTATGAACTGTGTAATGATTAGAAATAAATGGGCCACAAGCCACCTATAAAGCAGATTCTGAAAACACCTAACATACAGTCCATTTTGGTAAACTGGGATCTTTCCTTCTGGATTAAATATTTATAAATAAAATATAATTCCTAAGAAATGTTTTGGAAAGTCTAGTATTATTAATATCCACTGCTGATCAAGGCCTACATAGGTTGTCACATCATGTAAAAGTTTAAATTTTTATAAATTGAGGTTTCCAAATTAAATGAACTAATGATTAAAATCAAATTCATTTTAATTTATTTTCCTTATGCTATGAATGCTAATCATGGATGAATTTATGGTCCCAGAATCTTCAACCAATTCACAGTTCACAAAATGACATTTCCTATTACTTCATATATAATACAGATAAGTAACATTTTTAGGTTTTGCATTTAGTCATCTTGGATTTCATGTAATGCTATAAAAGCTAGAAAGAACATTAAGAAATGAAAAATGGAAAGGAATGGAGAGTAAATGTTTAAGTAAAGGAATGACAAGGACAAGAGAAAGAGGATAAATGGATGATTGATAGATAGATGAAAGGAAGGAAGGAAGGAAGGAAGGAAGGAAGGAAGGAAGGAAGGAAGGAAGGAAGGAAGAGATAGGAGGGAGATATTGGAAGGGAGGGAAGATGGGGGAGGGTGGGAGGGAATGAGAATGAGTGAGAGAGAGAGGTTGAGGGTGTTGTGAAAGACAGAGGGAAAAAGTAATCAAGTGAGCACATCATGAAATCCCTTGGTATGAAAGCTGGCCTCCCATCATATCCAGGCTCAGTACTTTATGATCTAATACAAAGGTTTATCACAGATAATCAGCAATTTTGCCCATTTTGATATCCACCCCTGGTTAACAGCTCAGCACCTATTGTCCCCCTCAGTGAGGCCAAGTGGCGATGGCCAGCCCTACAGACTGCTCTGTTCTCTGTCTCCAGGCTGCCTTCTTTGGGCAGTCTCTGTGGCCTTGGGCTTCTGGCACCTGTGGCATTAGCTGTCTGCTTTCGTGGTCGTGATGACTTTAATAATTTCAGGCACTGTCGCTGGAAATATACTGCAACCTGATTTTTGAGTTTGGTACTTCAATTTCCATAACTTATGAATTCTCAGTGATTATGTTAGTGCTGTGGCAAACTTAGATTTTTCATTTGCACAATAACTTCTTCCATATTATTCATTAGGTAATGATAAAAACATTTCCTTTTATGGCATGAAGAGCAAATTAAACCACTCTCCCCGTACTATGAATGTATTAATTTTCCCTTAATTGAATCTGTGCCTTAGCAATAACACCTACCATTTATTGAGCACTTACTATGTGCCTGGGGACTGAGCCTGCAGCTTTGCATGGATCTTCTTTTAAGTCTTACAATCACTCTTCTACTATGATTGCCATTCTACAAATGACAAAAATGAGGTGCAAGGTGGTGCAAGAACTTGCCGAAGTCCACCAAGTCAGTTAGTGGTAGAACAAGGATAATGAACTCATGTACGAGCTCCAGAGTCTCCTCTCTCAGCTATTTCACTGTTTTGCTTCCCCAAGTTTGTCCAATTATAAAGACTGCCTACATTATACCTATGTTTTCTTTGAACACTTACCTGCAGCTGAATTTGGTGAAATGTTCGAAAAATCTTATTTTCTTCGCAAAAGGATATATTTGTAATAGAATTCATTTTTCTGATGAATAATCACATCTAAAATGTTGTTCCTACTCTTTTGTTGTAATATCCACTGAATACAGGGGAAAGCTCCTTCAATAATATTTAGGTTGTGGATATCCAGTTCAAATGAATTCTAAACTTAAGGCAAAGCATGGTTGCCTAACTTCTTCAATTCCTACATTTTCAAAACAAGGAAAGAATTCTATTGCAATAACATCTAGCCTGTATCTACCTGGGTAAAATGAAGCACTGGTTTGTTACAATTATTAAAATAATACTATCAAGAATAAGTCTCTGTTACTAAGAAAAAAAGTTGGCTTTATATATTTCAGTGCCTATACTTTTTAGATTCATAAACTAACTGCTCACTCAGCTTTTCAGCTTGCTTGAGTAGGTAAAGGATGCTAACTGTGAGATGCTGCTAACTATGAGATGACATTTTTTTCTGGGGTTAAAGAGGTGGGTTGGGGAAAACAGAAGAAATGTATGCTTTTACGGAGAAACTATTGTTTTTCTCTGGGCAAAGCTTTGGGATCGTGGAGAAATCTTGCACGCACTACAAAGATTCTTCATTTAAAACATGGGTACATAAGCTCTTCCCTTTCTTTTGTTTTTAAAACGATACATATAACACCGTGTTACTTTGTAGGCCGGGTAGGAGGGAAAGTAAAAGAAATGACTGTAAAAGTTCCCAATATTTTTCAACAGTTATGAGAAAGACATAGCAAGATGTGATCTTCTTAAGTGAAAATTTCCCAAAGTTCTAAGGAAAAGGGAAAACTGCAGGAAAGCTTCAAGAACCACAATCCTTGGGGTTTTGCATCAAAATCCACACTGTTAGTAAAAGCTTGGGGAAGGCTTGGCATGGACCTGACTCAGCAGAGAAATGCCACCCACAGTCACAGACTCAGCTTCCGTAGTGGCTGAGCTGTGCTGTTTTCTCTGGAGGGGTCCCCAGCCAGGCCAATACACCAGTCTCTCTGATGGGAAACTGGCTTATTTGAAAATTGAAATTAAACAAAGTTGTATAACATTTAAGAGAAGTTTACAATTATGATACTTGGCTTTTTACACAGGTTTAAAGTCAATTTTCTGTTGAATAAATAATATTAACCACATATTAGCCACCTAATAGTTTTCAAATGCCTCAAGCAGCCATCACTCTCGTTCTGAATAGAATCCCTCTCTTTTTAAAGACCACAGTTAAAAGATGAGGGGAAACAGTACCATTAAAAGAGGAAGGAAAGAAAGCACAGTCCAAAGTCTGTTTCCACATATTGACTAATGGTCAGAGGAATCCAGTCTATATGGAGATGAAGTGTGAAGTTAAAGCAGGTAGCTGGGGGAGAAGTTAGAAATCTCCCCCACACCCCATCTTACTGCATTCCTTTATTGCTGAAGCCAAAGGAGCAGACAGAAATCAGTAAAAGTTTTGTTGATCTGACACTGAAACTTGTGCGCAGAGATGAAACTTACATATATGAGCTCATCTGTTGGAAAATGCCGACCTCACATTAACTGCATGTGTATGTGAGTGTGTGCGTACACATGAAGTTAAAAATTTTGAAAGGATCTTCAGAATTGTTTCTGGGTAGATGTATTTCTGCATAGCTATTTTTATCTTTTATCTTCCCTCCAGAAGGAAATACTTCAATTTTGTAATTTAGACCACAAAAAATTTAGGTTGTTTTATTGCAGTATGTCTGAAAACTGAATGATGGTTTCTAATGGAAAACAAATTTCTTCCCTTAATCATAATATAACAAAAATTTTGTTATAATTACATTTTTCTCTAATATAAATAAAATCTCACCCATTTGTAGGAGCTCTATTGTTGAAAGCACGGAAGCGTTTCCCTATTTCTTCTAATGTTGATCAATCAGTAAGTGCTTTGATCTCAGTAGCCAGACATCAGATGCAGAATTCAGAATTATAAATTTGTTGCACCTCTTATCAGTTAAAGTGGGCTCTGATGGTCATCTTTCCTCAAATCACAGTTCATCTTTGCTAAATCTTCAGAGTGCAAAAGAGGTGTGGTTCAGCACGAAGTGTCAAACAAATATCAGTGGTTCAGAAATGATATCCTTTTCCCAGTAGCAATATACATTGTGGGTATGTGACTGGAATATTTAAAACACCTGTTCACTTGGAACTAAGCCAAATGTGTAATAAGTTAGAGTGTGCTAGAGTGTGCTTGGCTCACTTCCAAGAGCATGTATCGTTATTGCCATCAAAATACTGAGCAGCCAGGGCGAAGATATACACTCGAAGCAAAGGAAGATAGATGTACTTTATCGTTAACAATATCATCACACTAAACACTGTTGGCTGGCTAGTATTTTAATGAAATCAATTATTATTATTATTATTATTATTATTATCTGTATCAGAAAAGAAATTGGCAGCGTAGGGACACTCTTGTCTTAGTTTTGCTAATTACTTTCATTGCCTTAAAATCTCAATCAACCTCCTACTTCTCCCTCCCTCAGAAATTGTCTAACTGTGCTCTTCCCTGGATACATACATAGTAGTTCGGACGAAACACCAGAGAAAAATTATATTCTACCTATCAGAGTTCACCAACAGAACTTGGGCAAGCCCCTCTGACAGGATTCCACCTTTATTTTATTTTTTTAAAATTCTGTTTGAGTTCAGTTGATAGGTTTACCTTGTGACTCTTTCTTCTACCTTTTCCTTAGTTTTAACATATGTATATGGTGAAGATCGTCTCTGAAGAATTTCTCAACTTTATTATACAAGAAATATACATACATCATATATAACAATTTATAAAATGTGACATTCTGTTTGAATGTAATCACAAAATACACTGAAAATTTCAATGTCCATGTGTATGTGTTTGTATAAAAGAGTAAAAAGTTAAAAATGTTGCCCAAATTTATACATGCAGGAAGGAGTAGCAGGGAACAAAATAACATGTTTATGAGATCATGTGCCCAACATGTGCTAACAGCTACATGCATACATTACGTAAATTATTTCTCACAAAAAGACCAAAAAGTGAAATTTATTATCCCTATTTTACTGCTTGGGAAGCTGAAATTTGGCGGAGGTTTAGAGACTTGCCCTAAAGCACAGCTTTTAGGGAAGTGGTAGAACAGTTTGTCTGACTCTGAAATTTGTGAACTCTTATATCTAAACTGTAAAACTGCTACAGCACACTGTCTTACAATGAAAAGGTTGGGCTTTTAGATTATAGACGTGAAAGTGTACAGGTAGTTTTTATATCTGACAGTATTATATTTAGAATCCTGACCCGTTTATGTGGTCATTGAAAGTGCACTTACTTTATCAGAGACTTCTAAATTTATAGATTTTGATTTCTTCTTCAATTCAATCTAGAGAAGCTTATATACATTAAATACACTTCCTGAGGTTGCTATAATTTGCTCCTTTAACACACTATACATGACAAATAGACCTCAGCCAGAGGAATACATGTGTATATTATCAGAGCAAATTGAAATTATATGCATATTTCAAAAACAACTTGTTTTATATTATAATCATAGATGTTTACAGGATGACATAAATAGCTTAAAATATTGGGGGTGCCAAAGAAATGTATACAAATGGACACTTTTGTCAATGTTGCTCAAGCAGTACTGTTTCCCCCGGAAAATAAGACCTAACTGGAAAATAAGCCCTAGCATGATTTTTCAGGATGACATCCCCTGAACATGAGCCCTAATACGTCTTTTAGAGCAAAAATTAATATAAGACCTGGTCTTATTTTCAGTGAACACGGTAGTTCACCGTAATCAGAAGTGTCTGGATGCTGATGGTAACCACTTTGAGCACCTCTTGTAATTGCAGAAGTCAAACGTGACTTGTATTCAACATGACTTGTTATCGGTACATATTGAGTATTACAATTTTAATACAGTTTTCCTTTCTTAAAATGTGTATACATTTTTTGGCACCCTTTGTATATAAGTATGATGAAAGGTTATAGGCTTTTTAGCATACACACATATATGTCACTTATAAAAATTAAAATCTTTTGGCACTTCCACTTTTTACAACTAAATGGCTCTGTCTAGAATTTCATTTTTGAGTAGAATCTTCCTCAATAATTGGATGTCATTATGCTATTGTACTGCTTGACACTATACAGTATCTTTCTCCTACCTACTGTATTACATCTAATTCCACATCAAAAATTTAGAGCACTTGATTTACCTGTATCCTTACCATTTACCTTGCCATCTTTCTTACAGCTCCTTCCGTTAAGTGAACATTCTAGTTCTATGACGCTAATATTTTTCATGCCCTTGCTCATGTCTTGTGGATCTTTGCACAACTGGCTTTTTGAAAAGTTTGCCCATATCGTCTTCATCAATTCATATCCATCTTTCTGAACTTGACTTGCTTGAGCCTAAAAGTGACTACCTCTCATGCCTACCTTTCCTGACTTTTAAATATTTTACTTCCTAGCAGTTATGACTTGATTACAAGGTCTCATCATCGTCATCATCATCACCATAAACTTTACTATGTGCCTGACTCTGTTACAAGCATTTTATAAATGTTCATTTATTTAACTCTCATAATAACTATGTTCTAGGCACTATTGTTAAATCCCATTTACAAATGAGGAAATGCAGACACAGAGAGCCTAAGTAACTTGCCTGGGGACATACAACTAGTAAGCAGTGGCCATGGATAAGAACTCAGGCAGTCTAGCTCCAGAACTGACACTCCCAAACGCTCCGCTATCATGCCTACCCCCCAAAAGCTCATAGTGCCTTTTATGTTTTGTCCAATTCACATGTGTATTTTCTACCTTAACAGACTGTAAGCTTTAACAGGTCACAGACCCCGTCTTCCAAACTGATATCGCCCCTAGCACCACTATAAAGTTCTTTCTGTACACGCTAGCTGTCTAATAATTCTTGCTTGAATAAAAAGATCTAGAGATAAAAGTGGAAGTAACTTCCTACAATATACAGATTGGAGAGCCACTTTTAAATTTGAAAGTAAAAATGGAATTAAAATCTAGCATGCTTTAATTAATTCACAAAATAAATCGAAAGTCATTGGTTATCACTCATGAAATAGCCATATTAACTTCTTTGCTATCATAGTTAATAGTTCTTAACTGTCATTATAAGCATTTGATGCAGAAAATAAATATACCTTCTCTGATTTAAACCAACCTGCTTGTGTTATTTTGGCTTCAATTACAGATAAATAATACTGCAGACATTTAAAATCCCCAGTGATTAAGAGGTAGTCAAATCAATATCGGCTACATAATACATAAAGGATGGAGGCAAATTCTATAGCAAAGAAATTAATTATTAATTTATATCTGTTTACTGTAACAACAATTTGTTGTCAGCTTTTTTTGAAGTTTAACAATGCTTGAGCCAAGGTTAATAAATTGCATATGAAAACATCACTGTTTAGGGTAAACAGGCTACAAAAACAATTATATTATTTAATGTTTATGAATCTTATATAATCTGTTATACGTAGTAGTTCATGCACTATTGTTTCTATGTGAACAGTCTGCCACAGCTATTATAGCTCATATCACTATATATCTAGTAATATTAAAACATTTTTAGCAATTAAAAATAGCAAATATTTTCTGTATTACAAAACTTTTGCTTTGTAAGAGTCAGAAATGAATATCAAAGGTAATTATTTCCCAAATTGAATTTATCCGGCATAGCACAAATGACTCAACAATGAAATTCTGTTCTAAAGTGTACATATAAAAGGCTTTGTCCCTGGAATGTAGCTCTAAGTGGCTCACTATCTAGGTTGAAAATGGCCAAGCAGCGTTGTATGTCCTATTTTTCCATGCCTGCAGTAAAGATACAATATGGGAATTCAGCTTGGTAATTACTAATACACCACACAGACACAATTACACCCTGTATGCTGCATGAAGGAATCACTTGTGGTCTGCATCCATTACAAAGAGCAGTAGGGGGCCACCATGCAAGACGACAGAATGCTTTACAAGACGGAAGGAGACCAGAAGAGTCGATGTACACAGATACAAGGACCTTGATTCTTCTAGCAATGATTTAAGTCTCTTTCCATCAATTATCGTCCTTTGTCTGAAGAGTCTTATCACCAGCAGCAATACAGGAACTGGACATAACAATGCTCAGACCCGTATAACCCCATGAACTGTGCTGACATTTCCACACCCTGTTGCTATGTTTGACCTGGTTATTCAGATTACTTAAACAAAACAAAAAGAAAAAAAAAAAAGAAAGAGAAAAAAAGCATTACCATTGCAAAACTGGCTTATGTATTTTTTTACAGCTTACTCAGAATTCCATTTCTCTAAACTGAAAGCCATCCTATTCTTGAAATGTTATTTTTCAAAATAGTTTCAACTCCATTTAAAAAATAAACAGTGAAAATCTGCTGGGGTGAAAACTATAATTGAAGAAAGAGACTAAATATTGGTATAGCAATGGAATATATACTTAATAAGAGAATTTTATATTTAAGGGAGGTAAACTGAAGCAAGTCAGCTGCTCTCTTTAGCTGCAATGAATCTCAGGAATAGTTTTCTTTTTGCGATAAACTCGAAGATTTTGAATTTAATTGCAAGCAGTAAACAGTTTTTATTATAACAGTTTCTTCTTAATTATCACACGATGTACATTATTTTACAATACTTTCATTTAAGATGCTCTTTTAAAATACATCTCACAATTATGAATTTTTATAAGACCTTAGGAAAGTTAGTTTGTTATGGCAGTTTGTTAGCTTCTGTGAAATGAAGCCTTGTCTTTCAGAAAATGTTTACAACCTATGAGGAAAAAAAAAGTATCCTCGGGCAAAAATGTTTATTGGCACCTAGAAGTCTGAAGAGAGAGTCGGGCCTGTGGTTTTTTGAGGGCACTTTATCATCGCCAGCATTCTCAAAGGTTTCTCTGAATGAATAGAACTGGATTACTCAGCCTTCTATTCCACGCCTATTCCTCTCCATTTTCCTTGGCACGACTGAGAGCCAGGCTATTTTTAGTTAGGCAGTTTTCTATTTTTAGACAACTACCAGTTAGAAGACATTTGTTAGGAAAAAAATTTAAGCTTGCGTGCACGTGCGTGCGCGCACACACATGGAAGGGAAAGAAGCTTCCCTTCACATATTGTAAAGCAGCCCTCAACCTGTAACTCCAGGCATTTCAGCTGCTTTCAATCTTGGAAAAATAAAGAAAAATTCAGAGTTCAGGGTTTTAAAAATAAACCTACCCTCTGGCAAACAGACCAAAATGCAACAAGCTGTTACTATGTGAAACAGTGACTACAAAAACAAAGAACATTCTCCACTGATTTAACTGGGAGAAAAGTTGTAGACTGATTAGGTTATAAGAATGTTACACAGGCGTGTAACAATTTTCCAGCCTCTTAGCCAGATGTATCATGTTTTAGAATTCAGAGTAAGGGGGGAAATCCTCATCTGTAAAATTAAAGATGGAAGTAGGATGTAGCTTTAAGGTTTCCATTCTTAGCAAGAGAACCTTTTTATCAAACTTAAAGGCAATTGCATTCACTGCATTTTTCTAATTCATATCCTATAGAATTTCTCTGAAAAATTATAAACACGTTTGCAGAAAAAACATTTTAAAAATTCAATGGCAATCCAAATCAAGGCTGCTGAATGTACATATATACTACATACAAATGTATATACATGCACTTATATGTCTATATGTCATTACCTTTATTAGTCTCACTTTTACTTTAAATGGGACTAAATGACTTGCAGATTGGCTTAGCTTATCAATGTATTCTACTTATCATTCAAAGGTATGCTTTCATCTGTAATCCACCATGAAATGTTTTCAGGTGCTCATAGCTGTAAGTGCTTTCTTTCACCTCAGTTATCCCACTGTACTCTACATATTCTTGTTGTTCAGACTGCACACAGATGCATCACCAGTAACTAGCACAATGGTTTTCATGTTCATCATTCTTTGCTGAATGAAAGAACCAATCCTGTGTCTGTTTTGTCCACCCTGGACTATTGGCCCTGGAGGCACTGGATGTGTCATAATCATTGCCGCCAAGGACTCAGCCTTGCACAGAGATCATTTCCATAAATGCTTGTGGAAGGTGATTCTAGGCCTCAGCCTTTGAGCTGAGCTAGTTGCTATTAAACAGAGCAGAAATGAGATGTCCTTGTATACAGCCTCTGCCCAAACTGCACCTTCCTAAGCAAAATAAATATTATCACTGTTTTAAGCCACTAAAAATAAATAAATAAAAATAAATGCTTGTAGAAAGAAAATCAATTCATTGGCCATTGGTAAATCTTCTTAACTTACGTAAAATGCTATAGGTATTGATATAATAACACTATATTTATTAAATGATATACTTAACACAAAATATTACGTAATTATTCCCAAATTAAGAATTTGCTGTTTCTCTCTCTTTTGGTTAAACAGCTTTACTTGCCAGAACGTTTCCCTTGATGTCAGAAATAAAAGCGCCTTATACAACTTAACAGTTTACAATGGGCTCTGACATCTTTCATAGCCTGTAATCATCATGACAGCCCTGTGAGGAAGACAGATCAGGGTCGACAACACTAACAGAGAAGGAATCTCAAGACCAAGAAGGTTAAATAACTTGCCTCAGGTTAGAGAACTAGTGTGTGATGTTGCCATAACTAGAACTTAATTTCCCTCCAAATTTGTGGGGATTTTAAAGTTCTATTTCCTCAACACAAAATTTACAAGGTAAACTCATGGTAATGCTTCAACAACATTCTTTAGGAAAATCACGCTGCTTTCTTTTTGTCCCACATGAAATTAATTCACAACCCCACACTGAAGGAGAACCCAGTCATGAAGCCTGGAGGAAGATATAATTTCTTACATACCTAAGTAGGATAAGGAATGGGCCGAGCTTGTTTCTGCTTCCCCCATGTCTCTCCTTTCCTGTCTCTTCCTCTGTTTTCTCTTCTTAGGGTCATTCCAACTTCAGTGTTCTCTCTCCATCCTCATCTTGCTCCACAAAATCACATTTACTTTAACAAATATTCTGTTCCTGGGAGTAAACACTGACTAAGTGACTCAGCTTTTCTGACTACATTTCAATGGCCTGGCACAGATGCTGACACACATGGGCATACACTAAATGCCTGCTGGAGGAATGACAGATGAAAGGGCTATGTGCATCCTCTCTAGCTGCTGTGCCCTTTATTAGGTTGTATCCATCAACCATCATGCTGGTTACCACAATGAACAAGAGCACTAGATTCACCAGTTCCACCCCCTTATGTCAATTACTACCCAATAAAAGTTTCTGGGGTCAAGACCATTTCTGTACCTGTCCTGACAAACATGGGCGCCACCAGCCACATGTGGCTATTGAGCACTTGAAATGTGGCTAGTGAGACTAAGGAACTGAACTTTTAATTTTAATTAATTTCAATTAATTTAAATATAGCCACATGTTGCCAGTGGCTACCTTACTGATTAGTACAGATCTGTGTCATTTCATCTGAAATCTGGTTACATTATCCAAAGAGAATTCACATGACAGAAGTGAATGGGTTCGTTCATTGTCAGGTCATAGGAATTAAATGTATCACTTATTTACGAATGTGCACAATGACCTTGAAAGGAGTCTGGTTTCTGGAACTAAAATGGAACAGAGAGTGGAGGTGGTTTTAAATTAGCAGCTCATTCTCAGAGTAACTCTGACCTTAGTTTTTCCTCTCTGAAATAATTTTCTCGAGGTCACAGTGATGACATTTGTTTATGACTAAGGGGTAATTTACAAGCTATTTTTTTAAAAATAAATTTTATTGGGGAATATTGGGGAACAGTAGGGTTTCCAGGAGGGAATTTCCACCCTTTCTCAGGAATTTTTTTCGCTTTCCCGTTCCTGAATCCCGAGAAAAGTTGGAAAGTTGGTTGGGAAATCGGGAAAATCGGCTCCTTGAACCCAGGTGGTTGGCAGTATCGGCCATCACTTTGTGGAAATGATTCATCGTGGAGAACAGAAAACAGTTTATATCTGTGGATTCGGGAAAGGAAAGTGAAAATAATTCCTAGGAAACCCTAGGGAACAGTGTGTTTCTCCAGGTCCCATTGACTCGGAGTAGTTGTCTTTCAATCTAGTTGTGGAGGGCACAGCTCAGCAACCAGTCCAGTTGCCGTTTTCAATCTTTAGTTGCAGGGGGCGCAGCCCACCATGCCATAGGGAAATTGAACCGGCAAGCTTGTTGAGAGCTCACACTCAAACCAACTGAACCATCTGGCTGCCCTTGCACGCTATTTTGAAAAATCAATGATCTAATTCAGAAATTCTGGAATAAGATTACTATTATTATTTCGTATATCAGGTTTTTTTTTTTTTTTTGTAATAATGTTTTCTTATATGTGAGAGAAAAGCCCAAATACCCATTGTACAGTTTACTGTTTACAGTGTTTCTTATCCTAAAACAGTAGCTCTAGTTACTGAGTTTATTTACTAAAACATAAAGATAAGAGATTTAATTGATATGAAGAGGCTTTCAGAATCTAATTAACTTCCCAGCTAGTCATTAACTCTATGACCTTTAGAAATAATTGACAGGGAATTTTTTTCCCTTATTCAGAACTTCTGTCAGGTAGCTACATTTCGGGGTAACATAGAATACACTAAATACAGTTGAGACATGACTGGATAATATGCCAAATAGCTACAAGTAAAATGAGATATACTTCTAATAACGTAATTTATCCACCCAATGTATTGCATACATATGCAGCATTTGCCTCATTCCTATCCTTTTAGTGATGGAGTCTGAAGTCTTTTCCCAGAAGGTCCGATGAAATATTTTGACCCTGAGAATAATGAGGAAAGCATAGCTGCCACTACTCTGCACTCCTGGCACACACCCCTAACCAATCACATCATACTTGCCGCCGAGTCTGTTCTTAGAATCTTTCTCAACACGTGCTCCAAGCAACCACTACCAAGTGAAGGCATTCACAAGGGAGGGGACCAGGGACCAGGCCAGGAGATGGTAACGACCGAGTAGCTTGGCTCACTGAGTAATGACAGGCTTTTTATAGTGTATTTCCAAAAACCTAACACTCTTGCTTTCAAAAATTAGTTTCACCAAATTTCAGCTTAAAAATTTTATTTTATGGTATGACTCTAACTCTCAGTAAAGCTACAAAGAATAAATGTTCAAAAAAATGTACTTTTAAACTCCATGCTGGAGAAAACAAATGCTCGGAAAGGAGAGTCTAGATCAAGCGTGTCCAAACTTTTTTCAACGTTTTTCACCAAGGGCCATATGTGGTAAAATACACAAACAGCCGGGCCACTCACTCGAGGTGAAGTACGTGTTGCCTCACCTGGTTTATTTAAGTAAGCTAAATATATTTTTGGAATTTGCTGTGGGCCAATTAAAAATGGATTGCGGGCCGCAGTTGGCCCGCGGGCCGCAGTTTGGACACCCCTTGTCTAGATCCTTTGCTACTCAGTTTTGGTTCACAGACTAGCAGCATCAGCATCACCTGGAAATACAGACTCTTGGGCCTTGCCCCAGACCCACTTAATCGGAATTAGTCTTTCAGCCAGGTCTCCCCTGCCCCCCACTGACTCAGACTGGGCCAGAGGCGTATCATTTGAGACCCACTGATCCCTCTTGTCAGATCCTGGCCCAGGAATCAATGTATGTTGGTCTAAAAGTCTTTTACTTTCTACCAATACTATAAGTAATATTTTATGTGTAGTCTTCTGTACCTATTTGTGGTTTTTTTTGTTTGTTTGTTTTGTTTTTTTACACAGCAATAACCTTTATTCTTCTCTGGTTCACTTGAAATAGTCTCACTTTTATTATTATTAAAACATATCTGACTTCAACGAAAACTTAGTAAATTTAATAATGATCATCAGTGAGGATGTTTATATGTATACACATACATATATGTGTTATATTAAATATTTATTGAATATGTATAATGTTCTATAATTGAGCTGGTCGTTGGAGCTACAGAAATAAATAAAACATCATCATGTCCTTTAGGAAAAAGAAATAGATTTATAATAATTTCAAAAAAATGCAGTGAGGTAATTGAAATAACAAACATGCTTTGATTAAAAGACTCACCGTCTTTTATTCTTACTCTAGGCAGGACTCTATTCCTAAAACTTCACTTTTTAATATTTCACAGGAATATATTCAGCAACCAATCCTGAGGAAGTAAGGATGTTCTACTGTTTGATACCTTATTTGATACTGTTTAAAACCAAACAATGTTACTTTTACTCAGGTGCTATCAATGGCTAGAATGCAACTTTTGGATCAAATATACTGTCCAACACCAAGTTTCACATGTCATGAAATCTGTAAGTATCGTTAAAAATTGACAATTATGATCCAGGCTAAATATTTTTCCCCTTTCACTTTCAGATATTGGGGGAAATGCGAATCAAAACAAAACATGAAGACTTTGGTTTAAAAAAGTTCATGTAAAATAATGATGATGAATAATTATAAAGAAGTTACATTACTGACAAAAAGGCTATACTTCAAAACCTATTGTCTTTTCTGCTCCAACTATTATCAAATAATTTTCTGTTGACTATGTTAGTACTAATGCTTATTAAAGTTGCCCTAATAACAGAGATGAGAGAAAGTTCAGTTTTACTGCCTTGTGCATACAATTTAAGTAATCTAATGTGTACTTTATTTGTTCAACAATGATTTTTTTATTAAATGAGATGTGAAACAGCTTTTCATGGTTACAAAACATATGCAAATTAAGCAAGAGCATTACTTAAAAAAAGAATGGATTTTAAATTTGATGTATAAAAATTTGATACATAAAAACACCATTTTTGTAGGTTATATGAAATATAAACACATTTTTAGGCCCATTTCTTTTTTTTTTTTTCTTTTTTTTTTTTTTACAAAATCACTTTTCCTCCTTTTTCTTGGAAGCCTCAACATTGAAAGCTTAAATCTTTATGGAATATACTAATCCTTTCTTCATGTTTCAATACTACCTATTCAAAAGCAAGTATAGGAGAGACCCAAGATGGCAGAGTAGATAAACACTGTACCTGTGTCCTCCTGTGAACACACAAAAATTATAACTAAATTGCAGAACAATCAACAATCAACTATCAGAAGTCTAGCCAAACAGAAGTCCTATAACCAAAAATATAAAGAAGAAGCCACGTTGAGACTGGTAGGAGGGGTGAAGACGCGGAACAGACATGGAACAGTCTCAAAACCTGTGTGGTGGATGAGAATCAGGAGGGATCTCTCAGCCACAGAGTTTCCACTGGAGGAGTGAGGGACCCCCCAACCCCACACCAGGCTCCTGAGTATTCATGCAGGGAAGAGGAGCCCCTACAACATCTGGCTGTGAAAAACAGTGGGCATTCTAACCATCCGGGTAGGATGGAAGGCTGTGGGAAACCCAGATGTCCTCTTAAATGGCCCTCGCACAGACATACTTGCTCGTAGGCACTCACCTTGGGCTCCGGTGGAGGGACAGTGACTCAGCGGGTGTTGAAGGCATGTGGGGGTGGGGTGGGGCACAGATATGTGTGGCTTTAAGGTGAGGGCTGGAAGACAGTTGCCATTTTCCCTGTAAGGGGACCTCCTCCCATGTAGCGAGCAGTTGGGAACCATCCTTCCTGTGTTAGGCCTTTCCCCACAGGCCAAATCTGAATATGATTGGTCTGGTAAGCTCTGATAGAACCCCGCCCCACCAAACTCCCCCACACCAGACGCACTTTCTTCGCAAGCAGCCAGCCCAGCATGTCTTGCTCTCTTTCTTTGAAAACTATCAAAGTCCAGTAGGCTCCAGGCAGGCAGCCAGCAGTGACTGGCCTTGTGTGCTCTGAGGCTTTAGCTGAGTTGCTCCAGGCTCAGCACTGCACCAAACCAGAGTTTACATTAACCTGGTGACCACAACTCTTACCACTCTAATGACTACCAGAGACCCTGCCTTACCCAACTTGCATACTGCATGAGGGTCTATCAGAATCTTAAGGGAGCCAGCAGGTAGCAGCAGGCTTTGGGGTGTCCTGGCTTTTTGCAGAGCTACCCAGGTCTGGTACTGGAGGCAGACATCCTTGGTTTGCAATGAGGCCTCTCTCACATGCCTCCAGGTTTAGCCCAGGCAGCAAACAACTGCAGATTGCTTTGTAGCTCCTACCAGGTACCCCTCAGCTGGTCACAGGCAGTGAGTGACCTGTACTGGAGCCCCTCCCAAGAGGCCCCAGAATCAATGTGTTTCAAAGTTGGCTTCAGACCACAGCAGGACACTGCCCAATTACCTCCACAAAAGGCACATACAAAGGGTGTTACAACAGGCATCAGAGCCTGCTAAGGTGAATCCCACTCCATATGGTAAGCCCCCCGCCCCAGAGCAGCCCATAAGCTGTGAATGTGGCCAAACCCCACAGCCAGTCAGACTGAGGGTCAATACCACCCACTGACATACCAACAGCAATCAAGGCTCAACTATAACAGGAGGGCACACATAACACACACAAGGGACACTCTTGGAGTACCTGGAGCTTGTAAACAGAAAGACTGTGACAAGGCCCCACAGGATACCTACTGCATAAGGCCACCCATCCAAGACTGGAAGACATTTGCAGATCTGACTAATACATACAAGCAAACACAGAGAGACAGTGAAAATGTGGAAACAAAGAAAAGTGTCCCAAATGAAAGAACAGAAGAAAAATCCAGAAAAAGAACAAAACAAAATGGAGGCAAATAAAATGTGAATCAGATACACAGTTCAACACAATGATTAAAAGTATGATCAATGATCATAGTGAGAACTTCAACAAAAAAGACAGCAAGTATTAAAAAGGACACAGAAACCATGAAAAAGAGACAGTCAGAACTGAAATGAAGAATGCAACAGAAAGAAACACTAGTAGACTAGATAAAGCAGAGGATCGAATCAGTGATTTGAAAGACAAGGTAGCAGAAAATACCCAATCGGAACAGCAAAAAGAAAAAAATAATTTTAAAAAATGAGGATAGTTTGAGAGACCTCTGGGGAAACATCAATCACAACAACATTCTCATCAAAGAGGTACCAGTAGGGGAAGAGAGAAAGCAAGGGATTGAGAACCTATTTGAAGAAATAATGATGGAAAACTTTCCTAACCTGGCGAAGGAAACAGACTCACAAGTCCAGGAAGCACAGAGAGTCCCAAATAGGATGAACCCAAACAGGTCCACACCAAGACACATTATAATTAAAATGCCAAAGTTTAAAGACAAAGATAGAATCCTAAAACCAGCAAAAGAAAGGCAACTTGTAACTTATAAGGGAGCTCCCATAAGATCGTCAGCTGATTTCTCAACAGAAACTTTGCAGGCTACAAGGGATTGGCATGAAACATTCAACATTGTGATGGAAAGCAAGGACCTACAAACAAGACTACTCTACCCAGCAAGGCTAGCATTTAAAAATCAAAGGACAGATAAAGAGCTTCCCAGACAAGAAAAGGCGAAAGGAGCTCATCACCACCAAACCAGTATGACAAGAAATATTAGAGGGACTTCTTTAAGATGGAACAAAAAAATCAAAATTATGAATACTAAAATGGAAATAGCTACATATCTATCAACAATTACTTTCAATGTAAATGGATTAAATGCCCCAATCAAAAAACATAGGAGGGTTGAATGGATAAAAAAACAAGACCCTTACATATGCTGCCTACTAGAGACTCACTTCAGATTGAAAGACATACAGTAAGAAAGTAAAGGGATGGAAAAAGACATTTCATGAAAACGGAAATGAAAAGAAACAAAAACAGCTGGGGTAGCAATACTATACCAGACAAAATAAGACTTTAAAATAAAGGCTATAAGAAAAGACAAAGAAGGATCCAGTAATCCCACTTCAGGGTATTTATTCGAAGAAATAAAAAGGTACTTCACGGGGATGTGTGCATCCATATGTTCACCGCAGCATTGTTTACAATAGCCAAGATATGGAGGAAGTCTGGGTGTCTGTCAATGGAAGAATGGATAGAGGAGGTGGTACATACATACAATGGAATATTGCTCAGCCATGGAAGGGAATGGGCTCTTGCCATCTGCAGTGGCTTGGATGGACATGGAGAGTACTGTGCTGAGTAGAATGTCAGAGAGAGAAGACAGATGCAATGTGATTTTACTTTATGTGAAATCTAAGGAACAAAATAAACAAACAAAACAGAAACAAACTCATAAATACAGAAAATATTTTGAGGGTTGCCAGATGGGAGGGGGTTGAGGGTGTGGGTGAAAAAAGGAGAAGGGATAAAGAAGTATAAATTAGTTGTTACAAAGTAGTTATGGGTATGTAGGGTATAGCATAAGGAAAGTAGTCAATAATATTGTAATAACTATGTATGGTGTCAGATGGGTACTAGATTTGTTGGGGTGAGAGACGGGAGGAGGTTGGGGGTCAGGGTGAAAAAGGTAAAGGGATTAAGAAGTACAAATTGGTGTTACAAAATAGTTATGGGGATGTAAAATAAAGAATAGGGAATATAGTCAATAATATGGTAATAACTATGTATAGTGCTAAGTGGGGCATCACTTCTTAGATTATATAAATGTCTAACTACTATGCTGTATACATGAAATTGATATAAAATAATACTGAATGTCAACTGTAATTGAAAAATTAAAAGGAGGGGGAATGTTGAATGGGAATAAGAGGTCCTAATTTCCAGGTACAAAACAAATAAGTCATGGGGATGTAATGTACAGCATAGAGAATATAGTCAATAATATTGTGATAGTGTGGTAGTGTTGGATGGTTGCTGAACTTATAATGGTGATCACTTGTTTAGGTATATAAATGTTGAATAACTATTGTGTACACCTGAAACTAATATAATATTGTTATGTTAGCTATATTTTTAATAAAAACCTTAAAAAGAAACAAAAAACAAAAGCAATTATATACTTTCTTTAACAGAGGACAGAATAGAGTTACTGAGCTACCTGCACTAAGAACTGTTTTAATTATATTTTATAGTAACCTAAGAACGATTTTAAATGCTCCTGAAGAACATTATGTTTCTAAGTTCCTGCATGAAGAAAAAAATTTCTTTTCTGAAGACAATGAATTTACTTAATTATAAAGTTAAATACTGGCCCATGTTGCTTCAAGTAAATTTAAAATAAAATAGTGACAGGAAAGACCTACCGTTTTTCCCTTCTCAAATTTCATGGTTAAAAAAAACTAAAAAATGAAAAAAAAACAAAACAAAAAAAAAACAGCACCCAATAGGAAGCTCATGTGGTTAGTGCTCTTTGTTAGTCTGAATGCCTTTGCCGGGGGTTTCTGACCAGGTAGTAAGCTTAACTGATTGACTCTGTGGTTACTGGTTTAGGGGTAAAATGTGGTTTTAGTTTGTTCCCAATTGGTGTCTCTCAAACTGAACATTTATGCTCTGGATTCTAACATCTCAAGGCTACACAGTCCTTCACCTCTGAAATGCACTCCTCAAATTTTACATGGAAGAATGAATGTTGGCGTTAATTTGAGAAAACAGTGTAAATGCCTCCCTTTTCACATTTCCACCCAGACCAGTGCTATGCCCTAGAAATTTCTGTGACGATCAATGCATTCTACATCTTCCCTGTCGCACTCGGTAGTCAATAGCCACATATGGCTGTCGAGCACTTGAATTGTGGCCAGTGCAACTGAGAAACGGAATTGAATATTTTATCTAATTTTGATTCATTTAAATGTGAATAGCCGCATGTAGCTAGTGACTATTGCATTAGGTAGCACAGATCTGGATTATTTTAGGTTTTTGGTAGTACTTTGATAAAATTGATCAAATTTTAATAAACTGCTTCATCGCAGCCATGAAAACATTTTTCATACTTTCAATGAGTACCATTACACTATATGATAATCACTTGTATATATCCTGTTGTAACTGTCTACCCCTCTTTATTTATCCTACAAATATATTCCGAGGGCCTAACAATCTCTAGACCTCACATTAAGCCCTGGAGATAGGATGGCCAACAAAATGTGCACTGTTTAAAATCTAGTATGAAAGAGGCAATTGGAAAACAGCTTCCATAGGGCTTTCATGGGGACAACTGAACAGATTATGACTGAAATACAAGAAAAGATCTAACACAAGTTTCAGGGCAGTTCAAGGACGGCTATCTAAAAGTATAAATTGGGACCTGACTTGAATGAATGATAAAGAAAAGCCAAGAAAGGCCAGTAAGGAACATTGAAGACAAAACAGATACGGTTTGGAGAAGCTGAGGGATATAAACATGTTTAGGAGACTCAAGTATAGGATGGGAGTGGTGGGAGGAGGTTGGCTGGAGGGAAATAACAAAAGATGAGGTTGGAGAGGAAGAGAAACACAGGGGCCAGATCATGCATGGCCTTGTGAGCAACCTTAAGGACGAAGAGCCCTTGAGGGGCCTTGTTTCTGCTTGTATGTCCAGGCATTTCATGGCACATAGCACGTCAGGAGTTCAGCCAATCTTTGCTCAGTGAACACAAGAAAGAATGAAAATTCAACCAATAATCAAACAAGCAAATGTACTTTTTCTTTTTAAGTAAAGTATCTGTGTGTAAATCCATCCATAAGGCATACATACAAATAATTTTATATATCTATATTTTTCTAAGTATAAAATTAAAACCTATTTAATTGGTTTAGATATAAAGAGAGCTCAAGCTAAACAGATACATTTTCATAGTTTACACCTCCTCCCAAATTTTGTAATGCAGAGTTTGTAAAGGAAGTCGTCTTTCATTATTTGCTGCATTTGCTTTTCAACAAAAATGGCACGAACCAGTTTTTACCAAACTATGCAGAGGTAGTTAGCTTATTGATAACCTCTAGTATCACTGTGAAACAATAAAGTTTATAATCTATTTTAAGGCCTTTCCAGTCCCAGTTCAGGCCTTAATTACGTCTGTGCAAGAACACATTTTGCTAGAACAAACTACTCTTCGAAGGTTTTAAATTCAAATAGGATTCAGGTGACAGAAAATAAAATTTCATGTAAATATCATCTCTTACTCTCCTCTTCACTCTCCCCACACTCTTCTTGCCCATTTTTGCATTAAAAAAAAAGTAATCCTCTACTGTCTCAGGATAAAAGGTTTTTTTTTCTGCAGGAGTCACATCTATCTTTTTGACTTCCTAGAAAATAGCAGAGGACCTCGTGCTTTACTTCCCTTCCACACTTAGTCACTGGACGACTGACCCAAATTGGATGAATAGCTCCATAGAATCACTGCGTCACAGAAGGGTGAGAGGGTCCCTCCCATGTGACACTCCCCTATGGGTTCTGTGGTTAGAAAACGCGTGCTGGAATTGAAGGTAACCTGTCTGTGACTCCAAGCATCACCTGAAATGATCTGGTGATCAACCACCTTTTTGAATGCAAATTTTGATAAATTGTTTAGCTTATGCCTTCCTTTCAGTAGCTTGTACTCCTTTGCCCTCTAATTATTCCTAAACTGATTTTTATATGTTTTACATCCTTAACAAGAATGCCTAGCTTCTGCTGGCACTTGCTAAACTGTTGCTAAGTGAAGGAATGGCCTAGAAGCATGTCCTGTGGGATCTGTGTTCTTTAAGTCACCCTGATGTGCTCAACACCACATCTTCCAGGAACGGAGCCCATGCAGGGAATCATATTATTTCCCTTACAGCCCAATGTCAACTACAAGGGTAGAAAGGCAGCTAACAGAACCAGGAGTGGAGCTAGACAGTTAGAAGACATGAAGGGGGCCGTTCCTTAATACCATCAGCATCCCTATTGAATTTCAATGGCCTCATAAACTAGCATTTTGGGTAAATATCCAGTATACTTGTCACAGAATTAAATAAAATGGACTTTCTTCAAAGAAAATGCTTTTAATACCATAATTGTTTTTTTTTAAACCAATGGATTAAAAATTTAACACATTTACTAAATCTGGCATATTTATATATTGTATCTAAACAGATATTCAAGCTGCATTATAATATAATAATAATAAAAAAAACTCTCTCAGTCTAAGTCTTTGTAAGTCTTTGTGCCATTGTAACAGTAGTGCTAATTATCAAGCGAAGACATGATAATTACGCAGAGCTTTTTTGCTAAAAGAAGGAAATCTTTTTCAACACCCACGCACTGTACAATTTCCTATGACCCTGTAACACTACTCTGGTATGGCCCAGAAATTTATATTTCAGTTTAAATGCTGGGAATCATATTATTTCTCTCTCCCCATCAATCTTTTTTTCTTATGAGTAAACTGTTTTCAGAGGGTTAAGGGAGAGAGGTAATGGTCCAAATGGGAAATATAAAACTAATGACCCTTCGTGAAACATATTATGCTCCTCATTAAACTTACTCAGTTAAATGTATTCCATTAAATTAAAATAAATAGGATTTAAAATTTTACCCAGGAGTAGTAAACTACCTGAACTCTCAACTTCATGTTAGATCCATTCCAAGAACAGATTCCTCAAGTCCCTGATGTATCACAGGTTTTTCAGCCTCTAACACAATTTATGTCTTAGTGCTGCAGAGGTTTTCAAACTCGGTGTGCATAAAAATTATTGGGAAACTTGTTATAAATGCAGATTCCCACTCAGATCCCCTCTTCTCCACCAAGAATCCCACGCATACTGGTTTCAACGAACAGCACTTTGAAAAAGACTCCATGTGGAGGTGATGTAAATCTTATCGAACTCAGGGGATCCCACTTTACTTCTTTCTCCATCATCTCTTTTATTCCTAAAGTGTGGAAAAGGCAAGTAGGTGAAGAATATGTGATCCAGGTAATTGAGCAGGGCAGACTCACACGTGTTAGACTTATAACTTGTTACTTTCATCCAAAGAATCAAGCCATGGAATCTTTAGATTTGTCCTAGCAACCCCCTAATGTCTTTTTCAGAGATTCAGAGCTATACTCTATTGATGTTAAATCCAAGATAGAACTGCTGCTTTATGCTCTTTTAAAAGTATTGGGGAGGGGGGTGGTAGATGAGGGTTAATGGAATCAAATACATGGTGACGCTAGGTGGTGAACATACAATGTGATGACACATAGATGATGTATTACAGAATTGTACACCTGAAACCTATGTAACTTTACTAACTACTGTCACCCCAATAAACTTTAATTAAAAAAATATCACTTTTTAAGGAATTATGTTGTGAAGCAAGATTCTGCAAGACAAAGGTTCAAATGCCAGCCCTCTGATTTTCAACCCAGTGTTCTTCTGATGGCCTGTAAAGAAGTCTGGCTCAGATGCCCATCTGTCCAAGAATATGAAAGTCTTTACAGCATGTGAAATTTTAAGGTTTCTTTAAGTCACGTAGGATATTGTTAACCAAAACCCTCATTAGATGAATTTTCTAAACTATAAACTCCTTTAAGAGAGTAGATTTTCAAAGTCAACAAATTTTCAACTCGTTTAATATGGTTCTACTGCATTTTACATCATATTAAAAACTGGCACAGTTCAAGTCTAATAACAAATTCCAACTCAAATTCTTTTGTTACCCTGAAATGTTTGTTGTAATGATTTTGGTAATGAGATGGAGTTTTGAATATAGAGTTCTGTGTTTGGAACTTATGTTAAATGTATACAAGCATGCATAGACAGGCAGATAGATAGATAGACAGACAGACAGACACACACACACACGAAAGTACCTATGAGATTGGACAACTGATTAGTGATGTTCACAGTCATCTCTCTTTAATTTTTTTCACATTTATATGTGTACATAAATAAAATACTACCTGAAATACATAATAGGCAAATTTTATAAATGATCTTAAATTTCAAGATCAAGGCAAGCGCACAATTAAAATCATTAGTCAATGAAAACCTAAAATGATATGCAGTAATGCAAATCTGAAAGTATTTTAAACACATACCACATTAGGTCTCATTATAATTCACTTTTTTTTTTCTCTGAAATTATTTGCTTGGCCTTGCTGGGCAAAGATTAAAAAAAAAACAACAACTTTAAAACCTGATTAGCACAATACTTTAAAAAACCTTCCAAATAAAAGCAAAGAAATGAGAGTTAGTCTTAGACAATCATAACAAATCAAGGGAAGATGGATGTGAAAGCAGATTAATTTGATCAGGAATAGTACTAGATTTTTTTCATAATGTGGAACCAGTCTAAGAAATGGCAAGAATGACTTATAATCTGGCGAACTGGCTCTGCCTACGTATTTTTGAAACACTAATTTTTTTTCATTCCTAGGAAAGCAGACACAATCTAGGAGATGAGGAGCATAGGTAGGTGGGAAAAATACACAGATGGGGATAGTCCTCAATAGCCCTCTTTCTTTTTGGTTTAGTATTCATTGCTTGTGAAGGGTACTTGTAAGGCAATAACATTAAAGTAGGATACATGCAAGAAGCATTTAAAATTGTATGGCAATGATACTAACAAACCTAAAACATTTTTTGAGCTTTAATGTGGTGCTTATTTATATTTGGCACAATAAAACAATGTTTTAAATCTGACTTTAGTGAAACATTGAACCAACATTTAGAAATTTGTTTTCTTCAGATTTCTGATTCCATGTATACTAACAGTTTCCACTGCTATATTAAACTATATAATTTGCAGGAAAAACATATCTAGGAGAAGAAGTGTCTTTATTCTTCCAGCAAAAATGCATTAGGGAAAATTAATTAGAAAGAAGAGACATAAAATAAAAAAGTGAAGTGTAAGGTTGGGGTTAGCTCATTTCAAAAAAATTTTTTTTCCTTTGACTATGCTGGGAAACTAGTCTATATTAAAAGAAATCATAAGTCATCTAAAATGGGGGTGAGCTGTCCCCTGGCCACAGTTCCCAATTCTGGTGTCCTGACAGCCGTCGACAATGATGACTCACGAAGGATGAGGCCAATAATTTGACACCGGTGCCTGAATTCTAGCAAGGACCCGATTCACGATTTACATTGTCCCTATTATCATGTCATTCTAATTTGCATTTTGAGGGGGAAAGGGTGGAGTATTAGTTGGGGTGATAGCCCTGGGGACAACTGTGGGAATATGTACATCTTAGCAAAAGGAAGGTTGTGCTCGTGAGTATACGTATGTGGAGGGGGGGGTCCAAACGACCCGTGGCTCTGCCGAAGTTTGGGGTCACCAACTACGCATGCGCACTCACCTCCACGATGTCCGAGTTCGTCCGGCTCTCATGTGGCTCGTTGTATTCCGTGTATTTGAGCAGCACCTTGTCCATGTCAGTGCTGGCGTACTGGAACAGCTTGTTGGTGCTGTTGAAGATGATCAGAGCGATCTCACAGTCACACAGCACGCTCAGCTCATAGGCCTTCTTCATTAACCCAAATTTCCTCTTCGTAAATGTCACCTGAAAAAACGAAAGCACGCAAGTTTTTTAAAGAAAAATGAAATCATACTTTTTTTTTTATAAAAAAACAGTACTTTTTTTCCCCCTTTGTAAAACAAAGTGTGCCATTGTCAGAACCCTTGGGCACTAACACATTTGGAAAGAAAGCAAATAAATCTAAAACTAATTTCTGCTCAGAATTTGAAAATGTGTGATTTCTAGCTTGTTGCTGAATGTGAAACTGTAAATGCCAGATTTAATGTTGGAAATTTTAATGAAGGTGACCAGGATACTGTTCATGTTTCTTTGAACAATTTAAGATTAAAAAAATTAATTTCAGCATGGCTAACCTTTTTCCATTATAATTAAGTTTGGAGCTTTTTTTTTGACCACTTGAACACTGGACATGACATTATAAACATAGCATTTTAAATCTGTGTTCAAAAATTCTCAAAATTGCTTAAATCATGCCATTTAATTCAAAACAACTGAAGGGATATGACTGACTATGCTTTCAGACAGTGTTGTATTCTGTTTTCTAGAAATCCAGTGGGGAATTGGGAAGTACGTTAGTTATAATACCGTTAGGGTTTTGGTTTCATTCTTCTGTGTATCTTTCTTCCTCTCCCAGGCCAGAAACTGTACTGTTATCTATGCCTTTTCCTCTTTTTAATCTAATCTATTACCAAGTCCCATAATTCCTTCCCTCAAAATGTTTCTCAGGTTCACACTTTCTTGTCTATTTCCCAGGCGGCTCTATCGTTCACGTCCTTATCAGCTTCCTGTCCTAGATGATCTCCCTGTCTGGAATCATTCCCTCCTCAATTCATCCCAATCTTAAAAACCTCACTCTGCACTGCCTTTTTCTTGATGGGCCCTCTGTAACAGCTCCCTTTCTCTGGCTTCAAATACTTCCTGCCAATGCTACCAAATGCAAACATATATTCCACAATTCCCAATTTCAGTCCTCTCTTGATTAAACTCCAGTTTGCCCACCTAAAATCATGTACATACTTAATTATAAGCCCTTACATATGGCCCAATGTTTCCCAGCAGGTCTTCTGTAGAATATCATTTCCATAAAATACTCCTTTATAGAAAAAGTTCAATGGCTCAAGACATTTGGGAAATGAGGCACACTGGTATATTAAAAGCTGAGAAACCTTTTAAACTTTGTTTAACCTGCTTCCTAAACCTGCTGCTGACAGAACATTTGTTTCTTTTGTTTGTTTATTTATTTTGAGGAGCTTTTGTTTGTTTATTTATTTTGAGGAGCTTTTGTTTATTTATTTTGATAGTAAAATGATTTTTACTATCTTTTTTTGGGGGGAACAAGTTCTTCATCTTTATTTTATTTTATTTTATTTTTAATTTATTGGGGTGACAATTGTTAGTAAAATTACATAATTTCAGGTGTACAATTCTGTATTACATCATCAATAAATCTCATTGTGTGTTCACCACCCAGAGTCAGTTCTCCTTCCATCACCATATATTTGATCCCCCTTACCCTCATCTCCCATCTCCCAGCCCCCTAAGTTTTTGAAGCATATACTCTGGGAAATGCTGACTAACTTGATTTATTAATAGTTATTATTTTCAAAGGGGATGATATTTACATTTTTCCCCCTCTCATGTTCAAATTCAACCCATCTAGCAGAGGCCAGTTCAGTTTTATCTACTACCTATTTGTGTGTAATTCCTAAATCTAGATTATCACTCCTTCTCTTCGTCTCCAGACACCCAATGGAGGTCCTCCAGTGCTAAGTCTTATCTCTGAATGTCCTAGGAATCTCAACACCCCTTAAGCTCAGACTCATTATCTTCCCCCTTGAATCTGCTCTCCCTCCCAGATTCCCCATCTCCTTATAAACTCAGTCACCCAAACTAGAGACGTCAGGGTGAACTCTGAATCCCTCTGTCCTACACCCCTAAATAAACGTGTTGACAGGCACTGTGGACTAGCAGACACACAACCTGGCCTCCTGGTCTCTTCATTCCTCCACACTTTTGTTAATACCTATTGTTTTACTCATCACCCTTTATTTTCCCTTAATAGCACCTGTCATATTTTACAATTTGTGTATTTCTGTGTGATTATTTGTTTAATGTCTGTCTCTTCCACTACAGTGCATGTTCCTCAAGGGCACCTGCCGTTTTAATTTTGCTCACTGCTGTACCCCCAGTGCCAAGAATGGCAGACACAGATGGGCATGTGGTAAAGCTATCTAGTACAAAAACTAAATAGGGAAAACTATTACGTGAAGTTTTTAGAAATATCAAATTGACTATGTTATATAAAATTATGCGACAGATTTTTCCCATGAATGTTTTAGCAATTCATAAATAGAACTTTTAAAAAGAAAAATCTGTACTTAATAATAATTATATTGTTTTATCATATTTGTATTGAAGGCAGCCTGGTAGAAAAGGAAGGACATGGGGCTGAGATTCACAGGACCCTGGATTTCAAGGCTGAATCTACTATTTACTAGTCATGAGGAATTCACTTAACTTCTTTGAGTTTGATATTTGTTTGATTTTTCAACTGTAAAATTCAAAGAACACCCACTCTTAGCATTGCTGTGAGGGTTATATAAAATAACATATGTACAGTATCAAGCATTGTGCTGTAAGTGGAAGCTCAATAAATGTTAGTTCCCATTCCTTTCTGAGATGACTTACAAGAAAAGAAGAACTTACAAAATATGTCTTGGTGGGTTGAAGAGTCTACTAATTAAGGCTATCTGAGAATCTTACTATTCTTGATCGAAAGATAAAGCTGAACTATGGAATCCCTACTGATCATTCTTTGGAAAACAGCATTTAGGTATTTACCAGCCCACATAGCTAGTCAATATGTACTCAGATATGTCATTTACATTTCAACTTGGACAATTTTTCATTGTAATAATTGCCAATGTCTCACCTTCTATTTTATGTTTTTTGATTGTTTTACTAAAGTGCTTCTAATAAAATATAGTTAGTGTTTTATTTTCATATTTGGTATTGTATTAGTTCAGAAAATGTTTTACTCTGGTTCATTCAGATGAGTCATAATCAGTATTAAGGATGAACTAAATAAAACTGTCATTTTGGAATGGATAAAAAAGCATAATCATCAATTATGTAGATTTATACAAGATGTCTCTTAATATTTCCTTTATATGCAATTTAGTTATACAAATAAACATGCACATTGAAATAGGCTACAGAGTAGGTTCAATACACAAGGCACTGATCCAAAATACTTTCCTATATCTAAAACCACTTGTAATCAGACTTTCATGACCACAAACTGTACGTGGAATGTCTCAATATGGTATGGTTTCTGTTATACTCAAACCTCAGAATTTAGCACGTTACGACACTTACCGTCAAAGTACGTTTCAGCACAGAAATATCATTAAAACCACTATTTGTGTTTACTTTTAGGTACTCCTCAACTTTTGTGTAACCAACTAGGCTTCTGGATAATGCATACTTATTTAATAATACCTGTCAAAAAGTCAGTGCATGTAGCTTCTTTTCATTAAAACTGCAAACGGAAATGACTATATTAAAGCATTTAAGAAAATATCTTCAAAATCTACTCTTAATTGCTCTAAATTTAATTCTGTACTATGTTCATATTCTTCATAGCATACTCAAAATGCATTTTATAATGCTTTTTCTCACTGTTCATAGATAGATAAAATTGTTTTTAAGCATTAAGCTTTCTAAAGAGATCTGGGATATTACTCTTTGTTTAAAACATGCCACTCAATGACAGATTGCAATTCAGAGCTTTTATACTTAAATATAATAATGTATTGTAATGATTACATTTTTCGTAGCGTGACAATAGTTTGTAATGGGGACAAGTCCATTTCTATTTCAGTAACACATTTTGAACCTTAGGTGAGATGGAAAACTGTTTTTACAGTAGTTTGGCAAAGAGATGCTCCTCTAAATGCTATTGGAGCGTTTACACCAATCATGGTACACTGAGAGGAGAATAAAGTCAGTATTATTTAAGTGAGCACTAGAACTTGAAATTTAGTTTTCAGAATTAAAGAGACTTAATATGTAATATATGCGTGGAAAGCAAAAAGACTCTGGTTAAATACTAACCATTTAATGTTCTTTCTTTACCCCTGCAAACAACCCTAAATGTAATGATGATGTTGTATTAAGATATTTCAATATTAAGTTTTACAGCAACCTCAAGTTTAAATCATCATACATCTCATACTGACATGAACTCTAAAACGTACTAGATATGCATCAGGAATTGAACTTAGAATTTGAAATTGAGAAAAGGCACATTCATTAAATACAGCTCCATGTAATTCAGCTATAAAGAAATTAAGAAAAGCCATTCACAGAAAGATAAAATAATTCAAGCAATTCTTATGGAGCATTTTCTACATGTCACACCTTATGCTAAGCAATATTTATTGAGCATTCTCTATGTCAGACATTTGTGCTAGGTGCTAGGGCTTCTACTATGTATATATAGCGCCCTTGTTCATGTCTCTTTCTCAGGGCTGGAGAAAAAAATAGTCATTTGATTCCATAATGTTTAAAAGGAATTTTCTTTACTTAAAACAAAATGCATTACTTGGCTAATAGTGTTATATTTTCAGTCATGTGTAAATGATCTCAAATTGTACTTTTTAGAGTTGGGTGATTTCAGTGTTTGTTTTCTGACCTTTTTTTCTAGACTGAGCAAGAGAAATCACAGTAGATGTTAACCCAATCAAGATGAATATGAAATGAAACCTATCATACTGGTTATTTCTTATCTTGTACTCAGTGAAAGCTGACTGAAGTTTTATGTCCTTCCTCTTTCCACCTGGCCACTGGCAAGTTCCCATCATGCAAGGCTTAGTTTAAATGCCAGATTCTTCTACGCAGTTTTCATTGTCACAGCTAAAACTCATTCCTCCCTCATTGCATTGTTGTCCTAGAGAACTTTTTACAAACCTTGATTAATATTATAGAGTTGGTTGTTTATGAGTCTGCTTCTGATATTCTAATATTCTAATATTATAGAGTTGGTTGTTTATGAGTCTGCTTCTGCTTGTTTTTGAGTTCCCTGAAGACTCCACCCCTGGCCTCACACTGACTTTGACCAGTGGACACTCAATGAACATTTGCTGAAGGAGTGGATTATGGAATGGAAATATACTCTATTTTAAAGTCTAAATGTCTCAATATAATTTTCTGCTAAAAGTAGATACCTTTTTTTTTTACTTGCCTTTATGACAATCTCTAAAATAAGAGATTTTGGGGTATATTATGTTTTACTAAAAAGTTTGACATGTTAGTGACAGGAATCTTGAGAGAAAAGAATTATACCATCTTGGAATTTGTAACAGAGAATGTGTGCAGAGAAATATTATCTATATACACATGCTCTATACTTCAAGAAAAAGTATTTCAAAATATTCAGAGAAAAGCCTTTATTTCTTGCCCAGATGACTCATCATGAAGGATGGAGAAGTATGAAGATAAAAATTTAATTTTATAATCACAGGGTACAGAGATAAAGGGGGACAGGATCTAAGAGTTCAGGATGACTGCATTCATTAAGTAAAAAATTACTGAACTTTCTAATGAGTTCAGGTTTTCAAGGAACATGTATTTGGCAAAGTATTTGATGAAATTCTCATCACAATATTACAGATGTGAGACTAGCTGGCAGTAATTTTACGTGTAAATTAATTGAGCATGTCAAGGTTAAGGGAACAGTCTCCAGTAGAGTTCCATAGAATTCAGTAACTTTCCTATCTCAGGCAGCATTTTTATCATTGGTTAAGATGAAGATGTGGATGGCATGCTTATCAGATCTGCACGTAACATAAATCTGGGGGACAGCCCAATATATGGTAGAGCTCTATTCATAGCTCCCTCTACAGACCAGAAAGCTGGGTCACAAACAACAAGATGAAACAGAGATAATTTCAGTCTTCGTTTCCATTAAAAAAAACACCAAACAATCACATAACTCAGGTTGAAGGAAAATCAATGTAATAGGTGCTTTTAGGAAAAGGATCTAAAGTTATAGTGTTCCAATGTGGGAATTAAATATCCTAATGATTTTCTTTTTGTTAGTATTAACTAATCTTTGGTACTGTATTCAGTTCTGAGAATTACATTTTAAGAAGACACTGACAGAGAGGCTATAAGATGGCAAACAGGTTGATGTAGGATCTGAGAACCATTTAGCATGAGAAATCATTAAGGAAATCTGGAATGTTTCACCCAGAAAAATGAAGTTTAAAGTGAAATGCCAAACACTTTCCAAGATTTGAAGTCCTATGGCCATTTGAAGAGGCAGATGAGTTATTCTGTTTTGTTCTATGGAGCAGAATTAGAAAGTAGTGTTGCAAGTCATGAAGAGGTTCAAAATAAGGAAAAACCTAGTGATGAGAACTACCCATGAGTGGACCAAGTCTCGTGAAGTAAGAAGCAATTCATTCTTGATCATGTTCAAGTAAAGCTGTATATCAAAAAATGTATAGAGATGTTCCTGAATTAAGCAGGAAGTTGGATTAGAGACCTTTAAAATATTTACAACAAATTTCAGATGTTCAGATTCTATGCCTAAGCAGCATAGATTTTTGCATCAAGGGGAAGATTAGACTGATGTGGTTATATGGTTCAAAATAAGAATCTCTTTCTGTAATTTCATTCTGTAAAGTGCTGTATATTTTGGTTATTCAGCCTCATCAATATAATCACCTCTAATTTCCATATTCCAAGAAATAAAGATGGTCATTTTTTTTTTTTTTTTTGTAGTTAGAAGAGACACAAAAGACTAAAGAACTTGAGTAGACAATATAAATTATACGCAGTGGTGAAAATGCACAGAAAAAAACTGTCCAGATTGATCAAATAGTAAATTCACATTACTAAACTATTCTTAAAAAAGCAATATATATGCATCATTACTGGGCAGTGTAGTATAGAAGAAAAAACATGGGAATTGAAAATCAAGTCTGAGCTCTGACATTTATGAGCGTGTGCCCTTGGGCAAATTGTTTAACTTACCTGCACTCCAGTTTCCTCACCTGTAAAATAGAGGTTATAATAGGCATCTTATAGAATTATTATGAGACTTAAACTAAGGGACATAATACAAGTGTAAGTGACTTGTTGACAGTGAAACACTATACAAGGTAGGTAGTATTTTTCCTTGATGTGTCAGGCTCAGTCACTTTTTGTTACATACTGTAAAAGACTGCTCTCCTAGGACCTGCCAACTTGTGTTACCATTATTATATCTACATTAGTGTTTCTCTCAAGTAGACGTTGAACTTTCCCTTTATTATATCTACATTAGTGTTTCTCTCAAGTAGACGTTGAACTTTCCCTGAAAGCCCAGAGTATCACCTGTCTGATCTCGTAATCTGAAGTCCTAGAACAATATTTGGCTTGGTAGTTATTGAATGAACGAATGGATAGATGGATGGAGGAATTATGCATTTTTTTGCAACCCCAAATGAATGGATAAAAATAAAATTCTATGCACACTCAAACTATGTTAATAGGAAGTTTGCCACCGAGGGAGGAAAATTTCACAGTTTTACGAAGTTATTTTTCCTTTTTTGTCATGTTAGCTTACAGTACAAACACACGTTTGATAAAATTGAATAGGAGAAAAACTGGACTGAGTCAAATTATGTGTGTGGGTTTGTTGGTGAAATTGGAGCGTATCATATTTCTTATAATTGTTTTTAGATAAGAGTGTTGACTGTGTTTGGTGAACTTTTTTCTAAGAAGTTTGAAGACTTTATAAGTTATCTCACCACATTTGACAGTTATCTCTTTGATGTTACTATCAGACACAGTTAGTCACGCCCATTTCTCAGAGGATACTATAAACAAGGACATGAATTGCCTTATCCAAGGTCACAAAACTAGTCCCTGGTTGAACTAGAAAGAGAAAACCCTCTGCACACAAAATTTATCTTCCCTTCCCTTAGTGTTCCTGCCCTCTTTTAGATGCATTTCAAGGCTGAAATTCAGCACAGCGTGGACCTGGTCAACCGTTCACTGAGCAGTGTACAGGACCATTAAAAACTGTCAGCAATTCTGATGAGTACAAGCAGAGTAGTACAGAACACATTAATTAATGTAAGGATAGCTTTCTAGGTGAAAGTGAAAAAAATAGTACTAGTAATATTAAAATTGAGAGAAAGCTGGTTTCTACGTTCGGACAATAAACCAAAGCTCCTTTTGTGTGGATGCTGCAGTCAACTCTGCCCTCAGATCCTCAGCTATTCCCTCTAAAGTGGGGGAGAACCACATGCATGCACTAGTGGGCACACACTAGTTCTATATTTGTGGATGTTTATTTAAATTTCACAAAATGAGAAGCATTTTGGTTGGTAGCAAATACAGGTCTGTTTACAGCCAGAATAGAAAAGGTAGGTCTCTGATCTACACGCAGGCAATATAAATAACAAGTTCTAAAAACAGAGGACAAGTCCTGTATCACTTCCTACAGGGTAGGGAAATTAGTTTGACTACTGTATAATGGAAAGGACATTTAATAATGAGTCTCCACGCCACATGCATGCCTCCTCCGTTCACCATCCTAATCCCAGCTCCATAGAGTCACCTCAGGAGAACTTTTCTGCCATATTAATGATGGGAGTCCTTGCTCCTTACAGAAAAGGATTCTGAATAAATGAGAGCAAAAAGACCTTTGGAAACAGCAGCTACTCACATGTATGAGAATAATTGAGGCCTAACTCTAAACTACCTCAGGTGTGTTACTAAAGGAAGCAACAATAATTTTATCTGTGGGTCCCCAATACTCTTTCCATCAATCAGAGTACTTCAGATTCTTAATTCTTAATTCAACTGCTCAATGAGACTTGCTCAATGAGTGGAGAACTTTTTACTCATTTCTTTAGCTCATGAAGTAATAGCTTCCTTGTTTTAGAATCTATTTGGGACGACTGATATACCCAGGTAATTCTATTTTCAAAGTTCTGAGGTTTCATCTTTTTTTCGGTCTAAATAGAGTCATGATTACTATAACCCTCATCCTATGAAAATATTTTAGATCCACTCCTCCTCATCCCCAGCCTTGATAATTTGTTTCCTCCCAGTTAAGGAAGTGGAGTGACTAATGAGTGACAGGATGGACAGTTCATAGATACAATGCACTCTCTAATCCAGAGCCAGTAGGTCTTCCTATGTGTTTAAAGGGTTAGGGATGGAGTCAAGAGTCTGCAACGACAATCTCTAATTGAAAAAAAGGGAAATGCCCTCTTAAATGCTCTTTTTCTTCCTCTGGCTTGTTCCTGACAGTCAGTAATGGTACAACTGTTCTACAGTATTCCTCTTCAATTTTATTTTGTTTAATTCAGTCTGTCATTAGAAAGGCTCGCGAGCTTTAGGCTTGATGATTACTCTCGGTGGGAGGAAGTCATGCCACTGCAGACTTGTGTCCCAGACAAGCACTCCTTTATACAATGACGGGGCCTGCCATCGTAAATGAAAGGCTCTTTAAAGAGCAGTGAGGGACTCTTTTAAGCAGACTGCTACCATGTGCTTGTAACCCTCCAGCATAACTTGCGAGGATGAGACAGCAGTGTGTTCTGCTGCAAAGAGGACTATTGTCCTCGTTAGCCTCTAGCAAATCGAGCCTGGTCTCGCTGCCATGAAGTAGGATTTCCAAAGGGGTTTGCAAGCAGTAGTTCCTAAAATTCTGAACACAATAAAAGGATGAAATCAGGGGGCTAAGAGTGTGGAATTTAGAAAGCCACCAACCCCTCACCCTAAGTCAACACCCCAAGTCCCAAAATAAAACTGTAAATCTTGGGCACTGCACACTATTTTGAGAAAAAAGTAATAAACAATAGGTTACATTACAATGAAATAATTGAACACATATTAAAAAAATCTTGAGTGTTTATTACCAGACTCACAGACTTTGGGCTTTAAAACTTGTGATAGTTGATTTTTCATATATTGGTCTACATGAGAGGAAAAGAAAGACGAATGATCTATAATTATTAAACTTATCAGGATTTAGACGATTTTATTGTGGTCCATTTTTAAGCCTAAGGATGTTTTGGATTTTAAAGAGAGAAGACTGTAATTGTAATACAATTATCTTTCAAGTTTTTTATATGTGCTGTTCAGGTCAGCTTGGTTTGTTAAAGTACTGTTTTACATTCTAAATCCAATCTGTAGGTGGAGTCATAAATTAAGTACCTCTTTTTCTCTATATCTCCTACACATAAAATATGTAATTTAAATCAGAGAAGAATCAAACAAACCAGATTAATATTTTGGGGGCAAAAACATGTTTACTCGTTTAACAAAGCCAAAATGTACCTAAGGTAAAGGTCAAAGACTACTTCATTCCCTGCTGAGCAAATGCTCAGGAAGCACATTTGTCTACATTTCCTGTCATAACAGGAAGAGTGTAACTTCTTCCTTCCCACAATGGCTTCAGGTTTACCTCCTAACTCCAATATTTTCTCCCTCAGGGCCTTCCAAATCAATCCTTGCAAGACAGAAGGCAGGAGGCTGTCTCCCTTGTAGTTTCCAAACAGTTACATTTGTTGAAATGTTATTTAAATGTGAGTGATTTCTTAAACTAAACTGTTCCAACTTAAAATTTAAAGTCAAATTTCCAAACATTTAGAGTAGTTCTCTTATTCCTATTAGTGGTCCAACATATTTCAAAGAAATACAAATACACATTCCATATTGTGGAATTTCACTTAGATCAATTTAATTATGTAATTTTTTTTAAACCAAAGCCATTATTCTGGGGGGCAGAGTCTTCCAAACTGCTTTCAATAAGAGTATGTTGGGATGTAAACTTTCAAAATACTTTCACATAAATATTTTTGAAAGAGCTCATTTTTAACGAATAAATTACAATGTTAAAGTAAGTCTAGACTGCAAAGGACATGGCTTTTGAAACAATTAGCAACGTGTTCTTTAATCTACAGTTTAGAAGAAACCTTTTGGTTTATACGGTCTATTTATAATGTTAATATTTTTAGTGTTGTTTTCTCAGGAATACAATATCAGAGTTTAGCATTTGAAAATCAAAAGGTGACTTTAGCAAAAAAGGTATGTGCACGCATTTACAGAAGTGGAAGATGCCATTCAAAGTCAACACTGTACACAAAATGATTGAGATACAATAAACACAAACACTGGAATTCTTCTAAATTCTAGATTTAAATAGAAATTATATGAGATACACAAATCGGACTGAAACAAAAAGTCTTGAAGTCCTCAAGTGCAAGGCGAGCTTATTTCTTAAATACAGAGATAGAATTCTAAAGGAGACAGCTATCCTTATCCATGTGAAAAGTTTGGCCTCCCTTGGATTTTCTACAAAGGAAAACAGTGAGTTTGACAGAATTTGGGACAGTACCTTTCTGGCAGTAAAGGAATAGATCCAGCTGGCATAAACATCAACTGCCCAATACCTATAGGACGTATATAATAAGTGTGTGGTGCACCTCACTATGATTCAGCTATATGGTGGGGACCTCATTTGTGAATTGTTTTTAAATTGCTAGGAATAGAATAGAAATGAATGAATGGCCTGATGTCACAGCTGTTAAACATACATCTGAGCACTCTGGCTACTGCTTTCTTTGATTTGGAAATTCACAAAAGTACACTTTTCTCATTTTTCCTTTCTGGTTTTCTTTTTCGGTCTCTGCAATCACCAGTAATTCCAACTCTCTGAACAAAAACTTTCCCCTTTAGTGATTTCAAGATTAATGAACTACGTTGTTTCATATACCTGCAACTAATAATTTAAAAAAAGATTAATGAAAGAATGGTTTAACTTATATGCATGGGGAGCGTTAAGTAGGCAACCACAAGATGTATCCATATACCCTATAACTCAATTCTGAGATGTACTACTCTGTCCTAACGCATTACGATAATACATGTTAATTTTATTTATATGAGTTCAATAAAAATTTTAATACAAGTTGAGGGGAGGCAGTCAGCTGTTAAGAAATGATACTGAGGAAAAAAAGGCCCAAAAATCTTCATTAGGAGCTATTCACAGGTTTATTTTGGATTTAAAGAAAGAAAAATCAACACTTTTTCACTGACTGAACTATCATTCACTTGATTTGAAACAAAGTTCCAGATATACATTGACTGACATGGATAACTCTTCTCTAGTATTTAAAGTATAATTTCCTCTCAAATAATATGTACTTGCTTGATATGCATACAAGCATGTGACGAGTCTGGAAATTCTGTTAGTGGAGATGACAAAAGAAAACAGTGGGACTGGATTACCCTGTTCTTTTAACTCATGGTTCAGAATTCATCACAAAGTTATTTTCTTGAAGCAATTTATTTATATTTCTAAAGTATCCAGTTCCTCACATTTAAAAAGTGAATCTATCTCAATTTCAAAAGATTTTGTATTTGGTTAGTAGGTTGTAACTCTCAAGTGTAGAACTGTAATTGGCCTTTTTATTTACTGATATCCTGATACCACCTTGAAGTAATGTTTAAAAATTCCATTGATATTTTGGCTAAAATTCCAAGAAGAACCTAAAATAGTAAAAAACACGAAAAAGTGAGGAGTAAAATTTGATTCTTTTTAAAAAGAGAGTCATTTGAGGAAATCAATACATCTCAAGAGAAAAAGTTTAAAAATTTAACAGTTATGAACTCTGAATTCTTTTTAGTCACAAGGGGATTCTGCTGTTCTATTAACAGAAGAATGTTGCTAATTGTCTTTAATTTGTGCTCCAGTTATTGCCCTGATAATTACGTGAAATTTTGTTTGCTGGCAAAAAACTATTAGTGTGCCAGATCTGATGGAAAGAAAGAACTTAAGTCATTTAAAAATCTTTTTCCCTTAACATTACTGTATTAGGCCCTAACTGTATTATTTGGGAAATATTTTCCCCTTATAGTTATTAAATATTTAAATGTCTTTTTATAACAAGTCACACAAATAAACTTGAGTTAATCTCTCCTTTCAATGTGGGAAAACTGAAAATTTTAAATACATGCAAGTAAACAGGTTTAGGATAATTTTTATGTATCTTTCTTCTTGATATAACAGATATAAGAGATTTCTAGGTATACTGTTTGTAAAAAGAGTCATGCAAGGACAAAACTCATTTAAAAATCTGGTTGTTACAGGAACATAGCAAAAACTGGTACCATATGAAGGAGGGTAAGATTGTTGCCTAATTGATGAAGGTACCTAATGGGTAAAAACAAAAAATACAGAGAGACTGAAATTATAGTGTTAGAACAAGCTAGAAGTTATCAGCGATAAAAATGGTGATCAGTAGTTCAAAATAATTTGGTCAGTAACATACATTTGCAAATAAGTTCATAAGCATAGAACTTAGGAAACTACTTCTCTACATTCCGGTCACAAGCCCTGTTCTGCAAATATTCTGTATGATTTTTTTTCCTATCCACCAGCCATCCTCTGCCATCAACTGGTTCTTGCTCTGAAGTGACTCTTTGACTCCCTGTTAGCTTCCAAAGGCTCTTTTGTGCTCCTGCTCTACTCTTCTCCACTTTCCTTCTATCTCCCTGACACCCCTTTTAGAGAAAACCCTCTTGAAATGAAGGTTCAGTTACCATTCTTTAGTGCACTACACAGCACAAGAGTTCGTTTGATGGAAATCACATTAACTATGATAGCTAACGGTTCAAAGAGCACGATTCTTCATAGGAATACCTTAATAAGTAAATTTATTGAGCATTTATTTTATGTTAGGTGCTTTATGTTTATCCCCTAATTTAATTGTCAATGATCTCATGAGGTGGGTACTATTTTTTAATCCTTACTCTCCTGATGAGGGAACGGATGAAATTCCGAGAGGTGAACAAGGTTTATGTGTCTCTACAACCATGTTCTTCAACATTGTATTACACTGGGTGCCATTGTAATGTAATTGGGAAAAGCAATGACATAAAACTATGCTCTTAGCTATTATATTATACAGGACACAGCATCACTTAATCGAGAAAATCATGTTTCTTTTGTTTTTTAATCTGAAAGACTTGGGCTCAAATCTTGGCCACCTCCTAGTATTAACTAACTTAAGCTTTGCATGATCTGGGCACTGCCTAGCATCTAATCTTTTCTCTCTCTCTAAAGTTACACACACCAGGCTCAAGTTCCATAGCTTAAACTCCTTAGCAAGCTCTTTCCTTTCTTAAGGAGCTTTGCAGACACTGTTCTCTCCGGAATGCTGTCACCTAACTGACTCATCTTTTAGCTTTCCTCATTCAGCATTTCTTCAGAAAGGTGTTTCTCTGGCCTCCCATTAAATAAAGGACCTCTTGTTATTATTTCATAGCACTTTGATAGTTTCATTCATAGCACACATGAACAAAAGTTTTGTTACATATTTGCATATTTCATGTCTGATTCATCCCACTAGGCCAAGGGTCCACCAACTATGGGCTACAGGCCAGATCCAGCCTGCTCCCTCCCGCACCCCCTTCTTGTCAGTTAAGTTTTATTCAACACAGATACATTCATTCATTTACACATTGTCCATGGGCAGAGCCGAGTAGTTGAGATAGAGACTGCACGGCTCACAAGGCCAAAAATGTCTGCTGTCTGGCGCTTTACAGAAAAAGTTTGCTGACTTCTGTAGCAGTTGATAAGCTGGATGAGATTCTTCTTGTTTATCACTAAATATTTAATGTTAGGCACATTGCCACCTAATATTTGTTGATATAATAAATAGATGAATTATTCAGCTGTAAATGGGATTAACGAGGATTAAATAGAATAACATATATGCAGTTCTTGATATGTGTAGCTACTTTTGTTATCGGAAAATTTCTGTAAGACAAATTGAGAACTCAGGATATTATTTATTTTTATATACTAGCTTAAGAAATTCCTCTTGTTTAGGTTAGAAATTGAGAAATAAGTAGTTTTCATAAACTTAGAAACTCTGGAAAATATAAAAAAATTTAAAAAGCTGTTAATTTTCTTCCTCTCCTAAACTACTTTATGTATACAACTGGAGTTTTTGAATTTTAGCTGTTCCCTACTTCCATTATGAAAGATAAAATAAGGGCAAAATTCAATTTAAACAGTTAGCCACTCTGTTTTCCAACAGTTTTATTTCTTAGTGATATACAACTTATCACATCAGCTCTGCAATATTTCATTTCACACTTTCAGTTAGTATTTCTTATTCTGTAAAAACACACCCTGTTCTCTGTATTGCCAAATAAACACCTGCAATGGCAGAGCAGGCTTTTACTACTTTTAAGAAAAGATGACTGTGGACCATTGTGTGAGGTTCCATTAAGGCGTCTACAGTTGGGGGGAGCTTCAAAAAGGGCAAAGCAGTTAACATTTTTCTTTTAAACATGCGAACACAGAGTTTAAAGGAAGCCCAGGTTAGGGGTGCCTCCTCTGAATTTTGTATGATATGCTATTGCAGATTTGCTGGTGTTGATTATTAGAAGTGACCTATCTCTTTTAAGCTCTCTCCCAAATGGCTCTTACTCTTGCAGTAGGTGAGAGGGGCACATGACAAACATTTATAAGTAAGGTGGCTGTTGAAGATTGTCAATGGCACTCTAAAATAATCCCTGAAATATACATTAAAACATGGCAGTTGTCATTTTTACTAATGTCTTTTAAGAGTGTTGAATTAAAGAGTCTACTGTATCTGAAGACTAGAAAAAAGACTATATAGATCTTAAATTTTATAGAAAAAAACCAAGGAATTCATCTTTAGGATTAGAAACAAAAGATAAACTAAGTTGAATTAAAAAATTTTTTCTTCTCCTAAAATTATTATGCCTTCTAACACGGGTGAGAGTAATAGCAATTGCAGACATTAACATGTAACTATATTTAAATAAAGATGTTCGATTATTAGCTCAATAGTATGGTGTTAAAATTCTTGTATCCTTTATGTTTCTTTATAAAGCATAAAGAAAGCTCATGAATTCCACCTGCAAAAATTTCCTTATGTCTTTGAAAGCAAAAGGAAGATACAATTAATTTCATGAACCGAAAAATTACCCAATATTAATAAGGAAGTATAGGTGCTAATACATATAATTTTTGACTGTGCCCCAAACAGATTCTAGTCCAAATAATGACTCTAAACAGTCAATTCAATAGCATATGATATTCAATATTTCACTTTTAATTTCAATTACAATCTATGAACCAATTAAAATATATTATGGTTTTATATTGACAGAATTATTGCTTTTTGGCTTGACATATAGCAATAAATGATGTGTAGGAAAACATCGAAAGAATTGAAAGAATCCATCATAAATCTTAGCATTATTCATCCTTTAGCTCATTTTCAGCCAAAAATAGTTCAAGTCATATGTACTTTAAATATAACAATTTAAGGGACTATAAACTTGAAAATCTAAAAAAGTTTCTTTACCTCTTAATGGCATACTGGCTTTGACTGCATAAATAACAACTTCTACACATTATAATTTACACACACAGCAACATAAAATGTTAAACCATGAATCAGATCTAGTCTCACTTGCAGGTCAAGAAAAATAGAAAGGGGCAATAGAGGAGACAGCATCCTTATTTGGGGAAAAAATTACATTCTGGTGGAGCATCTCTAAAGTTGTTCTCTTAGCTTTTCCTAGTGTAAATGGGCAATTAGCAAAAGACTCCTCTCTCTCATGGTTAAGGAATGCCTGTTTTACAGGTTCCATTATCTTTTTGCAATGGTTGGGATCTCGCAGGAACCATTATTTGGTATTTAACATTAGAATGCATACAAACCACTCAGCTCTCCTTACATGCCTAGCTAAATCCACTCTCGCCAAGGGTGAAGAAAAAAAGTCAATTCACAGATATTCATGATGTACAAGTCTCTGCTGAAGAGAGCAACTGGGCATATAAATCCTTAGAATAGATTACCGGTATACAGATATCATCACTGGAGTTCTAGAAAAAAATTATAACATCATCGCCTCTATGTTTATAAAATTTTGGGTCTCAAGAAAATGGTATGAACTAATACTTCTTGCCTATATGTTTTAAGTTACTAATATTTTATGTGGGTGTTTTCTTTCTTGTTGTCAGGACATGTTAAATATTTTGGATGTATTTCAAAGTCTGTGAATAGAACGGAAGCCATTTTTATTCAGGATATTTAGCTTATATTATAAACCTTTTAAATGGATGACTACAAAAGGCTTCATGCCCATGAGTGTAAGAATATCTTTGTGTGCAGTGTAGCAGTTTTATGCTTATTAACTTTTAATTATTAAGCTATTTACAAATACAGCTCCCACTTAAAATTCAGGTTGAAGTAAAAAGTGTATAATCATGAATGTGTAAACTATTTTTTAAAAAATAATTTTTTTCTCTTTACATATAAGAGACTATTAGCACTTAAACTGGTCATATTGAATTCGCTAACAATTCTCTTAATGGATGTTTGTAAGTTCAAAATATTGTCAACACCCTTAACATATGTAGGGAAAATGTAATAAACAGTCCATGCAAATAATGATACAAAAAAGTTTACCCCACTCACCTGTCTGTTACGTTCATCCATAATCCTCGTAATCTGAATCTTTTTTCTCCCCATAGTCCCCGTTTTTCTTCTCTCTCTCGTCCCTGAAATTATGTATTTTTTCCTTCCTTTTCTTTCTCTTTCCTGCTTCCTCCCAACAAATCTCCTTCTTCAGCACTTGCACTGCTCAGTTCCCAAATTTCTGCATTCGTTCCTGCTGAACAAAAAAGAAAAATTCAATACCATTTTAACAGCAAGCCAGTTTCCTAAGAACCATCATATTCTAATTTTTAAAAAATAAAACTATATGGCAGTAAGCCATTCACATGAATGAAAATAAGTACTTATTAAAAGTACAGGGCATATCACATGCAGGAACACATCAAGTGGTAACGGTTTGTTTTTATTATATAATTAAAATAATCTCCTAAGTAATTTAACAAGTCACTTAAATGATGAAAACTATGCTTTAAAGCCCAACACTTGAAATGTATCTTTTGCAGAGTTTCTTAACATTTTTTAATGAAATTAAGTGACTATTTTCACCCTTCTGTTATGAAAAATTACCTAAATCAGAGAGTTAATGAACCTTTATGTACCTGTGTATGCTAAGTAGGGCAGCTAATTCATTGCTGAAGGGAAAACAATCTCGTGTTTTGACAGCAGAGGTGATAATGTCCCTCGTTATGCAAATAGGATGGACTATTATGAAAGTGCTATTTGATATATGTAAATGTCAACTAATTTAAATCTAAATCCTTTAATCTTATTTTTAAAAAGTCGCTGCTATGAGAACACTGTAAAGAGAATATGGGATATTTAATCTTACATAACAAGGAACTCTCAGCAGTGAGAGCTCCTTTTCCTTTTGAAAGCTCTTGAACACAAGAATCAAAAAGATAATCATTCATAGAAAAGAAAGAAATGGTGCAAAAATTAGCGTGTTATTCTATTTATAATTATACTTTTTATAAGCCATCCATCATCTAAATTGAAATATTTTAGAAAGACATCATATCTCTTTGGGGACTAAAATACAAAAACTACAGAAGCTTGCTATCATATACTGGACATCTTTAGGTCACGAATTAAATTAAAGACATAATCATCAATAATATAAGATAAACCCAGAGAATCCAGAGTATTAAAAGTATATATTTTACTTTGTTTGAAATTACATCGGAAAATATTTGAATGTAATTAAAGTGAATTGCCGTGAAATGTGGAAATTCACAAGAAAGCATTCCACAATGGCTTCTTCATTTGCAAGCAACAGCTTCAATTATTCTATCCCGGCTCATGTCAAAGAATGGAACAATTTTACACATTGCTCAGAATTTCCCTGTTTATTTTAGTTGGTGTCTGACAACCAACCTGATAAATTCCCACATGTATTATGTAACGCTAAGCCAGTGTCCTGGCTCTTAAATAGATTATTTGGCTCCAATTCAAAGTTATTGGAACAGGAAAGCTGTTATAGTCTTAGTCTGATCATCAGCTCTCTTTTGATTTCTTTAATTTAATTTCTAAATTCTTTATCACCTTGAGTAATTTTTTTTTAATTTAAGTTTTCTGTGATTATCTAATTGCAGAAGTTATTATGATATAATTAGTTCTGGTGGATTAAGCGCTGCTTAAACACTAAGCCCATCTATTCTCTTTTGCCCAATGCCTTTCTATTCAAGTGCAGCTCACTCCTGCCTCTGAGAATATAGTATATCGAGTAACAGCATGACCAAATAGTGCTCATCAAAAACTATTACTCCAGCGGTAATTTTAAATGTTGAAAGTAGTACAAAAGTCTTAAAAGTGTTAATATAAATAACACACATTTGACAAATACACATTAAAAAAATGGCTATCATAAGATACATTAAAAATACATTAAAATATGAAAAATCCACAATGCACAATTGCGTCATATATTCACTGTTGCCACTGTCCATCTATCTATTTTTAGAAATGGTCTTAAATATCACTCAACTGGGCAACTTTCCTGTGTTTCCTAGTCTTACCTTAGAAGCAAGCAGCACGTTAGAATGGTATTTCCCATGCATGTGCAAGACCCCAAAGAAGCGAACAGGCTTCCTCTATCACAGAAAAGCCAACCCATGAATCCACAGCAAATGCAAATGGGACAATTTCCTTTCTTTCATTTAGCTGAGGCCTGTGGCACTATCGGCTTACAGGACTCTGCCTGCCTAAGCGCTTATTCACTTTAAGGTGGAAGGTCAGGGTGAACAGATTAGTGTGTGGTGACAAGGCGGGCAAGACCAGAACGTCTACGGATCCTGCTTTCAAAATACAAATAACCAAACAAGTAGAGAAACATCCCTGGAGAAAAGTCTCCTCAGAAAGACAGGGTTCCTCCCTATCACCACCCCATATTTCACAACTTTGAAACAGGAGACACTTTTTAAAACGAGCAGAGGAAGGATTTTTTTGTTTTGTTAATTCTCAAAACATGATGGGAAGTACTTTGCCAGAAAAAATGTATATGTATGTCAAATATATATACATATATATACATATACATATATGTATATATATGTATATGTATATATACATACATATATGTATATATATATATATACACATACATAAAGTAGTTCATAAAAATGTCATTGAGTATGTTTTCCTTTTTGAAATATGCAAGGTAGAGAGAAGAAAGTTTAAATTTCAATAAAATTAAAATAGCTTCTTGTTTTCTGCAAAAATGAATATTTCTTGAAGTGTTGCCTTTTGAACCTTTCTACAATGCGAACTTGGACGTTAAGTATATATACAGAATAATAATATATGGCGATGATTTGACTGTTTTCATGAAGTAAAATGTGTCATAGAACATATAACTTCGAACATTTGATTATGGGTCACCACATTTCAAGGCTGTCAGTAAAAATTCAAACAAGAAGGTCAACAATAGCTCAGGAGTTGTTTTCTTAGCATAACACTATTTCCCTAACCTGATTTTTATGCACAAATTACGGTTTCAAGTATTATTCGTAGGAAGCTCAGGGATGCTGAAAAGAGATTATATAACTTTAGAAACCTATAAAATTGTTTTGTACGCATATGAAGAATATAGTAGCTAAACGACACGTAGTAGAATTTCAAGTTATACTGAAAACTTTCATTATGTACAATCAACCATAAGCTTAAAATAATTCCAGCAGGCTTGCCGCTACTTCTTTCCACATGAAAGAAGCATTCTTGGAAAATGACAGAGTTTCATAGAAACAATCAGTAATTAAAAAAAAAAAAAAAAAAAAACAGAAAGAAAAAGAAATGCTCTAGCATAGTTACACTATATAGAGTTACAGTCTTCTGCATTGCTTTTCTTGTTGCCAACTAAATATAAGAAAAATAAAATCAGGCTGCTTACTAAAAAGGGGAACTTCATTATAGTAGGCTTCTGTTCACTTTTGAGTTTGGCGTAAGCAGACAGATGAAGGCAAAGTGGTTTGAGACCCAAGTAGAGAAGAATTTCTCGTGGACGGATGCTAAAGATCCTTCTCCCTCTGGCTCTCTCATTTACAAACAAGTTTCCTTGAGTGATACACACCTCCCCCTCCCTTCCCCCCGCTTCCTTCCCTCCCTCTTTCTTGTACCCCTTTTCCCTCCTTCCCTCCCTCCGCCTACAAATCCCTCCCTGTAACACAGAAGAGTCTTGACAGAATGGCAGGAAACACGCACAGACTGGTCAGGGAAGGATATGATGTCAGCAACCACGAACAATAAAAGGTGTAAAGGTGCTTCCTTCCCTAAACTGTTCCAGAAGTGCAAAATGGGAACCAAAACTCTTCACTTCCTTCTCTGAGCAGAACTGTCTGAGTGTGCTGTGCTACACACCCCACACAGCGAGGCCTTTGAGAGGTTCAGATAAGGGACAATGAGAGAAATCCAGACATGGGGACAACATTTTTAATTTCTATTTTTAAAACACCTGAGCAAAATCCATTTCAGCTCTAGGTTAGTATTTGTGCATGGCTGCTTTAAGAAGTACAAATTAAAAAACAAACAAGAGTGAACTTGTTTGTTTTTTAATTTGTACTTCTTAAAGCAGCCATGTTTTACAATGTATTACAATTACCATTTGTCACAACTCACAAAAATCATCTGACACAGTTAATGTGGCCAAATAATCTTTAATTTGCCCTTCGATGCAAATGAAGAATTTTATACAGGCAATGAGCCAAATGGATACATTATATTTTTGGTGAAAAACAGAATCACAAAAACTGTCCCCAAAAAATCAATGTTGGTAAAATACAGTGATTACTTCTTTGTCCCATACTTAAAAAAGAGAGATATACTGGGTGGGGGGAATAGGTACTTACGTTATTGAAGCTCTCAAAGTTCTTTTGAAAAATTCAGACTAAGAACCAAAGTAACTAATATAAACTTTCAGGATATAGCGAAACTATTTACTTCAATCACATCACTGTTAGGTTCTTTCTAACATGAAAATGGCAGTCTACCATAAGGTTTCTGTAGGAAGAAAATCATGTATCCAGTGGATCTGAGTCATCTTCAGATTTCAATCATCTTCCCACAATACTTTGATTTAGAAATTAAACATAACCTTCAGTTATGTGTTTTGATCTTAGAGTGAAACTGCCATGCCACATTAAAAGATGTGGGAAGAAATTAATTCTCTCTTGCTAAACTTATCTTTGCAAAGCATGTATTTTGCTATAATAAGCACAATGCAGTCACTTAAATAAAAACAGCCCATGAATAATGATAAAACATTAAAATATGCAATATCAAATTGCAAAGAAAGAATTCTGGTTTTCTTTTACTCATATTGGCAAATAACTTTTTCATTGACTCACATTTTCACTAACACTAGCATCTTCATACAACATTTTGTAAAACTCAAGGCTGAAAACCAAGCACAGTATATCACAAAAAAATTATACTGTTAAGTAAATACAAGCTGGAAACTTAGTAAGGGACAAAAATGATCACAAGCCCAGTTGATGCAAGCCTGGTATTACTAATTCAAACAATTAAATGATTCATTTAAATCATTTACTTTAAGTGTAAAATGCCGCTCATTATGACGCTTCTAGACATTTTAACTTTCCATTTTATATGTTTGAAAGACATATGAGATATCTAATTATATTTTCGATAAAAGGAACAAGTAGAACTTTTACTTTTTTTCCCTTAAGAGGTATTCCGAACTTTAAAAGATATAATAATAATCATTCCTATTGTTCCTTGACTATGTGATGTCATATGAGTTGGAGGATATTTCCTTGGTCCTGAAAGTTACTCCTTATTTCTCTAAACTTACCATGTATCATGTAAAGTGTTATGCTACCCTAGCTATGAATACAAGCTGAGTTCATTTTAAAGACACAATAGCCAAGACTCAGCCTCTGAAAGGTAATGAAAGAGCAACCATTCTTTCCTCCTGGATAAACACCATCATGCAAAAGTTATTTTCTTTGCCTATTCCAATTTAGTGACAATATGATGAAATCTGAGTCATCTTCAAGTTTCAGTAACATAATACCACACATACAAATAATAAATAATGTTGACTGTCTTTCCTGCCATGGTCCTTCCTACCTCGGGGCCTTTGCAATGCAATTCCCTCGGCCCAGGAACACTCCTCCTTCCCCTCTGCGCCTGTGTAACTTCTTCCCTTCCTGTCTCACCTCCTCAGGAAGCACTACATGCTCTCCTGATCACATCAAATTCCCCTAAGAGTACTCACAGCACCATGTTGTCCTTTGTAGTGCTTGTCACAACTGAAATTGCATGTCTGCCTGTCTTCCTCAACATCTGTGGGTCAGGTCTGTTTTGTCTTACTTGTGTATTCCCAGTATCTACCCCAGTGCCAGGCATACAGTAGGGGTATACTATTAGTAGCATACTGTTAGTTGATTAATGACTTAATTTTTTAAGACTTTCATCTCTCAGGTGAGTATTTTCTTCAGTCTCTATTTTTAATGATTACTACTAGGAACATTTTCATATTTTTCTTGATACAGAAGCAGACTGATAACTGATACCCTGACACTTAATCCTTTGTCATATTTATATAGCATCTCATATATGGAATAAGAATAATTTATACTGAGAAGTGGAAGCTGAATGGATTTTGAAGTCAGGAAGCTCAGGATCTGAACTCTAGCTTGGTATTTAGAAGTGGAATGGCTACAGATTGATGATTTAATCCCTTGGAATCACTGTTTCCTTGCCCTACAAAAAGGTGGGAACATAATTCTTCACTTGCAGGATGGTTATGATTATTAAGTGTGGTACTATACGTGAAGTGCTGGGTACATAGTAGTACTGGGAACTCAGCCTACTACTTGTAAGATTGCTTCAGCTTTGAAACATCATTTCAGTCCTCTCAGACAGTAAGGCTATCAAGTGAGTTGTAGTCCTTATACATACACCAGGAACACCTCACTTTACAAAGCTAATGATGAGCAACATCTAGCAGGTAATGCTTCATTTATCCCTTAACAATAATCATTCTATGAAGAAAAATTTTACAGTGTTATAAAAATTAAGAAGTTTCTCTTAAATATCAGTCATGGAAGAGCTTCAGGCTGCAAAAGTAGAAATAACTAGGGAAATATATCAATTTTCCCAATGACCACGGCTGCTGAAAACTCTACATTAATGTTTCTAGTCCTACTTTAATATCTTTCCCCAAGGACAAAAGGAGATGAAATGTATGTCAGGAATATAATAAGGCTAAAAAGGAACTCGCTTTGAAAACCCCTGCAATTAATTTAATAAGTGGGCCTAACCTGCCATTAACACTGAAATAAATCATTTTATTTACACAGTTCTAGAAGTTAGGAGACACATACCTTTAAACAACCTTATTGTACTGTAAACAATTTAATAAAGACGAGGGAAGCACAGCTCCCCTGTCATGGTTATATCCACGGTGTATTTTGTCTTGGCCATTTTTTTTTCACACTGCAGCTTAAACAGCATTCTCCATTCCTCACGCCAAAATAAACTTCAAATGGTCTAAATATGTCAAGAGCCTCCTGCTATTCAACCACACCAGTTTTTAGTCTTTCCACATCCTATTATGTTATTAATTCAGGGTTTTGTCTTATTTTTTCCGAATTTTTCACAACAGTTAGGCACCACGTTTTCTTTCAAAGGCCACTTAGTGATGTGATTTACCACAAAGGTAAATCCTGCACTGTCTTCGTCACAAAGCAAGAGCTACTATTTAGCATCCCAGATTGTATGTATTCTGTTCCCCAGCTGTAGCCTCTCAATAAGCACATGCAGCTGGATTTTTTTTGTTGCTGTTATTGAACAAAGCAAGTTAAGCATGTACAACACCAATATCAGTGAAACAAAACTGTCAGCCTTCAAAGCAAGCGAGGCTGGAAGTGGGAGATGTTGCTATTATCCATTTTCATATTATGACAAAAATCTGAATTACCAGGCATCTCCTGATCCTGTCAGAAAAAATCTTATGTTCACTATTTTCTTAATCTTTAACATATTTTATTATTAAAATGGAAATATTCTACAATTTTCCCCCTCAAAAGCCTGTATGTATTGGACATCATTTTCAGCCATACTGATATATTTGTGTATGTGTGTGTGTGTGTGTGTGTGTGTGTGTGTGTTATGTGCAGAGAACATTTTCCTACAAAATTGCAGCAAATGGAAAAAACACATTTCAGTATTTCATAATATGTAGATAAAATAGTAAGAATACATTTTAAGACACCTGAGTAGTCCTGAGTATCATCACCAGTAAATAACCACAATATTATTAAGATGTTGATATGAATGGTTAAAAGGACATTTTAAGTAAAGGCTTTGTTTTATTCTGTATTCAAATATTATGTTAAATGATTGAAAACTATGCACTTAAAATAATTTGCCTATTATTATTTACTTTCCCAATTTATTTAACATTTAAAGATGACCTTGAAATGGAAAGAAACAATACTGTTCTCCTGCAAATGTTTCTGTTATGCATTAAGGAGGATATGCTTGAATAATCATCTGCTACTTCCATTGAATGTCATTTATTTTCATCTGTCATTAAACTGCAGAATTTAGAAAGTTTAGAAAATTTTAGAAAGTTTACACAAACCTTGCATGCTAATATATAATATTCAAAATGCCATAATCTCTCAAAGTAGACATTTAATATTACTATTATATGTGGCTCAACATGAAACCCAGTGATTCATCAATTTTTCTATTGCTCTTCATCTCTTTTACAGCATCCTAATCAACCTAATTAAGGCTTTGTTCATCTGAAACCTCTGATGACAATTTGTTTAACTCTATCCCACTGTGGTCTTCTTATAAGGAGAATTAAATCTGATCTTCTGACAGCAATCATTAAATGATCCCAACTGGCCCCAATTAAGCCACATGGCTCACGGGCTTCCATACAGTCAAGTGCCAAGTTCTCTGTTTCATTTACACATCAGTCTTTACCTTGGTTTATTTTCTTAAAGCCAATTAAGTATGTGTCTTATCAAGTGGAACTAAATTTCCTTGTGTACACTAGCTCAAGACACAGTGTGTCAACTGACTTTGCAGTCACGCAGAAGTATCATGCAGGACTACTGAAGCCATTCTCTCGAGCTGTAGAGCTATTAATGAAAAAAACGTTCTATTTATTTACTTATGCTGAAATTGATCCACATGAATCTTCTCAAAATAATGTACATGTTTAAACAGTTCTGGCTAACATAAATGAATAATAACTCTTCATTTGACTTATTTACTATGATCTTTTAATACAGTAGTATTGGCATTTAGTTGAGTTTAATATTCCTTTTTTTTTAACGTTTGAAATTATCTCTTTACAACCCTCTAAAAGAGCAGTACCAAAGTAAGACTTCTGAAGTTAACCTCTCTTACCTTTAATTTCTGCTCTAATTTTTTCACATATGCTCAATTGTAAGTTTTGTAATGATGTTCCCAGGCCTTCCTCTGAGCGCAGGTAGCCTCAGGATTTAGAGCTCATTGATTGTGTGCTACTCCAGGGAAACGGCTGATTAAAAACAGCTTCACGAAGGAGGAGTGGCTTCTGTTCACATCTGGCTCATCTTATTCTAAACTCTAATACCTGTATGGAAATTTGCCCCCAGCTTTAGCTTTGGAGAACCACAGTTTAGATGGTCCTTTACTTTAGACATCAAGGCAGAAACAGAGCTAAATGAATCCCAATATGACTGCTGTTTGACACAGTTTCCGCCGGCCTTAATCAATTACCCTGACTCCTTTCCTATGAATCTAAACAAATGCACAGTATTTTTTATATGTATTCTAATTATAGCTATCACTGCCTGTTGGTATCTGATGCATCAGCTATCTCAGTTCTCAGAGCAGATGGAGGAGAACATATCTGTTCATTCCAATCATACATTAAAAACTGACATGAGGATGGAGAACTAGAATGGATGCTATGCATCTTATAGTCATTAACCCTGATGGAACATATAATTCCTTTTATTACTTGACCAACAGATATAATGGAAAAAAACACATTTCAAAGAGAAAAAGAAAATACAGTAGAATTTTTAACATACTGATGTTTGGCAACACCTAGAAAAACTAGTGTGTGCTTTTCTTTATGAGAGTTAAATATATACTCTTATCATCTCAGTAAGTAACTGTTCTCCTCAAAAGAGGAAAATACAAAATATTACAAAATGATGATGATGTAGAAAATACCAATCTCATAACTGATGGACTTTTAAAAAACATATAATAAATGTACTAAAATTCTAGTAAAGCAAAATAGACACTGGGGTGTTGTATTATGAAATATTTCTCACTGTATTATAGTCATCTCCAATAAGATTTGATGTTAATTTTAGAGCATGCTTCTGCTAAAAAGGGCAAACCCTGCAACAGATTTAGTACAAAGAAGCTGAAAATATCCTGTGGAAAAAAAAAATCTGTAGTGAAATCAGCCAGCCCAAATCCTGCCATTACTCAGCAGTGCAGTGACGTGCGGATGTTTGTAGTGGTTTGAGGAGCCAGCAGGGGTGGAAACTCTACGTACTCGACTCCAACATGATTGCAATTGAACCTCATCAAAGTAAGAGCTCATAATTTGTCACAGAAAACAGCCAATTAACATATGTTAGAAAAAGGCTTCATAAAGATAATATATGATTAAAGACCCAGTGCAGCTGTTGAAAATCAAAACTATGCATTTAAAAAAGAAATCTCAGCCTGAGCTTCCGTATGGTTAAACTGATAATGGCTACTATGATTTTTTTTTTTTTAAAGTAGAAAAATATAATTACAGTGCTTCTCATAAGTTTGGGGTTAGGGCAAGGGAGAACTGGGCACTGTGGCACTATTTACTATGCCTTACTTAGTTCTATAAATAGCTGAAGCCCTTGCCAAAACTCTGTAGTTACTTTGTTATAGTGCTATTTTAAAACACAGACCTTTATTGTGAGCTAAATGGCCTTCAGGATGCACTTTGTAGTTATAGCATTCCTCTCAAAACTATATCCTCCCTTTATCTGTGCATAACCCCAGGACAAGAGGATTCAACATGACTTCCCCGGTCACTGTAAAACATGCTAGGGCTGTGTCACACACCGTTTTAGTACTTCAGAACTTTTGTCAGGGTTGGTGGTCAGGAAGGGTGAGAGTAAATGTCAGAAATGAGATTAAGGTGCACGTACGCAGCACAGGCCCTCTAACAGAATGCCATGCAGGCTACCTTGCCACAGTTTTGGAACAGATGAGCTACATGTAACTATATGTATTTGGTGTATTCGCATCGCAGATTTTAAACTAAACTTCAGCTTGGACCATGTGGATAACCAAATCCTGGCTGCACTGACTTCATCAGAGACCATGAGCCAAAATCATGATACTTACTATTACAGCTATCAATGAACAAGTTTGATCATTAGTCACAGAGACATAAAAGTGTGAAGCATGATATTAGGTGCCAGGGACACCACTATGAACAAAACGATGAAGGTCCTGGTCTTCACAAAACACATTTTTAAAGGGCCAAAGAGGCAATAAACAAGCACACTGCTAGGATGATTATAGAGAAGTGCTATAAAGCAAATACCACATACAGGAGAACAGGCTCGGGGCGGGGGGTAGAGATGAATGAATGGGCAAGGACGGGGGTAGGTGGTGTGGTCAAGGGAAGGTGATTTGAGAAGATGATGTGTGAGGAGAGATCTCAACCACAGATGCAGCCAGGCAGTATTAGGAGGGAGAATGAACACTCCAGCACTCTGCCTGTCACTGGTGATACGAAATTGGCTAATTCACAATTTCCTAAACCTCAGTGTCCTCATCTACAGAATGGGGATATTAACACATATCTTTTATGATAAGGTTGCGAGGCTCAAATAAAAAACAGAACCAGATTTATTTGTAAAAATTCAGTTGCATACAATTCAACTTAATAAATTTACTGTATAAACATGGGTTCTTCATTTCAGAATTACATAATTTCATAAAAATTATAAATACGTTGAAGCACTGAGAATATACTATCATGAGAATATATACTAATAAGGCAAAAAGTTTCTAAATTGATATTAATTGAATCCAAAGGTATGACTTTCCTGGAAATATGGATTATTGCATTAAAATTATACCCAATGGTTGAAGCAGTTCTTGGGGTTACAAGTTCATTTTGCAATGCTAAATATGGATAGTACCATGAACAACTTGACAAACACGATGCAAAATTTCTGCAAATGTAAAATGCAGAATATTTTTAAATCATACTTTTTTATCTTTTAGAAATAAACAATCTTACAATATTACTAATGTAACTGAGTCATTGGGTTAAGTTGATTTCCTTCTTTTCTCATAGGGCTCAACTCCCAAGCAATCAGCACAATTTTGATTAAGATCTCAGTGATATTTGAAAATCCCAGTGTCTAACTATATGGGAAATATTCATGTATCTTTGGACATACCCATCTAATGAGAATAAGCTCTGTAGCCTCAAGCCAAACAGATTAATTTCCAACTTAGAATGAATAGATACATTGAATCATCTAGTATTTTTTAAATTAAAGCATTTTTAAGAGGAAAAATACAAAATTTAAAGATTACGAATTTTAATAAGTAGGAAATTAGAGTATAGGACAACATACACACTTTAATTGTAAACGTTGTGAAACAGAAATGTTCAATGAAAAACTATAGTATTTTAAGTAAGGGGAGGACATAATTTATCAGTTTTAAAAAGTTGTATAATTTACAAAGCCTAAATAAACACTAATCTACTTTCATTTACAATTGATCAAATACCCTGAAAAAACTCATAAATTTGAATTTACTTCTTAAATCAAAACTGTCTTCTCTCCTTTCCTAAATGAATTATGGTGCAAATCTCTATTCCAATAACAACCAGCACAGCGTTTGATTTTATTCTCAGTGCTAACCAATACTTCACATTACTTACTCACCTCCTTCCCTTTCTTCCTATCTTGTAAAGTGACCTTTGGAGGACTTTCCCTTTCCCCTCCAAAACCTAGTCATAACTGCACACAAAGCAGGCATGTAAATACAAGTTTCTTCTATTTGTAGCATTCCCCCGTCCATTTTCTCATTTCATCACCTTTCTTTATCTCTTTTTCCACATGTTTAGAACTGAGGGGATATGGAAAGTAAAACTGTCAAAGAGCTAGGAATAGAGGTGTTTTCAGATGACCACAATGTTTCCTCCGTTAGAACCAGGCAGGGCAGGACAAGTATGCTAGCTCAGTTGGTTCCTAGGCCCAAGGTCTGGCGGGAGGCCCGTTATCTCTGAATGTCTACACATTCTGGCCCAAGCTATTTTCAAGGATAGACCAAGTCATCCTTGGTAGATAATTCTACATGGAAAGTATTACAGTACTTCCCCTATAAAAAAGACCATGCTACTATGGATCGGAGGTTACTGAAATGGACAGATTTTTATCCTGAGTCTCTAAAACCTAGGATCTAAAAGAAAATGCCCATCAGTGGAAGCAAGCTCATGACTCTCTTTAGAAATATCAAAGTGGATTCTAAAGTCCACTGGTTCCTAAGGATGCTAACAAGTTATTGCTAAAAAAAAAAAAAAAAAAAAAAAGTTAAAATAAAAAAATAAAAAGTCAGGAAATAAAAAGAAAATTAGGAAAACAGGTTTCTTCGGCTGCAGCAATTTTCATTCTTCAATATGCTGGATGCCAGAACCTGTAGTATTTCCAAATTTATCTATAATATCCTTTGGGAAATGCTAGCTTTAAAGCAAGGAATAAGCTTCTTCCCTCTGACTACTGAATACACTGCACCACTGAGATGCCCTAAACTGACACTTTAGCTCAGTGCCTTTTTCCTTTAGCTCAAAGAAAACATAAAAGTATTGTTGAATAATTGATCAAACATAGGAAAAGTATTCTTTTACCTTTACAAAGAAATACAAACATGGTATCAGGTGCAGAAAACTACTGCTCTTTTGAAGTAAAAATATTAATATTTAGCATTTAGTGTAATTTGTCTCCAAAGCCCAAGGCACCAAGTGCATCAGAAAGAAAGCTCTGTTTGGAATGAGACTCTTGGTTGGGTTCTGCCACCCAAGAGCTGCATGTCTTTGGGTCAGTCAACTCCTTTGAGTCTCATTTTCCTTGGGCATATGAAAAGACCTGGGTTCAATTTCTAAAAAGCTCTTTCAAGTTCCTAAATGGTATAAATTCAATAAAGGTGTAAGACAAAATGAGATCAGAATGCTTCTCCAAAGGATTTAGTCCTAGAGAAACAATAAGTTGACAAAAATGTTTAAATAGGCTGAATAAGTATAATTGCTTTTTCCATACTTTTGCATTCACTTCAGCTTCAAGCAATATAAGCAGTTAAGAGCGAGGTTACATTATGGACTTCGGACCACTAATCACATTTAGAATTTTAATAATAGCTACAAACTATAAAATACTGTGGCACTAAAAGTTTTACATATACTACCTTTAATCCACAAACAGCCTATGACGAAGGTGCTATTATCATTTCCATTTTACAGAAAAGGAGAACAGAGAAGTTAAGTTACTTGTTCAGGGTCACATAGCTAGTGTGAGAGCTATAATGTGAATCCCATACGTCCAGTCCCAGACTCACTACTCAAAACACATACTGTGCTTCTTCTCCATGCTGCAAGGTCATATTCAAAAGAGGACCTTAAAGTTAAAATTCTATGCAGAACATGTGATGTTCAGAGGGATTTAGTGGAACATAAGAAGTACTTTCAAAATCAGTGTTCTTTAAATCATCTCACATTCTCTTATTCTGGATGGCAAAAAAGAATTTACTTCATTGTGCTAGTAGGGGAGTAGAATGAAACTTGAGTTAGTTAGATATTAGTCATTAGAATATCAGAATTTACTGGCTGAACAACACCAGCAGTTGTCCCCACCCCCTCTTTCTACAAATGAATGTGGTTACTCACAAGGAAAAACAGGTGAATGAATATGAAATCAGCATATATTCATCACAACTCCTAGGAAAAACCATCAGAACAGGTGGTCTTCCTGAGGATGGGTCAGGAGAGTCAACTTCATTTCTGATGAAGATGAGAATCACACAGAGTATTACAGGTCCTTGTCTCCAGGCTTGAGGCAGTCGTCTCACTCTCCTTCAAAATACCTTGGGTAGGTTTCTAACACAGACCTAATCAACTCTGGTATTACTTTGTCACTATCTCCCCCCTCCCGCCACCCCTTTCCCACTCTTCCTCTTGTTCTTGTTTCATTCTATGCTCTTCCTTCATCTCCTTAAATTATGGTAGTACAGTATTCTATATGCAGTGGAATTTCCACTTTAGAATTTTATACATTTACCTACTTCTTTAGAATTCTGTGTTTGAGACCGCTGGGTATAACTGTGCAATTCAAGCTCTTTAAATATATTATTTTAGAAGTAATTTTATGGCTATCAGTTTTATAAGACACACACCTAATAAAATATACTAATTAATTGTATAAAAACAGTTGACATAATTGGCGATGTATTTATAATTGCTGAAGAAAAATCACACACTTTAGTGTTTTATAGACATTCACCTTATTTTTTTTCCCCACATTGTACCATGTAACCTTGCTCTAGCAGCGCATACAAAGTGTGAGGAAGTTATAGCTTGCATAGTTTCAGCATATACCAGACTTTTCTCCTACTTTCATAGGCAGAACACTGTAGTACAGATATAGGTATATAAATATTCATTTATGCATTTATCTATGTTATTGTACCAGTTAATGAGTACAGTGGGTAAGAGCCATTCAAAAACTCCATAATCAATAATGATTATATATTATATCCAAGCCTGACTTCAAATTTAAAATTCTGGGCAGTTGACTGCAAAGTGAAAGCTCAAAATGGCTGCTTGTATAGCCCTGCTATAGAGGGCTTTTGGCAAACAGGAAATCTCTAATTCAGTAAAAAAAGACCTGTTGGCAAATCTGCCTTTCACAATGAAGAAACCCCTGGAATAATTTTTATATCAGTACCACTCATACCTGTTGGTGGATCTGGTAATGGAAGTGTTCTGCGAAATATAGAGGGTGATACTACTTTTAGATGCTAGAAAAGTGGACATTACCATCAGCTAACTAGTTGACACACCAGGTCATTATTCGGCCACATTTCCAAGGTATCTAAAATTCAAAATTACATAAAAAGTTCATCTTTATATTTTATGAACTGGGAAACAATGACTATAGCACAATCTCTATTCAGTTCTCTTGAAAATAATTAGTTAAGATGAATATCTAATAAATGTCTCCTGAAACTTAAGGAGAATTTCAGTATGGGAAATTTCACTTGCTTGCCACAGTTGGATCTTTATCAGAGTCATTTTTAAATTTATCTAAATTTTGCCATGTTAGAAAAGAGTGAAAAAAATTTTTTTCAGTTGGTTGAAATACGTATCTATATTTCATTCAGGCAAGGTAAGAGTAGAGATGCCGGATATTAATACTGGCAGGGGCCATGCAAAGTCATATCATTTTTCCCTCCTTCAGATAATACCACACCCAAATTATTTCACAGAGATTCCACCTCTCCTATTTTTAAGGCCTTCCGGAAAAGAAGCAACATAACCTTCCTCAGTAACCTATTTTGATATTTCACAACTCACTCTCAGGAAATCCTTACTTATAGCTAATCCCTCACAGAATACTTTATGTCCAGTCCTCTTGTTCTAGCCTCTCTACAGAGAACAACATTTGGTTAGCATGGCCTCATTTGATATACTTGAAGATTGTATATGGAATTATACCTATTTTTGTTATTCTTTCCTTCCTTTACTTTCTCTTTTTTCCACCATCTTTGTGGCTCTTCATTTCAAGTTATAGCTGCCAATAGCTCTGGAAGTCTCAAAATATATATAATACTCAAATAGGCTCTATTATGTATGCCAATCAAATATATATTTTAAATTATCCAGACACTGCATACATTTTAAAGTAAATGTTTACCTTTTCATTTATTCCAATTCTGCATTTTTTCCCTTGCCAGATTTGTTTCTAGTCAACTCTTCTATGCTTTGTATTTAAAAAATTTGTTTCTTCCTGACTTCATGATTTCTGACCACTGCTCCAGTTTACCGAGGGTACGCTGAGTTCTGATTCTATCGTTCAAGGGCCAAACTTTCCACACTCTCTTTACACAAGGACTTTTGGCTTTTTAAAATTTAATTAACAAATTATTCATGTCACTATGCCTTCAGCTACCATTCAAATCTGTGTGGTTTAGAGGATAATTTCCCAATTTATGGATGAGGACACCATACAGAACACAAAATCAGAACCTTTGGAAAGCTGAGATTCTACCTCCTTCTCCTTCACACTCTAGAGTGAAAACGTTGAAATATTCTAATAGGATCAGATTTTTATGATGCTGTATTGATACTCACACCCAGGGAGTTCCAGGATGTATAACAAACATATAGCATGTAACAAATCATTGTGACTTTTCCTTGTATATATTTAAGTCGGCACATCAGAGAGTTATTATCCGTGGTTCTCTGGATCAGCCTTCATTTTCTTTTATCACTGATAGTTACCTTCTAGTCTTTATTTTATTTAAAAAAAAATTTTTTTTTTTTTAGTTACCTTCTAGTCTTTATTCAAAAATTCTTGGTGGCGGCCTGATGGCTCAGTTGGTTAGAGTGTGAGCTCTCAACAACAAGGTTGCCAGTTCAACTGCCACATAGGATGGTGCCTGCAACTAAGATTGAAAATGGGCGACTGGACTTGGAGCTGAGCTGCACCCTCCACAACTAGATTGAAAGAACGACTTGGAGCTGATGAGCCCTGGAGAAGCACACTGTTCCCCAATAACACCCCCCTCCAAAAAAAATTCTTAAGACTAAGTAGCTTGTGCTCTGCAATGGCATTATGTTACAAGAATTCCTGCTACTAAAATTATCCTAGGCTTTAGCCAGACCTGACCAGGAGTTCCGTGAAATTTGCTTTGTTCCTTAGTGTCATTTGATTCCACAGGTCATCATACGTACCTATGTTACATTTTATGTATGTGGCCACAAGCATGAGTTCATTTCACTGAATAAAGGTAAAAAAATAAAGCAAAGAAGCATTTCATTCATTTCTTCATTCTACAATGGCCTTTTTTGTTTTAGTAACTACTGTGTTCTAGGCACTATCCTAAGGGATATATAAAGAAATAAAACAAAAATTCATGCCCTTGGGAAACTTGTAATATTCTAGGTATTATCTATATTTAGTTCCCCATCATACGAAAAATGGACTAAACTTTATTTTGTTCTTTGTTGTTGTTCTCGTGGTTAAACTGAATAAGGTATAAATGTCATCTTAATTTTCCTTATCAAACTTTAAACCTTCACTATTTCTTAGAACTTTAAACTTCTATGCTATTTTTAATTTTTTTTTGTTCTAATTCTTTAAATTTCCATTCCTCATACAGGTCTGTCTTTAGCCCACCAGATACTCTCCTCCCTTTTTAATGTTTGTGATACAAGATGAACTGGTCTTTGACCACCTGTGTGATCAATCCTCCATCCTCCATACTAAATTTCCTAAGAATATCTTTAAATATTTCCAAGTCCTTTGAAATATGTCCACTAAAATTCATCTTTGTCTATTGTCGAATCCTTCAGATCTTTAATTCCTGCCCGTGGTTAGATCCTAAAATATTGTGAAGCTTTGGTTAATCACCAGGTTTGATAAAGAACTAAATTAATTAATGGATAATATCATCTTAGCTTTATTGAAAGAGAAAAAAATTCTAATAAATCAAGAACGCCAACTCGCTTTCATGTTTCCTGACTACATGTCTGGGTAATCTGTGACTGTAATATTTAGATATTTCTATTATACTAGGATGAGCACAAATGATCAATGACTTTTCTATTGTATAATAAAAGATAACAGATTAGAAAGAGTACAATTACAGATATCAACCATAGGGAAAAAAATAAAGTAAAAGATACACAGTGCGAAAAATCATTTCCTGAGAATTTATGAATATAGGATCAGCCATTAAAATTACAGAAAATAAATAAGTCAGAGATACTGTGATGATTTCTCTGTCACATTTTAGTTTTCATTAAATATGTTGGAAAAAAATTGCAGGAGGAGAAAACAGTGAGATAAAGAACACAGCTGTGACATATAGCTAGATCTACGACAATATGCCAGCTTCCTAGGTAAATTTTTCATGTATTTATGAGAAGCTAAATAATAATATTTAAGGTGATATTGTGGATTAGCATCTGAATTTTTCTTTTTTTGGAAGAAAAGCAACTTTCCTTTTCTAGAAGCCCTGAAATTGAGGATGGGCACCACCCTACAGTGAGCTGTCTAAACTTCAGAGGGCATGTGATGATGCTCACCACAGCCATCGACCCACATAAACCTACTGACCCTCCTCCAATCCTGCCCTACAAAAAGAAGGAGATGATGCAGAGATGCATGTCACTGTCACCTGGCTGGGAGATACAACAGAGTTATTTTGGAAGATCCCAATATATGGGGTGGTGATAGTTTGTTTGTTTTCTCTATCTCATTTCTTTGGGATGCAGGGCTTTGTAAAATGTCTCTATCATATTTTTGTGTTTTTGTTTAGTTTTTAGTTCTTTTTTAATCATGGCATGAAAAATGTTTTGATTTGTTCCATTAGCCATTTGATTTTCTTCAAAACTTTAACTGTATTATAAGCTTAAACACCCAAACAGACATGCCCCATCACTTAAAATATCGTGTCTGCGTATGTGTCATTTAAATTTGCTTACATAATGGAATACTATTCCGCCATAAGAAAAGATGAAATAGTGCCATTTACGACAAAATGGATGGATCTTGAGGTTATTATGCTACGTAAAATAAGTGACACAGAAAAAGTTGAGAACCATGATTTCACTGATATATGTGATATAAAACTGAAAGCAACAAAGAAACAAGACAAATAAAGAAACAAAGACTCATAGACACAGAAAATAGTTTAGTGGTTACCAGAAGGTAAGGAGAGGGGGGTGGTAGATGAGGGTAAATGGGGTCAAATACATGGTGATGGAAAGATAACTGACTCTGGGTGCTGAACACATAATGTGATATATAGATGATGTATTACAGAATTGTACACTTGAAACCTATGTAACTTTACTAACCATTGTCACTCCAATAAATTTTAATTAAAACAAATCAATGGTGAACCAAAAATTGTTGAAATTAAGTTTAAAAAAATCAGTCTATCTTTAGAATTCTATCGAGACTGTGCAAAAATGAGACAGACCAATTACTAGGAAGGCAATATAATTGTCTACATAATCACATTTAAACAATTTTTAATATTTCTGAAATTCAATTGTTGCATTTTATTCAATTTTTTTCCTAAGACTCGGTTTCTTCACTACAAAGTGAGAGATATTACTGAGATAATACACGTTTTTTTTTTTTCTATTTCTAATGAAAGATTTTATGATCAATTTAAACTAGTATCTGTGACTTTCTCTAATCCAGAAAATTGTCATATTAGGAGATTCTATTTCAGATTATAAACATGGAGGGAAAAATAGATTTGAAAAGTAAAACTTGCAATTTTGACAACAGACTCTTAGTTTGTATTTGATATTTTATTTCTGTGAAATAATTTTTAATCATCCTAGTGATAGTGCGAACATTAAATGAACATATCCCAGGAATATTATTTCTATAATTTCAATTGGATCTTATACCTGGATACGTTTGTGTTATCATGATCATACTTCATATTATTTTTCTGCTCGGAAAAAAATCAAGGCACAGAAAAAATACAGAACTTGCCCAACTTTATACTGCAAGTAAGTAGCAAAATGAGGAAACCTGACTCCAGATTTCAAACTCTTATTTCCTCTGCCACATGTTTTAGGAGGTCTTACAAAATGCTAAGGAAATATTTTCATTATCTAGTTTTTAAATTTTGTGTCAAAGTCTTAAATCAGCTGACAGTGAAATATATCAAATACAATAATCCATGATCTGAGCTTTTGTCTAAAAATAAATCTGAAAGTTTGATTCTCACTAGAGACCGGTGTTTCATTTTGTTTGTTTGGTTTTTCCATTTCATTCTTTGAAAAATTGGCTTAAAATATGTTGCTATTTATAGCTTAAATATAATAGGCTAAAAATACTAAGTAACTTTTTTCTCTGATTTAAATTTTATCACTTAATGCTTTTCTATTTACAATTATTTCAAGGAAAACTCTTTCCCCCATGGTTAAGAATTTAAATAGTGTTATAGGCTACCATTAACCATTTACTTATAATTTATAGCCAGGGATAAGATACCTCTAATTTTCCACTTGGTGTGCGCCTTAGTAATATAAACATAATAAAAAATTCTGACTATATAGATCAACTTGACAATGAATGGGAAATAGATACTGCTAAAGGTTAAATTTATAGGTGAACGGATACGAAATGCAGTATACTGTAATTTACTGAATATGCCTTACCTAATACATTTCTGTGTCCTTATCAAATGATACTTAAAGGTTCTACGTATGAAAATAATTCACCTATGCACTTAAAATGACCCATTAATTGGAAACAGCTTTCTAATACTCTACATACACATAAATACACACAATTTAAAAAATGTTAATGACCAGTAAATTTGCTTTAATTCCAGAAATTAACTAATTTGGATGGCTTGTAAAAATTTAAACTAGAATGTATATTATAATCAATGAACACTGAACCGAAACTGTCATATCCTCCAGTGTCAATGGCTCTTACAAATGCTGTTGTTAAAAACTGGTTCAAATTGCAAAAGATGCCAGAGTGATTCAGGAAGAAATAGTTTTAAAAAATGGATCCGCATTATGGAAAACAAAAATGTTCTTCCTTTATAGTCATTGTTTACCTCCTGTATTGAAATATGACGTAGAAACAATTGTAAGAAATTATGACCTGCTTAGAGCCTCTTTACTAAATAAAATCTCCAATATATGAAGTGTCTTTATTACAAGCATTTAAGTATAGATTACTAAATATGAGATTACAGTGGTAGAATGTTTTTAAAAAGTTACAGCTTTACTATTTGTCTTGACCTTTTCTATTCATTTACCTGAATCTTCTATGCACCATAGTTCCCTTCTTGTGTGACAAATTCATTTGAAGTAGGCAATAAGCAATGATGTGCTTGAATCTTTTATTGCAAAAGTCTAATAAGTTGTAATAAAAAGCTATGTTTTATCTTTTTAAAAAAAATTAGTATATTGGGGTGACAAGGTTAGTAAAGTTACATATATTTCAAGTGTACAATGCTGTAATACATCATCTATATATCACATTGTGTGTTCACCACACAAAGTCAGTTCTCTTTCCATCACCATATAGTTGATCCCTTTTACCATTATATGATCTAAATAAATCCTAAATGGTAATAAAAATAACTATAGAACTGAAGGTTTTATAAATCACATAATAAAAAATTTTCTTCAACATTGAATTTTCAACCTACATCTTCTCTACATATGCTTTCCGCTTTTGAGAACTTTGGTTATGAGTGGTATAATAAAATTTGACCACAGGTTTATGCCTATAATAAAAATAAAATCAACTTCAACCCTTTATGAAAGTGCTACCAAATATATAGCAGTCCTCCATAATGACAGAAAAGTGACAGCAACAGTGCATTGGAGTGAATTGTCATTTGAGAGAGCAAAGAGAAAGAATATCATTAAGGGATCATTGAAAAAATATTTTTGTTGTGATAAGAGAAAATTAAGCAGTAAAGTTCCAAAGAAAACTCTCTTTGTGCTTAACATGCTAGAAATATCATTCAAATAGTTTATCCCTGAAAAGAGATTACCTGTAATGCTGCCAAGGTCACTGCCAAGTTGTATTAATGGCCATGTTCAGTATATGTCAGTCACATGAGTTAGAGCTGCCTTCTTCTTCTTTTTCTCCTGCATAATGACCTACCTCTTAATGCACACTGACAAATTGAGGTGAGTGAATATGTTTTTCCAAAATATAGATGGAAGAGTTCCATTCCACCACTCTTCTGTTTTAATTGCACCAAACATGTGGAATGTAAAGTCTGGCAGGAAAGAGGTTTTAAATATTCTATTCTGAAAATTGAACCATTTTTGAAAATGGCACTTTGAGTCTTAAGGGGAATTATTTGTGGCTGCATTGTGAATTTTCTCTTAAGTGCACATTTGCATACATTGCTGCAAAAGCACAAAATATTTTTTAAGTGTAGGAATAACATTTTTTTTAATCTAGAAAATGTCATTGGAACACAGAGTTACTAACAGAATGATTTAGTATTCAATAGTTAAGCTCTATTGCAGATTTGTAATTTTCATTTATCAATATTATTCATCATTTACAGAAGAAATGTGAGGCATATTGGCTTCTGAATACACATCTACTGACTAGAGTGTAGCAGACATATTTATGTACTTAGAGTAAAAATAGATTAACACATCTCCTTTACAGGGCTATATTTAAATAGAATAAATCACACCCTCAAAGAATAAATGATATTCTAGTATGTTAAAATAAGACATGCTTTTAAGAGACATCTCTATTAAAAATTTACGACTTTAGTCCTGGAATACCAATTTAGTCCTGGTCTTGAGATTAGCAATATATTAAAAATATCTGGGGAATTAGCAATTTCAATTCTCAACTTGATATTAGAACTTGGCACTGATTTCTTTGTTTCCCTTATATAATTTAATTCATCAAAACATTATTGAAATGATAGGGAAAGAAAGCAGACATGAAGAAGCACTCCACTGCTTACACATCAGCTGACCTGAACAATATTTTAAAACTATATTTAGAAAAAGATAAAAAGAGCTGAGTGCAGCAACAATTCTCCATGCCAACTTCCTCTATTACCACTTTTCTTTTTTACATTTAGTAACTCATCTATAAAACAATGATATTAAAAAAAAGAGAGGGAGAATAATTCTAGGACCTCTAGATAGAATTTTAACAGGCTGATTAGATGCATAATTAGGAGACTAGAACAGACACCAATCTATAGCTTTCACATAAGATCACTATTTCTATTTTATCTCATTTATAGTTATACAATTTTTAGTAATGACTTGGATCACAAATGTATTACAAAGGAGTTTCTCAAATTGGAAGTTGAATACAAACAACTACTGTCTAAATTACAAAAATTAAGATTGAAATATATTGCATTTATAAAGTATATGAGTAAAAATTGGCAATGCACAGAGTGCAAATAAATTCCATTCTGCAAACTTATAACTAGTAATTGAGCACAACGTGATATGAGTAACTAAAACTCATATTTCATATATTCACTGAGATTTATAATCTTATTATTAAAACTTTACCAAAGATGATATAGATAATTTGCTATTAAAAAAATATTCCCCAAAAGGCAAGTAGCAGAAGGTGGTGGAGATCTGCATGATTTAAAAACCTAATAATGATCTGTATTTGCAAGTCCAAAGTTATAGTGGCCGAAAACAATTTAGGAGAAAATATAAAACCTACTTCCAGAATTTGGTTAAATGGGTATAACTCTCTAGTTAGGTCATATCTCTTACTCTGTAGAATATTGGGAAACCTTATGTAGCTGAAAATCACCTCCTTAAGAATTCACATTTTCACACATCTCCATCTTTCTATGTAGTAATAATAATAATAGGCAATATGCTAAGTGCTTTACACATATTATCTAATTTTTGTTGTAATTATTCTAGTCATAAGGTAGATAAACTGAGATACAATTCAAAAACTTCAGTAGTGTTAACTTCTCACTCATGCTGTTAGCTAATGATTTTCAACCTGGGTAAGCACATTAAAAAAAAAGTCACGAATTCATCTCCACCTAAATGGGGCACACTGATGTGAAAAAATAAAGTTCAGATTTTAGTAAAAAATGGACATATTTGGGGATAAAAATTGTTTACTAATGTAACTGTTTTCTGCAAAAGAGCTGATTAAAAGATTCCCTGCTTAGAGTTCTATGTGGGCCATGTGGGAATTTTGTTTTCTCAGATAGATACAAAAATTTTTCAGTGTTGTAGAATATTTCCTAAAAGAATCTGTCAGTGCCAAACACCTTAAAGTACAGTCAACCCTTGAACAATGTGGGGGGTAGGGACACCGGAGCCCTGCAAAGTCGAAAATCCACAGTAACTTTTGAGTATTCAAAAACTTAACTCCCAATAGCCTACTGTTGACCAGAAGCCTTTACCAATAACATAAACATTTGATTAACTCATATTTTGTATATTATATGTATTAAATACTATATTTTTACAATAAATTAAGCTAGAGAAAAGAAAATATTGTTAAGAATACCATAAGAAAGAGAAAACACATTTGCAGTTACTGAAAAAAGTCAAAACATTATTGAAATGACTGGGAAAGAAAAAAAGATAAGAAGTGTATAAGTGGACCTGCAGAGTTCAAACCTGTAGTGTTTAAGGGTCAACCGTGCTTTTAATTTACTTGTTTACAAATCAATTAATTTTAAAATACAAGGCATTCATAAATAGACATGCTCTAATTGTCTAAATCTTAAGATTTACATATCTAACAGCCAGCTACACATGATTTTAGCTATTCTATTGAATTCTACAGGAAATCTCTCTGTTTACAATTGTGAGAACAGTTTTTTTTTAAAAACTCATAAGTATGATAAAATGCACTAAAAATGAATGTGATATTTGGCTAATGCAAAATGTAGTTTTAAGGCTTAATTTAAAAATTTGCAAAAATCTGCAATAAAAGTTTGAACACATTTATCCACAGACTTGTGTCCAAATGTTTAACTTTATATCAGTGGGATTAATGATTTACCACTATTAAGGTTCAGTTTTCTCTGATGTTTCAAGAAAATGAATCTGCATACTCCTTCAGTAAGTTATCTATTGTTAATCAAGATTTCAAAACTCAGAAACTTCCAGAAATTGGTAAATCTGGTATCCTCTAATTCTATTTTTAAATTAATAATATGAACTGAAACTATTAAAATTCTACAAGAATTTAAAAAAAATCTTTGAAAAAATAAAATCAAATAATAAAGTCACCTTAAATGACGTTCGTTTGTAGGATAATGTAGAAAATTATAAAATCTATTTCCCCCCAAAAGGCCCAAACCAAAAACCTTTCAATGTAGAAATTCTTAATTATAAAAGATAAAAAATGATAATGATTGCTAATCTTTTTTGTGTGTCATGTACTATTCTATTTACTTTATGTATAGTAACACATTCATTCTTCATAACAACCTTACTGCGTTAGTACGTCCATTTTACAGATGAGGAATATGAGTCAAAGAGAAGGATTTCTATTGCCTAAGGTAAGTGATGGCTCTGGGATTGTTGGCAATATGACCCAAGCCTCTTCACTTTACATCCTGCTAAAAAGAATCCAACATTTTAATGAAAGATGATGGCTACTTTGATTGCTTTAAGAACACCACCTACGAATAGTAACTGCCAAAGCAGAGGAGAGAATGGAGGAATTTAGAGTTAGAGCAGACCTTAGAACACCATTGCTCTTCAGAGCCATCATGATTTCCAGAATGCCCTTCCTTTTGACATGGAACAGCAAGTAAAACTTCCAGGCTTCATGTACTCGCTCTAACTTTGGTGATCCCTTTGACATACATGCAAACATACATATGTGTATGTGTGTGTGTGTGTGTGTGTGTGTGTGTGTGTGTATGAACTTATATATAATAAATTTTTTAAATAAAGAATATGTTTTTAATGAACTTTGCTTTGTTTCATTATTACAATAATGCCAAGACTTTGCTTTATCTTCCAGTAAACACTCACACATTTTCCTATCAATCAACCTCTCTTAACAAGTATTGAATACAGAGTTAGTGAATTTACTCAGTGTGAACATTTATCTGCTAAAATTTGGTTTATTTTTCTACTAATATTTAGCTTCTATATGCTAACATTCTATTAAAAAAACTGTTAATAATTTCACATTCTGGTTGGCCAGCTAGCTACCTTAAGGTGCAAAAATTCAATATTTACGAATGTATACTTCTCTAGTATATTTGTAAATTAAAATAATTGATGCATTTATAATTATGTGAATAGACTATAATATTTTCCTAGGTACTTGAAATTACAAAATTTTCAGCATCTCAAAAAGAATTCTAATTGTACTAAAATGTATTGGGATAATTATTACTTGAAGCTTTATAATGCTACCAATACAATCAGACTCAATCCGGAAGTGCATTAGAAATCTAGAATACAGGTGTTCCTCAACTTACCATGAGGTATCTTAAGCTGAAAATGCATTTAATACATGCACATAGAACCTAACTTACCAAACATCATAGCTTAGTCTAGCCTACCTTGAATATGCTCAGAACACTTACATTACCCTAAAGTTGAGCAAAATCATCTAACAATAAATACTGTAGAGAACCAGTTGTTTACCTTCGTGATCCAATGGCTGACTGGGGGCAGTGGCTCGCTACCACTGCCCACCAGCATGGGAGAGTATTGTAGTGCATATCACTACCTCGGGAAAAGATCAAAATTCAAAATTCTAAGTATAGTTTCTACTGAATGCGTACCACTTTCACACCATTGTAAGATCGAAAAATTTTAAGTCGAACCATTGTAAGTTAAGGATCATCTGTTTAAGCAAATTATCAAACTAGATTTGCATTTTAGGTTGCAACATTTTCATAATGACAAATGGAAATTTAAATGACTAAAAGTGATTGTATATGGCAGTGATTTATGCAGAATTCTCTACATTCCTTAGTATATTATGCCAAACAAAAGAATATTAGTTGTCTTTTTTGATATAACATAATTAAAACATTTTTAGAACTGTATGTTGAAGTGTTCAGTACTTCCTAGCAACAGAGTCAAATTTACATTTAAAAATCACTCTCTTTTACTATGTATTTTAAATCTCTTCTATATAATTTAAAAAGTTAATTTTAAAGTATTTCTATTTATATTAATAAATATAAAGAAATATATATTTAAACATACCAATGGTAGAGATGGAAAGTTGAAATGAAGAAAATACATGACACATAATGAAAGAAGATAGAATCATATTCTAAAGTCAATTCCTGTGAAAGAACATTCAAGGCAATGTTCAATTTATTTAAACACTGGTTTCTGATTGTATTAACCATCATTTGAAATGAATATACTATACAACACGCAAAACTTTTTAACAAAGATTTTTATCATAGGTATTATTTCTTCAAGTGACAATGAAAATGGCATGTATGCTGTTCTTAAGAATGTAGTGTTAAAATGTAGCTCTAACTGAGGTGGGTACCTAACGGATAATGAGGTCTTCTAGGCTAGACTTGTACATCCTTGACTAAAGAGTCAATTATCAAATAGCTGTGTACACTTGGCAGCCAAATTATCTTCCATTAGGACCACTGAGAAGAAATGTTCCATTAGCTACATTCAATAAATTTAAAACAGTGATACGTCATTATACTTAAATGGATACAGGAAATTCGAAATGGCCTGAATAAATGAAATCTATGCAAAATAAATATGACTATCATTTTTAGATAACAATATTATTAAAACATATCTTGAAGATTGCTAGTGAAGAGTAAAACTTCATGAGTTGACCACCATTTTGTTTTTCTTATTCCCACCATATACCAATGCTAACTAAAAGTGGAATAGATAAAAGGCTTGAGTTAGCTTTTTGTTAGATGTCTACATAGAAAAGATATATACTCTTTCTAATGTACTTGGTGCTTCATATTTGTACAGGAATAAGAGATCAACTTAGTCAGATGCTTATCACAAAACAAAAACACCCCAACTTACATAAATTGATTGCATAAAACTTGAATTCCAACCAGAGCCAATAAGATATACTGTCTTTTAATGACTCATAAATGTGTCTTTTAACATAGTTTTATGAGTTACAACAGTATTATCTCATGATTTTGACTCATGACATAGACAAGAACCACAAAGGCTGATAATTTTTCATGGGGGGGCAAAATCTGGGAAAGAAATATGTATAATTTTTAAAAGATGCATCTATTACCTTCATATAAAATGAAATAAAGGCCACTGATAGCAGCTTTCTGTAACTATATCAGAACTGTGCTTTCTAATCAGAGACCACTTACAATATGTTCCCAGCACTTTCGCAGTCATATCTGGAGACCCTAAAATGGACAAGACTCGACAGATATTATAATTCAGAAGGAAGGGAATAGCAGAACTCATTTGCTCATTTATTTAACAAGTATCTATTCACCATGTGCCTGGACACATGGGCAATAAAATTCAAGGGACATCTCGGAGGAGGTAGCCCAGTAAGAGTTTATTAGAGACCATGGAAGGCAGCATCGTGTAGCCAAGAAGGGTATGGAGTCTGGAGCGCAACTGTGTGAGTCCTAATGCTAGTTTAGTCAAATCCTTCTCAGGCACTCTCATCCATGCACACGTCCTTGTTAATACCCTGTCCTCTAGTTCTTGTTCAGTTACACCTTGGGGTATTCGCTTTCTCATATATTTCATGTTAGTTAATGATAACTAGTAAATATTTAGAGTGATACTTATTATATATCTGCATTAAGGAACAGTAAAGGCTAGTTTTAGAAGAAATTATAAACTAAGAATTCTTACAATCTATAAGCAGTAATCCTCCAACTCCAATAAACATCTAAATATTATGTTGAGAGGTCTCTCCAGGAAGGTGGTGGTGGGAAATCTGCACTTTTAAAGGAACAAAGTGATTCTGAGGTCTGTATGTGGTGAACTACATTTTGAAATTTAGACAGTGTTTTCATTATTTCCACAAAAACTCCACCTGCCACGACAAAGAATCCTTTGGCCAAGCATTACTGGTTAAGGAAACTTTGAGCAATCGAATTCAGTTATTTGTATTACAAGCATCCATATGGCTTCCTACTGTTTTTAACAAAATTTGTTGTAACTGTACAATGGGTTTTTGTGGGTACATGTGAGAAGCTAACAACCATTTAAAAAGTGTTTCTATGAAAATTAAATCCTGGATTTTCCAATTTTAAAACAGATTTTGGGGATACAAATTATTTGTGTTGGGATGTGACTGTGTTATTGGATACATAGTGGTATGCTAGAGTCTGTATTCAAAACCAAGACATGTAGCAACAAGGCATGACACATTCCAGTTCTTCCTTTAAGATCCAGCTCAACTGTTTTCTCCTCTGTAAAGTATTTCCAGACCCTCATGCAGTACCAAGTGGGTCTTTTATTTCCTGTGTTATCAGAGAATGTAGAACCAGCGTGCAAGCAAAATCAAGGAGAATATCATTTAACATATGAATGTTCCTATATTAAGTAACTGAAGAATGCAGTATTCTATAACAGAAAGAAAGCATTTTTTCCCAAACTCCTACAAAATATCCCAGTTCAGTTCACAGCAGTTAGAATATTACATATCCACTGCTACCTCAGCCTAAGAGATGCCTTGGAAACAAGAGAGATACAATTAATTGCACACACTGGAAAGTTGTTCTGGAAGAGAAAAACTTCTTTTTTCAGAGATGACATAGATGTAAAGCTAATGGAGAAAATGCCCACAGCTGCAAATATATGTGATCATGTAGGAATAAGTCCAAAAATTTACAATTTTTTTTTTTTGGTGGGAATAAATTCAGTAGTGTTTAATAAAAAATGTATTTTAGATTTTTTTCCCCTTGAGAACAGAACACATGGGACACTAGAACAGACATTAATACTTTCCCTACACAACTTGATAAAGTTCTCTATAAAGTTTTTAAAACCTTACAGGCCTTATCATTTTATTAAATACTTTCTGCAAGTAGGAAAGAGTATAAATTTCCTTTATGTAGTGGAAATAAGTTACATTTTTATGAGCAGTTCAACATTCAAATAATGAATAGAAATACCAATGAAATACTATGTTCTGCAGGTAGGAAGAAAGCAGCAGTTTCTTTTACATAATGGAAATATGTTGCATTTTATAGTAGATTCAACTTTCTAATAATGATAAATGCAAAGAAATGAATGAAGTGCCTTCTAATTTTCTTCCACATCCCTCCAGGCTGGAAAAAAGAACAATCCCACCACTTCTAATGTGAACAGGTGAATAATTGAATGAAACTATTACTTTGTAGGTTTCCTTCTTTCTTATTTTTAATGGTAAGGTGAGTTCTTTAGCACCTCCTCCTAATTATCAGGAAGGCATGCCTGCTTGGCCACTCAGCTGAATTGTCCATTCTGCTTCCTTTAACATTTCCCCCCCCCTCTAAAATCATAAAGCAAAATGAACTGGGTTTTGTTGCTTTGTTGTTGTTGTTGCTTTTTAGAGATTGTACATTTTTTTTTCACCTTAAAAAGGTCGTTTTCCAGAACAAACTTTTCAGACACAACCTTAGGTCCTGTCTGTGTGCCAACGGCAGCCTGACTGGGGCATCAGACTCAGTCAGCAGGCTGGCCTGTTCAGCAGAGCCCTGCAGCCATGATCTGGAAGCGTCAGCCCCACCACGTGCGTGACATTAAGATGATCCACAGCAATCCTGCAAGACTACATTTTAAGTAGAGCTTCCAATTTGCTGTGGTTGGCATGACCTAATTTTGGCTCGAAAGGTACATTTTTTTCCCCTCTGGGTTTTACTGACTACACATTGGAGGAAAGAAAAAAAAATGTTCTTAAAGGGATTCATACTCTTCCTTTCCTTAAGGAAATATAGGGAATTTAACAACTGTTGGCCTCTGGCTAATACACAAACTAAAGTCTTTTCTCCAGCTTCGCCTACATCTTGACCCCTCATGCCAAATATTTCAGGCAGTCTATTTATAAAGTTCATCACTTCCCCTGTTACTTCATATTTAGAAATGCTAATAATTTAGAAGCTGGAATGATGCAGCTGGTCTCATAAACTAGGAAAGGAAAGAGTCTATGGAAGAGATAATTTCCCTGTTATAACTTAAGAAATCAATTTATTTTTGTCTCAATTTTATAGCTGGAAGGGAAGTAATGCTAATGTTCCTTATTTACTTCACCTTAGTGTTCAAAGATGATTCAAAGTTCTGAAGATTTTGAATGCTAACAGAAGTTCTTAACCCTGACTGCACATTTGAAGCACTTGAGGTACTTAAAAAAACCCAATAATGATATGTAGACCCATCCCTGACCAATGAAATCAGAATCATTGGAGCTGGTTCCCCAGCATTGTTATTTTTTAAAAGCTCTCCAAGAATTCGAATGTGAAGCCAGATCTGGAATCCACTGTATTAAACTATCTTAGAAATATAACACTCTAATACAGTTATGTTATAGTATTATCTTATTTGGATGGAGACTTCAAGTATATTGTTGAAGTCTACTAGTCTATCCATTTATGAGCTGACTGTCATCAAAGAATTTCTCGGCTATTGCATGATGTGAGAGAAAAACTCATCTGGATAACCTCGCTGACTCTCAATAGATTTATAAGTTGCAATCATAGAAAGCTCTGCCTTTCGGAGATAAAACAGTCCTAATAAATGTGCTCCTTTCCTGCAAAACCAGCACTGAGGGCTTCCAAGGGCTTAAAATCACTTGCTTTCACTTGGATCATATTGCATCTTTGGAGGGTTTCCAGTTGCATTAAAAAAATAAATCTCACCTTATGATATTTACTGACTTGTAAATCTCTAATAATACACTAATTGAATTCAACACTACATGTATACCTAATTTACTCAAGGTGATAATTTTCTAAAAGCATGTGTGATGTTAATGTATTGTCTATTTGAGATCAAATTCAATATATTTTGTACTTCCAAAAAAGTCAACCCATTAGATCAAAGTCCTCAGTGTTTCATAACTAATTTAATTCTCTACTCCAGTCACTGGCAAATGATATAGGCAAGCAGTACAGCCCAGTTCCCTGTCCTCCATCCCAATATGAAACTGGGCTTATTTAATGAAGAATCTGGTTTGTGGAGGTAACATGGTCTAGTAGCTGGAATGAAAAGTTGATTTACAGACTTGGAATTTTATTCCGTTATGTAACTAAGACAACCATCCAACCACCCCTTTCTCCCCCTTACATAAAACTGAATGTGGCTCATTTTATAGTAAGGATGCCTATGAAATAATGCAATTTTTTCTATGTAACTTGACTAGTATATTTATTTTCTCGTCTTCTGATATACACAGAGAAGTTGGTGTGTGTGTGTGTGTGTGTGTGTGTGTGTGTGTGTGTGTGTGCGCGCGCGTGCGTGTTGTAGCCTGTTAGGCAACACAGAAGAAATGAATCCAGTTTCTTGGATTCTACGTGTCTTTCAAGGCCATAGTTTGTTATGTTTTATAGATTGATTCCTTTCTATGAAAGTACCCTTAATAGAGTAATTTTAAAATACACAAGATCTTTTCCTAAGGGTATGACATCCATAAAGTACTTTTATTTATTTATTTTTGCTTTTTTAGAATAAGAAAAAAAAACCAAACCACCAGACATACCACTTGAAGCTATTTTTAAAGTAACTTTGTAACAGATAAACGTTGAATCTCCACAGTATATTCTTGTGGTGGTATCCCACTGTGGGTGCTCTTCTCCCTCATTCGTAACTTGTTCCACATCCCTTGTCCAAACACTGAATTGCAGGGGAGGACCTGGATCAGGCCATCCTTCCTTTCAGCTGTGTCTAGGACACAGGGCATGAGTGGGAGTGGAGGAGGAGCAAGTCCTTCAAGTTCCCTCGAGATTCGTAGCAATGAGGTTTTCTGTTGTCTAGAGAATGGAAAGGGCATGAGCTAGTCTCTTCCTACTTCTGGTACCATCCTCATAGCTTCCTCAGCTTCCCTAATTTTAATGAAACCTAAAGTCCTGGACAAGACCTGGGTCGCCAAATGGGGAGGCGATATTGAGAATATGGCAGGTCATGTAAAAACTCATAAACGTCTGTTACGCTTTCAGAGGAGAGACGAATCCAAAAAATTCCCTCTTCCAGAATACTGCCAGGATTTGACCCATTATTTAAGACTTGCTTTAGGTTAGGTGTCCTTTCTTCTACTGAAGGAAGACTGACCTGGCCAGTCATCTCCCAAAAAAGTTGAACATTCCATCACTTACGTATCCACTTTACCTTCAACACACTTGTAGTGTAGCCTTTATCACATTACGTTCATAAATTGTGCCTGGCATGTTCATCACCCTCATCAGACTGAATTCCTCAGGGGCAAAGACTTCATCTTTCACTTTTGTATCCCTAACGTCTAACAAGCCACCTCCCATTACACACTCAGTGAATGAACTGACTAATTAATAAATTTGTAGCCAATGTCCAAATGGGATGTGTTGGGGGAATAGCAGTAGACATTTTATGGGCAGAGCCCAACACAGTTTTCAAGGTACATGCTTACTTGTTTCTTTAACTTTCAGAATGCATGGAGTTGTATCACCAAGCTCTAGATTCACATTTGTCTTCTTCTAAATAGTCGTTCTTACCCAGGCTTCACATTACAATCACCCAGGCAGCTTTGAGAAACAGCAATGCCTAAATGGCAGACCAATTTAACCCAAATCTAGAGGTGGAACCTGCGTTCAGTGTTTTTGAAAAACTCCCTATATAGCCAGGATAGAGAACCAGTGCTCTAAACTAGGTGCACAAAGTAACCCCAATATTTTACACCTATGACCCTGTCACTTAACATCTACTCAAGATCAATTACAGCTCCCAGTATTTGAATGGATTCTATTTGTGAGGAACTATTAGTTGATTTTAGTCCGTGAATGATCAAAATTTTTGAAAAGGTTTTCAAAATGCAATATTTGCAATCTTCTTCCGGAAATATTACTAATGACTTTATATAATTATCTTTTATAGAATTAGTGAACAGCTATGACTTCCTCCTCAAGTCTTTGGGTAATCCAGGCCTCTATAGTGAATGCTTGTTTCCTGTATATTTAGAACTCAAATGGACACTAAATATAAATCTGGTGTTTTATGGAGTCTTCAGAGTGTGCTTTACGTTTGGAAGGTTCCAAAGAGGGAATTCAAATAACTATAGTCAAAATCACATTAGGAAGTAGACATTACTAGTTTCAGTGGTTTCCTTAGAAAGAGACGAAGGAACACTGAGCACTACCAGTGGCACTTAATATCGCATAAAACACACAAAACTCCCCCTGACGGTGGGCACCACAATGTGACACAGAGGCCATTTATCACTGTAACCAATTAATTCCAAATTACACAACTAATTCCCAAATCTTCAAGTAACATTTCTAAAAAAGCATTTTTAAATACAGAGAACACAGGTTATTTTGGTGTTTGCATGGTAATCCAAATAAGCATTTGCTCCTCTGCAACAGTAAAATAAAGCAGAACCAAATGTAGTTACTAAAATTCACTGTGGAAATCTGGCAAGGAATCCATGACTTTAAAGATATGGTAGCTATTAAGTTTGAAGTCAAAGCATACACATTTGGTAATTCATAAATATCTGAGTCTTGTTTGACCTCTGACCAGCCTCTCTGTCCTCACTTTAAGAGCCCAGTAATAGTTTTATGAAAAAACAAGAAAACTGTTTACTAGAGGAAGAGAAAGTTCATACTATTTCTCATAGTAAAAATTCTAAAAATTATCCTTTTCCTTTTTCAAAAGGCCTTTTACCGAACGCAGAAATATTCAGTTAAAAACTAAAAGCCATGCATTTGAATACAGTTGATATAACATTTCCTAGTTTTCAAATGTAATGCAAGTTGTTCTAAATTGTCAGTATTTATTTCACATATATCTGGTTTTAAAGTTTTGTTGTTTGTTTTCTTTTTCAACTACAAAGAGAAAGTTAAAAGATGTACTGAATTCAAATTCTCCAGAATATCCATCTATATTAAATTACTTGAATAACTCCTGAAATCCATTTAATATCCATTTATACACTGTCATACAGCTCACATTCTTAAAACTATATAAATTACTATGTTTCCTGAAAGTAAAGATTAAAAATTAAAACAGCTCAAAAAAGTAGGAAGCAAACTGAAGATCACTAGACAGAAATAACATAAAACTAGATGTTCACATTTCAATGAAAGCTAATATTGTAACTGAAAAAAATACATTTTTACAAATTGCCATAAGGCATTGCTTATAAAAGGAAGATCTAACAAATAGCTGGTAAAATATATATATATATATATAGTCATATATACAGATAGAGAGATAGATATAGATATAGTTTTTCCTTCACATTAACAATACAGAATGGTATCATAGACCAAGAATGAGTTCACTTATCTTTCAAAACCATACTAACGTATCACACAGTTTAAAATATGTGATTCTAGGGTTACTGAAAGAATACTTTTCCCCAAGATGCCATGTGAAGTTAAGTTTCTATAGTTATTTCCTTTTTCTTATCTAATTGCTGAGATAATGTATGTGAGATTTTGGCTTAGTGGGTAAAATTGGACTCTGAGACCCACTATTTAGTTGTTGAGGTTCTATCTCTGTTCTATCCACAAAGTGGATAACTTTAGGTAAGATGCTTAAAATTTTTTTTTTCAATTCTTCATCTGTAAAATGGGGAGTGTAACAGTGCCTATCTCATTCAGTTTGGAGGAATAGATAACTTAATGCATGTAAAGCCTCAAGCCTTTAGAACAGTACCTAAATATACAGTAAGCTCTCAAAAAATGTTAGCTGTGATTATCATGTAAAACAGCTATAATTAATAATACTCTCAAATTAATAATGCAAGTTTTTACACGTATCACAAAAGTTATTAGAATTATTAGAGATATCTGGAGTAGTGATGCTGGATAAAAGTGGAATTCCTAAGTCATAGTTGCACATATCAATTATATTTCTAGTAAATCAGTCTTACTTCCAACTACCAAGCCAGCAAGAATTGAAAACCAACTGGTCAACATATGTTGATGCAGATGGAAAAAGGATACCACTGTCTTTAAATTCCCTAAAGAAAGCCGAGTGGAGAGCCTTATGGTCACTACAGTCTAACCTATCATTACCCGTGCAGTGAGACTCTTTGATGGGCTTCGTAGTCTATGAATAATACATATTTTGGGGATAGCTTTCACAAAAATAGCCTGTCTCTGCTCCAAAAAGACCTATGACTAAGCAAATGTAAAGAAAGAATTACCTCCGAACCACAAAGGAGGGTGGTACCCATGTCGGAAAACGAGGCAACTGGCAAAATTTTTTTTAAAAAGTAGTTTTGAGTTAAACTGGCTCCATCATTTATACCCTAGAAAACGAGGGAAATTTCAAGTTTCAAAACTACTCTTCCCTTAATTTAAAAAAATAAAATTAGGGGAAAAAATCTGATTATGGCGTTATAAATAAAAATGCCTACCTTTTTAGAAGATCTGGTATTTAAAAGATTTCACAAAGCAAAGATTTGTGAATATTCTTTAAGATATTAAAGATATTTAAGAATATTTGCAAATATTCTTTAAGTTCTGTGACTCTCACTAAGAGGATAAAGGCTCTTTCTTCCCTCAGTGAAATTTAGGACTGTATTAACACTTTGAGTGATAAATAGGATTTTAAGGGTTAGTCATTCAGGATAAATATGATCAGGTTTGCCTATGGAGTTTTGTCTCAAAATGGTAGTCATGTATATTCAAACTATAGCAAAGGAAAAGATTCTGGTTGTTATTTTCCTTTGCTACAATTTGAATATACATGGCACCATTTTGAGACATGGATGGATCTTGAGATTATTATGCTAAGTGAAATAAGTCAGACAGAAAAAGTGGAGAATTATATGATTTCACCAATATGTGGTATATAGAAATGAAAACAACAAAGGAACAAGACAAATGAAAAAACAAAAACTCATAGACACAGACAATAGTCTAGTGGTTACCAGAGGGTAAGGGGGGAGGGAGTAGTAGATGAGGGTAAAAGGGATCAAATATATAGTGATGGAAGGGGAACTGACTCTGGGAGGTGAACACACAATGTGATATACAGATGATGTATTACAGAATTATACACCTGAAACCTATGTTACTTTATTAACAATTGTCACCGCAACAACCTTTAATTAAAAAAACAACAAAAAACAATATGCTACTTAATAATGAAGATGAAAACTTTGGGAAAAGGAAAAGATTCTGGCTGTTCTTCAGTCCCTGTGACTCTTCCCCTAATACTGGCAGTAATAAATTAGCAAGGCTAAGTCTACCATCTTGTAATGTACTATGGCTATTCTCCCCGACCCCACTGCCGAAGGCTTTGAGGGGAAGAGTAAGAGGCTCTGACATCCCATAGGATTCAACCAAATATTTATTCAGTTCACCATCTGTGATTCTTGGTGTAGCGTCACCTTTTTATCCTAAGAACAAATATTCGGGATTACCAAAAACTAAACAATTCAAGTATCTATAGACTAATTAAAAGTAAAGTTACCTGACACATAAAGTCCTGGATAAATTAAAGTATCGGCAAGAGAAAGTGAACTCCAGAACTGTTGTTTACCACACATCTTAAATATATGTGCCCTGTTCAAGTCATAAAAAACATTACAAAATAAACTCATGACAGGCATGGATACACTTCTACATTTGAAATATAATGAACAAGAATTCATCTTTCTTTAGGTATTAATAAAACTTATTATAACAATCATTTGATACAACTCTAGAAAGATAATTTAGCAATTAATCTATATGATGTGACAACAAAGCCAATAAGGTCCGTTTAAATTATTTTCTTGCTAAAATGCACCGAGTTATTCCAAAACGGTCTCAATATACTCGCATGCTGCTTGAGTTGTTTATGTGACAATATATCATAATCATAACATTTTTATGACAGAAATTATGCCTTAAAATATATTTCATAAATTTCTTTTATGCAGAAATCTAACGAGTTTTCTGATATAAATATATATAATTAATGCTAAATTTGTATATGATTACACATTAATATTGTTTCTAAATCGTCATTTATAGCTCATGTGAATTATAACATTGATTAAAAAATGTTTAATTTTCCTGAACTTTGAGTTGCTCTTCATACCAAAAATTATTTTAAAAATCTAAAATTCGCACTTAAGTGCATTTTAAAATCTTCAACTCTGGGAGGTATTTGAATACCATATCTGCATACAAAATGTAAATGTGTCCACTATCTATCTGCATGTGCACATATATGCAGTATGTACTTATTACACATACTTAAAATTTCAAATTCTGCTAACTTATTAAAGTTATTTCAGGAACGAATGCAGGTTTCTATTGCTTAAATATTTTATTTATTTATATAAAACCAGAGAAATTGTTTTCTATGAAGACAACAAAAGAAATTAACTTTTATTTAGAATACTTGATAGGAATAGAAACACCCAAATAAATAAAATTAAGTTTCAGAAATATTTACCTATCATGCTTTTAAAATGTGAAAATCTATAAAAGAAAAATGTCACATTATTTTGAGATAGTACAATTTATCAAGTGTCTCCATATAGGATAAGATAGTTTAACTGCTTTTGGTTTAATTTAATGGTGTCAAAGACTTAAGGGAACCCATATTACCTATGAAGTGAAATAATTGGTATTTATGACTATACCCTACATAGTATATCACAGTATTTTAAAATAAAGCCTTGATTTGAGTAGGAAAGTAGTTTGTTTTTAGTATGAGATACGTTTAATGATTATGAAGTAAATTTCGTAATTGGAAATTGGGTTTTTTTGAAAAAATCTTTGGTTTATTTTAAACATTCCTATAAAAATCTAGCCTTAAATTTAAATACAATGCATTCTGTCCATCATTAAAGACGTTTGTGAACTGTTACATTTTTATTTTTAATGGAAAATAAATATTTGGTCAAAAACATGTTTAGAGGAAAGCTTTTGGTTTAAAACTATTGTATTATAAAAGTTTCTTAGAAATCTCTTAAAGGCTGAGTACAAAACTAGGGCAATGCATATATTCTCAGTTACTCTTTAAAAAAAAACCTGTAAAAGTGACTATAGTGGCATGTTCTGACACATTCTTTTCATAAACCGAACCCTGTTAGTGACAGCAGAACAGATTGTGTGCATCTGCTGGGAATGAGCCAGATGACAGTGGAAAAACGCACATGGATACCTTGGCACAGCAAATAAAAAATGGAGAAAAAAAGACCTGGAAGAGAAAGTGCTCAACTTTAATTGAAACATTCTTTCCAACATGATGAACTTCATCCAACCACCTCTTGTAGCCTGTCAATTTTACATATAAGAATGTGTTTTAAAAGGGTCCTTTGTAAATTAGATCTGTTTTGTCCTCTCTTAGCACTAAATAATTGACTCAGGTTTTGGATTATTTCTTCAAATTATGGCAAATGTAGTAAGCATTAAGGTAGAAAATGAGGCCAAACCACTCTACCACAGTCTGGTACAAGAATGCTAAACTTTCAAAAACCCTTTCAGGTTTAAGTCAAATTTTAAATATCTGGGTTAAGTTTTGAATTATGTGGGTATTATACTGCTGCATGCTAGAGATGCCACAATTCAAATATTCTGCAAATGTGACTATTGTAAATGCTGCTTGCACTCAATAGTGCTACAATATTTTATTTTATGCTGATCAACCACAGTATTGTTTAAACAGTTGGCTCAATAGCACTAGAAAGGTCCATACATAAAAACAAATGTGCTTCTATAAATCATATCAGGAAGTTCTCTTGGATGCTCTGATTACAATGACAATTTATTCTATACAGTATACAATGCAAATTTTAAACTGAAGACCAAGTTGTTTAATAGATTAGTAGTCTGACTGAAGCAGCTGCAGTCAAAAAAAAAAAAAAAAAAATCTGGTGATTAACAGCCATTTTCCAGTAATCATAACCCTGGAAAGGGCTACTAAGCAGGGGGAGGGGGTTGCAGATGGGAATAATTCTCTAAGCCCATGTGCCTTAGATGGCTCCATCATCATCATGCAGACTTATTATTATTATTATTATTTTTAAATTAAAGTTTTTAGAGGCATCCTTGATTGCAGTGTTGGGAGCTGTCCATGCTGTTTTACCATAGCGAAGTCCACTACGAAAGAGTTCCTTGCACTGAGCACTCTTTAGCCAGGCATTAAAACAGGGCTAGGAAAGAAAGCTAGTGTGAGGTGCACACTAGAGGGGCATTATTCCAGAGCATGAGAATAATTTCAAATGGTCACAGCTCCACAGGCTGTCTACACTGGGCAGACCTCATCAACATAACCTGTCATCCAAAATATGAATTTCTTTGAGAAACTAAGTGACTATAAATGGTGAACAAAAAGGAGGTAAATGGACACTTGAGACCAGAAATAGTCCCATTTTCATCCACATCTTACTTAAATTTATTTGTGTTATCAAAAGGTACAATCCTCAGGTAAAATTCTGCATCTTCTGTACTACTTTCTATTTCTTCTCACATGAAGAAAAATACCCAAATTAAGATAATTTGAATCTGAAATTTGATAAACTATAATTCAAATGAACGATCTATCAAATCTGGAAAATGAAAAAGGACAGTGGAGTGCTATTTACTTACTTTTTAACTACTCAAATAAAAAATGCATTTTGCCTTTACTAGTAAATACGATTCATTAATTTATTCATCAAATAGCTATAGATTACCTAGTATATGCAAGAGTAATTGTGAAGGAATAGAAAGATGTGTAAATGACACTCATTCTTCATAAATTAATTCTGCCTCCATATACAATCAAAATTATGTACTAAGAAAAAGTAAGGAATATTAATGTGTCCTTCAAAAGTGGATAATACTAATGCTAAGGGGAACAAAACCTGTAGAACTCTCGGTGAGGTTGTTCTCACTATTAAAACCACCTAATAATTCTATGTACATCAAATGTTTCCTCCAAACTGAACGTTTATTAAAACTAAGCAATAATCTACCTGGAATTCATCCATTTCAATAAACGACTTTTAAAACTTATAGATGAAATTATTTTTTCCTTGGTTCCATTTATGTTCTAAAAACAATATGATATTTATTTAATAACATCTGATTCTGTGAAATGTTTTGATGTTCTTGAAAAAATATATTGTACTTAGCGATCATTAGCACTGGCCTAACATCGCATCAGAATTAGATAGAGCCTTGCCCTGAAAGTGACCCAATTTTAATGATATGAAAATATTATTGAAAAAAAATCAAAATAATTATCCCACCAAGCATTTCTAAGTGATCATCATTCGCAGGAAGAAAACATATTAAAATAATGTATGGTGCTATGATAATAATTTACTAATTACTGATCACTTACATTGTGCTTTTAGATGTATTATGCTGTTTAATCCTTACAACTCTAAGAGCTGGGTGGTCTTATAATCCCCATTTTACAGATGCTGAAACTGAGGCTTTCTGGTGGTTAAATAACTTGCCTAAAGTCACTCACCAGTAAATGGGAGGCTGGGATTTGAACCCCGTTTGTTCTTTGTTCATAACCATTCCTCTCTATTCTTTATGGGCCACTTTGTCTAATAGCACACATATGTATAATTCAAGGAATGATATTAAGTATGGCGATGGGGTCATCACTCTTTTATGCTTGCAAACAAAAAGAACTGATTTTCTCTTTCTCTTGTAGTCATCACCAGCTTCTCATGCTTTTTGTCTGTCTCGCTGCTTTCCCCCTCCTATTCCCCCTCCTCGCCGCCCTGCATCCTGTCCTGCACATGCACATGCACCTTGAACTTTTGGCCTGACATGAGGTTTTTACAGAACATCATGAAAGCCATAGCTTGGTTCAGCTACTCTAATAACTGTACCCCCTCCTGAGACTTCATAATGCTGTGCATTTTTGCTGTGGATGTACCATCTACTGACTCTAAAGCTGTCAGTGGTTCCTTACAAAGACATCATCCTGAAGTTTTTGCTGTTTCAAGATCAGTGTCTGGAGCTCTTTCATGACATGGCATTGTGCTGTGATGAACCACATCAATCTCTGAAGTGTAAGGAGATAAGTCCACACCTGAAACAATTCTATGATCTCACATGTATAGTTAAAACAAGTTAAAAGTGCACATGCTTCCTCACAATACCAAATATTTTGAAGCAAGAAGGGAACTCAGGACAGAATCCAAAAACAATAAAAAACTAAGGTAAAAAAGGGTGAAGTAAAGAATTCTTTGATTTTTGAAACTATAAAATGAGGGGGGGGGGGATCACACAGCACCCACTCTAACTAAAGAAAGGTCAGTCCTAAAAGGGACACTGTCCATTCATCTCAACCAAAGGGCCACAGGGAAACAAGCAATGGGCCTGAGTATTTACCCGGCCCCTTGCAAATCCATTTAATGACATTGTGGGAATTTCTTTTTGGTTTATGTAAGAGGAGAAAAACTCAACAGTGAAAGAAAAGAAAGATTTCGTCAAAATTATTTCCTTAACCTATAACCTATATAGACTCTAAGTGGTCTTTGGATAAGTACGAGAAATGAACAAATGGATACACTTACTATTTTTTTTAATAGTCAGGTTTGTTAGGCTTGATTCAGTTAAGAAAAAAATCCTGATGGAATTAGGTCTGGATTTATACCTTTTTAACATATTAACTGTTACAGAAGAAGGCTGAAAAGATCTACTTTCTGGACCACAAAACCTTTCCTTAAAGACCACCCAACAACTTAATGAGGTTCCTTAAATATGAATGAAAATCAGGCACTTTAAAAAAGTACAGTACTTGGTAATTTATTGGTTAACAGTTAAAAATTTTTAAATTCTTGCCCAGAGAATTACCAACTACAGGAACCTCCACCAGATTCATGTTTTAACCAGGTATAGTTTTATAATGTTTAAATAGCAAGAAAATCCATTTTCTAGTCAAAAATTTTCATCCAGTACACATTAAACTGGAACTTTACAATGTATCTAACAATATTTATCGAGTGGTAATGATTCAAATTATCCTATAGCTCCGGAGAATTCCAAGAAGATAAAGAAGTCCTGTACCATCTTCTAAATAAAAGCAGTTTTAAAGGTTAATACATCTGATTTTTAAACAGAATGCCTAATTTTGTAAGAAATAAATGTCAAAAAATTACTGACTCCTAGGTATATTAATATATGCAAAAAAAGTTCAACATTTTTCCCCCTTGCTAATGAGCCTTGAAAGTGTGCCAGATGTAGGATCCTTGTTCATAACACCTATTGCCAAGATTTGGCCATTATGATCATACTCTTATGAGTGCATTTACATTTTAAGATCTAAGTTGTATTAATTTCTTGACACTTATTAGGAAATATTTGCATCCACAGTAAAAATAGTTGCTTGATATTTAAATATAATTAAAATGATCTTTCTTATCTCTTTTAAAGAGAAAATTAAATTACCTTTAACTGTTGTTCTGACTTGGTAAATTTTATATAGGCAATTGACAATTGGTTTAGTGGGTTAATGACTAAACTAACATTTATACACCATTTGCATACTGCTAAATCGATAACTTAGTATAAAAATCAAGTTGCAACAAATATTTATTATGTAGTAGCATTTCTACTTAAGGCTCCACTTAATATATTTCTATAAGAGAAGGCTAGTTTTAGAAAGGTGTGCTGCAACAACTTGACTATACTTCACATAAATGAGAATGCGCTACTGATTGAAAGGAGCCATGGTGGCTAGAAATTATATTTTAATAAGATTTTAAAAAATCGCATTGGTAACGAGTGAAAAATGTCACTGGTAATTAAAGACTGGTTTTAACAATTTTTTACTCATTATTTTACAAGGAGAAGTATGAGTTTTCAGACTACAGTTTCAAATGTAAATGCAGATATTTGGAAGTTGATTTATTTTGCATGGTAATAAGCACATCACTTACACTGTACCTCTCAAATGAAGAGGATAAACCAAATCTGAAAACTGAAGCTCACATTTTCTCTTTGTGCTCTGTATTTTGACCTAGCAATCATTAAAAGTGTGTCTATCAATAAAAATGACTGTAGTGCCACATATTGTGGTGGAACATTGCTATTTCCTGGGATAAGTACAAAAAACACTCAATGTTAATTTGCATCACAAAATGACCTAACGTATCTGGAATATAATGCACAGGCTTCATTGAAAAGAAACCATTATACTTTTTCTCTGCAAAATAAAAAAAATACAGACATCTGATTGGGCCTGTGTGTACTAAGGGGAGGAGGATGGGGAAGAGGTCTCATTTTCTATCTTACACCTATTGTTTTATGTATTCTAAACTGCTATCTGGGAAGAAAATGGAAACCTACTGAATTCACTTTGCAGTTAATGTCTTAGTGATTTAAGAGGCTGAATTTCCAAGTTAAAGAAGGCAGACGTTATGCTTTTCCTTTCCCAAAGTGATTGCCCAGGAAGAAGGCTCTCTGCTCCTTAGCCTACACAAGAGGAAAAAAAGGACATGACTTCGGGCTGAAATCACTCCGAGACAGAAGAGGGGAAGTTTATGATGTGGCACTGTGCACTGTATCTGGTCTGCAGCCAGGAAGTTTTCATTTTGTAGCTCTGCTGCCAGTACCTGCCCTGAATATTCAGAAATAAAAATACACCAGAGCTCTACCTTAGAAACTGGATGTTACAAAGAATTAAAAGAGTCTATTTTACTTTCTTCATCCTGAGTGTAATTACTGTTTTTAAAAAGAAAGAGCTAAAGCTATAGTAACTGAAGGGTTTTTTTTTTTGTTTTGTTTTCCTTTTTAAACTTCTCAAACTACCTTCCCACAAAGCCATTTAAGTTAAATAGGACATTTACAGACTCACCTACATGACGGATATAACTTAAAACATCTGCTTAGACATGCATGTTCTGTTCAGATATAAAGAACATGGCAAAAATACTGAAAAATATAGGGGCGTTATGATATTAATAATGTGTGTTCTGTGTGTGTGTGTGGTGTGTGTGTGTGTGTGTGTGTGTGTGTGTGTGTGTGTGTTCATTCATTAAACAGATTTTTGACTGCAATTAGGTAGCCGGTCTTATAAAGGCTTCCTTGTGTGACCATGATTTCTAAAAATAAAATGCTCCAGTGAATATTTCTGCTAAATAATCACATCTTCAAAATTACTTGAAAGAAATCCCAATCCCTTATGTTACATTAAGCAATAATACCAGCTTTCCATAATGAGCCTTGGTTGTACACCTTATGCGTGGTCAACAATTAATTAGAAGGTTAAAAAAAGCATGTATACTCTATTAAGTAGTAGACTAATTTCCTGGTCTGTCTTTACGTATTTACATTAGCGCATCTATTTTCTAATTTTGCAAATATTAATACATAAACACATCTAAACCAAAGCTGCTTATCTTTGAGGTTCCCGGGAAGACACATTCTCTTCCTTATCATTCTAAACTTGCTGAAAGAATCATAGACATGTAAAAGGAAGGGAGAGGTAGTGGTTAGCTGTTTAAAAAAACAACAAAAAAACCCACTTTGCATTCTACCAAAAGCCCATATCCACCACTTTTTAAAACCAATATGCTAGAGAGCCACAGTATCTGAGAACAATTTATATGACTTCTTCATGTGCATCTTATCTATGACAACAAGATACAAGAAGAAAACCAGACCATGCTCAGGATGATATTTGTAAAAAGCAGGTTCTCAGCAGGGACTGCTCAGAGATCAGGTTCTCCAGTCTCTAAGTTTAAGGTACTTATTTAAGTCACTGCTAGAAGATTTGCATTGTCATTCTAAATGAATCACAACCACTTGCAGGATGAACAACATTGCTCCATTCATTTCAAATTTACAGCATTAAGAATTAATAAAGTCTCTATAACATCTGCATTATTAAAGAGTAATGATTCCTGCAGAAATCTGCCCGTAATAGGTTTACTGTTTATATCGTTTGTAATATCGCCAATTTCCTTTGTAATATCCTCAAGATTTTCTTTATGTGTACTTTGAACTTTGTTTACACTAGCCACTATATTTTAAAAATAATTAGAGATTTAACTTGGGCAATATAATGACAATGCACAATAAAGGCATTATGGTGATGACAAATGAATGTTACTCATCTTATCACTTGAAAGCAAAACATGGATTTCTGTAACAGGTACCACATACTATCCATACTTAATAAGAACGTGACTTTTTGCAGTAAACGTTAAATAATACAAAGAAACGTGAGATACTATTTTTAGGTAATGTTTTTTATAATCTTATTTTTTACAATGGTGCTCTGTTATAGAATTTTCTTTATTTACACACACATAAACAACTAACATAAGAACATCGATGCTATCTACTTATTCTTAAGAGAAAGTTAGGAAACGGGTGCCTCTAGCTCCCTTTATCCCTTTATATCTCAATTCATCTATAAAATAGTTACTATTGAATTCTTGTTTTGAGCAAAATTAATTCTAGTACACTTTATGAAAGTTAAATTATTAAAATTACAACACTTTCATAGACTTTTTTCACGATTCAGTGTGAGAAAGGTTATTAATAACTGCTTTTAGAAAAACCCTGACAGTTTCCTTTGCTTACTGACTACAGCAGACCATCAGAAATTATTTTTTCTCATGCTGTTATTCACTTACTTACTGCATATTTGCTTCAATTCTCCAAGGGGAAAAATGTGGCTCTTGTGGGAAAGGTCCACCCCTTTCTACGTTTGCTTCCTTGAACTAAAGGAATACACCCCCTTACATTCTTTGAAATGTATCCAATATGCACAGAATTGTAATAGCACTGTATTATTGTCCAAATCAGAAAATCTTAAATGAGAGTTAAATATTGTTAAAATGCGGTATGTTCTGAATCAGAAGAACTAAGTGACGCATATGTATCTAGATAACAGCAATGAACTATATTCAGTCTAGTGTCTAAAAGTTTGGATGCTGATAACACTTGTGTTAATGAAAGAAATTTGTGAGTTTTTGTGCATGTGTGTGTTGTATGGAGACTCGGGAAGAAGCCCACAAAATGCTACAGGTTTTTGAGGGCATCCTTTGAATTTAAGACCCATTAGGGGAATGCCTCCTCCCTTTCATAACTATTTTAAAGAAAAAATATTCAGAAACTAAAGTATCCATCTTCGTAAGTAGAGTCAGAAAGCTATTTGAAATCACAGATGTGCAAAAATATTGAAAGTCTACACTTACCCTAATGACAGAAAACTCACACCAAAGTTAGTATCTACTAACTTCTACCTCATTAAGACAATCTTCTGGTCATGAGAAGTTATGTTCTAATAAGTCTTCCTCCAATTATGTAAAATAATATACTCCCAACGCAAGTATTATTTTATTTTCTAATAAAGTGACATACTCTATATTTGTGGGAATCTGTACATTTATATTTACTTTTTTTTTCTAAATGCTCTTTTTCTTCATTCCACTTTTACAAAGAAATTCCTAAGTGTCAAGACACAGAGTTGGCAAAATTTTATATCTCTTTTAAGATATTTTAGTGTTTAAATGGTTAGTCCCTTAGCAATTTGCTCATCAGACATTTCCGGATGAACACAACTATATAATTTCCAGGCCTACAAAATGGAAGCTATGCTATTCTGCCTATGTTTTTCACTTAAAATAAGACTGACTATAAACAGTAAATATATAAACTGGAACTAAAGATAATAAACTTATTAAAACTTAGTAAGATATTGTTATGGTCAAAGAAAACCTGAAAGTGTGTGCCACAAATCCACTCAGATGAAACATCTCATTCACTAGAAGTTCCTATCTTATTATAATGCACAGAAAATTAAACACATAAATATTAATTTTATGTATCACAGAAGATGTTGGCAATGAAAATGTAATGTTTACATTTATGGGTGACTCATTAGTGTTTTATTGTGTGAAACACTAGGAGGCATCAGTTGGGTAAAAAAGGAGTTCAATTTTTAAAGAAGCAAAAAATTACTGTAGAGTTGGATGTGTAAGAAGTTGGGGTTTTCAAAATGCTATTATGTAAACCAAATTTTATTCTCTGAAATAAATTCTCAAAACTTCATATTTTGTTATAAAGAATGATCTATATGTAATATTCATAAATAATTTGACAAATAAACACCTATCAAGATATATTTCAAATATGGATTCATAATTATATAATTACACATTTTTATGAAGAATATATTTTGTAACAGAATAACATAATGGCTACTGACTATTATGCATTTTCTACTCAGTTACTCAATACCATGAGTGCATATTTTATTTCTGGCAAATTCTGTTTTGTGCTATCTACAACCCTCTGAAAATATCTACTGCAATTAAGCCTTGTAACTGTTTCGCATAAGCAGTCAGAACTTGATGTCTGTTCATAAAGAAGTGATGGAACTTAAAATTTAAGCAATGAAGACACATATAAAAAGGACATGCTTTCTCTTATTTTACTATTGAAAGCCTGTCATTTGAAAACTGAGTTTTCCACAGTTTGAATGGCTCTTCATAACGATGAAGCAACAGGGTTGTGGTATACTTATCTAGCAGTCATTTGAAATTGGACTGTCTTGCCATTTCTCAACAATCAGCTTTTATCTTTGACCTATCAAAATAACACATGAACTGGGTAATCCGTCTTTTGTAAGGTGCACAGACTGTTGTCGCTCCTGGTTTTGTGAATCGCCTCTGTAATCTGGTTTGATTTCCTAAAGATGACAGATCTCGGTGAACAGTCAAGCTTTACTGAGTGCAAGGCAGTCCACGCGCCCATGAGATTAAGGTACAGTGCTGAGAACGGGGATCTTAATCACCTATCCTTCCACATGCAGCACACAGACTGATCATCAGTGATTAAATCTTTTCATTGTGTCCAGCCAGTCTCTATAGTCATAAAATGAATATGTGCATTTTTATAAGTTTTAGATATTCATTTGCGGGGTGTTTTCTCAGAGGATGTGCTTTTGAAAAAATGTAGAACTTTCTTAATAATCTCTTTAAAGTCCATTCTGTGACCCTTAATTGCGTATGAAATTTTCCCATGTTGTTTTGAACCATGTCCCTGAAGCCAGGGTTCTCTGCTTAATAACTATTTTTTTTTTATTTTTTATTATGTAGCACAAATGTTGCTGCACAGATATTTCCCCATTTTTGTCACTTTCTGAGATTTCATAGACTCAAAATATACCGCACATAGAATTGGGAAATAAAACCACAAAATATACTACAATGAACAGAAGAAAGTTTTGAAATATAATGTTAACAGTGGCCAAGGAGTTATTTAGCTCAGTTTTTTATAAAAGGAACTTAAATAAAAGAAATAATTTCTTTGAAAGATATGGTTGTACTGTTATGCAATTTATTGATTCGGTAAAGTGAGCGCCAAGGAAGATAGTCATAGAAATCTGAAAAACATAAAATATGATGCTTTTTCAAGATTCAATTTTGAATCCTGAGATAGTCCTTTTCCCCATTGGAATGAGCCATTTCCCCCAAATTTTGAAAACTGAATATGTTTACTAAAAAGAAAAGAGGCAAGATGCAGTAAAGTTCTTGTTATTTAAATTTCCTGTATTTAATGTGTTTCTATTCTGAAAAGTTAATATATGTAATTGCATACTTTTAAAGTATGAACAGCTCAGGAAAGGTGGAAAATTGATTTTTGTTATAAAGTGCTCATTTTTTATTTAAACCAAAGAAAAATTATTATTTAATAAAAGTTGTACCTTTAATATTGTCTTTCACTATATTCCACATACTTATACAGCAATCAGAATGCAAATAGTGTAATTAATAAATGGAGTAAAATACTGTCTTTAGTAAGAAGTCTGGAAAATATGCCACAGATACTCCAAAGTTGTGTGAATTATGTTAATAAAAGAACAGTAATTTTAATGAAGTTTAGTAAAACTTGAAGTAAAGATAACTGCCAACTATTGTCTTCTTAAGTTGATTTGGGGACCATATTTTAAACAAACATTGAGTTTAAAGTGTTTTGACAAAAACTTTTAGAATTGAGTTAGTAGTCTAATATATAGCCAAATGTATTTTCCTACAAATAGAATGAGATATTTTAGAGATTTTTTTTTCCTCTTCAGAAAGGATATTAGATAGGTACATCTCATTTAATTAATACCTATCAAGTTCTGAACCACTTGCTTTAGAACTACTCCTTTTAACTTAAATAATTTCATGCATACACTAAGATAATAATATAGTTTCTTAACTGCATTATATTTAACTGAAACTGATGGAGAAACAAACATACTGCTTGTGCCATACTGATACATACTGAACGCTTTCAAAGACTAGCCAAAACTGACATTATTTAAAAAATTAATTAAGATGTTTTAGTTTTAAATTGGAGATTGTTAATCTATTTAAAGCTAAAATTAGTATGCAATTCAGAGGTTAAACGGGCTTCACAGGTGGTCACATTTCCATGTCTTACCAAGTCTCTAGGGATTCAAGTTATTATACTCTACATAAACATCTTTACTCTGCAACCACAATTCCATTGCAAGGTGCCAGTGAAAAAGAGGCTGGTCACTCTTTTTGACTGGTATAATGAGGTGGCTGGAGTTCCCTTTATAGCACTTAGAAAATATATGCAGTCACTAGCCATTTCACAAGACAGTTACTATTAGGGTTAATATCAGATTCACAATAGTAAAACCCACTTTGCGTCAAAGCAATTCTCCACTGAGGACCGGTTACAGAACTGGCAGAGAGCCCGATTCTACCTATTATACTGTCGGCATTCACATATAAAGGTATTTTATACAAAAGACACACATTCCTAAAATTTGAAGAAAAATAGGTTTTCCCAAAAAATAACTACTGGACCTAGAACAGTCAGAAATGCTTTAGATATAAAATTTCCTTTAAGAATCAATAGCCATATTCTGGGAAAGAGATAACATTAGTATCAAATTTAAATACTTGCATAATATTTAATATTATAAACAATGTGCCTGCCGTGTTTATATATACTTGCTTTGTTCCAACTTTACCACTGAGTTTGGTAACTTTCATCCAAAGTCCAAACAGAAGGCGGTTTAAGTGATTTAACCTTGTTTTTAAACAGCTATGTATTTGACTTGACCTAAACAGCAATGCATATACTGAAACCCCAACATGAACTGTGAAATGTATAGACTATCATGGCCAGGGTATTACTTTTTGTCCACACCAATTAAGAAGCCTTCTATCAAGGCAGCACTTTGGTAAGGGAATGGGATGCACAAAGGTATATTCTGACAGACAGCCATGCTTTAGCTCAAACTAATCCCAAGAATTAGTGGCTCAGAAGCATAACCCAAAGCAAATCAGAGTCTTTGGGGGGACTCAGAGGAGCATCTTTCCACAGTGAACTAACGGCCAGTTCTTAAGGCATGTACTTCAAGGTCACAGAACATTCTGTGAAATATTAAAATCTACCAGCCTCCACACGCTCCACCATATCAAACATGCTAATGACGTGAACTAACTTCATGAAACTTTAAACATATTGGTGTGACAAGAACGAGTCAGGAGTATTTCAATAACTGATGGCAAACGGATAAGACTATCTAAAAAAGTTACTTTCAGCAACAGACGAGGAAATCATGGAATCTAACGAAAAGAATGCACAACAAGCCTCAACTTCAGCCTTCAAAAAGGCAGAGGGATAGACCCAGTGCCGGGAAATATATTGATGCAAATTTTGGAGACAATACCCAGGCTATTTCTATTTTCTCGAGAAATGTCAGAGGTACTTACAGGAAGGAAGACCCGATCAGATTAGTCCTTGGGATATTTTCCTTTCTTAAGAGAGAGAGAAAGAGAGAGAAAACAACAATAATCTTTACTTCGTCCAGCCTTGAAGTGCTTCTCCACCTGATTCAAACATGCAGCCACGGCGACCCACACAGAACCTTCAAAGTCAATCCAATAGCAGCCCGAAGATGTCTGGGGTGTACGCGTGTGCTCAAGTGTCTGTGACTGCGAGCAGAGCAAGCAGAGAGCTGGAGACGATGTGTGTGTGTGCGCGCGCCAGCGCGCGCGCGGAAAGAGTGCGAGCGGGGGAGGCGCGCTCGGGGCCGCGCATTCGCGCGCGCCAAGGCCGCTGGAAGGAGGGGGAACGGGAGGAGGAGGAGGAGGAAGACGAGGAGGAGGAGGAGGAGGAGGAGAAAGTGGCTCTCAGCGGCCGGCCGGATTAAAAGTAACCAGACTCGTCCAGAAAACTGCGTCCAGGAAGGAAGTGACAGAAGACGAATGGGAAAAGGAGAGCCGCTCACAGCCTTTGAAACATCGCGTAAAAACGGCGGGGGGCGGGGGGAATGGTGGAAGGATATTGGGAGGGGAGGCGGGGGTGGCAGGGAAAATCGGAGCACGGGATTCTAAGCAGCGCGAACGACGAAGTACCTCTTGCCTTCTTTTTTTCCCTTTATTTTGTCCTTGCCTGTGTCTTTGCCTCGCGCTGCCTTTCATTCCGTCTCTCCCTCCCTCATAATCCCAAACCGTTGACTCCTCGCGAGCTGGAGAAATCATCAGTTTCACTCTTGCAAAAGGGGGGCGGGACTAGACCTCCGAGCATTTTAATAAAACAAACATACAGCAGTTCGCTCCTCACCCCTCCAGTCTCAACTAGATTGATAAATTACTCCACTACACTACTTTAATTATGTATATGGTATGCAGAATAAATCACTGAACATCAGTACCTCAATCAAGCACTTTTAAATGATAATTGCATCTTGGTGAATCAATCTTTCCATTCCTGACATTTTGCTAATTTTAGTTTTACGGTAGGGTAACGGCACATGCCATACGCACAGCTAATGACAATTCTTTATTGCACCAAATGAAGACAACACCGCGAGCGGCGACTCGCTGCTCTCTGCCGGTACCGTAGCCGAGGACGCCCCGAGAACCGAGTGTTTGGCTGCCGCGCGCTCGCTCCCCGGGGACGCTGCGAGCCAGCCAGCCAGCCAGCAGGAAAGTCCTTCTAAAGTCGGGATCTTTCCTCTGACCAATAGGAGCGCGACCCTAATAGTTGCTCTTGTGACTTTTCTCCCGTTTGGAGACGCGTTAACCACTTCATTCTTCCATCCGTCCGAGCGCTCCTCTATTACTTACGCGTAAAAGCCACTGTCCAGGATATCTGCAGCACCCGATTCCAGCGCGCTTTTCCAGAACGCCCAGAATACGCGATTTTCAGCTCTGGAAGGTCGGAGGGCTAGAAAGTGACCCTACATGGTTCTCAAATTTTAGCAATAAAAGAATCACCAGTATTTGAAATCTCGACTTCATCGCGGGGCCATGAACTTTCTAATCAGTTTGGAAATATTTAGTAAGGCGGCAGCTTCCTCGGAGATTTCCCCCTCCCTCCTCCTACTCTATCTCTTCCACACCTGACTGGATTTTATCCAGGGCATTACCATGTAAACCAAAACAACTTCCCAAATGCATTAGGCTTCCCTATCCGATAGCGGATGACTTCAGTTATCCTGAAGAGTTTCAGCTGCACAGGAAGCAGAAATAGAGACTGATAAGGAAGATACTACTTACGTTAAAGTTTAAAAAATAGATCAATATTAAAGATTTTGTAAAGGCTACTAGGGCTTGGGAACCTCCCTTCTCTAGCCAAATTACTCCACACCCATTAAAACCAAAGATAACATACACCAATTAGTACACAAATCATGAAAAGACACGATTGCATGCCAGTAGAACTATAGTTGATATAAAATGTTTAAACCAAGTTTTAAAATTTCAATATTGTAAAAGGAAGAACTGAAAACATAATGGGGAAATAAAAACATGGAATGTACAAGAGTAGACAATAGGAGTGTACTGAAATATCTAGCTAATTAAAGATATTTTCTCACTTAAAAAAATTCCCTTCAGCACTGTGTTTAACCCAATGACTAGTTGCATTTCCTGTTAAGTTCTGCCCTGTGCCTCCAGACTATTTTAATGCGGGAAGACTGTGTGATTCAAAAAGCCTCCTGCTTCATTGCAGGGGCTATTGAAGTGAGTAGCTTTTTTCAGAAGCGTAGGCTCAACATTTAGGCATTTGCCCCAAGGCTTCACTTGAAAGGGAAAGGTTGATTTTACAGGCGAGGACAACTAGATCTGAACAATCTTCAGGCTTCTGGCTCATCACATTGTGACTATCAGCACAACTAAAATGAAACTCTGGCTTTTAGTATAGGAAAGCATGGCAAACTGTGCAAAGCAAGAACCATCTGAAATAGTATTTACTACAGATTAGTATCTGCAATTTATTTGTTTGCCTGTTTGTTTTTCATCTGGTAAGTTTGCTACTATGAATTTATTTTAATAATATGGCAGAGATCATCTGTATTAGGGTTTCATTTAAGGTACAACTTCTAAAAAAGTCCAAAAATTTAAAGGTGCATAGACATTTTGAATACTAAGATACATCTATATATGGTGGTAAAAATGAAATTTCATTTTTTTCCAGATTCACAAATGCCCTAACAAAGCATACCATTTGCAGGAACACCTATGTTTATTTCCATAATGCCTCAAATTAATGTAATGAATTCTAACAGCCTGTTTTACATGTGCAAATAGACATAGGCAATACCTGACTTTGAACCATACTATTTTAGATGGATATAGAGAGTATTTATCACAGTATACTTCAATTTTATATTTTTCTTTAAAAAGAAACTTTTATCTTTTAACATTTTAAAGAATCATTTAATAATAAATATTATAAGAAACCTATAATTATCAATGATAGTACAAGCATTCAAAAGTATGTATAACCTCACACTGGATAATTTGAAAATAATTTAGACCTGGAATGTATCACAATTGGCCTTTTAAAATATAAAATATTCCCCTCAGCAGATTTAGCTTCTTAATTATGTGTGACCCTAAGTTAATATTAGCATTAGTTTCTTTCCCTGGAACTTTTATAGTTGAAGCAGAAGGGGTTGTACAGAAATATACAATAGAAATTCACCTGAGATTTAAAATTATTCATTGGAAATCCACAAAGCAGTTAATCCAAAATGTGCTTTGTATCCTTCTTTAAATACTTCTGGACTTTTTTTTCTTTCTTTAAAATCATCCTTATCCTTCCCATTTAATAGTACTTAGCTAGAATCACAATATTTTCTGGTGTAGGGAGGAGCTGGTACTAGATGTTTGGAGGCCTGGAGTCTCTGGTTCAAGATTTGTGCCTAACTAATGAGTGTGTCTTTTCTGGGCTTCAGGTTGCTTATGTGTTAAATGAATTCTCCAGTGTATTCCAGTTCTATGATTGGAAAGTAGAATATTCTTATACCCGTTAAGCCAATTGGAAGCTTGTAGCCTAGCAGGTTAAGTAAAAGGTTACACTTCCTTTAACACAAAATGATGTGTGGATTGATGTACTATTTAAACTTGATTTTTTCCCCCAATCACCAAATATTTCCTTCATTAAATAATTATCATGTGCTTTATTATACATGTAGATATATATTAACTTGTTTTTCCCCCAAAAGAAATTGTTTAGCAACATATTTAATTAAAGTGTTACAGAAGTTACAGAGAGCATGATCCTCAGGATTTTAACTCTAGGGAAAGCTAATTTCTAATTTCTGTTCAGGGTTGCATGCCATTTTACACTACCTTCCTCTCTTGACTACTTCCTTACATTAAGTCAGCAGTCACTGTGCACTGGGTCTGCCTGCTTTTAAGCTTGGCCCACAGTGGGTATAGCTTTAAAAAATTATTTTAAAGTAAGCTGGGGTGGTTACCACAGCAACCCATTCTAAAATGAAGAAATTAATCTACCCCTCAAGATTATTCAACTGTATAGTATTTGTTGAGAGACAGAGTACTCTCAACACAAACATGATAACTGAACATAGAAGTTCAGAAAAATATAAAAAGTAGTTAAGATATAAATTCCAATGGCATTTAAGGTTATTTTTTAATAGTTACAGTAGAGATGACATACATAACTTCCCCTAAAGTGGATTCATTGTAAAAGAGACTTGCAAAGATAGGCCCTGAAAGATAACAGCTTTAAATAAAATTATATGGTATTGCTTATAATATAAAGCATGTAATGGTTATATAACTTTTTATCACTTTTATACATGTCTATATCATAAATACATAATGACAAAGAGTTTGGCAGTTTTACCTCTATGAATCAACTTTGTGGTAGATGTAACAAATGTTAAGCACTCACCACATACACATACAGTCATTTGCCTTCCATTCTTTACTTCATCTCTTCATAGAAGTTACTTCACAGTTTGCAACTCTTCTTTGGCACCTTAAAATGTGTAAGTACAACAAGGTATATAGTTTTAATTAATGTTTTTAGAATGCTGATTATTAAAGTACATTCAAATAAATTTATTTCTGAAACTTCAAATCTAAAGTATCATAAATGTTAATTCTAGTATGAAACCAAATGAATGTGGATTGAATATAAAATAATTAAAATCATCATTAATTGTTATGATACTTATAGCCTTCGCTATAAATAGTACCAAATATCTAAATTTAAAAAATTCTTTAGGTACAGCTGTAGCACCTGCATAGCCTATACCGTATGGACTACCTGTGACGGAGAATCTGCAACATACAAAGGATTTGTTATTGCAAGCCAAGGTTTAATCATATTCGTTATCTCATATCCAAATATCCTATATTTATCTCTTTTTTTTTTCCTTTAATTTTGTATCAGATGAAGAATTACAAGGAAGGAAGTCAAATCCCTGCTATTCCAAGCCAACAAAATTTGTCAGGTTGGGATACTGAAGTTGTTGAAAGGGCAGCATCTTTTATGCATTGCCCAAAGGCAAATTTAAAATAGTTTGGGATTAGTGATGTGAATTCAGGACCCTCTACGAATGCTACTGCCAGTAAGACCTTCCAAGCACTGTCTAACTGTACTGAGCCTAGACAAATGCCCTGTATTCTAATCTGTTTGAAGCTACCTTTCTATGACTTTGAGAACACAAACGAACTTTTCCCTTGGCTGCAAAATGGGTCTAGTCCTCCCAACCTTGAGACATATCTGACCATCATGGTCAATATCCCTTCTCTCATTTGTACCTGTAAGACTTTTCATAGTAAAGAGTTAAGATTTATGAAATCTCTACATTTGGTTTGACATCCTTAAGATTTGCTTTTATTTTTAACTTGCTTTTGAGTCAAGGAGAAATGAAGAATTTTGGCCACTTTTATTTAGGGGTGTTAGCTGAGTTTAGTCTTTGAGGCTAAGGCCCACAGTGAGTTACTCTCAACTTGGTGACTGGTAGTCAGTACCAAGTGACTTGGTGAATTCCCTTTCTCCCAGCTCTGCTTGGTTTTAACAGTCTATTACGTGGGGATCATAACACACATCTCCCAGGGCCTTTTCACCTTATAGAAATGCAATCGTCATGAAATAATGTCTGAAAGATATGTTAAGGTTTTTAAAAATGCCACCACAAATTATAGTACATTTCTTCCTTATCCTGTATCAGCGTGCCCAAATAAGGATGGATCAGTAATTTGCTTGCGATAAAAAGTATCCATATGCATGGCTAAATTTAATGGACTTTACCTTTACTTACTAAATTAAATGTTCTTTGGAACATTGATTCTATCCCATTTCTTGAAATATCACAGAAACCTTCAATTCAAAGAATGGATTTTCACACATCCCCTTTTAACTGTTTCTTCTAGATACCTCTCTACGTGTGTGTGTCCTTTAATTTTTAAAGATCTTTACCCAGGATCGGAATGGGGGTAGGGGTTAAAAATCTCTTCCTGCGTTTTGGTGCCCACTTCTTTGTCTGGAAAGCAGAGGGCTGGGATTCAGTCGGGACGGCCCCTTAAAGACCCAGACGGGGGAGGCCTCTGATTTCAGCAGCTCACTCCGATGAGTTATTGATTGCAGGCAGCAACAATCCCTCCGGATGATTTGTGTGGAAAGTGAATCCGCACTGGCTGGGCGTTTAGCAGAGGCGCAACAGCCCAACGCTATTCAATTATTGCCGGTCCTCCCCTCAACACTGCTCTCACCACCTCTATACTCCTTTCTCTACACCGCTCCGCTTCCCCTCACCCACTTTTCTCCGCGCGGACAGAGCTGAGGGGGCGGGGGCTCCCTCAAGGGAGCGTTTCTAGAGCTCGGAGGCAGCTAGTAGGGGGTGAGTGCGCCACGTGCGTGCGCCACGGGCGAGGAGGAGGCGGGCGTGGGGCCCTTCTGGGGCCTGGATGCGCAGAAGGCGGGCGTGGGGCGGGGGTGGGGGGGCGTTGCTGTCTTGGCAGCGGGTATGCCAGGTTGTGTCTAGAGGCGGGATTTCACGGCTTGGGGGAAAGCGGCCGGTGGCTTGGCAAAGAGGCCGCGTGGTGGGCTCTGGGGAACGGAGGAGGACGCAACGCTGGTGGTTTTGGGCTGTGATGGTGTCAGGGTGGTTGTCCTGCTGGTCCGGTTTGCGGATCTTGGGGATATTTCCCCTAGGTTGGCGAAGGACGACCCCAAAGAGCTGAGAATGAGCTCCGAGCGACGTACATAGTGAACTCACCCACGCACCGTGCACAAAGCGCTGGCACGCGGTTCGGGTCCGGCGGCACAAGCTTCTCGGAGTGCTCCGAGCATTTTGCAAGCCTGAGAGAGGGCGAGTGGCACGCTCAGGTCGGGCTGCCGCCCCAGTCCCACACCAGCCAGTCTGGTTTTTCACCTGACAGACGAATAAGAAATGACTGCGTCCCGGAGCTGGATTTTATAGCCCAAGCTTTCAGGCTCTATAGGGTTATTTCAAAAGCTAACAGCCAAACCCTGGTTCTAGTAGTTAAGCTGCCTCGGTGGATGTGCGTGTCTTGGCTAAGGAAAGGCCACAAACAACAAGAAATGGGATACTAGGGAGAAAACACATAACTCCCCCCAAACTTCCTTTCTCCTTTCATCCCCCTCTATTTGTTAGCACGCTAGAATAGTATCGGGGTCTCTTGCAAACATGCCATCACGAAATGCAAATGCGTGTGCTGTTCTTTGATCTGTGTGTGGAGTTGTACCAAGGGCACCAAGCGTGGTGGAAAGATCAATGCTCCAAAGGCATTCTAGAGCACTCGGCTGAATACATCAAAGGTGTAAAATGTTTATATTGTCATGTTCTCAAAGCTATAAGCTGCTACCTAGGTTATAGCAGGTAGCCGCATGTGGCTTTTTAAGTTTAAATTAATTAAAATTAAATTTAAAATTAAGTTCCTTAGTTAACACTAGTCACATTTCAGGTTTTTGACTGGGAAATGTTGAACGTTTCCATCTTTGCATAAAGTTCTATTGGAATAGATTGAATGCTGGTTCAAAAAAGAGAAAGAAATAACCTGCTTTATGATACCATCTAAATTTTAGGACACTGGTATTTGCATTTCTTGTCACTAGTGTGAAAAGTTTTAAAGTCAGAATTTCAGTATCCTCCTGCTGGAGGAAATACTAGGAAATACTTAACAGAAGCACCTAAATTTTTACAGGGAAGGAAAGTTGGGCCCAGGGCAGTTAAGAGATGCACCCCCAAATCATGTCATAAATTTGTAAGGAAGTTAAGGTCACCTGACAGGGTCTAGCACACTTTGTGTCAGACCAGTGCACCTTTCTGCCAGCCCCAGGGCCTGGGGTTGGCTAGGCAAATTAACTTCACAAAAAGGTGACCTGACAGAAGATTTTAGAAAGGAAACCCTTTTACAAGGGAAAATACTTCTAAGCATTCCTCTAGGAAAAAATTCCATTTCATAAAGAATCAGGTGTGTGGGGAATCATACTGTCTCCCAAACTAAAAATGTATTATTGGTAGTGTCACAGATTCAAATAATGCCTTTTTGAAGAGACTAATTGGGATAACGGTGTGCTTACTTATACTTAAAAAATCCTGAGGAAATGGAATTACTCTTTTGAAGTAAGAGCTAAAAAGCACTCTTACGGTCAGGGAGGCAAGGTGTTACATAGGGGAGAATTATTAGCAAAGCATAACCTTCAAATTCTATGAAGATATAAGATACATTGATTACGTCTTTGCCTGATATTATGTTAATAACATGAACAAAACTTATTTACAAATTATACTACCTGAGACATACAAGGTAACAGAATACATCATAAAGATTTAGAGACATAGCATTAACTTTCTAACTTCAATGTTTTGGCTTATTTGGGTAGTTGGTTTTTGCCATGATCATCCCCTATATTTCTTCTTATTATTTAGGGGTGAAATGTTGGTATTAATTCTGTCCATTTATGGTAATTAGCTTGTAAGTTAACCCTTAGTGAAGGACCCCTAAGTTTTCAGATAGGAGGACTCATGAATAATAAATCATTTTACAACAATAACCATAAAATGTCTTTTAAAGCTCACACCTCCCCTGAGCTGATGCATATTTAAATTATTGTCTTTACGTCTCTTATTAATTTACCATTTGCATATGGTTCAAGGTATAAAGGATTCTTCCCATTCTCCCTGAAATCTAATAACCTAAGAGAAAAATCTTTTAATTCTTCAAGGCATAGGTACTAGAAGGCCTCAGTCTCTCTATAGCTTACTATTGAAAAGGCTGGTCTGACTAAGAGGATATGTGGCCAAAAACCAGTTGTCTCTAACACATGGTAACTATATGATTATGCACAAGTTACTGACCCTTCGTTTGCCTCATTTCTTCATCTATAAAATGTGGATCATAAAGTGCTACCCTCAAACCTTTGTTATGAGGATTCAACAAGCTATTCAATGTAAAGCACAGGGCTGGGAAAGTGGTAAACTGCAGTAAAAGCCATTCTTATTCTCCTGCAAAGAAATTCTCCTTCTATATTATTAAGTCACATATTTGCCCATACACAGGAATCATACACATTCCAAGTGGGGCTGTCACAGAGGAAGTTGGAGAAGTAGTTTGTCAGAGGGCTTGTAATTGGTTCAGGATGAGAACTGTTTGTGAGTTTTACCTTTAAGAGGTAGAGAGCTCTTCAGTCCTAAAATTCCCTGATCTAATAGGTAGAGGTTGCCTTATTTCCCTTTCAGAGCCATCGTACCTTCAGGATACTTTCAGGCTTCCTTTGTCTTTATTTAATATTATTATCATTTTCTTGAGAGATGCTTCCTTATACTTGTTAGCTGCTTGGTTGTTGAAAAGGCACTGGAAACTCCAAGTCCATCCTCTTTTCACCCTGGTTGACCTTTGGAATGCTGTTGTCAGCCAAGAAGACATTGATATCTTCAGTCTCCTGCTAGCTTGAATTCTTTAGGGCAGAGTCTGCTCAGATTATCTCCTGATGTCATTCCAAATGTCTGATGGCCATCTATGGCAACGAGGCTGGGTGGTGGCCTGCTGGGAAGGGGGAGCCCGTGGAATGCCTAACGGAGCATTCTCTACAAGAGGGACCTAGAAGTAGTTCTCTGTTGGACACATGATCAATATCACAGCTATGTCTAGGGACTATTTGCCGCTTCTTGAAAAACAAAAGCCGTAGACATCTTGCATTTTTGGTTTTAATAAAGTCCCACTTGGAATGTGTATGATTCCTATATTTGGTATTCACACCAACTCTCCTCATTATGAACACCAAGTTAAGTAAGATGAAGTAGTCTAGAAAGGAGAGAACAAAGCTACCACACTGCAAAATGTACTGTGTTTCCTCTCTCTCTCTAAGTAATTTTCCAAATGATTGTATGTATTTAATTTAGCCGAGAACTTAACACGATTATTTAAAAAATACTTTATGTATCACCTAAAATTTTAAACCAAGCAAAATAATATAAAAAATTAATTTTTCAAGAAGGCAAGAGCATGCATACATTTATATGCTTTCAATACATACTAGATTTAAAAATAAGGAGATATGTAATTATATCCATATTCTAATTTACTAGGAAGAAAGAAAATTAACTTTTATTATTTGGGATGAAGTATCTAAATTATTTTGGAATATGGAGAATTAAAAGTAAAATGTAATAAAACTTAAATTTAGTCAGTGATTAAAATTGGTTTGTTTTACCAGTGTATACTAATTCACTGAATCAAGAACCCAGACCAAAGATGTCTGGATTCCTGTAGATGATTTTTTAAAACTAAATTTGTAGTTAAATATTTCTACATCAATGATATATTTATAATGCAATGATATTTTAGTAAATGTGCAAAAATAATATCATATTTGATAGAATGTGGGTTGAAATAAATAAGTTCAAAGTGCCTAACATTTAATGTTCACTATTTGTCATTGTTGTATCACCTGCTTTAATTAATTGTGTTGTATTAAGTGCTTTATAAACTTTATTTCTTCTTATCAAAGCAACAGCCTCTCAGAGAGGTACTACTATTCTCCCCATTTTACAGATTTTAAAAACTGAAGCTTACTGAGGTGATATTACCAGCCCTGGATCACATAGCTCAGAAGGGCCAGACAAAGGACAAGAAACCAGGTTTGTTTGTTTCCAATAGATGCCCTTAGTTATGATGCCATAGTGCTTCCTTGTACTCCTGACCTTTGCTCACTTACAGGGATGATGAGAGCAGGTAATGATATAATCAATATTTTTTTCCCACCAGAAAATATTGCAGAAATACATGTCTAAATGTGTGTCTTCTTCTTCAAGGTAGACACTTTAGGAAGTTATTTGCTTATTTCAGTAATGTTGTCTTTGCACAAGTCAAATCTCCTTGGAATTTGCCATGCAGTCATAAGACCAGTCTTATTGCTGGCACATCTTTATCAGTAAGGATGAATTCGTTGCTGAAACTAAATCCAAACCAAATGTAGTAAAGAAGGTGCTTGACAAAAGCTCTGATGTGACTACAGAGTAGCAGATTATTTGATATCGCTCATAGAGTGACACTAATTGCAGATACAAAAAGAGAATTTCAAGGTTATCCCTGATACAAACGTGTAGCCTTTGAGACATTTTGGTGAGTAACACTCATAAAAGGTCTGATAATTTTTTTTTAATTTTAAATTTATTGGGATGACTTTGATTAATAAAATTATATAGGTTTCAAGTGTACCATTCTATAATACATCATCTGTATATTGCATTGTTACACTGTATCATTGTTGCATCTGTATATTTCACTTTAAAGGACTAATTTTCCTGAAAAACATCTCAATGTCTCAGTTATCTAATACTATTTTAGAAAATGTTTTCTTTTCCAAGAGTTTTCATACTTCAAAGCAGCTTTTATTTCATAATAGGGCGTTTTATATTTGAAATAAATATAAAACATACTTATGATAATGTGTCGCTTAAACCAATATATATTATGCCAAGAAGTCTTACATTTTGGGATTGCCAATTTATATTACCCTTGTTAGTGTTCTATATACTATTCTTTTCGGAGAAACTTCTCATTTGTATCCGTATTTGATTTTATCAGACTTACTAAAATAATTAGATATCCATTTGCCCAGAATATCTTATTTTTTAGTTACATCAGACATCTTCTAAATTGCTTATTGATTCCATAATCTTACACTTAAATATAAAGAACCTTAGCATAAATATGTAGAATGAGTGGCTTCCTATTAAATCTGAGTTTTAAAGTACATTTACATCAATGGTGTCCATGTGGTATAGGTAAAATTGTATCAGCTGGGTAAGTTGTATCAGCTGCCAGAGTAAAAGAAGGACAAGCTGAAGGTGATTGTAGGGAAGTCGGTGATACAAAGACAAGCTTTGGCAAACTTACAATTATTTTCAAAATCAATAGTTACATTGTCTGTTTCTTTGAGTGTCCCTATCTCCTCACAGCCTTTCATTGATGTGACCCACAGAGTGCTTTCATTCCTCAGCAGCCTCTTTATGTTCCAGAATTCTCCTGGATTATGTTCTGTCAGAGGAGCCAACCACTCCCCAAACTTCATGACACAGCATGAACATTTACTCCTTTAAATGAACTTTTCTTCAAAAGTTTTCTGCAAAGAGTTCATCATTCAAGGGAGTCTCCATGACTATACAAATTCTCTGCTGTGTTGGTCAAGGGATGATTTAGGGAGGAGACCCCATGTCTCAGTCCCTCCCACCTACAGTTATTCCCACCCACAGCCAACATGTAGGTGAGCCCTGGGTGCAAGTCAATGGGAAGCCTGGCTCTTACTTGAAGAAGAAATACTACTGTTTTCTAAAAGGCTGGGATTGGAATATGAGCTCTCTTATCAGCAAAATGTCATGATGCTCCTTGAAAATTTGTCTACTTATTTTTTAAAATATAGTACACTTTAGAACCTGTTGCTTCAGTCTCTATTTCCTCTTTTCATAGGAGTCACACAGTTGCTATGTGTTCTTTGTGCCATAGCTACCATATTGTCACTTGGTCTCACCTTGTGTGTACTCCCTTCTAACTCCCCAAAGCCGCCAGAGGTAGTATAATTAGTTATTTTTTCCAGACACATCTTGAAGAAAATATACGAACCCTGTGGGGACAAGATGTGTTGCTTCCTGGATGAAGGGAAGAAGTTGTTAGAGTTGGGTAGAGGTTCAGGATTGGAGGGCAAAATGCATACCTCCCATATGAAATCAGTGATAAAGCATCTTCCTGTGTGCAAAGACGGTGCACATAAATATTTCCCAACTTTGTATAGCATTAAACCTGTAGATACAGAGGATCCATTTCAAGTGAAATGCACTTTGTATTAATAATCATCACTCTTAAGAGATTCAGAAATGAAGGAATATAATTCTAAGTCAAAAATTTTGAATACTACTTAGAGGGGTAAGAAATATTATAGAATTTTCTTGCTCCTTTTGACCCCCTTTAGCAATAAATAGCCAAATCAATAGATTTACCCCCATCTTTTCCATTTCCTTCTTTTTTCCTTCTTCATCTTTTCTGCCCCATCTCTTCATCTTCAGTTGTAAATTTTTTTTATTTTAAATTGTAAACTCAGTAAAGTTACACACACACACACACACACACACACACAACTGGTTATTACTATTCAGAGTTTTTTCATTGTTTTGGAAAGTTACATTGTCTGTTTTACACCATAGGATATTAATAATAGTTTTATATTTATCTGATTCACTTATTTCTCAACAATTGAGATATGCTATAGACAATATAGCCATAGAAGGGTTTCTATGATTACTTTTGTTATTAATCATTATAATTACTCTGATTTTAATAATGATGAACTCACAGTGAATAAGGAATGTGCTGAGTTGTTTGTCTAGTATTGGCAAAGGATTTATGTTCATCCATCCACACATTCTCACCTCACCCTTATGTAGCTATGAGATTCTAGTTTGAGTAGCCTACAGCTACAAAATAACTTGCACACAGGAGAATAAAGCTGGTGGTTTCCTTTACATTAGTGGTAGGCTATAACCTCTTAAACTCTAGGTCAGTAATGATTAATTGAGTATTTTAAAACTTGAATGTGTATGCATACCGACTTCTCATAATAAGCACTGTTTGTGCTGTTTCATTATGACTTTCCTAAAGAGCCAGTTCAAGCCACTTTTCATATTTCAAGCTGTATTAGCCAGTTCTCGAAGTAGAACTTGAGAATGATTTTTGGTTTATCAGTAGTATTGGGTGAACCTTATCATTTACCAACCCACATGAAAATAATTAAAATAAATGAACTACTTAAGTGCTCATTTTCTTACTGTCATAGAGGAGAACCAACCCTCTTAAAGAAAAGGGTCGTGTGGGGACTCAACAATGTAGTGCAGAGAAGAGTTTATCACAGTGCCTCAAATTCACCCAGATTCCTGGGCCCCACTTCAGGCCCACTGACCCACAGTCTCAGGAATCTCTTTTCACTAGCTCTTCAGGTGTTTCTCATGTACATTTTGTTTGCAAGCCACTGCCTTAAGGTAAGAGTAAACACAAGATCTGTGAAGACCTTCTAATTCCATAACCTTGACTTTTCTCTATTACTTGTATTCATTCCTGTTCTCTCAACTAATCTTAACACGTTTTATGGAACTTTTAAATTAGTGAAAGCCGTTTAAAATATTAAGAATGAGAGTTCAAATTGATACAAATCTTTCCATTGCCTGTCTTGGTTCATGTTGTAAACAAGCAAAATAGACATACCACACATAGTCTGCCCACTGTAATTAGAAAACTGATTAATCAGTATGGGGATCTAATTCTCTCAAAGCTCTGTACAATTCCTCATCTTTACTTATCTGAGGAGTAACTTTTTTCTTGGATGGAGTATGTTCCTTGGATCGTGGTATCTCAGCAAAACTTACAAAATGGGCTTCAGACCCAGGTACCTACTGTTAGTGCCCGACAGACGAGTTCATGCTTCTTCCATGACCGCCAGCTGCATGTGTGCCTAGATTTCTTGCAGCCAGGACTAGCACTGTTCTGATCACTTGAGAGCTGTGGCTTTTCACTAAAGAGACTTTCAATCAATACGAATGTTCCTTATGATCTTGGTAATTACCTCTGTCTGCTGAGTAATCATAAAGGGCCTTCACAACATGGCCATCCCAGGCAAAACGGTGATCCATATTACCAGCCTTTTAATCTCTCTCCATACCCAGCTGCTGCCATTAACCTCTTTTGGACCCAGATATTTTTAACACTTCAGATTAGGGGTTCTCTGATATGCCTGTTTCTTGTTACAATGTTTTACTGACACAAACACATTCTCAGGCTGGCTTATTTACAGCAGTGAACGTGGTAAATTTCTTTTTCAATTTTTCATTAAAAAAATTTTCTCCCATTTTATAGAACTAAAAACATCAAGTGACCATTAAGTCCTTTGTGTCACCTCAGCCCTATGGAGCATACTGAAAAGTTCAAAGCTATGTGTGGTAATATAATTTCGAGGGTGAGACCTTGCATGTTTTGTTACCAGGGTACCCAAGTGGGAAAAATATGGCCAGCTGGTTGGGAGTGTGTTACAGGGTGATTTTGTTTGGCCCACTGATTTCACAGGCTGAATACTGGTGTTAGTTTTAATTATTTGAAATGCCGACATGGTGGGCTACATATAGCAATAAGAAGCGTGCAGGGCATGCCATTGTAGACAGGAACTCACCAATATGGTCTAGAATCCTTTTAGAAGTTCACACTAAGCAGAGGAATCACCTCTATTGGATAACTACAACTTCCTTTCCTATGATTGACACAAAGTCCAAAAGAGTCTCATCCATTCTGTAGCCTCACAGAGGTTACACGACTTGTTTTCAATCACAAAATTACTAAGCAGTGAAACAGAGACTATGACTCGAGCTGCCTACTTCTGCTCTGGTGCTATTTGGGCAACAATCTTCAGCTCTAAAGAGAAACCATTTATGATCTTTCAAAGGCCAATGATGGACAAGTCATTCACTAACACCCCTTTGAAATGCAGGGAGACAATTGAATTTTTTGAAAGAAAAAAAAAAGAAAGTCTTGTGATTCTGTATATTTTGCTTTGACAACCTTGTCTTTCGCATTTGTTAGCAATGGATACTATTTACTGATTATTTTGCTTGCAGTTGATTTTCATGCTGTTGTTGTGTATTGTTAACTGGTTTGCAGATTAATAACTGTTTTAAAATTAATTTTTATTTTTCAATTACAATTGGCATTCAATATTATTTTATATTACTTTCAGGTATACAGCGTAGTGGTTAGAGATTTATATAATTTACAAAGTAATTCCCTCCCTCCCCCATAAGTCTAGCACCCACCTGGTACCATACAAGTTATTACAATGATTAATAACTAATATTGATTTGGACTAAATATAATGGAATAAGCAAATACATTTAGATATATAATTTAGTTGCTAAATGGGAGCATAGAGCTGTTGGAGATCATTTTAGACCAATCTCTTTCAGGGAAACCCTATCCACAATTTCCTACCATGTCCTATATCAATGTTTTAAGCTCCCTCTCTCTTTTTTAAAATTAATTTGCATGTCTGGGTTTTAAAACAAATACTGCTGCAAAGCCCAGTATTTGTTACCAATAGGTCAAGTCATACTTTAAGATAAATTCTTTAAAATTTAGAACAAGGTAGATATCTCCTTTCTTTTCTGGAGGGTCCCAAAATAATTGAGTATTTAGTTTGAATATACGTTCATGACCTTGACTGAATCAGTATGTTGTATATAGCATTATTGACAAATTATAGCAATATAAAATATTCACATAATTAACAATTAGATGAATAAATGTAAGATACTTATATTAACACAGGATTATTGAGTCATAGAATTTCTGAGCTGTTAGGAAGCATTTGCTGATGGGGCCTTTGGGGTTCAGAGAGGTTTGGTAATTATACACACAACGACACACACACACACACACACACACACACACACACAAATACACAGAAATTGTTGAGTCAGTTATATGAACTGTTTAATATACTGCACTTGAGTATTATACATATGCTTATGCTTTGATATATTTGGTATTTTTAATTATCCCCTAATATTTCAAAAAAATTTCAACCTCCACTTTTCATTTCTGCATTCATCTTCTAAAAATATATATTGCCACTGATTTTTTTTTAATTTCTGCTATTTCACATACACTATAAATATTTTCAGTTTGCAAATCAGTTTAAATGGTAAAGAGAATCAAAAATAGAATTTATACTTTAGATATTTTTATGTGTTTATACTCTTTTTAAAAACTACATTTTAATATGCTGTGGTAAAATTGTTTATTTCTTTAATAAGGTTATTAAGTTTGGCGACTGAAACCAGTTCTCCAAAGGAATGTAACTCACAATTAATTTTTCATTAATTTTACTTATAGTTTGATAGTCCATATGTTTAAAGACTAATAGAAAAAAAAATCACTGGATTTAAATTTGGGAGACAGACTCAAGTCTCCATCTACATCTTCATGTTGGTTACCTTGGGTAAATTTCATTTTTGTGCTTCTGTTTCATTTTCTTTAAAATGAGTAGTAGAAAGCTTCAAAATCTTTCCCACAACTCAAAGGTTTCATGAGCTCAAAAGAAGATTTGATTGAAAGAAATGTGTGGGTTTCATTACTCGGTTGCCCAGTATTTTCATGGACATACACTTGTTACATACATCTGAATTACCTTTAAGGAAATTAACTCTTTGTAGGTGTGAGATATGGTCATCAAGAGAAGTGGGATAAATAAAGAAGGAGAAATAAGTTAATGACAAAGGAGGAATGGCAGGTGGTTGAAATGACTTCCCTTTTACTTCTTTATACATACAGTCTAATTATTCCTATTTTCCTATTTGAAAACCTACTGGCACCAGGTATTATCAACAGGGATGAGTAATATGTAATTTTTATCTTTACTGGGTTACATTTGGCCCAAGGACAGTTGACAGCTGTCAGTCAGGTGGCTGGTTAATGAGGAGACACACATAAAGCTGCCAAAATACTTTTGTTTCTTTAAATACCTATAAGAAAAAACATTTTAGCTGGAAAATCTGATGTCCTGAAATTAAACAGATTGATGTTCACAATATAATTTACTGAAGTTAGTTGCTGGAGAGTCAAGATTGTCTTTATGAATACATAAGATAAACAAAATGTTTTTCAAATGTCTTTCCAAATTAGGGGAATAATTATATATTCTCCACTATAAATAAGCTGTCCTTAAGATAAGAAGATGTATTGTAAACAATGCTTAAAGTGTATAGGTTTTCAAATTAACCTTTTGGGGAACATACGAGTTATTGCAACTTTAATCCACAATTTCTGACTAGGACTTATTAAAAGAAACGGTTCCCATACATTGAGGGAGTTGGCATAGGTATTTTCCAGACATGAAAATTGAAAGCATGTCAGAGAAGGACAAACATGTAGCTATGTGTCAAACTAGGGATTAAAGCTTCTCATAATTAAAAGAAAACAATCATGGAATTTTAGGTTAAGTCACAATTCAGGGTGTGGTTAAAATCATAAACTTTAGTTATTTAGAAATATTTGGGCTATACTTAACATTGTTACGAATAGGTCCAGTCATACTTTAATAATTCACAAGTGTCATAAAAATAGTTTGGAAGAAGCTTTTGTACTGCTTATACTTGGTGTTAATGACAAACAGTACAATAATTATAGCGGATAGTAATGCACAGAAATGTAATTCCAAAGTTGATCTAAGAGTGTATGTTCAGTTTTGCAGTAATTAGTTATCCCTAAAAGTGAGTGATCTGATACTTTAGGAATATACTGTTTAACTGACCAGATAAATAAAAATAAATCATCAAGTACATGGGGTACATACTCATCCTTTAAAGGACTAATGAAGTTATCTAAAAAATTCAGTGAGCATGGTTATTCAGGTGCCAGAATCAATATAATTAAGAAAAATGTCACACAAAAATAGCAGCTTGAAACCACAATATATTCCTTTTTAAAAGTAAAATATGCTTTGATTTCCTGAACCATATTCTACATGTAATCATTTATAAAGAAAATCAGATTTGGGTTTTAATTTTTTTAAAATATGGGTCCATTAAAATGTAGATAATAGTATGTTTTAAAAATATTAGGTTTTTTTTTTTGTTGTTGTTGGATCATTTCTGGTAGTTTTTAAAATCACAAATATATCATAATTTTAAATAGCAATTAAATCATACTAAAAGAGTATGATACTTATAAATTGGTGGCATATCTGTGTCAGCATTGATTTGAAAATTGTTTCAGATATAGTGGTCATTTAAGAAAGACAGATCTTATTTTCCGACTATACAACTATGTATTAAACATGTAGATTGAAAATTATTGATGGGATCATCAGAATAAAATAATTGCTTCATAATATTAGTAATTTATATTGGTAGGGGCCTTTCTCTTCTTAAGCACCAATTCTACCCCCCACAGCCCAGAAAATTGATTTTATGCATAATAATTTATAGCATTCTTGATCAATGTATGCTGTGTGTGTTTTACATGCATTAGCCCATGTTGCTTGTGAATATTGAATTTGGTTATTAAAACGGTTTCATATGTTTGCGATATATAGTCCCTAGCTTTGAGCTCCTTACTTGCTTAAATAAATGTTTTCAATTTGCTATAATACAACAATTTGTAGAGAAATGCTGTGAAGCATAGTTAAAAGAATGAGTCCTTGAAATAGAATCACTTTTTAAAAATATATCCTAACATGTGGTTTCGTTTTTCCATGTTTTGCATTAATTAAAATCCTATTCCACAAAAAAATATTTTTGCCTAAACTTTTGATTTCACAAAATAAAAATACCAAATATATAAATGTACTAATTTTGGAAATCAATGACGTAAAAACATGCTTTAGTACTGTCTTGGTTGTTTATTCCAAAGATTTTTCTCTAAAGAAACTCTTTGTAAAGTAAAGAGAAAATGTTGCCACTTTTAATTATGAAATATTCTGTATAATACATTTTAAAAATGTACTAAAAATAAAATTAATTTCATATTTTCTCTAATCACATTCCTGTCACATGAACACATAAAAATATTAGCACATGAAACATTTGAAAAGAGCATGTACCATTTTACATTTTTATTTGGAGATTTATTGAAAAATAACATTTTATTTGGAATAGATGATGACAGTTAGAAAAAAGAAATGATATTTATGTGTTTATTTAAATAGTTTAATATCATATATGCAATTAAGTCTCATCTTTCAGAAATTGAAGATAGTAATGAAAGAGACCAACATTAAAATATAAAGTATTTCCTTTAAAAAAAAACTTAAAAAAAAAAAATCCAGAAAATTGTCAAATGGTAACTGCTCTACTTTTTACACCAGGTAAACACATTGTTGAGTTAGGTGGCTCTGATTCCAATGGTCTCATTAGCTTTCTGAATGTAGGTACCTCAGCAGTGCTTCTTCTAAGATAAGAAAATAAACTTTTAGAAATTAAAAATTATATTTTGGCAATTGAAACTCACCAGTGCCTTTCTGCTTCTCCAGGAAGTTGTACCCGTCAGCACCTGCTGAGGGCTTTGTTGTCCAAACTCTGACAGGTAAAAAAATTCCTGTAGAATAAAGCCAGACCAGCTGGCTTTGAAGAGAAACCCCCCAGTTTGGGCTGCGCTTGCCTCCTCTCCTTTTCTATGAAGACCCAGGCTTTCCCCCCTTGATCGTCAAGCCGTAAGATGCGTGATCCCTGTGCACAAGTGTCTGGCAGGCCGAGGTGCACCTGTTCCTGTCACTCTGGAGTAAATTTAGCTGTAAAGGTATCACTGACAACCAGACCTTTGTCAGTGCTGGCAAAAGAACACAGAACTGCTTCCCTCCCCTCCCCCCCTTGCAAGCCCCTAGACTGCTAGTTCAAATGGAAAATATCAAATCGGAAGTCTATCCAAAAATCATTCCTAAAAAAATGAGATTGCTTTCACATGGTAAAAAAGTAAGTTTCCTTATTTCACACAGACTTCAAAATTACATTTCCAAGAATAATCTTGGAACAAGACAAGTTTTTGTTCAATTAATTGTGGCTGGAAACTTTTTAATGGAAACATACCATACACTTCCTTCATTTCAGGTTATTAAATTGTGTTAAGCATTCAAGTTAGTTGCCATTCTTTGCTGTAGCTCATTTGTTCCTTTGGATCCAAAGAAATATTAGAAGGTTAAAACTTATCACATAAGAGGGATTAATCACGCTACCAAAATTAGAAAGCATGTAGTTCTGAGAGGCTGAATGTCAAAATTGTATGCTCATAGCACTTAAACTATTGGGAATCTAGGATCCCACTCCAACATTTAAAATGGCAGCTAATGTCTGTGGGTGTTTAGGAGCTGGCTAAAGCTAGCATTCTCCTACTCTTTGATTAAGGTAAGGACATTTATCATTTATGTGAATTTTTTAAACATTAATTTCGTTACTGATGGTTTGAGAACAATTCCTTTTGAAGGAAAATAGAGGCAGGCATTGTTCATTTATATGTTTGGCATAAATATAGTAGTCAAGATATTTAAGCAGCCCAAGGAGTAATGTGCTTAGCTAAAGCATTTTGAGCTTCTCTTTAATAATTACAATGTCTTACATGGTGTTAAAAAGAGTTGTGCAAAGTACCTGTTCTACCATATTATTGCTACTTACAAGGGTTGGGTGTGATGAGAAAAAGAAATCTGGGTCAAAATAAAAAAAAATGCTTTGTAAAAATAAACAAAGTTCCTATTTACTTACTATGTATAAACAGCCACTCACCAAGCCTCATTTCTCCACAGGGCACCACTTTCAGATAAAAACATAGACCTGAATGGCATCATCCAGTATCCAAGGAAACCATGTAAGTACCTCTCTCAGTGTGTACTTCTCTTATTCAGAGTTTAAAAGCTAGCTGAGTACTGAATAAGTGAGTGTTTTTATTTAATAATTATACAGGAGGTACTTTTTAGGAGTTAGCTAAAAAGAAACAGGTTCTTGATTGTTATGTGCGTCATAACAAAATGCTTATGTTTTCATCATATTTCATAAAATTATGTGTTTAGTTCCAAACTCTCCATCAATTCTCATTCTTAGATACAAAACAGCTACTCAAAGTCCTAATGAATTGAGAGTTTCAAACTTTTCCAAGACCCATTAGTGTCTGAGAAACAATGTTTCAGAGGCCTTGTGCCAAGAATAGTTACCTAATTGTAATAAAACTCTTTAGATTTTAAAAATTAAGAAAAAACAGCTTGGAAAATAATATTTTATTGGTAAACATTTATAGCAATTTATTGGGTTTTAGACTTGCTTGGGGAGTGAGCAAGTGAGCAAAGAGATGAGGTTACAAATTTAAACAATGCAAAGAATCTTGAAAGCAAGTCTAATTTCCAAGATGCAAAAATCTGTAGAAAAGGTTGGAAGGTTGGTATATTCTTTTCTTCGTTTTTTTCCCCCTTGCCCCAAATGAATGTACTTTTTTAATAGCTAATTTCAAAGTTCTAATTAATTTTTAGAACTATGGAATCTGCTGTGGAAATTTAGTTTCCAAATAAAATGTTATTCTGGAAAATGATCAATTTCTAAAATATTTGGAATTTTCTGTTAAGTATTTATAAACCTGGACTTTATTATTTTTTTTGTAGTTGTACTACCTACTTCTAAAATAAAATATTTTCAATCCTAAATGATTATTCATTATTCTTCACTTTTTTGTGAAAATACTTAAAATTCTCTGTATACTCATGTAATTATAGATCCTTTTTAAGCCATCTGGATCAGCTATCTGGTTTATCTAGTCTTTTTAAATACAGACATTTTATGTTTCATCAAGGTTTACAGCAATTGCATTTAAATTCAACTGGTTTAGCCCTGTGGTTTGGGAGTTTTTCATATTATTTTCATTTACTTTTGTTACTCTTGTATTTTTATCTTTCCTCTGCACCATGGTTCCTTTCTAAGCATAAATGGTAGAGATGATGTCACTCACAGTTTCTCTGCTGTATTAGACAGACCAGGCAGACCTTCATATTCAGGTCTAACTTCAGGAGCATTTCACTTTCTTACATAAGGATGTCAAATTGTGTTGGTTATTCATTTCCACGTTTCTGTCTTTTTATATATGTTACAAAATGCATCTTTCTGAATTGGGAGATGAGAAGTTGTGTTAGACTAAGGAATTTGCTGGAACTTTGGAAGGGTGTAACAAAAAACTTCCTCACTTGGTAGGAGGACCTGGCGAGGAAGTGAGTTTTTTATGCTAGTAACCAATTTCTCAAGTGTGGAGCTTGAAGCCTGAAGTACTGCCCTCTAAAATAGGAATTCCTTGCCACAAAATAAAGGTTGGGCCATTGTTGGGTAAACTTGGAAGCAGAGCATGGTTAGAATAGATCTTTATAAAGAAAGAAAATGCAAATTGAAGGGGAAGACTGGCTAATGCTATAATTCCCTATCTTGAGGAAATGGAATCTTTTGAAATTCCATTCTTCTTGTAGTGAGAGAATAAAGAAAATCTATACTGCAATGATTGTGGCACATTTTTAACTTTTTACTTTATAATATAAATTTTCTAGAAAAATCATTTAAATTTGATAGGTTTAATTCAACCTCCTATAACAAAGGAAAAATGACTTGATAGAAATAAATTAATATCTACATATCCATTCATCAGTAGTGGTCTCTCTAACAAAGACCATCATTATTCAATAGAACTTTCTGTGATGATGGATATGTTCTATATCTGCACTGTCCAATATGGTAACCTGTAGCCACATGTGGCTATTGAGCACTTGAAATGTGAGTAGTGCAATGGAAAAACTAAATTTTGAATTTTGTTTAAATTTAATTAAATTTACACAGGCCACATATGACTAGTGTCTACAGTACTAGTAATTTGCTTTCATCAGAATTTTAAATACTCTCTTGAAAAGAATTTCTAATCTGTTGGTATTGTATCATACAATATCATTTTTATATTTACTTTAATATTTGAATTATCATTGCAGTGGAACTGTTTTATAACATTTTCCCAGAGATGAATGTTTTTAATATTGTTGATGGGAAGACACTATAACATTGTTTTATAAGCCTGGGGTAGCAACTTTTAAATGGCCATTACAAACAAGACTGTGTCTAAAACAAAAAACACTAAAAAAAGTTCTTACTATGGTGATAAATATTTTGAAAAGTTCAGTTGCAACTTCTGCAGCACATTCTTGCAAATAATTCCCAAAATGTAACCAGCCTACAAAAATGCTCACTAGCCTTGATTCCCCAAAGCTAATTCTGCTCCCAAAGCACATATCAGGTTTTAAATCTGCTCCTGTGGTCTTGTCAGGCATTTAGTAAAAATGAACATTAGGATGCATGATGATATTTTGATAATATTATTAGTACAGTAATATTATAGACATAATAATTACCTAAAAATATGCTGAAAATTTAAAATTTACTTCGTGGGTTATTGGTTATTTGTAGGATACTGAACTAGAGACCATGAGAGATTTTTTGGAAATAGAAGATATAACACTCATCTTCTTAGGGACTCCATTTATTGGACTTGGGCATATCCTTTTGGATGGGTAGGATTCAAATCAGTTAAGAGAGAGGGTACTTTTTTCTTTTTCTTTTGGCAGAACCTTGGATAATCTACTCTGAATGTCTTACTGCAAAACAACCAGATTCTAGATAAAGCATACCTTCTAATGAACTATTTGACCCCAGAAAAATTTTTGGACATCTCCAAAGATTCTTCTCCCTCACCTCAAAAACAAACAAACAAACAAACAAACAAACAAACAAAGTGTGAGTTGAAAGTAGAATTGAGAGCAATACGCAAACAGGAAATGTGGGAATGGCAAAATTGATTTGGAGGAGTTGTATTGCAAGAATGCTGTTGGAAGGATAGCAGCCATGTGTTCTATTAGACTTCTCATAAACCTAGCCTTATTAGAAGAACAGGAAGGAGTAACAACCACATTTATAGACCCAGTTTTCTGGTCTCCTTTGATGTCTTCAATTAGATAGTCAACCACTTGTGTACTGCCAGATCTATTTTCAGAAAAAATGTCTATCCTTAAAAGCCAATGACCTGTGTGGAGAAAACGTGGTCTCCATTAAGGGAATCTCACAAATCAGTCTTCGTTGTCCTTGTAAATGTTATCTCTGGTATCTCTAATTCCTGAGAAATAGTTTTCATTCAGAAGCATAGAGCATAACATCTGAGTCCTTAACCACTGCTTCAATTTATTACGTAATTATTTATGTACTTTAACATTCATCTAAATTTTTATTATGAAAATTCCAAACATATTGAAAAATAGAATAACATAATGAACTTCCATTCAACTACACCTACCTTGAATAACTATCATCTCGTGGGCAATTTTGTTTCCTCATTTCTACCCTTCACTCCACCCCAAATTTTTCTGAAGCCAATCCCTGACCTGACATTATTTCATCCTTTAACATTTCAGAGGTATCTTTAAAAGATTAGGACTTATTTTTTAACTGAAAATATGAACCACATCTAAAAAATGAACTGTATCTAAAAACTCAGTATTTCCTTATTGTTATCAAAAATATACAATCAGTATTCATATTTCCCCAGTCAATTTTTATGAGTGCTTTTTACTGTTTGAAACAGAATGCAAATAAGATCCATGCATTGCAATTGGTTGATGTTTCTCTTTTCTTTTAATCTAAAGGTTTCTATTTATTTTTCCTTATTTGTTGAAGAAACTGGATTGTTTGTACTGTAGAGCTTTCCATGGTTTGTATTTGCTGATGCATTCCTGTGGAGTTGTTAAATAAACTCCTCTGTCCCATGTCTTTCTTATTAACTGGGAATTAGGACTAGGAACTTGACAAAATTCATTTGGAGGAAGCTGGACAAGATTACTGGTTCTCTCATTATTTGTGGTGTTAGAAGGTATCAATCATTGTGTACATCTATTTATTCCTCAGGGTTAAGGACTGTCCAGCCTTGGATAGTTTTCTCACACATTTGCCCACATCAGCACACTGCTAAATTCTTGAATGGGACTCTCTAGATCTCAGAAGATCTTTCTCTGTGCAGCAGCTCTCTGCCAAGTGCTCTGTCCTGTGAATGGTAGTCATCTTATTCTCCCATACTTTCAGTTTTGTTTCCTCAACTCAGGCAGTTTGCCTCTCTTGAGTTACCCTCCCTGTGCCACTGCCAAGAAACCCTCAAAACAGTAACCAAGAAGTACCAGGGAAGATGGCGGATTAGGTAAATGCGAGGCCAGTTGTCTCTCAGGATCACATCAAAATTATAAATAAATTACAGAACAGTCAACCTCAAGAATCATCTGAAGTCTAGCTGAACAGAACCCCAATAACTAAGGATATAAAGAAGCGGCCACGTGGAAACTGGGAGGAGGGGTAGAGACATGAAACAAGCTGACCTCAAACCCACAGGTAGTAGGTAAACACTGGGAGGGACACCTCGATTAAAGGCTTCCTATGAAAAGGAAGGGGCTCCAGCCCTACACTAGGCTCCTCAGCCAAGGGGTCTTGTGCCTGGAAGAGGAGTCCCCACAACATTTGGCAGTGAAAATCAGTGAGGACTCTGTCCATCCATCCCGGTGAGATGGGAAGTGGCTGGAAACACAGATACCCTTTTAAAAGGCCCACACACAGATTCACTGATCTTGCAAACACTCACCTGAGCTCTGGTGGAGGGGCAGCAACTCAACAGGCTCCAGAGACATGTGGGGAAAGACTGAGTTTTGTGGCATTGGGATGAGCACTGGAGGGACAACTGCCATTGTCCCTATGTGGAGCCTGCATCATGTGTAGCCTATAGGAGGGTACCATCTTTTCTATGTTGAACCCTCCCCCAAAGGGCAAAATCGGAGACTGCATTGGTCTGGTATAATAAAATCCATTTGTGTGCACCAACTTGGTGACACCCTGGATCCCCTCTCCACTCAGCTAGTGTTGCATCATGGTGGCACTCTCAACTCCTGGGTGGCCAACCCCACCCCACAAGCTGTGGAAGCCTTTTACAGCAGTGGAAGGCCCACAGCAGTGTGGAGAACTTTTGATGGTGGGTAGCCAACCACAATTTGTACTGCAGCCTCTCTTGGGCAGCTACTATAGATCTGTGGGCCTGAGGGGAGCAGTGGTTGGCCATGGTGTTCTCAGGGCATTTTGCGAAGTGGTCACTGGCCTGGCACTGGTGCAAGAACCGAATTTACATTAACTTTGTAAAAACTACAGCACATACCCTGTGACTCCCTGAAACCCCACCATACCCAGCTAATGCTGCATCGTCAGGGACACTCTCAATGCTGGGTCAACCAGCCCAGCCTGTGTACCTAAGGAAGCTCTTTCAACAGATGAGCCTTGTGGGAAGCTAGCAGGTGGTAACAGGCCTAGAGGGGCCCTGGGCCTTTTGCTAAGCTGCCCCAGGCCCAATACTGATGGCAGCCAGCCTCAGACCACATGCCTACAGGTCTAACACAGGCAGCGAAAAAATACATACAGCTTTGTAGCTTCTACCTGGTAGCCCCAGGCCAGTCACATGCAAGGCTGAAATTGGCCTACATGGGAGCCTCTCCCAAAAGACACCAAAAACAACACACACAGAGGCCAGCTTCAGACCACACCATAGCACTACCTGGGTAGCTTGACAAGTGGCACATCCAAAGAGTGGTCTCAACAGGCACAAGAGCCCACTGGGGTGAATCCACTGGGGTCAACCCCCACACAGCAGCTCATACACTGTGGGCATAGCCAGTCCTCACAGCCAGTCAGCCTAGGAGTTAATCCCACCCTTGGAAGCCCCAAAAGTAATCAAGGCTCAACTAAAACAGGAAAATACACACAACACACACAAGGGACACTCCTGGAACACATGCACAGGTGATCAGGGAGACTGCGCCACTGCACCACACAGGACACCTACTACATCAGGCCACTGGGCAAAGACTGAGAGGCATAGGAGATATACCTAATACATAGAAGCAAACACAGAGAGGCAGCCAGATGAGGAAACAAACATGTCTCCATTAAAAGAACAGGCTAAACCTCCAGAAAAAGAACTCAATGGAATGGAGGCAGCAAACCTATCAAAGACAGAGGGTAAAACACTGGTTATAAGAATGTTTAAAAAAAATTAGTGAGAACTTCAACAAAGAGATAGTAAGCATAAAAAAGACATAGAAACCATAAACTAAAAACCAGTCAGAAATAAGCAATACAATAACTGAAATGAAGAATACACTAGAAGGAATCAACAGCAGCTTAGGTGAAGCAGAGGATCGAATCAGTGATTTAGAAGACAAGGTAGCAAAAAACGCTCAATTGGAAAAACAAAGAGAAAAAAAGAATAAAAAAGAACAAAGATAGTTTAAGGGACATCTGGGACAACATCAAGCATGACAACATTTGCATCATAAGAGTACCAGAAGGAGAAGAGAAGGAGCAGGGGATAAAGAACCTATTTGAAGGTATAATGACTGAAAACTTCCCTAACCTGGTGAAGGAAATAGACATACAAGCCCAGGAAGTACAGAGTCCCACACAAGATGAACCCAAACAGGCCCACACCAAGATACATTATAATTAAAATGGTAAAAGTTAAAGACAAACAGAGAATCCTAAAAGCAGCAAGAGAAAGGCAATTAATAACTTATAAGGGAGCTCCCATAAGACTACCAGCTAATCTCTTAACAGAAACTTTGCAGGCCCAAGGGAGGGCCAGGATATATTCAAAGTGATGAAAAGCAAGGGCCTACAATCAAGACTATTCTAGTCATCAGGCTATCATTTAAAATTGAAGGAGAGATAAAAATCTTCCCAAATAAGAGAAAGCTAAAGGAATTCATTACCATCAAGCCAGTATTACAGGAAATGTTAAAGGACTTCTTACAAAAAGAAGAATGGGGAAAACAAGGAAACACACAAAAGAAGAGTAGCTATATGAATAATAAAATGGCAATAACTCTGTACCCATCGATAATCACTTTGTATGTAAATGGATTAAATGAGCCAATCAAAAGACATAAGGTAGCTAAATGGACAAGAAAACAAGACATATATATATATATGCTAGCTACAAGAGTCACACCTCAGATTGAAAGACACACATAGATTGAAAGTAAAGGGATGGAAAAAGATATTTCATGCAAATGGAAATGAGAAAGAAACTTGGGTAGCAATATTTATATTGGACAAAATAGACTTTAAAATGAAGACTATACTAATAGACAAAGAACAGCATTGCATAATGATGAAGGGATCAATCCAACAAGAGGACATCACCCTAGTAAACATCTATGCACCCAACATAGGAGCATCTAAATATATAAAACAAATATTGACTCACATTAAAGGCAGAGATCGACAGCAACACAATCATAGTAGGGACTTTAACATTTCACTGACACCAATGGACAGATCTTTCTGACAGAAAATCAAGAAGGAAGCAGTGGCTTTAAATGACAAACTAGACCAGATGGATTTAATTTATATTTTTAGAGCATTTCACCTCAAAGCAGCAGAATATACTCTCTTTTAAAGTGCAAATGGAACATTTTCCAAGATAGACCATATGGTAGGCCACAATACAAGTCTCAATAAAGTTAAGAAGACTGAAATCATATCAAGCGTCTTCTCTGACCATAATAGTATGAAACTAGAAATCAATTAGAAGAAAAAAACTGAAAAATACACAAACACCTGGAGGCTAAATAACATGCTACTGAATAATGAGTAGGTCACCAATGAGATAAAGGAAGAAATCAAAAGATACCTTAAGACAAATGAAAATGAAAACACAACAACCCCAAATCTATGGGACACAGTGAATTTTCCTAAGAGCAATGCAGGCCTGCCTAAAAAAACAAGAAAATTCTCAAATAAACAATCTAAGTTTGCACCTAAGGGAAATGGAAAAATGAACAGCAAATGAAGCCCAATGTGAGTAAAAGGAAGGAAATAATATAGATCAGAGTGGAAATAAATGAAATAGAGGATAAAAATACAATAAAAAAGATCAATGATCCAACAGCTGGTTTTTTGAAAAGATAAACAAAATTGACAAACCTTTAACCAGACTTATCAAGAAAAAATGAGAGAGGATCCAAACAAATAAAATCAGAAATGAAAGACAAGAAGTGAAAATGGACACTACAGAAAAACAAAAAACTTTAAGAGAATACTATGAGCAACTATACACCAACAAATTGAACAACCTGGAAGAAATGGATAAATTCCTAGAAGCATACAATCTTTCAAGGCTGAATCAAGAAGAAGTGGAAAATCTAAACAGACTGATTACTACTAAGGAAATTGAATCAGTAATCAACAAGCTACAAATAAACAAAAGTCCTGGACCAGATGGCTTCACCGGTAAATTTTACCAAACATTTAAAGATTTAACACCCATTCTTCTCAAACTATTTAAAAAAATTTAACAGTAGGGAAGGCTCCAAACCTCATTCTACGAGGCCACCATTACCCTGATTCCAAAAACAGACAATGACATTACAAAAAACCGAAACTGTAGGCTAATATCCCTAATGAACATAGATGCCAAAATCCTCAACAAAATATTAGCAAACAGCATTCAGCAGTACATTAAAAAGATCATATATCACAATCAAGTGGGATTCATTCCTAATATGCAAGGTTGCTTCAATATCCATAAATCAATGTGATACACCACACAAACACAATGAAAAATAAAAATCATATAGTCATATCAATAGGTACAGAAAAAGCATTTGACAAAATCCAGCATCCAATTCTGATAAAAACTCTCAGGAAAGTGAGAATAGAGGGAACATATCTCAACAAAATAAAGGCCATATATGACAAACTCACAGCTAATACACTCAGTGGGGAAAGCTAAAAGCATTGTCCTTAAGATCAGGAAAAATAATAGAAGGATGTCCATTTTCACCACTTTTATTCAACAGGAAATTGTAGCCATGCCAGCCATATAAGAAAAAGAAATAAAAGGCATCCAAATAGGAAAAGAAGAAGTAAAACTCATTACTTGCAGAGGACATGATACTATACAAGGTCTGACAATTAAGTTTGCGAACTTGTTGCAACGATGTTGCCAACCTTTTTTGATATCAGAGGGATTATTCATTATGAATTTGTACCAACTGGACAAACAGTTAACCAGGTTTACTATTTGGAAGTGCTGAAAAGGCCTGCATGAAAAAGGTAGATGACCTGAACTTTTTGCCAACAATTTATGCCTCTTGCATCACCACAATGCACCAGGTCACACGGCACTGTCTGTGAGGGAGTTTTTACCCAGTAAACAAATAACTGTATTGGACACACTCCCTACTCACCTGATCTGGCCCCCAATGACTTCTTTCTTCATCCAAAGATAAAGAAAATATTGAATGGAAGATATGTTGATGACATTCAGGACAGCAAGGGTAATACAACGACAGCTCTGATGGCCAGTCCAGAAAGAGTTCCAAAATTGCTTTGAAGGGTGGACTAGGCACTGGCGTTGATGCATAGCTTCCCAAGGGGAGTGCTTTGAAGGTGATTGTAGTGATATTCAGCAATGAGGTATATAGCACTTTTTCTAGGATGAGTTGGCGAACTTAATTGTCCGACCTCATTTACAGAGAACCCTAAACATTTCATCAAAAAAACCTATTAGCACCGATAAACAAATTTAGTAAAGCAGCAGGATACAAAATTAACATTCAGAAATCAGTTGCATTTTGTACACCTATAACAAACCATCAGAAAGAGAAATTAAGAAAACAATCCCATTTATAACTGCATCAAAAAACAAAATAAAAAACCACCAAAAAAACCCAAAAAAACAAAAAAAAACACCCTAGGAATAAATTTAACCAAGTAAGTAAAAGACCTGTACTCAGAAAATTATAAGACATTGAAGAGAGAAATTAAAGAAGATACAAATAAATGGAAATGTATACCATGCTCATGGATAGGAGGAATTACCATAATATAGTTAAAATGTCCATACTACACAAAGCAATCCATAGATTCAATACAATCTCTATCAAAATACCAATGGCATTTTTCACAGAACTAGAGTAAATAATCCTAATATTTATATGGAACCATAAAAGATTCCAAATAATCACGACAATCCTGAGAAAGAAGAACAAAGGTGGAGGTATCACATTACCTGATAGCAAACTATACTACAAGGTCATAGTAATCAAAACAGCGTGGTATTGGCAGATAAACAGACACATAGATCAATGAAACAGAATAGAGACCCTAGAAATAAATCCATGCCTATCTGGTCATTTTATCTATGACAAAGGAAGCAAGAATATACATTGGCATAAAGACAGTCTGTTCAGTAAATGGTGATGGGAAAACTGGACAGACACATACGAAAAAATGAAACTGGACCACCGTCTTACACCATATAGTAGAAAAAACTCAAAATGGATTAACGACTTAAATATAACACCTAAAACCCTAAAACTCCTAGAAGAAAATATAGGAAGTAAATACTCAGACATTACCCTTAGTAATATTTTTACTGATATATTTTCTTGAGTAAAGGAAACAAAAGAAAAAATAAACAAATGGGACTACATCAAACTAAAAAGTTTTTTCACAGCAAGGGAAACCATCAATAAAAACGAAAAGATATCCTACTGAATGGGAGAAGATATTTGCCAGTGATACATCTGATCAGGGGTTAATATCCAAAATTTATTAAAAAACCTCATACAACTTAACATTAAAAAAACAAACAGTCCAATTTAAAAATGGGCAGAGAACCTGAATAGACATTTATCCAAAGAGGACATACAGATGGCCATTAGACATATGAAAAGATGCCAATGTCACTAAAAAATCATCAGAGAAATGCAAATAAAAAGCACAATGAGATACCACCTCACTCCTATCAGAATGGCCATAATCAATAAATGAACAAATGAGTGTTGGTGAGGATGTAGAGAAAAGGGAACCCTTGTACACTGTTGGTGGGATTGCAAATTGGTGCAGCCACTATGGAAGACAGTATGGAGATTCCTCAAAAAATTAAAAATACAACTACCTTATGACCCAGCAATTCCACTCCTGGGTGTTTACCCAAAGAAATCCAAAACACTAATTCAAAAACATTTATGCACCTCGATATTACTGTAGCACTGTTCACAATAGCCAAGACACAGAAATAACCGAAATGCCACTAGATGATTAGATAAAGAAATGTGGTATTTGCATACAATGGAATATTACTCTGCAATAAAAATGAATGGCATCTTACCGTTTCAACAACATGGATATACCTAGAGGGTATTATGCTAAGTGAAATAAATCATACTGAGAAAAACAAATACCATATGATGCACTTATATGTGGAATCTAAAGAACAGAATAAATGAACAAACAAGACAGAAATAGATTCATTGATACAGAGAACAAACTGACAATTGCTAGTTGAGAGCGGGGTAGAGGGGTTGGCTGAAAAAGTGATTGGGAAGTATACGAATTGGTAGTTACAAAATAGTCACAGGAATGTGATTACAGTATGTGGAATATACTCCTAGTCAATAATGTAAAAGCTATATGTAGTGTCAGATGGGTACTTGACTCATCGGGGGTATCCCTTTATAAATTATATAAATTTCTAACCATTACACTGTACATCTGAAACTATTATAAAGTAGTATTGAATGTCTGCTGTAATTTAAAAATATATATAATCACAGGATATAAAGTATAGCATAGGGAGTATAGTCAATGGTATTGTAATAACTATGTACATTGTCAGATAGGTAGCAGACTTGTTGGAGTTATCACTTTGTGTGGTGTGTAAATGTCTGATCACTATGTTGTTTTGTACACCTGAAACTATAAAAACTGTTCTCTAAAGAAAAAAATAACAATAAGCAAGACAATCATAAGATACATCTCCTTGGCTTCTCATCTCTCAGGGATCATTGTTCTTTGTCCCATGTCTTAAAGCATGTCCCATGTCTTTTAAGACCTGATATCCTGTGTCTTAAAAATCATTGTTTCATATATTTTGTAAGAGTTTTGTTGTTGTTATTAATGTTGGTTTAGGAATGGTGGGTACATCCAGAACCTCTTATTCCATCTTGGGTAGAATAGGAAGTGTCCCCAATTTTTTTCTAAAACTTAGTTCAGTCATAGCTTATTAATACAGACAACATCTTAATCTGAAGCTCAATATTTAAAACCAACTGGAAATTGTTCCAATTGAAGTCTGTGTGTGTGTGTGTGTGTGTGTGTGTGTGTGTGTGTGTGTGTGTGTATCTTTTGGAACACTGCCTCAGTCTTAAAATTGCCAGTGCAACTTCCAGGACTTCTTGCTGACATTTTCCCTCCCAACTAATTATGTTTTTCCCATGAGATGAGTCCTATTTTATTTTTCTGCCATTTAGAGATGAGTACTATTTTATTTTCTGCCATTTAGAGACAGTTTCATGGTTCATTCATTCTTCCTTCAACAAATATTTTTGAGTACCTACTATGTGTTGTGTAGTGTTGAAGATACAGTGATGAATAAGACACTGTTGTCCCCTTAAAAATCTTGCAATTTATTTTTACACTGGAACTTGTACATGAATGTTCCTAACAGCTTTGTTAGTAATAACCCAAAACTGGAAATAACCAAATGTCATAAATGGATGAACGGTTAAACAGACTGATATATCCATGGTATGGAATATTACTCAGCAATAAAGAATGATGAACTATTGATATGGGCAATAACTTGGATAAAACCTCAAGGAAATTATGCTGAGTGAATAAGTTTGTCTTAAAAGGATACATTATTGCTTATATCAATTTACACAACATTCATAAAATAACATAATCACAGAGATGGAGGACAGATTAGTGGTTGCCAGTGGTGAGAGGGGAGGGGAAGGAGTAGGTGTGGACATAAAAGGGTACCACTAGGGAGTTTTGTGATGATGGTACAATTATGTGCCTTGATGGTGGTAGTCGTTTCTCAAAGCTACAGATGTGATAAAGTTTCATACAGCTATACGCACAAACATGAATAAGTACATGTATAACTGATGAAATATGAATAAGCTTTATGGATTTTACCAGTGCCAAGAACCTACTTTTGATATTGTAGTTATGCAAGTTGTTAACACTGGGGGTAGGGAGAGGAACTGGGGCAAGAGTACACAGCTTAGTACATTTCTTTGTACCTTCTGTGAATTTTTAATTATTTCAAAATAAAATGTTTTTTCCTTAAAAATTTTGGAGTTTCATGGAGAATAAAAAGAACTAAGTAGCCGATTAGAATACACTATACTAATCCTCAGTTAAGGGCGAGTATTATAGAATATATGTATGGAGGAATGCCTTGTTCCCATTTCCAAGCCAATGTCACTGCTACTCCCTACTGCTCCCTTGTCTCCCAAAATTCCCTGTCAGGTTCAGCTTCTGTTTGAGGGGCATATATTAGCATAAAGGACTTGTGGAATGCTTGTGATTGACCCTCCCTCATTTCCATCACACAGTGTGGAAATGTGCCCTACCCATTAAGGCCTCAGTAAAATACCTTAACCATACAAGGCAAACATTTTATAAGAATGAGCATGTATAAAGTAACAGGAGTCTTGGGTTCTCACATGTTCAAATGGAAGTTCAAAGATCCATTCCAAATTTAAAAATCAATGAGTTTTGGATTACACACAGCTTTGGCTCTTCTCAGACCATATCCTGCCATCAGTACCTATCAGCCAAAGCTATACTCTGACCTGTTTAGAAACAGCCTTTGTATGTGAAGACAAACAAATAGCTGCAGTGGTTTTTGTACATACATTGTCACTTGTTACTGTAACCTATTTTAATTCGGTGACAGATTGTCATATATTTTGAATTTTTGTAAGTTATAATAGTCTTTTTTCCCTTGGAACTAAGTAGAAAATATATTATTTCTGATATGTTGGGGGACATATTTTGATTTTGTTGGTATTTAGTAGGAAGCACTATCTATAAAAGTTCCTCAATATGAATTTATGTTCTTGTCACATGGTGACAACTTAGTTGTCTTAGAATTTTTATTAGGTTGTATCTAAATTTCACAAACCCATGAATAGGTGGGCTTATAACATATGAGCTGAGAAATTTTGATATTTTATCTTTATTGTTGTTGCTGAAACTTACCGCTCTTCTAAGTCAGGAAAACCTCCTAGGAAATTCCATTGGACTAAGGAGGGTGTTTGAGTTTGTACCTATGTGTATTGCTGGAATATTTACTGGGCAAACAACATTCTTAAAGCTTTTAATATGATCTGAGTTTCCCTGAAACAGAATCTCAAAGTGTGTGTGTAGGTAGCTTTGGTTTGTGTCATTTACCTTTATCAACATAGCAGCCATTTTGAAATTACCTACATCTACCATATGAAATTCACACTTCTATCTTTTGAACTCATTCTTTTTTAAAATTGATAAAGTGGTGGGGTCTTGAACCATTTTTTGGAATTTTGCTAAAATAGAAATAATATATTTTATATTTAACGGGTCATTTATTATTGATCAGATCCTGAGACTTTTCCTTATTTTTTCATTGTGGCAAATTGTGTACTGTTTTTCAATTTTAACATTTTATTAACTTTGATTTTCTGAAAGAAAAACATTATTTGTGTGCTAAATCCTTTAAAATCATTTTAAGAAAATATAACAGAATGTCAAAGGTTATGGCTGACTTACAATATTTTTTTCTCATCTTCTGGTAATTTATAGTAACTGTGTGGTCCTGATTTTTATATGGCCATGATCTTTTCTGTGTCCTATCCTTTCTCTGAATATCTGGCAAAATTATTACTTCTCATTCTTATTTATTTCCTTAAAATGCCATTATAAGGACTCGTGAGGTTACACAACATTACACACATTCTATACTTTTCCACAGTCTTAAGATTGTGCCTGTGTTACGCTGGATATTTAATACTATTAAGAAAGATTATAAGTGGATTTTTCTTTTTTTTTGTAGAGGAATAGGGATTAACAGGAAACAGTGGCTTTTTCATAGATTTGGGAAGCTACTGAAGTGTGGTTTTTTGTTTGTTTGTTTGTTTGATTTCTAAGCAGCCTAAATATCCTTGAAACATTAATTTTGGAATAAGAGTTGCATAGGCACTAGTATAATCCCTCCAGTTCATAGAGAGTCACTGCTACCGTCTCCCTTCTTTGTCCTGCATCTGCCTGAGCAAAGTCGAGCTGAATGTACTGATGCCTGAACCTGTGGTCAAGCCCATAAGTCTTTGGACTGAACCCAACAATAATAGGAAGCATATTTAGAGCCTTTGACTTTCTGTTCCTCACTGGGTACATCTGGTGGCCCAGCTACCACTGCTGGGCTCCTGTTACAGCTCATTCTCAATTCGAATCTGTGGAGTCCACTACATCTGTGAGGCCATTTCTGTGGGTCTAGTCTCAAGAGCCTGTGTGGTTCCACAGTTAGGAAATTATCCCCTTTTCTCTTTTTGTGGGACTAGGCCTTTACTAGGTCTCTTTGGATCTTTAGATGCTGTCTCTATGCCTTTATTCCACACTGTGGTATGTCACAGAATATGATCAGATGTGATAATGGCCATCTGATTTTTATGTATTCCAGATAGTCCTTCTTTCCTCTGCTTAACTCGATACCATGTTACCTATAGGTGCTTCCATGACTTCAGAGCTTTCTGTGCCCTTCAAATGTTGCTATCTATCTCCATGAGCTTTGAGTGACAGACATGGATGGGGTCTGTACTGATGATCCTAAATGTGAGCACTGGCCTAGTATTGCTAAGCATACATCACACCTCATACCTGTGACTGGGAGAATGAGTCTCCCCAGGCTCTGGAGAGTGGTACCTCACTGATTGCTCCATGGTAAGAGGTTCACTCATGCTTTTATTTGCTATTAAGCTTTATTTAGTTCCAAAAAGCTTTTTTTTTTTTTTTTTAAAAAACAAAACAAAACAAAAAACAACTTACAATAAAACCATTAAAATAAGGGCAGAACCAAGGCAAGTAATAAAGAGGGCGTGGGATAAACTGCACCAGAAAACCAAGGCCCTCCCAAAAAAGCTTGCAGTTGAGTAAACTGAATTTTAGGCTCAAACATTCTGACAGTCAGAAGAAAAGGGAGGTATAAATACTGATGCCATTTACTATCATATCAGAAATGGACAGGTGATTCCCTTCGTAAGGAGATGCTCTTGTTTCCTAGCTGTGCATTATTGGGAGGACTGTATTGAGTGGCTCATTATATGAAGATTTTTATATCAGATAATCATATTAAAATATCAGTGTATGTTCCTGAATGTTATCCTCCCTCCCTATCATGAAATACTTCAAAAAAGTATTCTTTCTCAGAATGCCTTTAGACTAGTGCTGTCCAATAATTTTCTAGTATCCACAGTAAAAAGTAAAAAGACACATATGAAAATAATTTAATAATATATATATTCCACTCAATATATCCAAAATATTATTATCTCAAAAGGTAACTGACATAAAAATATAGATATATTTTTACATTGTTTTTTAAGTCTTTGAAGTGCAGTGTGTATTTTATACTTATAGCACAACTCAATGTGGACTAGTCTCATTCTGCATGCTCAGTAGTCACATGTAGGTGGGTGGGGTGGAGGTGGGAGGGGCAATTCTTGTTTGTTATAATACTTTTGTGATACTTTCAGTGTTGAGATTCCTCTGCTAAAATTACCATCAGGAGCCTTGAACGGAAAACTCTTCAGTGTTCTTTGTGCTGGGTGGTCATTAATCCAGAAGTTATTTTATGTATCAAAACTAATTTGATTAGAGGAATGAATAGATTCTGTCATTCTCAAGAAAGTGAGTAACTTATTCTGGAAAATTTTGGACCCCTACTTTCAATTCCTTCATCAGCGGTGAATGCACTAATGTACGTTATCTGGGAAATTATCTTGATCTATTTTTAAGCCACCTACTTCCTTAAGACTTCCATGATTTGACCAGCTTTCTTTCCTAAGGTTCCAATGGGAATTAATTTGTAATTTTTCAGTGATATTCATGACATACAGTTAATTTCTTTGTTAGCTCCTTGTTAAAAACTGAGACTTCTTGGCATCCCTCCTTCCCTTTAGTGCCTTGCAGTGAGTAAAGTATGGTCAGTAATGCTTGTTGATAGAACATATACATATGTGTTTTCTCTTCTAAAAGGCAGGGACATGCTTTTGACTCCTTTGGTCTATTAGCAGTTACTAGCATAGTGCAGGGTATGCAGTTGGTGCTTAATGAATTCTTGCTGACTAGACCCAGGACTTATATAATTGACTTTCCTAGACTTGGTCTAAAACCATATTCATCAAACTGTTAAATTACATCCTTGAAAAGAAAAATCACTCTTTTCATTTGGAAAAAGAAATTACAAACACACACATTCAGTAATCTTCCTTGATGGTTCCTAACTGACTCTATGAAAAAGGGAAAGAAAAAAGAGAGTGCTACTACTTTTAGTTAAATACCAATAATGTATAATAAATATTTTTTTTGTCAGAAAAAATAGTATGACTATTGTTGTAGGTCCTAAACATCATAATGAATCTAGTTTGTGGATATTTGTGTTTTTTTTTTCCATAGTTTGATATTTTAGTACCACTCGAATTGACAGCATACATTTTTAAAAATAAGAGAAGGCCTGAATGACAATATTAACTACTTTGACCTAACATTTATGGGACACAACACTCAACAATTTTTCAAATGCACATGAAAGTTTTATCAAGATAGACCACATGATGTGACATAAAACAAGTCTCAATACACTTTAGATGATTGAAGCCTTGACCACAGGAATTATATTAGGAGTCAATACACTAGAATACACTATCTAGAAAACAATATTTGAAAATTGAATACATTTGTAAATAACCTAGAAGTCAAAAACAGAAGGAAAAGTAGAAAATATTTTAAACTAAATCACAGTGAAAAAAAATACAAATAAAAATTTGTGGGATGCAGCTAAAGCAGTACTTAGAGGAAAATTAGCTTTAAATGTGTAGAAAAAAGGCTTAAAATCAACTATCTTAATTCCACTTAAAGAAGCTAGTAAAATAAGAGCAGAAATAGTGAGATAACCAACAAAAATTTTACCAAAGCCAAAATTTGGCTCTGTGAAAGGTTAATAAAATTGATAAATACTTAGCAAGGACAATCAATAAAAAAGAGAAATTACAAATTACCAATGTGAGGAATGAGAGATGGACTATCTATAGATTCTACAGAACTTCAAAAGAAAATATGAACAACTTAAGCCAGTAAGCTTTACAACTTAGGTGAAATGAACAAATTCCTCGAAAAATTCCTCGAAAAACAACTTAGCAAGACAGACTCAAGAAATAGGAAACCCAGTTTGCCCCATACCTATAAAAAGCAATTTTTATTTTAAAATCTTCCTATAAATAAAAATCCTGTCCCAGAAAATCTTCCTTAAAACATTTAAGGAAGAATTAACAAGACCTATCAATCATTTTCCCTCTTTTTTCATTTTTAAATTACAGTTGACATTCAATATTATTTTATATTAATTCCAGGTGTACAGCATATGGTTAGACATTTGCATAATTTAAGTAGTGATTGCCCGGTCTAGTGTAGTACCCACCTGGCACTAAACATAGTTATTACCATATTATTGACTATATTTCCTATGCTTCACATTATATCCCCGTGAACTATTTTGTAACTACCAATTTGTAGTTCTTAAACCCTTCCCCCTTTTCACCCGCCCCCTTAACCCCCCTTCCCATCTGGCAACCATCAACCTGGCAATTGTATCTATGAGTTTGTTTTTATTTTGTTTGTTTGTTTATTTTGTTCTTTATATTCAACATATAAGTAAAATTACATTGCATTTGTCTTTCTTTGTCTGACATACTCCACTCAGCACAATACCCTCCAGGTCCATCAAAGTCGCCACAGATGGCAAGAACCCATTCCCTTCCATGGCCAAACAATATTCCATTGTATATATGTACCACCTCCTCTTTATCCATTCATCCATTGATTGACACCCAGGCTGCCTCCACATCTTGGCCACTGTAAATAATGCTGCAGTGAACATACAGATGCACATGACCCCTTGAAGTTTTGGATTTCTTCAGGTAAATGCCCAGAATTAGGATTACTGGGTCCTTCTTTGTCTCTGTTATATCCTTTGTTTTAAAGTCTATTTTGTCTGGTATAAGTGTTGCTACACAAACTTTTTTGTTTGTTTCCATTTTCATGAAATAACTTTTTCCATCTCTTTATTTCAGTTTGTGTGTGACTTTCATTCTGAAGTCTTTTGTAGGCAGCATATTAAGGGTTTTGTTTTCTTATCCATTCATCTGTCCTATGTCTTCTGATTGGAGCATTTAATCCTTTTTTATTGAAAGTAATTGTTGATAGATATTTATTGCCATTTTATTATTCATACTTTTGATTTTTTTTCCATCTTAAAGAAGTCCCTTTAACATTCCTTGTAATACTGGTTTGGTGGTGAGGAACTCCTTTAGCTTTTTCATGTCTTGGAAGCTCTTCATCTGTCCTTTTGTTTTATTTTCAAAATTTTATTTATGTTTTAATCTTAGTTTCAGGTTTACAAAACAATATAATGATTAGACATTCACACCCCTCACCAAGTGATAACCCCCCCTCCAAGACTACTACCCATCTGACATCATATATAGCTGTTACAATACCATTGACTATATTCCCTATGCTGTACTTTACATGCCGTGAACATATATATGTGTGTGTATATATATATATATATATATATATATATATATATATATATATATATGTTTAATTATCGTTGACCTTCAACACTAATGTACTTCAGCTTCAGGTGCACAGTGCAGTGGTCAGTCATCTACACAATCTATGAAGTGATCCCCCTGATAAGTCTAGTACCCCTCTAGCACTCGACATACACTTTACAATATTATTAATTATATTCCCCATACTATATTTCATTCCCCATGACTATTTTGTGATTACCAATTTGTACTTTCTATTCCTTTCACCTTTCTCCCCCATCACTGTTGTTTGATTTTGAATGATAGCCTTGTTGAGTAGAGGAGGCTTGGTTGTAGGTCCTTGCTTTTCGTTATGTTGAATATTTAGTGCCAGTCTCTGGCCTGCAAAGTTTCTGGTGAGAAATCAGCTAACAATCTTAGGGGAGTTCCCTTATAAGTTACTAGTTGTCTTTCTGTTGCTGCTTCTAGGATTCTCTCTTTGTCTTTAACCTTTGCCATTTTAATTATAATGTGTCTTGGTGTGGGCCTGTTTGGGTTCATCCTGTTTGGGACTCTCTGTGCTTCCTGGACTTGTATGTCTATTTCCTTCCCCAGGTTAGAAAAGGTTTCAGTCATTATTTCTTCAAATAGGTTCTCAATCCTTTGCTTTCCCTCTTCTCCTTCTGGTATCCCTGTGATGGAAATGTTGTTATGCTTAATGTTGTCCCAGAGGTCCTTTAAACTATCCTCATTTTCTTGGATTATTTTTTCTTTTTGTTGTTCTGGTTAGGTGTTTTATGCTCCGTTTTCTTCCAAATCACTGATTTGATCCTCTGCTTCATTTAATCTGGTGTTAATTCTTTCTAATGCTTTCTTCATTTCACTTATTATATTCTTCATTTCTGACTGGTTCATTTTTATAATTTCTATGTCCTTTTTTTTATGCTTGCTATCTCTTTGTTGAAGTTCTTACTAAGTTCCTTAAGCATCCTTATAACCATTGTTTTGAACTCTGTCTCTGGTAGGTCGTTTGCCTCCATTTTGTTTAGTTCTTTTTCTGGATTTTTCTTCTGTTCTTTTATTTTGGATGCATTTCTTTTTTTCCTCATTTTGGCTACCTTTCTGTGTTTATTTCTACATATTAATAGATCTGCTATGTCTTCCAGTATAAGTTGGGTGGTCTTACGTAGTAGGTGCCCTGTGGGGCCCATTTGCACAGTTTCCCTGGTCACCTGAGCCAGGTGCTCCAGGGGTGTCCCTTGTGTGGGTTCTGTGTCCATCCTGTTATAATTGAGCCTTGATTGCTATTGGCTTGTTGGTGGGTGGTGTTGACCGTCAGACTGATTGGCTGTTGAGTTTGGCCACGCCCACAGCTTATGGCCTGAGGTGCAGGGGGCTTACCACATAGAGCAGGATTCATGCCAGCGGGCTCTGGAGCCTCTTGAGACCACCCTTTGTGTGTGCTGCTTGTGGGGGTAATTGGGCAGTGCTCTACTGTGGTCTGAAGCGAACCTCCAAGTGTATTCGTTCAGGCCCACGTCACCCACTGCCTGTGACTGGCTGGGGACTACCTGGTAGGAGTTATAAAGTGATTCGTCATTGTTCATTTTCTGTGATAAACATGGAGGGATGTGGGAGAGGCCTCACTGTGAACCGAGGTCAGCTGCCACAAGTACCAGGCCTACAGTAACTCTGCAAAAAGCCAGGATACCTGGTGGCTTGCTGCTGTCTGCTAGCTCTGTTAAGGTTCAACTGCAGATAAAGACTTGTATGTTATGCAAGTTAGGTGAGGCAGGTTCTCAGGGAGTCACTAGAGTGGGAAGAGTTTTGGTCACTGGGTTAATGTAGATTCTAATTTTGTGCCAGTGTTGAGCCTGGAGTGACTCAGCAGAAGTCTCAGAGCACACCGAGGCCAATCGTCACCTGCCTAGTGCCTGCCAGACTCTGATAGTTTTCCAAGAAAGAGTGTAATGTGGGCAGGACTGGCTTCTCATGAGAAAGTACCTCCAGCTGTGCACACGTCGGGTGGGGCAGGTCCCAGCTGAGTCAGCAGGGCAGAGTAGTGGAGCTCACTAGGCCAATCAAATTTGGCCTGGGGGAGGGGGGCTCAACACAAGGTGGTGCCCACCTGCCAGCTGCAGGGAAGGAGGACCTTGAACCAGGAAAATGCTGACTGTCCTTCAGTCCTACCCCTGAAGCCACACACCTCGTTTGCCCCGTATATGTCTTTGAGGCTCCCCCAGTCACCATCTCTCTGCCAGAGCTCAAGGTGAGTGCCTCCGAGTGAGTGAGTCTGTGCTCGGGCCGTTTAAGAGGACGTCTGGGTCTCCTGAAGCCCTCTGTCCCATCTGGATGGTCGGAATCCCCAGTTTTTCACAGCCAGATGTTGTGGGGGCTCTGTGGGAACAGAGTCCCAGAGAGCAGTTTCCAGGCTCTCCGCCTCATGAGGAAAGGTGCTGGCTCGATTATTAGATGGCCATCTGCTGTAATCAGATGGCCATCACTGTGGCTGGGTGGCCATCAGCTGTTGCTGGTTAGTCATTAGCCACTGATATAAGTGCCACCCACGGCTAAGCTAGTAAGTGCGGATTGCAGTTAGCAACTTAGGTTGGTTGAAAGAGAAGAGGACGACAGGCTGCGGATCATGTGGCTCGTGCTTCCTGTGTCTCCAACCCAGCTGCCAGTGGGAATATAGTGGTATGACTCCCCTATCTATGGCTCCGTTGGTGTTCCTTTTTGGCCTCACCATATCTTGCGTTCTTGGGGAGCAGGAGCTGAGTCCCTGCATTATAGGTTCCTGTACCCTGCATTAGTACTCCAGACTGGACAGCCTTGTGTGGGGGCTGGGGTCCTTCACTCCTCCATGGGGAACCTCCACAGCCAAGATATCCCTCCTGATTCTCAACTGCCACTGAGGTCTGGGCTTGTTCTGCATCTCTGCCTCTCCTACAAGTCTTGACATGGTTTCTTCTTTATATTTTTATTTATAGGGCTTCTGTTCGGCTAGACTTCAGATGATTCTCCAGGTTGATTATTCTATAATTTAGTTGTAATTTTAATGTGTTCACAGAAGGACACACAGTGTTTATGTACTCTGCCACCTTGGATCTCTCCTATTTTGTGGATATTTGAATCATTCACTGTTTCATTCAGTAAATACCTACTGAACACCTATTATGATTAAGACATTGTGTTGGGTACAAGGGATAAAAAGTAATATGTTTTGACCCTCAAGTTACTCACATTTTATTTGGAAAGTCAGATTGTGCCAAGGATCTCTTTAAAATATTTGTAAGTTTAGAGCAAGCTAGCTACGAATTGGAGAAAGATTGAGGAAGTCTAATTTTCACTCTGTTTTTTCCTTCAGTGGTATTGGCTAGTAAGTATTTTTATAAATGTGTAGATAGTGTTTTCTTTTTAAAGAAGTTACATTATTTGGCATTTATTACATTTTATTATTTCTTTGATTGATTATTTGCAGTTAAATTACCTTAGCATGCTAGAACAGATTTCACAGATTTTTGACATATGATTAAACAACATAAAGCATAGCTTACGTGGTTTTAGTGGCATGATATATTCAAGCATAAAAGTTAAACACACTTAATCAGAAATTTTTATAGTTACAGTGAATTAGAAAGATTCAGATATTGTAACTCCCTCCCCAACCCCTTTTTGGGGAGGGGCGGAATTTTATAATTGAGATTATTATAGAAGAGTGTCCTGACATAACTGATTGACTTTAGTGATGTGCCTTGAAAGTTCAAATTCAAGGTGTGCACTTATTTTAGTCAGCTTATTCTGAATGTTTAAATAAGAAATACTATTCCTGGGTATTCTGAATACCTCGTTGTACATTTATTCCTAATAGTGAGCATTTGAACTAATGATGGATTACTAATGAGCATGTAAATGTATCACCTGATTACATTAATATATGATCTTCCATGACGAGGTCTGGAATCAACCGTTCTAATATGTATTTCTAGTCCCCAAATGGCACTGTAGTGTATATTGAGCAGGACTGAGACAAGGATGTTTTTCTTATGAGCCACTGATTTAGTCAATTATCAAAAATCACATTATAATAAATGCTGTTCTAAGAACTTTGATTAACCTTTAAATAAATGTTACTTTGGAAAAAACTGCCAAATGTGTTAATGATAAATTGTGAAGTGGTAGTAATTGCAAGTATGGCTTTATAGATAATACAGTTAATTGATCCCACCCTCTCAAACATATATAACACACCAGCTGCTATGAGGCTGGGTGATGGTAATGGTGTCTCCAGAATTTTTGATGCATTGACGATGACATGAGTAAAATGGAAACTTAGAGTGCTCACCAGGGTCATACTCTCATGGATGTCTGATGCCCACGGTCAAGTAAATTTTTAATGACACATAGTTACTACACACCTTTCAGCCTTCTAGAGAGGTAAGTGTACATTGATCTGTCCTAATTGGCCTTGCAGAGTACTTCAGACATCCCTACATGAACACTATTATTTAATAAAATGGGAGCTGTTTTTTGTTTTTGTTTTTTCCACAAGCTCAGCATTTGCTCCTTGGATGGCTGTATTGTTTTTGTTTTTTTAAACTCAACTCTCATGTTCATTCTTGTCTTTGTCTGGCAATGTAGTATTAATGCATCTGCATAAAAAGGTAAGCAAAATTAAGGAATGGGTCTGATTATGAAGGTCCATTGCTATATTAAGAAACCTGTAAAGCGCACATCCATTCCTTCCCTAATGTATAGGGTGCTGACTGCATAAAATTGCTTAGAAAGACATTAAGGATATACAGGCAATTCTGTTGAGATGTGCAGTAGGATGCTTTTATGCTTGGCCATAAAGGTGGCTCTGGAATATCTTATTTGCAAAATAAAAGGTAGCCAAAACAGTTTGTAACTGGTCTACATTGGAATATTTATATAGGGACACATACTCGTTTTTAAGAGTTTATTTTTCATCTGAGTTTGGGGTCTATAACAAATAACTCTGAATTCACTCATCATTGGAGTAAATCAAGCATTGTTTATAATCAGCTGATAGGATTTGGAAGTAGGGGAGTTTCTAATATAGACGCTTCTTATAATTGTGAAGTTATTCAGTTCCAAATGAGATACAGACCAGATAGCGTTAAATCCCATCCCAGGGATAAAGTCTACAGGCAGAACTTCTTAGAGGCACGGATATCGCTTGGTGGACCTGGTTCACTGGTTACTGGATTTATTTGCTCTTAAGAAAATGGAACAAGAGTGGGTTCCTGTTGACTGTAGGGCTGGCCATTGATGACAATGTCTGGAGTTGCCCTTGTGTGCAATCTCTTCCTGCTGTTTTACAGCCAGAGAGTTGGCTATCAGGCTCCACAAATGCCTCCTTTACCTGCTTACTGATACCTGAAGTTGTAATTAGAGTGGAAAATCTTTGGATTTTGCAAATATCCCTAGAAATAATAGCATTTTATTTAAATCAGATCCATAGAACTTAGCGTGAGTTTACTACCTAGCTGTTTCTGGAGAACAAGTGTTAAAGGTGAGTGGTAGAAAAACATGAGGACACAAGGTAACTAGGGAGTAAGGGGAACTGCCTTGTGGGCATGAAGGGGAGAGCAGGGGTTAGATGAAAGGCTCTGAGTGAGGAGGCTGAGAATGGCAGAGGACAAGATTTACTTTCTTTACATTATAGGGAAACCTCTAAAAAAGCTAGGCCTTCTACACATTGTTTTAAAATAACTTTTAAAAATTCTGATTGAAAACTGAATTTGTTTTCAATTTTGTTTAGGTATAAAATTCATAATTTTATTATCAGACATTTTCTTTGAATTACTCAGTTCATTTATTCCAGAAGCATTTATTGAACAACTACTATGGGCTAAATAGTGTGCTGGATGCTAAGAAAAAAGAATATGATTCCTATCTGTAATGTTTTATTAGCCACCATGCTTTTGGCAATAGGTAGCAGAAAACCTAACTCCAAATGGCTTTAGTCAAAAAGAAAATTTGTTGGCTCACACCTCTGAATGTCCACAGGTAGGGTGGAATTCAGGGACATTTTAATCCAGTAGTTTTGACTTAGTTTTCCTTCCATTCTTTTTCCTTACCCTCTCTGTGAATCTGCTTCATCTGGCTAGTAGCAAGATGGGACTCAAGTGAAAGGGGCTATTTCAGAGACTTTCTAGAAGAGCTAGGAAAGCTTTCCCAGAAGCATCAAAGAAACCTCTTCTTGGATTTTATTAGCCCAAGAGACCAAGATTATGCAGGCAATTACAGGACTGGTAGGTGCAGACATGTATGGGTTCAGTGAGATTATTGAAGGGGGGGCATCCACTCTACACCAGTGAAGAAGCGGGGGTTCAGGGAAGGATACCATGAAGAGATGCTGCCCAAACTAAATCCAAGAGTATGAGAACTAATGAGGAGATGGGAAGGGCATATAGGGAATGAAGGAAGTGGGTGCACGGACACAGAAGTGAGAGGGTCCATTGCATGTAAGCAGCTATCCTTACTTCAGCTTTCAGCTTCACCTTATCTTCCCTAGGAGGTTTAACAGAGCCTCGTATGGTTTCATGGTTCCCTGTACTTAGTCCATCTTAACACTCACCACACTTTATTGTCATTCATTTAACTGCCTGCTCTTCTGCACTAGACTCTGGGAAGGCAGAGTCCATGACTGTCTAATTGCCTCTTCTATTCCTGGCGCCTAACACAGTGTCTGGCACATCATACACAGTTAATAGTGTTCATTAAATGTATGTATGAATGAATGACTTATTATCATTTTGTGAAATGACAGCATTTGGACGTGTTCATTCCTACATTGGTAACTTTCATGGCCCTGATTAGACTTCTTATAAACAGTCATAAAATGCTGGCGGTAAAACTAAATCTGAAGGATTCTGAGGACTTTTTGACTCTCATGTGACTATTTTGAATAGAATTTTCTTGAGCATAGTTATGTATTTTTATACACTATATAATCCCAAAGCAGAATGAGACCTTGAATGTCATCAAGACTCTTATCTGTTGGATAAGTCTTTTTTTATTGGAAGACTGAATCTTTGCTCACCACATTCTTCAAAAGATTAGCCCCATATGTACAAAGCTCCAGCTTCTGTGACTTTCTGATTTTTTTCTAGTTTTGTGATTTTTGAAAATTCTAATTAAATAATTAATCCATTATTTTATTGACATTACCTGTTTTTTTCTGTTATATGTAATGAGTTGGGCAAAGATTTTGCTAGATTCCACTACAGTGCATTTCCACTTGAAGTTTTAAATTAAACCTCACATATTGAAATGAATTAATAAAAAGATGTTTTTGGATAGAGTTGTATATAATACCTGCTGCTCATTATCATCAGTATTATAATTTGCAAATATAAAACATACCAAATATTGAAAGTCTAAAATGTTTAACTTGAAAAAAAATAATATAAGAATGGAAGAAACTATAATGATGTCTCATGATGAAATCTGATCTAAACTTCTATTTGTGATGTTAAGGACCTTTTGCAGGGCAGCATGGTTGTCTTGTGGAACTCTACAGATTTTTTAAGGCAAATTTGAGGTTTTCCCAGAGTTTGTCACAAGTCTGTTTTATGTTGTGTTTGTGAACATTTTTAAAATTTATTTACAAGTTTGAAATCTCTTAATGTATTCCTTATGATGTCATCCAGACAGATTGGTTTTATTGATTAAAGCCTCATTTTTAAGCTTATTTAACTTTCTCCAAGTTATAAAAACTATTTTAAAAATAAAAATCATTGTTTCATTAATTATAAATAGTTTTTACACATTTTTTTACTCTAGCTATCGTATATATGGGACATTTCCCATTGAAAGATGTTTTTGAGCAGTTCATGGAGCATCACACAAATATACTCTATGATTTCTGCTTCCTGGAAAAGTTATGGGGGCAATGTAGGCATAATAGAAATAATAAGAACTGTAAAAATACTTCATTTTTAATTTGGAATAGAGTATCATCATCAAAGAGCACACTTTTCATTATATAAGAAATGTCATATTCCTACAATAAGTTCTTTACAGTAATCTTCCTTATCTGCAGTTTTACCTTCTGTGGTTTCAGTTACCCATGATCAACCGTAGTCCAAAATTATTAAATGGAAAGTTCCAGAAACAACTCATAAGTTTTAAATTGCTCACCATTCTGAGTAGTGTGATGAAATCTCCTGCCAACATGCTCCGTCAAACCTGAGACATGATTCATCCCTTTGTCCAGCATCTCCACGTTGTGTATGTTTGCCACCCGTTAGACACTTAGCAGCCATCTTGGTTATCAGGTCAACTGTCGAGTTGCTTGTTTTTCAAGTATCCCTTTTAGTTGCCTAACACTCTGTCACGATACCTACGTCATTCACCTCACTTCATCTCATCATGGAGGCATTGTATCAGCTCACTTCATCATCAGATGAAGGGTGACTACAGTACAATAAGATATTTTGAGAGAGAGAGAGGCCACATTCACATAACTTTTATTACAGTATATTGTTATAATTGTTCTACAGCAGGTCCTCAAAGAAAAACTTCGTTTCGTTCAAAGCCATTTCATTATAATGTTGATGGGAAAGAAAAAAAATCTTTTCCTGGCCCAGAGCCCTGTCTGTGTGGGTTTTCTCTCTCATCCCAAAGATGGGTAGGTGAGGTGACCTGGTGTGTTTCAGTTGTCCCAGTCTGAACGAGTGGGGGTTTGTATGAGTTCGCCCAGCGGTGGAAGGGTGTTCTGTCCAACTGGGGTCCTGCCTAGAGCCCTGAGCTGCCTGCACAGCCTTTGGCCACCTGCGATGACTCTGAATGGGTTGGGAAACCATTATCTTACTTATTTTTATTCATCTTCCTTAAATTATGCATAAATCACATTTATTTTATTGTTTAATATTAGAAGTGTTTTGGGTCTTTATTTAGAAGTTTAGTGATGTTTTTATGACCATAAATATGCTCTGGGAACTTATTTCTTGTTTTTATCAATTAGCCTATGGTAAAATTGGTTTCATTGTACGTTGTTTCACTTAAAGTTGCAGTTTCCAAGAAGCTATCAATGACATTGAGGACTTACTATATTTTATTATAAGTTTTTGTTGTTAATTTCTTAATGTGTGTAATTTATAAATTAAACTTTATCATAGGTATGCATGTATAGGAAAAAACGTAATCTATATAGGGGTTGGTACTACTACTGTTTCAGGCATCCACTGGGGTTCTTGTAGTATCCACCTGGGTTAAGGGGGGGACTACAGTATTGCTATTAAGAATCAACTGTTTAAAGATAAGTTGTGATTTATGCAGTTGTAGGTAAGAAATAGAAATTTTTATAATAATTTTATGTTTCCCATGTAATCATCTTACATGATAGGTAGAAGGCATATTTCTCTAATTTAAGTGAACAGAGGAGATGAGTGACATGAGCCATTATAAAGTATGGTTGGTTGGACAGCCCCTGTTTTACAAGCCCGGGAAGGAGAAGGGAATAATCTTTAGTGAGATGATTTCTGGAGGTTCTGCTGTTTTGGGTAGAATCAGGGGGCTGGAAGAATGCCTTAGAAAATATCTGGTTCACCCTTCTGTTTGTACAGAGGAGGGGGCTTGGGCTTAGCAAGGTTATGAGACTTACCCAGAGCTGCGCATGATTAATGAGCCTGCAGAAGAGATGGGGCCAGTGCTGTGTCTCCTGCTTCTCAGACTTATGGATGTGCTTTGATCAATGTCGTGCTGCTCTCTTGAACTCTTCAATCTTGAAGAAACAACTAGATGTGAGAAGTAAAATCTTTGTGTGTAAATTCATTACAAAAAATATTACGCTGGTTTTGAGGTTTACAGAGTGGAGATTTATTGACTTCAGAAAATTAAGGAGTTAAGCCCCCCCGCCCCAGATACTTAGTTAAATCTACTCATAGTTTAAAAAAAGCGAAACTTATTTAGGAAATTTTCCTACATTCCCAGAGGCCCAGGTTCCTCTTGGAAAGAAAGCAGGTTGAGGCTGTTCAGTTGGGCTGTGCATTGTGTTTTTCTTCTCTGAGAGCTCGGAGATTGGCATTACTCCGCAGTAGTGTCACAGCCCGCAGTCATTTAATGCCTCTTCTTGTGAGGCCAGGATTCCACGCCCAAGTGCATTTAGTAGGTCAGTACAGTAATTTTAAATGTCTTTCTTTCAATCTTTTGCCATCTTCAATTATACCTTTCCACCCTACTATTTGTGTAATTTTCTTCTGTCTGAAGTCTCTTTACTGTTGTTCTCTATTGCACAGCATGACAAATTACCCATCAAGCCATATCTTTTCAGCCCAGAAATGCGCAATAACACGGAGTCATGGCATTATCGCATGTTGTGCACTTTATTTCCTCACAGTTCATTCAAGTGTGTCACTTTATTTTCCTGGCTTCCTTTTGTCATCATGGAGATTAACCATTTTATCCTTCCCAAACTTTAGAAACAATTAGAATTTCATTATAGTGGAAGCTGAGAGTGAATGCTTGCTCAGTTCTATATGGAGTATACTTTTCATATTATCGGTGGCAAAATTAAAGCCATGAATCCTGAGTCCTTTTCAAAGGAGAGACTTGAGGTTATTATACAGCTGAGTAACCCTGGCTCTGGACAAGAGAATTATTTGAGCCGGTGGCCACCAAACATATTAACTCTAAGAAACCATTTAGTCTGACATTGAGTATCTGATTCTTCTGTTCTCCTGGGAATTATGACACTCTCTGGGGCCCTTGTGTTCTGTACACAAAATCTTTTCCCCCCTCTTAGCTCTGGCTAAATACCAGTAGTGTACAGTGTACAATGAGATACAATAGACATTGCAGATATGTGTTAGGAAATCAATTGGTATTGATGTTCTAATCAGCAGGGCTGCAGCTGGTATGTAGACACATCGCTAGAAGTGGTGATTAAGATCGTATTCAAAAGCATTAAAAAACTCCCACAACATTTAGATCACTGTTCAGATAGACTGCTGTTTTACTGGGATAGTCGATGAGTTGGGCAGCCAGTGATACTTCTAGATTCTGCTAGGTTAATTTGTAAGATGTTTTATAACTTAATATATTTTATGTGTTAAATTTATAATTTATTTTAAATTACAATTTATAGGATATAGGTTAGTGGTTGTTGGTAAACAAACAAAAGTTCAAAGTTCTTTTGCTACAGTCGACTTACAGCCTGCAAGATACTAAATGCAAGCTGCTCCAGAGAAAGGGCAGAAAAAAAGGAAAGGAGGTGGTTACAGTTTAGTTGTAGTTTGAAAATACATTTAGGGAAGAGATTGAGGGGGCAGGGGGAAGAGAGAGAGAGATAGAGAAATGAAGAGAAAGGGAGGGAAGCAAGAAAGGATAGAAGAAGAGAATGGCAATAAATGTGAAATAATCTAGAGGAGAAAAGACAGTAAGAATCATGGTATGGTAAAAGAGGATTTTAGAATTTAAAGAAATGGAACAGTAGGAATACGAGGCAGGTGTCCGACCTAGGCATTTCCTACCTGTGAAAAGTAATTAGCTGAAAGTATTAGCTAAAACATTCTTTTAGGAAAATTTAAGGATGAAAGAGGTTTGAACTATTAGGTTGGTGCAAAAGAAATTGCGGTTTCTGCAATTATTTTTAACCTTTTAAACCGCAATTACTTTTGCACCAACCTAATAGAAGGGGTGGTTGCTTTCATACAATTCTCCATTTTCTAAACTAAATCCACGTTCTAAAACTACAAACATTGAAAGTCCAACCATATACATAATTTTCAATTTCAAGTCTTTTTATAAATAGGGATAAAGCTGGATGTTTAAAATAAATCTAGGTACAGAGGTCCTATCTTTTTTCTCTACATTAACTTTGACAGTAACTAAGTTCTAGTCTAGAAGTAGCAAAGCCTAACTAGAAGACAGAAGGATACCCAAACTATTGAATAGGAGTGGATTTCGGAAATAGTGACCATCACAGAGAAGTCAAGGTATTGATATTATTGTAAGCTTGGGATTGATTTCATTAAGTCAAACAGCAATTGAGAGGGGAAAAAGACTGGTACTTTAAGCATTTGACAGTAGTTTTTTTAAAGCATAAAACACATTGAGCCTTTCCATAAATGATTTTAACTAGCAGCCAGTAACTTAAAAAAAAAGAAGAAGAAAAGTGAGGGAATTCTGGGGGAATGAAAGAAGAAATAGCAACAAAAAGTTAAAACTGAGGAGAACTTCCTAGTTTTCAAACTATTTTTAAATGTATTTTTCCATGTATTAACACAAACTACCTTCAGTAAAATAGTGCAGGAATTATTAAAGCCCTTTTCATAGTTGGAGAAAATGAGACTCAACAGAAAAGGGACTTACATTAAGCCACATAAAAGAAGAATAGAAGAAGTAGTACTAGAATTGAGATATTTAGAACTCTGCTGTCCACTAGTCACATGGGGCAATTGAAAATGTGCCTAGTCCTATTTGAGATGTGCTATCTCAGTTTTATTTATCATTTCAATTCGATTCAATTAAAAAAACAAACATTGAGTTTCTAATATGTATAAAAGGGTAGTTCTAGGCATTATGTTCAGTATGTTTTGAGGAGAGGGGGGAAAGGATCATAACAAAAGGAGATAATACCTTTTCTGGAATTCTCTAACCAGATCACATGAGAGGAGAGATACAAAAGATTCTCTTTCATTAGATTTTGTCAAATATATTCTAAAGGAACCATAACTAGGGTAGAAGTGAAGAACCTGAGATTTTCTTGGCTGGTGAGTCCGCTGCTCTAACACACCCAAAGGCATTTTGGCAGGTGCACGGAGGGAGGATATGGTCTGTCATATGGTCTGTCCAAGTGGACTCCACCCACGCGGAGGAGGACTTTGAGGACAATTGAGTGAAGCACATTAAGGAATAGCTGTATGAAAAAAGCAATTCAGAATAAGAATAAAGGAATTGTTGAAAAACTAATGAACCATAAGATCTCTGTAATCGCCTCTTAATAGGTATATTGTTGAATAACACTGGTGTGCTCTAACTTAGTTATACCTTGTTATATCCGATTTCGTGAGCTATATGGCAACATGCACTGCAGTCCGTCCTGCGGAAAGGACTGAACCTACTGTTGTCATTTAGAGCACACTCTGGTAATGACTGCTACAGATTCCAGTCTCAGAAAATATTAATATTTTTCACAGTAATAGTTTTCAAAATGTGGAGTTCAACAAAGGAAACTCCAACGACTATTGCAACTTTTCAGGGTTTGTGCGGAAGGGGGGAATACACTTGTGTGATATTTTAAATGAAATTTTACTTTCAGAGTTCTAGATATAGTTGCTGTCTGTCATTTGAAAATTAATAACTGTTTTTCCTTTAATGTAGGCTGTGTAAAGAAACCCAATTCACTTCTAAACTGTTCTCCCGCCTTCCCAGATACATGGAAATTCACTACTGTTGCTGACAAACAAAATGCCACAAGATTTGTCGTACAAATCACATTATAAGAGATTCCAAAAACTTGACAACGTTGACAGTTGTTTTCAGCAAATGGCTGCTTTACTCTGTACTGTCAATGTTGATGTCCTTGTGCACATGTAAAAGAGCAATGTGATTAAGGCAAGCTTGTCCACGCTATATCTGAGCCAAGTTTTCCGTCTCCGCGTGGCACTGAAAGATTGCTCAGCTGTTGCAGATAAGGCAGGAATAGCTAGCAGATTTCTGCCATTTAAAAAAAAAAAAAATTCTCTGGGCATGCATTTCTGTAGGAATTTACCAACATCTGCTGCTGACCTAAAGTTTTCTATAGAAGTAGCATATTTAATTTATATAAGTACTTCATCACCGTATTGGTCAAGCCTGATTTCCTTAGGAAATAATGAGTTGTGTTCACCAAGAAGAGATGGGTTGAAGTTTAATAACATTTATATTCTCTAAATTGTCATTGGAGCTTCGGGCCTCATACTTTCTTGGCCCATCTTACATTTATTTTCTGCATGTTCTCTAAATTATATTTCAGCAGAGAAACTTTTTAGAGAGAAGAATAAAGAGCTAAGAGATTTTGGTGATTCCACAGAAGGCCTACACTTCACACATCTTTTTTTTTTATAGGCTCTCTGAAAATGTTTGATTTTTTTGGAAGCTAATTTATTCTGGGAGAATTTTGTAGCTGAATTTTAGTGTGATTTAAAATTGTCACATGTGCTATCCTCAAAAGAACATAGGACTTAGGTATTTCCCATTGTCAAGGTAACTTTTGATAACCTCTAATTCTTTTGATTTCGGACATCATTCATTTACCACTACTCACTTTTGAAATGTATTCTCTATGTTTATATTATTTTAATTCAGTTTCTTTTGAAATATAAATGCTCTTCAGGTAAAAATACAAAACTTAAGTCAGTTCTAGACATTCAAACCTGTCTTGTAATGCATTTGTTATTTGATTCATCTATTCTTATTCTTGGTCACCTTCGAGTACAGCTGCATGCTTTAACTGTCTGACTTGTCTTTGAAAATCTTAAGCCACATTCTTTGGAACAGTTGCTTCATGTTGGTTGAAATTCTCTGTGGCACTTTTTTCCATTCACAGGAGCCAATAGCCACCATAGCAGACACATAGTTTCCAAGAAGGCATGGTTCATGATTCCTGAATCTCAACAATTTCTTGTAGGAATTGCATTACCATGCATAGTGGCTGAAACCTTTGTGCTGTAAATTATAATAAAATAGGATACATTTATACTGTAAAGTTAAATGAGCACTCATGATTTAATGATACTTTCATTCTTGTACTGAGCAGAGGGACACAATTTGAATACCCACTAATAAAATAAAAATAATCCAATGGCCATGAGTAAGTAATTAGCTAAAGATATTAGCAAAAAAATTCTTTTAGGAAAAAACTAAGAATGAAAAGCTATTTGAACTAGAAGGGTAGTGGCTTTCATAAAACAATTCTTTATTTTCTAATCTAGATCCACGTTTTCCTATGAGCAACTTTAGGTTGTACTAAAAATATGGCAATTGAAAGTTCAAATTTTTAAGTCCCAAATTACTGCTTTTCAGATTCACTGAGGCATCTGAAAAACAGGTCAAGGTAACAATGCATAATTTGAAAAGTTAACAAAATGTTTCTGATGGGAATAAAATGAAAATCAGTATAATTGTGATAACCTTTAAAGCCTGTCTTATTTCCATTGTCAATTAAACATTTTAGGAAGCAGAAATCTTTGTGAAATATTTGCCACAGCTAGTGTCTTTATTATCATGTAGTCACGGTAGAAAGGAGGTATTTCCCGTAGAATGTTTAGATCCTTTGATTAAGTAACTGATTAAAAAAACATGAGTGGTTTATAAAAAAAGAGAGTTGGAATAAATACAGAAAAGCAAATGTGCATCTATAGAGAAGAGCATGCAGGCAGGAAAACATGGACATGCGCTTATTCTTTTTTGCTGATTTTTATTTTCACAAATTTTTATTTTGTAAATTCTCATTAGAACAATATTGATAATGATGTTTTATACTTGAATAACAGCTTATGAACTGGAAATGAGACAGTATCTCATTCATGGGATTTATGAAGTTCTGGTCTTAGCTTCTTCCTTAATTTTTGTTTTGTTTTTTAATTCCAGAAGTGCATAATCTGTCTGGAACTCAGCTCTTCTCACTGCCACTATCCTCCCAAGGCTTTGGTTCAATCCAATTATAGCTATGTCATTGATAGACAAAAACAAAGAGTGTGAGGAAAATTAAACCATTATTTGTGTATACATAAATTTGAAAAAATTCCTTTCTCTAAATAAACACATATAATGACATTCTTCTATGCATATTTTGAGTTTACCTTTTGGCACCATAGCTGTCAGGAGAGAAGTGAGGATAAATTGTTCTTCACAGACATCTGTGAGCTATCAGAAATACATAAGTAGCTTAAACACTTGCACTTCCCATTACCCTATCACTCCTCAAAGCCATAAAACTCCCATGTGCAAGGTGATTGGATTTTACTGATGGAAAAAGGAAAAAGCAAACTTTTATTTGCTTTTGAACTTTCTCATGATACTGAGAATTTCATGAGGCAAAAGTGATGTTATCAGTCATGCTATAAATACATGGAAGTTTTATGTTTTTCTGGGGTGTGCAAGCTGAAATCCCTTTTATTGAGTATTTCTAGTGTTGGGAAATATTTTCCTGGTGGATTGGATTCTATATCATTTTTGGGTATGCTGCAAAATATTAGCCATAATTTGGGAATGAAATTAGGTTTAAAATAAAAGGCCTCCTGAGACGTGAAGAGTCTTTCTCTCTAGGGTCCAAATCCTTTGGTCCACTCTGCTCTGGCTGCATTTCTGGGGAATGGTAACATGCAAGGACTTGTAAAGGGAGTGAGGGAAGAGGGTAACTAAGTACGTCACTAAATTTTGAAACCGTTATGTTTTTTTTTTTTTGACAAGATTATTGAATATGATTAAGAAACTACAATGGCCTGCTGTCACTTCCAGGATCAAGTTTAGATTCCTTAGTGTGGCACAAAGACTTCATGCATTGTCTACTTTTCAGACTCTTCTATATTACTTCTTCATAGCTACACCAAGCTAATAATAATTATTATAAATAATTATAATAATCATAATTATTAACCATTTTATTATCATTGATATTAACCATGTTCTGCCCATAGCTGGAATGTCTTCTGCTATTCTGCTAGAAAGTGTTTCAGTTTTATCCATTTTTGGAATGTGTATTCACTCTTTCAAGATAGGGTTCAAATGACATCTCCTTGGTGAAACATCTCCTGACCATCCAAGGAAGACAGTAGGTCCTTTGGCTTTTCCCCTAGTTTTGGCATTTTTCATAGTGTAACACACTGTACAGTTCCTGAAGATATATTAATTTCCTAAACTAGACTGTGAATCTTTTGAGCATAGGGATTATAGCATATCCATTTTTTTATTCCGTGGATATTGTATAGTACCTGGCCTATGATAGGTGCTGTATAAATATTTGTTGAAGGATATGCAGCTTTGTACAGAATCTGTGCCCCAGCCTCAGATAATTAGAGTTCACCTATCATGAGAATCTCTCATACCAGACATGTTGGGAAAACTGTACATAAACAAAGCACCTCTATGCATATCATTGGCATTCAAGAGCCCTTACAAGATTCTTTTACCTTAAATAATGTTTATTTTCATGTGCAGATCATTTTGTGGGGCCAGCATCATTGTGAGCATCGCACTTCATATAGAAGAACTAATTCAGATACATCGCAACTCATAAAGAAGTAGCAGAATGACCTGGCCACTGTTTTTATTTAAAAGTATTCGTTGCAGTTCAGAACTAAAGTTGGTAGGGAAAATTAACTATAGAGGCTGAAATACTAAAACCTCACATAACAACTGGTTAATATCTCAAACATTCAGACCATAGCTAGGAATTAAGACATAATCAAAAGGGCATAGAAATTCGAAGGAAAAAAGTCCACAATTTCAATCATGGTAGAAGAGCACCTCATTCCCTCATTCTTCTTCTCAGACAGAGCCTACTCATTTTTTATTTTTTGCAGTTCTCACAAGGTTTTGTTTGTTTCCATGGGTTTTGGAGATTAGAAGGGACATAGTACTCAAATTTGGGATTATGAAATTTCTAGATTCAGACAAGAATCTAGAAACAGTAAATGCCAGCTGAAAATCGAATTCTGGAATGTCAGAGGAAGCAATATTTTCAAAAGCAGAAGATAAAACGGCTTTATTGTCTGTCTGTGGGACATTTCAGTATTGTTCTAGCTAATCTAGCCTTACCTCTGAATTAAGGGACAGTCATTAGGCATTCCTTGCCTCCTTCTCTCATATACCTACCCATTTCTCCCCTTCTGACAATTTTGCTCTGCCTTTGTTCTGTGAAATACATACTGTCCAATTTCCCAAAAGCATGATGTGGGTATTTAGGGGTGAATAGACATGAAGGTTCAATCTTGGGATCAATATATGAACTAAACATTTGGGTACTTCACTCCCCTCCCCCACCATTCCATATAAAAATGTCTGCTTCTGAATCCCTGTAGCTCCCACTGGTTCCCCATGGGGTGCTCAGATGTGCCCCGTCTTTACCTGACTTCACAGTGTAGCTGCTGTTTAGAATCTTCCAGTATCTGTCCTGCTAGCCCAGTGGGTCCTCCTGGGCTCAGTGCATGGCAATTCCTGTATGGGACCTTCCACTGCTGACTAATTTTGGACAACCTAACTCTGGAAATTTGAGACAATAACTCTTAAGCACCTCTAGATTTTGTAGCTGACTCATTGACAATCTCAGTGAAATATGCACAGCGACAATGGCTTTAGAAGTTCAGGGAAGTAGTAAAGATTGTCGCAGTAACCGTGGAATTTTCATAGTAGTATTGTCCTTTAGGCCATGGACTATAATGGAGACAGTCTCCCCTATTCAAAGAATGACTGTCCTCTAAAAAATGCTGTTTTTTTGAGTTTCTTTGCTTGCATTGCTGGCTGTCATAAACCTCCACAGACAGAATGCTTCAGTGTGGAGTGTGTGGTTCTGTACCGCTATGCCACCCACGAGAAGAGTATGCCTGGGGCTTTAATTTGTGTAGCATTGCTTTGCTGACTATGAATTTTGAACTACTAGTGTTACCACCTTCCACTTAGTGATAATTTACTATTCTATTCCATGCTTGTGTTTTAGATCAAGTTCTTATGGTACAATTTAGGAGCTTTTATGTGCATTCCTGCTTGCTTAGATAAAATTACAACACATGGCTTAATTAGTAAGATGTGTATGTTCAGGAGGGAAGGCACACTTCCCACTGATCTTTTTCCCCATTTCCAACAAATTGCATAAAATTGAAAATGTTTTGGAGAAGTAATGATGCCATTCCCTGAGTAACATTTATTGTTATTTAGCAGTCTATGAATGAATAATTGAGTAACTAACAAAACTGTACCATTCATCTTGGCTGCAAACATCATTTCCATAATCCATCAGCTTCTACCATCATGACTGTTACAGGTATGTGTCTAGATGGCCACCCCTGAGGACAAATTTGAAGCTCTTTGGGAACTAAATATTATTATTCGTTAACTGTTTGAAATTATTTCATTCATTCTTTGGGGTTTTCAGAGCCTGTAGTCGTCAATGGAAATATCCGTTGCAGGGATAACATGCTAAATGGCCACATTTAATACTTAAATCATTGGTCAGTTTGGTGAAGCTATAGAGGTGTTCCCTGGAACACACAATAAAAGGTGAAGAAAGAGGTTCTGAAAGTGAGAGCTGAAAGCTCTGCATTAGTCTAGTATTCATTTTATCTAAGTTATAAAGTTGTTAAACCCTATTTATGTAATTAATTGCTGAATCATGCGGGAGGTATCTCGAATTTTTTCTAAAAGACTTATAGTTTCAGGGTACTTTACTTGAACTTATATATTTATTTATTTTTTTAATTATAAAAATATTATGGTTTCTTCAACTCTTATTTTATTCCGTGGAAATTGGTGATTTAATCACCAATAACCTCTAAAGTTCCTTTCAACCCTAACTTCCTATGATTCTTTCCTTTGTATTTTTTTCATTAGGAGATTTCTCAGGATGTTTGGTTCTGGTTCTCATTTGGGTGGTGGTGCCGAGGTAGTGGCTTATCTCTCTGAGATCATCAATTTGGGCATAGTCTTGATGGAGAGGGCTGATCTTACCGAGACTACCATTCAGTACATTTTTTTTTTTTTGGCATGAGTCTATTTCTTAATTATATTTGGCTTAGCATATGGCATTGTACATAGATTTTCTTGCCTTTCCTTCTACTGTATTTGTAAACTTTTATAGATACTAGGAAGCATTGATACCTTTAAGAGGAACTTACAATACTCAGTAACGTTTCCTATTGGATTTCTTAAAATCTATGTCAGAAAATACACTGCCAAGAACTAGCACTTTGATATACTTAATTTTAGTGAATCTTGTGAATATTGGTAGATCTTTTTTTGTTCACATTAGAGTAACTCAGAATTATTCTAATGCCCGTGAAACTTTCAGTAATTTAGAACAATGGAAATTCAATATTTAACATGAATAATTTTTTTGGAAAATATTTGACAAATTTCTGGAAAAAATGGATTGACTTTATAAAAGTTATTAATTTCGTTTACATGAATTAAAGTATGTTATAAATAGCAGGTATTTTGTTATACTTTTTTGTTCATTTAAATAAAAAGGATATAACTTGAGACATAAATCTGTCAGATTTGAGGATAGTAAATGAATATTATATGTATAAAGTTACTGGTAAGACTGGTGGATTCTACTCAATAAAATCTTCGTAGTGATTTTCCAACAAATGAGTATTTATTTACTAAATAACTATAAAAATTGATATAGTCAGTGCAACTTCTTAAATACTAAAGGAAAACTGTCAATGATAAAAGAAATTGTGGATTGTTTAAATAGTAAGTAGGTTTTGAGCAAGTGCACAGAATTAGTTTTGTTATTTTGCAGAATTAATAGTGATGTATGAAAATAAGTCACAAGAAATTTCCATTGAGTCAAACGTTGCAACTATGAACTGCAATTAAAAATGTTTTAGTACAAACTCCATTCTGTGGATCTACTGCCTTAACTCCATGGTAAAAGTCAATAAGAAAGTATAGTTTTATATAAAAGCGTTAACCTTAAAACAAAACTTCTTCAGACTGTGTCTGGCGCATAAGTGAAATGAAGCTGCATCTTTTCCAGTCGTAGGCCAGCAGTGCCTGTTCCCTAGAAGGAAGACAGGGAGGCAGTTTTCAAAGAAGTGAGCTTTTGCCTGCAGTGGCTTAGATGACTCATTCTGTCACAGGGGATAATTTCACTGCGACCATTGAGATTTTTATTTTCTTTCTGGGAGAAGGAATAGATGGGTTTATTTTAAGTACGGGGCAAAGGGATCGTTAGTGGGAGTTCTGCACAAAACTACCCAAGCTGTGAGCTGGACAGGAATCATTCATATTCTTAAGATAAGTTACTTCAAAATATGAGTATAATTACCCTTGAAATGTTACTTTTGAGTGTTTTTTTTTTTTTTTTTAAAGTGTCCCCCCCCCTCTTTTTTTCTTAGCGGGTGAAGGAAACACTTAAAATAATGACTGGGGTTAGTGGTATTTATAGGCCAGAATTGTCTGGTAGTCCTTCTTTTCATCTTCAAATAAACAGATGACCATATGTAAAATGACCATTATATACTCTTGAGTATTTTAAATCTGACTTTCATGTTTGGAATGCTCCTGACATCACCTACACGAGGATCAGTCCTGCTAGCCTCAAGTTTCTGCTTTGCTTGAATGTGCTAGGAAAGCATAGAAAACTAAGCTTCCTCATGGGCTCCTGCTTCTCGGCAAGAAACTCACCTCAGGCTAATAGTGAATGCAGAGAGACAGGTCTGTACTGTGCCAAGGTTGTATGCAAACTGCTTAGGATCATTTGGGGCCCTACTGGCAGCTCTCAAAGCATTTCTGGGTTTACAGCCCTCAGAATATCTTGGGCAGCGGGTTCCCTAACTCTGACCTGTTACTAAGAGTCAAACCTCTATGTAAAAATAAGTGCCTCATTTTTCACAGAGGCTGCTCTGCAGAGCAAGTGGCAAGTTCTTTCCTATGACCACAGTGCTGGTTGGGTTTGTTTTCCAGAAAAATGCATTGGTACATTTGTAGCTGGTGGGGGCACTTCTTTACTGCCAATTGTGGAATGCATACCAAATAAAAAAAACACCACGATTTGTAACAGGCAATCTTATATGCTTTCCAGGTTACTCAGATATTCAAACCTGCATAACCAGCCATCAATATAAGAAATTCTCTTCTAAGCTGTTAGCATATTACAGTCTGTGACTTTTCAACTCGGGGAATGATACTCATTTCTCCATCTGTTCCATTCGGAACACCTTCTCCTTTACTGCATTTAGAACAGTGTAACTGAAAGGCAATAAGGAAAGGCAATATCATAGAGTGGTTCACATTACGCTGAATTTTATTGTAGTCTGACATTGTGAGTGAACCTTTGGAATTCTTGAAAGCAGCATAAAGGCAAAACCTGCTTCTAATGGACTGAAGAAAAACATTCTGACGTAGTGATAAGTGGGGTGACTTCTAGAAATCACGACTTGAAAACATTTTCTGACCAAGTGCTATTTCTGCTATCCAAATTCACAGAATGATATTAAAACAGCCTGCCCTTGGCCCATACCACTAATTTTTCCCTCTAAGGGCAAGTTTTGTTTTTAAAAATATAAAGTTATCTATAACTCCTCCAAACTCCACTTAAAAAAGACACACACAAAAAAACCCTTGTTTTCCATTCTCCTCCAATTCTTTTCCCAAATGTTTATATCAAAAGTTTTAGAATTTAGGTACTATGAGAGTATTCCCTTTAATCTCTTTATTTTCTAATTGGATACATCAGTGGTGTTTATAATTATGAGCTATATTTTTTCATAAAAAGCAACAACGCTCCATTATTCTCTACTTTGAAATATGTGGAGTTGTATATTCTTTAGGCTTGAATTATTTTCGAGAACTAGTATAGATACATTTTTCAATTACCAAGGGAATTTCAGTAAGAATAATAAAGAGCCCATCAACTTAGGGCCCTTTCCCCAGAATCTTATGGTTCAAATTAGAAACAAATGATTAATATGGATGACAAGTTAGACTGAGAGTCACAAGATTTTTACAGGATGTCAGGAAAAGAAGCTCCCCTTTTACTAACCGAAACACAAACTATTTTTTCCCCTCTTTCCTCCCTCGCTACCACTGCCATCTCCCTGTTCTTCACTTTTCCCCAATTAACCTCTTCTGTTGTTGTGCCTGGCACATAGTAGGTGCAGAGTAAATATTTGTGTGTGTGAATGAATGAAGGACGTTCAGGATACAAGAGCTTCTTGGTTACTTGAGTCAGCTGGCTCTTAGCAGTATTCAGTGTATAAACTGGACGTGTTGTTGACAACTCTCTTTGCTCTTTGTGTGCATAAGCTAAGAATAAACAGCATTGAAGGGAAGGGAGTGCTTCATTCATCGGAGGATTACACCATCATAAACTCACTAAAGTGTACCACACAGAGCCAGTGATCACAGAAGACAGGCAACCCAGGCCCCATCATTAAATATAGAAGCCTGTCCTCACTGTTTTTAGCCAAACAGACACTCTGTATTTTGGAAATTTCCACCACACTTCCTTTTGAGTTGTTTCTTTTCTCAAGATACCAAGACTGAAGCTTTACAAAAGTAGACTTGGTCAGGGAAGCTGGTAAAATGATGGCTATACATTTCTTCATTCCCCCCGAGGAGAATGGTGTTAATGCTTCTTGGCTGACTTTTATGTCCCTAAAAAATATCTATACTCTGATTGAGAGACTAGAAACTCTGACATTCCAAGAGCCAAGGTTCAATAACTAAATGATTCCTCTTTTTCTAGAGCAAATAAAAGTGATATTTCAAATCTATATCTGTAATTGAACACAAACTACATAAAGAAACTCAGGTAGAATTGGTAAAGCTATTTGTGGTTTACCAGAAACGTTTTACATCTCAAGGTTCAATAGTTTTTCTTCTTACTTGTGAATAATTTTGTATGTGTGTATAAGCATTAAATACCATCTTTATTTTGTTTATCTATACAACATTTACTCTTTCATACAGCATTGAATATATATAGTTTTTAAATAGTTAATATTTAATACAATATTTATTTTTATTAAACTATTTTTAAACACTAAAATATTTTAAAATATTTTATTAAGTTGTTTTCAATATTACTAAGAATTTACTAAAATAAGAAAATAGGTGAGAATAATGGCAAAGCCACAGCAAAGGGAGAAATGTGTTCATCTGCTGAGGTGACAACGTGATAACTAGGTTGTGTGGATTCCTCATCTTCCCATCCCTGAGTAATCTCCAGTGCCCATTTGGCTTGTTTTAAAGATGTTTGTATTCCTCACTTTCTTGTAATGCCTTACACTAACTTAAGGTAGCTTGAATATGTTTCCATTCCTTGTTACCTGAAAAAGCCAAACTCATAATACTCATAATTATGAAGGTAAAATGGAATAATAGTACATTATGTAGAAGTTATTTGCAAACTATTTGTAAACTGTGAGCTGTTGTTCAAATGTGAGATGGATTGGAGATGCTTAGGATATAAATTAGTCTCAAAAGTTAAATGCTTATTAAGGAAAAATTCGTTTGGTGGTCAACTCAAATTGCAATTGTATATGTATGTATTCCTTGACTTTGTGAAGTAATCTAGAGGTAGTCAGGACTTGTATATTACAATACTCCTTACTTACCTGACTAGTGTTCTTTTGGCAACTTAAGCTTTTTGCAGAAAATACAGTGGCAAAACTTATTGGAAATTTATATAGTAGGTTTTATCCAGAGCAATATTTATTATTATTTAGCATAAATGTGTTAAAATATTTAGATCTCTTTTTCAATCTCAGAGCAGATTGGAAGGAAGAAGGTGAAATAATATTAGACATAGGCACAACAGTAGAAAAGTCTTAATTAAGAACCTGAAACTGAAGGAGAAAGCAGTCAACTTTAAGGGCAAACAGGATGCACAGGCATATAATATAATAGCGGAGATTCATACTGATGACATAAGACAAACACTTTTAGATTTGCATTCTAAAACATTTTTATAGAGGTAAGCGCATTTAGAAAACATCCTAGAAACTAATAAAAATGGCTGAAATTAAAGTGTTTAATTTGTTTATATACTGATCAAATACTTATTTGGAAAATGCATATCTGCGGCCATCTCATTAATGAGGTGTATTGTGTTTAGAACTGAACACAATCTCCATCCATTCTTTCAAATGGTGATCTTTTTTATTTCTCTTTAGCCCCTCCAGACTTAATTTTCATAGTTTTTGACATAAATAAAAAATACATTCTTTGGTAGATCATGATATCTTAAACTGCTCATCAAAAGCAGAAGAAGCGATATCTGGAAAAATGTACAGCCAAATGTATATTTCTTCTGCTATTCCTTTGATGCTGCTACATTCACTATTATACTGATGATGTAAACCATGCAGGTAAATCTATTCAGGTAAAATTCTAATAAAGCCAATGCTGCCACACACACAAAAAAAAATGGCGTCTGAGGAAGCAAACTTGGGATCCTCTGGTTGTGACCAAAACCCCCCAGTTTTTTGATGTAATATTGAAAAAAATGAATATGTAACTAATGTTTTATAGTAAACGATTCATTTTATTCCTTCCATGTTAACAACTGTCCTGTGTAATGGAAGTACTTATTTGTTTGGTGTTTAAAGGTTGAGAAAGGAATTGGTCTAAAGAGGCTCTTAGCTGTTTATCAAGCTGTTGTTTGACCATCAAGGCATGCTTACTCTCTGTTCTCCTCACTCTGACACACCAATCATTGGCCCTGGGGAAGTCTACCTTCAACACCAAGTTACTCCTGAAAACACAATAATGCACCCACATCCAGAGCTGGTAGACAGCTAGGAGGAGAGGGACAAGAGCGATGTACCATAGCTTCCTCCATTTCTCTTTCCTCAGGTCTGGGTATGGATTCCCCATTGCCATCTAGTTATAAAGAGGCTTTATTTAAAAAATTTTATTGTCTATTCTCAGATTGGGAATTTGTTTTCTATGAAGGTCATCATTATAACAAAACTCAACTGTATTACAGCAAAAATTTGGCTGGTCCATGAATAATATAGTAAAGAGAATCTACCCATGATCCTGAAAAATACTAGACTACTGCATATTCAATTCCACAATTTTGTAATTTTAACAGGCTCTTCAGAATGCCAAATCACCAATCCAACTGACTATATGGAAACTTGCCATCAACATGCCTGCCTCTAACAAACTGATGCTGTTACTCTATGTTATCCAGCTTGGGCTTAGAGACTAAAGGCTAAAAAGCATGTTGAATTTTTATGGTAAAAAAGTGCATCAGGAGGGCAACTACATACTAGGTTACCCTCCCAGGTTGACCCTTGTCCTTAGGTTTTTATTGCCTGAACTGGCACCAAAGAAACTCCTTGAAAATAACACATTCCTTGTCCATTCAGTGGTTAATGATGCTTTAAAAAAATCACAGTTTGTGACTGTGACCTAAATTATGCCAGAAGCTGTAAAACCATGGTTTCTTTAAATTCAAATATGACCCACATGCTTTAAAACCACTACACTGACCCTATAGTACTGTTGGTGAGTGTGCGTGTCCTCACATAAACACACACACACACACACACACACACACACATGCACACACACACAAAACACTTGGCATTAAATGACTCGATAAAAGAAATGCTATTTTTCAGACTTCCATGTTAGAGAAAAGGCTCATGAAAGAGATGTAAGTGAGCTTTAAGCCAAACATTTGTTTGGCCTTGCTGCAGCAGGCTGCAGGAATGTAAACTTTTTTTTTTTTTTTTTCAATGACTTCAGCTCCTAATTTGAAAGCTAGGATTTTTAGGAGTGAGCAAGAGACTATATTTGGCCAAAAAATTCTGCTGGCTTTACTTAGCCACTCTGCACATTCAAAACAATACTTCTTTATCAAAAAAACAATAGTCTGTATTATTCACAGCACATGTAGAAGTTGGAACATCGACCAAATTCTACTTTCTTCTCTCGCAGTGTGTCTGTAACCAGCTAATGAGCTGCAACAGAGCCTGGTCTTCATTTTCAGCACATTAAGTTCATCCCTCATAGGAATTGTGGTCTGGCTATGGCACCGCCCCTAGGTATGGGTGGGATTTGTTTCTTCTACCAGTGGTAGGTTAGCCACATGGGTACGTGCTGTCGCACCACACAACAAAATTTTCTCTATAATAACCACTTTAAGTAGCCTTTTACCCCACAAAAGTAGATCCCATTTAATTTACTTTGTGTTTATAGCACTCCCTCTCAAACCACATATTGGCACAGACTGATATTTATACAACTTTTTATTTTAAACTATTTATTTAGAGTTGAGACTTCAGTAGCACTGCCTGTCAGATTCATTGAGCATGATTAAATTCAGGATGCTTAAAATGTAAATTGGGAAGAGTGATGTGTGTTCGTGGGATTTGTTTCTTTAGTGCATGGACACCCACACAACTCTTACTGAAGTAAAGAGAGGTTACACATGTGTTGATAAAATTTGTGATACAAATTGCTGATAGGAAACTTTATGTTGATGGGTGATTAAAAATAATTGCTTTTGCCTATTGTGTCTCCATATTTCTTTGGCAATAGAGTTGATCTATTCAGTTGTGTATCATGCATCTAAAAATTTCTAATTCAGAAGTAGCAGTATCATTAGGGATCTCTTTTTATACACAATGCAATATTCTTTTACTCAGTTATTCTAATGGAAGTCTCTAGTCAAATAGACACTTGCCACAGAAGAAAAGGAAAATAAAGTTCTTGATTTTGTATTTGACCTCTGCTTTAGGACCTCACCCAAGTTATCTTTTTATTAAAGAAAATTTTTCAGTTCTTTAACTTTTAAAGTGAGGGAAGGGATGTAAATTTCAAATCGACGTTTAACCACATAAAATGAAGTGACATATGGGCCATTTTTCTACTTATGGTAGTCATTTCACACTGTTAATGACACTGAACCTTCATTTTTTTGTGAGTTCTGCATGTTGTTCATAAATCCCATATATTATTTCGTATTCTAAAAACACAAAGTCTTACTTGCATGTTTGATCCTCTTTTATTTTCTTCTTTTGATGAACACCTATCCATTTTCAAGACATGCCTCACGTATTGTCTCTTCAGTGAAAAATGTCCCACTTTCTCAAAGGACAGCATAGATTTAGTATAGTGTGATAATCTTTTGAGATATTAACCAGTGCTTCTGTCCTCCCAGTATTTTCTATAACCTCTATATTTCCTCTTAGCATTCAGGAGGCTGGGCTACTACAGGGAAGGGACAAAAAAATATTTTTAAAACAGGAGGCAATAAATAAATCAACTGCTTTGTTTTTGTAACTCAAAATTAAGGTCTCAATTTAGAAAATAGATTTAAAAGAATCAGGGGTCAGTTTCTGTTGTGCTTCACTCAGTCCAGAGCAGAGAAAGATTTCATGGGTCCTGGGAGGGGAAGAGACTTGAGAAGGGAATAAAGGAGCTTAGACACTGGAGTGTCCCTGAGAAGAGGCGCAGAGAGTGCCTGGAATGGTAGCAGAGCTGAAAAGTAATGGGATGAGGAGGACACCCCGAAGTCACCACAAGAGATGGGGGGCTTTCCCATAGTCTAGAGAGGAGAAACAACGCAGTGAGGACTGGATTCCTCCCCCTTACCCTGCTCTCCAGACACTCTGGTACTTTCCAAGCCTCTGGAAGTTAGAGGCAACCCAGAAAAGAGGAGGCTAGAGGAGGCCTTATTTTTGCCACTGTGTGAGTGGAGGCTTCAATTAAAAAATGAATTGTTATGGAAAAAATAACACGATACAGTTGTTGCAAACCTGAGTTTGGTGGCTCCAGGTTTGTATGCATCAGAAGGAACTATGCCTTCATTCTTGTCATGCTCCTGTGACAGAATATGTGACACATAGTAGGCACAAAATAAACGGTAACAGAATGAATTAATATTGTAGAGCCGGAGTTGCATGCCAACTCCTCTGTATCTTTGATCTGGTTTCCCTGTTGGGTCAGGAAAAAAAAAAAAAAAAAAAAGTCCTGCCTTAATTTTGCCTGCTGCATGTCAGCTTGGCCTGTTTACTCCTTGGTTTCCCGAATTCCAAAACAATGCGGCATTGCCTGAAATTACACTTCAGTGTTTTCTGGGGCCTTTCTGCTGCCCACCCTACTTGCAGTGACTCCACTTCAGTTCCTTGAACTCCAGCTGCTGCGATAGCTCGCTGTCACTAAGCCTCTCCATGCGTCCACCCCAGAGGAGTTAAGTGGGACCACATCAATGCTGGGGAACTGGCTGTCTTCCAGAACTGCAGTGTGGGTCATTCTGTCTCATGCTTTGGTGAGGTCTATTTTCTCCATGGCCTTTCAGTGGGGAGAGGGGCCTGGGATAGGGCAGAGCCTGGAAAATAGAAACAGAATGCCCAGCGTGGGTGTAAAATGTCCCCTTTCCCCCTTGAGTCAAGGAGATCTGTTTAGAGGACGGTCCACTTACACATTCTCTTCTAGTCGATTTTTAGTCTACTCTTTTTTTTGTTCCTGTTGTTTGTTTCTGGCACCTGTAAACCAGATGGGATATCCACTGACATACTGAGCTGTGTAGGATGAGGGTGGGGGCTCTTCTGTTTCCTACTTCAGCGCTTCTAAAGGCAGCTGCTGTTTGCCTCATGCACTGCTTAGACCTCAGTATCCACATCTTCTAAGTCACATTTGTATGATCCAAAATGCTCTGAAGCATTTTTAAACTTTAATACCTTAAGTACCAATGTCACTTTGATGTCTTTTACGCATAAGTTTAAAATATGGAAGAAAGTGTAAACTGCCCCCCCACTCCTATTTCTTTCCTGTATCAGTTCATGTATTTTTGGTTACAAGTAGCAAACCACCTTATTCGAGTTGGCTTAACAGGAATGTGAGGGCCTCTGCGCTGAATGGTGGTATAGTGTAGGTGGTTCCATTTCGTCAAGAAAACATGATTATTTCTATTTCCCTACTCTGCCCTCTAGAGCCTTCCTCGTGGTCACAAGATGACCATCAGCAGCTGACACCAGGGCTACCTGTTTTCCTGTCCATGTGCTGCAGAACTATGGGAGCCACTAACGAACCTCCTTTCCCAGAAATCCTCAGCAAATATATCCTTAAATCGTATTGGCACAATTTTGAAACACATCATATGTATGCAACATGTCACTTTCCTCCACCTTCATTTATCACCTCTACCATCTACTTGGTTAAAGTAGATAAAAGGGGACGAGGATATTATAACATATCAAAATGGGCCCGAATGAGACTGCGATGAAGAATATACTCTCAGTGACACAGCCTCCAGCTGCTTGCAATTAATCACTCTCACTTAATTAATCAATCAATTGAAGCTGATTGGGGTTATGAAAAGAGTTTAGTGAGGCTGTGTTCAAGCTGTGGCATTGATGTTTGTTAACAAGACTGATAGTCCCAGACAATTTGTTTCACCTCTCAGAAACCCAGTTTTCTTGTGAGAATCAAACGAGATGCTTGTAAAAGCACACATCATGTCCACATTCTACAAATGCAAGTATTATTATGATGATCATTATTATAATGATTCCTGTTTTAAATAAAACAGACTGGTCTTCATTATAAGAGATCTACATTGAAAGATTTTGCAGTGTATCAGTTTTTATTAAAAAATAAAAGTTTATGGACACTTTCAAATGGGCAAAGCACTGTGCTAGATGCTAGGAATATGGTATGTAAAAATAAATGTGAATGTTAAGAGAAGATGATATAAGAAAATTCATATAAGATGTTATAGGAAATTGAGTTGCATCTTCCAGGGCATACCTAGAAAAGTCACTTTTTATCCTCGAACAACCACCTCATATTTGACTTTTTCCCTCTTTATTTTCTTTTTCCTCATTTGACTGAGGAAAAGAAAATTTGGTTAGCTAAGGATTTAAATAAATTAGATTCCAATTGATTGAGTTCCTGATATATGTATATATTTTATGTTAAGAAACTTGTATGCTTAGTATTTTTTGATTTATAGACATGTTGCAATATATATTACTAATACATCAACGTTTTAAAACTTAGAATTTTTCAGCACTTCCTTAGAAAAACTTCTTATTCTGTAACTAATTTCAAAAATTTGAAACATGAACAGTAAACATAAAGTTAATTGTTTTAAAATTTTGAGTTATGACTACCCAAGCCAAAACCTTGAACTGCCATAAATCTCAGTTAAATTTAGACCTTAGCTGAGAAATGGTCTATTTCAGGTTCTTCTAATATTTCTCTTTGCTCCTGTTTCAGTTTTATCCAAATTTATTTTAATTGATTCATATTTCAACATTTTAAGTGTTTTCATACTTTTTATGGAAGTTACAACGCAGAAGAAGAAAGATATGGAGGGAGGGAGAAAGAAAGGGAGGAAAGAAAACTAGAGAGGGACTTAGAGAAAGGAATGAGCAGCTCAGAGCTGAACAGTAGTTTGGAAACAAGAGGGACTGATGAGAGACAAGTAGTTGGTTAGAAGGTACAAGTGTCAAAGAGAAGAAATGAGATCCAGACATAGGGCTATGGCAGTGAGAGAGGAGATAAGGGGTAAGTGAAAAGTAGACTGTCAGTGATGCTGAATGTTTAAACCTGGCTGATCTCAGAAAAGTTATGAACATTGGGTGGGGAGGATATGGAGATAATAGTGCCAAACACTGTGCTAACCAATTTACAGAAAGCCCTTCACATAAAACATCTTATTTAGTTCCCCAAATAACTGTGCCAGGTATTAGTATTCCCTGTTTACAGATGAGTAAACTAAGGAAGAGCAAGCTTTTTGTTTTGTTTCATTTTTTAAACTGGTAATTCTGTCTAATACATACACAGAAAAACCAGAAAGGAAACCCAAGTTGCTCTTTGGTCAATTTGATTCACATGGTCATTCAGTGTGGACAATTCAGGTCAAAAAAGGCTACCCCACTTTCCTTACCAAATACCATATTGTGATCATGTATGTGTGTAAGAATGTGTGTTTGCAGAGAGAATTATTTTTACTACAGTAACTTTCTTCTTTGTGTTCATTATATAATATTGACTTCCCTCACACAGCGACTTGGTTGTGTGTGGAAAATGTAGCTCCATTATCTTGTCTATAACTACTCTGGTTCTCTTAAAGTCGTATGTGGTTTAAAATTCAGTCCACCCCAGTAATTAAAACCATTCCTTTAGGTAATGCTGCTCCTTTAGGAAAACGTGCTTTGTCTCCCAGACCTCTCAACCTTCTGTCTACTCCTCAGCGCCCTTTCCAGTTGGTGTCCCGGTGTGTGGTAGAGGAGTAAGGTTTTCCTCGTCTGGAAGTGGTGGGGAAGAGCTGGCATTTTTGGTTGTGGAGTCCTGATCTTCTCATTTTCAGGGTGATGTCCCTTGTCTGTTGTCTTGCTGGTACTCACAGCTGATAAGGTGCTCACAGTGAGCACCTTTTATCTTGGCATGGTTGACTCACCCTCATCTCAGCTTTCTCTGCTTTATTCTCTATGTGGCTCCCTGGATGAAAGCCCAAATTCTGCCTTTACCATGGCGGAACCTTGCGTACCAGGTCTCAGCTCAGCTGCCAGTTCCCCATGGGATAGGGGTGGGGTGCTGTGGGAATACCTGATTTCCATGCAGGAGTTTAGGAAAGCCATTCATCAAAGCTAATATATCAGCTCTCAGGAGGTTGATGCAGGCAGCCCTGGGGTGTGGGGCAATTTGTGTTTTAGTCAGATATGGAATTTGAGGTTGTTCTTTCCTTCGGTTTCCCCGCACCTTACCATGAAGAAGAGTGAAAGCCAGAAAGGGAAATTGGGAGGCAATATCAGATTGCTTTCCATACTCTAACATCCTCAGTTCCCAGAAACAGAAGGGGTGGGCTATGCTCCCCTTCCTCTTTGTCCTAAGTTCTACCAGAAAGCAGCTAGCCACATGGCCTGCACAGTTCATAGGTGGGAGGTATTTTTTCTTCATTACGAGAATTCTAGATTGAGTCCTTTAGGCTTAGTCCTTGAAATGTTAAGTAGGAACTAAAAGAATTTAGCAAATCCATTTATTCTCCACAAAACCTTCCTCTCAAACTAAATTCTTATCCTTTCCTGATCTAGGATAATAAGTTTTCTGGCTCTGCCTTGAAGGTGGGAGACTGCAAAGAAATGGGATTTAGAAAATGTCGTGAAATACAATGGTTTAATATTTGCAAAATACTATTCATGGTATAGTTACACAGACACAGTCAAAAGTCCAGAAGTCTGTGTAGCAAAATGTATGTATACACTGTCTAGCTTTAGGTAAAATTAACATGAGTATCACTTTTTAATCCATTTTGTCTAGCAAGTAGGAAAGTTGGAGAACTGATTTTATTGTGAACTAAAAGTGGATAAAAACCAGTGGTATATTTAGAATACAGTCTATTAAAAAAATAATTATAGCCATTGTGACCCAACAAATAAACAGACTTGGCAAACACTTCTTTTATCAATAAATAATGAATTAACAAAAAGGTAACTTTTACAATGTAACTTTCTTGAGCTGTTTTTCAACTGGCATTTTTAGAGTGTTTTCTAAGCGTTTTGTCAGGAAAAAAAGCAAGTTTTATTTTGTGAATGCTACAGTTTAGTAAATTTTATTTAGTAAAATTTAGTAAATTTTATTTTATGAATGCTACAATTTAGAGTTCTGTTTTATGTGATAGCAAAATAAACTCACTTTTATACTTTTTTTTCTCCATTAGATTTCATTATTTGTAGCAGGCTTTGTAAATAGAGATGAAAATTAAATCAGCATGAAAACTGTACCTAGAAAATCATGGGAATTCTTTAACGAAGTATCTACATTTGCCTTACCCAAAGGAATATTTTTTTTGTGTGTGCTTGTGGTGCAAACTGATAATTAGAAGCATTGAATTAGACATTTGTAAAAGAATAGTGGGAATTACCCACTATTGCCTGCATTCTATCTCTTAGTCTTGGTATTCTATTCTAATTATGAGCCAACATTTTCCCCAAATTCCAAATTCATCATACAAAAAAAATGTATACTGACCACATTCCTAAAATCATCTTTGAAATTATGGACACATTTGATCGTGTTAATATGAGGCTTGCAGTTGAATTTAGATGATGGCGCTATGGATTGCTTTTGTGAATAGTTTCATATAAGGGCAGTTTGTAAGAATAGATAAAGCCAAAGGCAACCATAACATGAACCCTGTTCTTCCTCCTGTATGTACAGAACTGTGAAAGTCTAGAACCTTTTTCTTTATCGCACCTGTCAAATCTTAATGTTTAAGAGTTTTTCATTCTAATATACATATAAAAATTATACATAATGGATGGAAGAATTATGGCAGTACTCTTTATTTCCTCCTCTTCAACAATTATATGTTCATCTGTCACTCATAGAAAAGTGGAGGTCTCTAACTGCTTTAGTCTTGTTTCTTGAAAGATGCCTATTTCCCTTTTTCTTATGAACTTAGATGTATAGATGTAATGTTTTCACCCATGTAATATTACTACAGGCTTTTCTCCCTGTTGTTTTTGGTGACTTGATCATGAAAATAAAATGTTAAAAATGATTAAAAAAAATTCTCCCTCTGCATGTGGTAATTTAGGCAACACCTGTTGAATGCAAGTTGGCTTGAGGAATTCAATACATATCTTAATATTGGGCAGAGGAAGAAGCATATTTACATATGACACTTATAATCACTTTAATTTGTCATGATATCTGGAACATTTAAAAAATATTTTTGGAAAAGGGAATCTTGTTGACTGTGCACACTATAGTAATTATTGCTTGTAATGGAAGATACTCGTATGTCTTAAACGTGAGCTTTCTAGAAACCATGCCTGGGCACTGATGACATTCTTTAACTCTTCCTACCCTTTGTGAGATAATATACAATTTAGTATCTAAAACTATAGTTATGTATCATTGTCAAAAACTTTTTCCTGAACATGTGAAACATAATTCGTTTTCAAACAGCTATGCTTTCACTTCATAAAGTTTTATCTTAAAACCAACACCAAAATGAAAATATGAAAATGAAGATCTCCTTTTTATTTTTTTTTTTCAACTTATCCTTTTGGTAACCTAAGAGGGAACTGGTTAACATGATTTTTAATTTATCTCAAGGCCTGTGGAAAGAGACTGGCTTTCTAGAAGGTACATGGTTAAACATCGTACAGAAATAAATATCTCTCCCCCCTTGGAATTTAAATTGTATCTAGTAGTACTATTTTTATACCTCTTACTAGGAAACGAAATACCTCTAAATTTAGTGCTTTGGAATTTTATTTCCACTAAAAATTTCTTCAGATATGTGAGCACCATAGTAACAGCTTTGCAAGCTGATTCTTCATTACAGTTCCCCGATAAGAGCTTCACTCAAGACAGTTCCTTTGGGATGACTGAGACTAAAAATCAATTCTGATAACATTAGAACAAATTTAAAGATGGAGGGAAAAAAACAATCAGAGAAAGCATGCATGCTGTGGATAAACAGCTTCCTTTATTTATTTTTTTAATCAAAAGCTAAAATGCATTTTTTTCAAAAAATTTTGTTTCTTGCATTATTTTATATCTATGTAGGATTTTTTCCCCCTTCAAAAAAAACCCAACTTTTATCAGAGATGTGGAAAATTCAGCTGAATTTATTTATGGCAGAGGGAAAGGTCTTTTTCATGCTTTACAACAACAACGTTTTTACAAAACACACAGGTAAGTAATATGGGGTGTGATAAGATGACTGCAATGAATATATTTTAATAAAACATTAATAATTAATTATTTTCAAGAAAATCATTGCGAAAATCTAGTGTAGTACACTAGACTGAGCTCTGATCATCTTAGAAAGAAGTCTGTCAAAATAAATCAGGTTGATAACTGATTAGCAGAACGTGTAGTCTGTCATTTTTAAATACGTGCCCAATTTTTCCCCATAAATCTTACCTTTAAAATCTTCAAGGGGAAAATTTATTTTGGGCACATTGGCCATGAATATCAGTTGACATTTATACAGTGCACAGAATTTATACTGTGGGTTAGGATGTCGGCCATAATTCTAGGCTGATAGTTTGTAAAGGGAAGATTCCATTTTGTACTGTTTATAAAATGTTACTCTGCAGTTCCCTGCTCCAAGACTAACAAAGTCTATCCAAGTATAGTCAAGCGCTGCAGTTTAACTTACTACATTCATTAAACTAGGCTTAGATTGTCCTAATTATATGTTATCAACAATTAAGGAATGGATCACATGCCACAGACTGGCTAAAACATTCTGTATTCTTGGCTGGATGCCAGTGGAGGTGCCAAGTTCCATTCTACCTTGTCATCAGCTGCATCTCTGCTTTTGCAGTACAAGCAGCAGCTGTGCTAGACAAAATAATCTAAATTCTCACATGTACTTTTCCTTTAGGAAATAGCTCACACTGAATTGCATTTCTGGTGTGAATAGTGCTACACCTGAGTTTGTGCTGGACACGTATTTTTATGCAAATATAATTTTTAACTGATATAATCTCTCTTGACTTTCAAATGCATTTGTCCTATCAAAATAATGGTCTTACTTTTCATCCTGAAATTATTACCAAATGGATTCTGTGGGCAGCAAAGTACTCTTTGCTCGTTCGGCAATGATTTTCCTATACCTCAAATTACATAATTTTATAGGTGCTCTGTTTCAAAGGAAAACAATCTTTATTGATCCAGGCAGTCAGAATTAATCATGGATCTCCGATCGCAAAGCTCCTAGCAAAATCCTTTTATTCAGAACACCCGTGTGCCAGACGCTTGACACTTTACAAATCCTTGTGGGATGATGGGTTTTTTCAAATAGTCTGATTGTTCAATCTAGTGTGGCTTCTGAAGCGGAGATTCAGCCAGGCTTTCCCCTGAGTAGAGGCTGGCCCAGCCAATTTTACGTAGAGCTAAATCTGACCCAGCTTTTACTTCAAATTGTCATCTTTGTTCTTGGTAACATAAAAACGAATGCCAGAAGTTGTTCTTCTTTCCATGTGTTTGGTAGACAGAAGATCCTGGATTAGCACGTGTGTGTTATAGCAGGAGCAAAGGGTAATGGTGCCAGGGTGCCCTGCTAGGTAAATAAAGCCCAACAGCCTAAGATCTTTTGCTCATTGAATAGATCCTGTAATAGACAGTCATGGAAAGCTAGTCTCTATAGGAAGAAATGACTTTAAAATTCACCACAGAGCTTACATGTGGGTTGACATATATTTTCAGGTTACCAATTTACTTGGTTATTAAAAGCTTTACTGTATCCTACACGAATCAAGGTGGAGGGCTCATACTAAGTCCTTAATTAGAAAGGGAAGATATCAAAGCAATTCAAAAGACCCAGTCAAGGTTTCTAATTTACATACAGCTTGTCCCATGCCACTTTGTAAGGTATCTGCTGAGATCATCTCTAAACGGACAATTTAACTTTTCAAATTTTACTTTATAGCAGGAAATTTTTACAATTCAGGCAAATATGCCAAGAAATTGTTTGCCAAAACCAACTTCCCAGAATAATAATTTCCTTTTATTTCACAAAAGAATCCCCCCCCCCCCCCTTTTTTCCTTTAGTAGGTGATCTCTCTAGAGATTCAGATTAGTCCTCTCAGGGGAGAACCTATTCTGTTTGTGTTTGATCTTGATAATATATTAGCCTTCTCTGCTCAAGAGCCAACCAGTCAAATAGTCCCATTATCTGTATGCATCGCCTCTCTCATTTCTTTGCATCAGGCTAATATAAAAAATGCAAGTTAAATAATATTTAGGTTATTTTTCTTGCAATTGGGAACAAACTCTTGATACAGCACTTTGGTAATTGGTGTGCACGTTTGGGTCATCACAGACTCCCTGGCACCCAGGGCAGTATCTCCAGTAGGTTCTTTTTTAAAAAATTAATTTGTGTTAAATTTGGGGTGACACTGGTTAGTAAAATGATATAGATTTCAAGTGTACATTTCTATAATATATCATCTATATATTGCATTGTGTGTTTACTACCCAGTGTCAGTTCTCCCTCCATCACCATACCTTTGACCCACTTTGCCCTCTTCTACCATCCCTTCTACCCCTTACACTCTGGTAACCACTAAGCTGTTGTCTGTGTCTAAGAGTTTTTGTTTTTTTGTTTGTTTGTATTGTTCATTTATTCCTTTCAGTCTAATGACTCATATATGAGTGAAGTCATACAGTTCTTGACATTTTCTGTCTGACTTATTTCACTTAGCATGATAATCTCAAGAGCCATCCATGTTGTTGCAAATGGCAGTATTTCATCTTTTCTTATGGCCGAGTAATATTCCATTGTGCATATGAACCCCATAGCCTTTATACAATCATCTATCAATAAACACTTTTGTTGTTTCCATCTCTTGGCCACCATGAATAGTGCTACAATGAACATAGGGTATATATATCTTTATGGATAAATGTTTTCAGTTTTTTGGAGTCGATACCCAGAATAGGGATTGCTGGGCTGCATGGTAATTCTATTCTTAATTTTTTGAGGAATCTTCATACTGTTTTCCAAAGTGGTGGTGACAATTTACATTCCCACCAGCAGTGTATGAGGGTTCCTTTTTCTCCACAACCTCCCCAACACTTGTTATTACTTGTCTTGTTGATAATCGCCATTCTGACAGGTATGAGGTGGTATCTCATAGTGGTCTTGATTTGCATTTCCCTAATAACTAATGAAGTTGAGCATTTTTTCTTATATCTGTTGGCCATTTGTATATCTTCTTGGGAGAAGTGTCTGTTCAGTTCCTCTGCCCGTTTTTTAATTGGATTGTTTGCTTTTTTGTAGTTGAGTTGCATGAGTTCTTTATATGTTTTGGATACTAGCCCTTTATCAGAGATGTTTGCAAATATCTTCTCCCATTTGGTTGGTTGCCTCTTTGTTTTGTTGATGGTTTCTTTTGCTGTGCAGAAGCTTTTTAGTTTGGTATATTCCCATTCATTTATTATTGCTTTTACTTCTCTTGCCTTTGAGGTCAAATTCATAAAATCCTCTCTGAACCCAAGTTCTGTAAGTTTAGTACCTATGTTTTCTTCTATGCAATTTATTGTTTCAGGTCTTATGTTTAGGTCTTTGATCCATTTTGAGTTAATTTTGCTATGTGGTGACAGTTTAATTCTTTTAATTCTTTTGCCGCAACTTCGCATTTTTTTCCAGCACCATTTATTGAAGAAGCTTTCTTTTCTCCATGTTTTTGGCAGCTTTGTTGAAAATTGTCTGCCCACGTATATGTGCTTTTATTTATGGGTTTTTAATTCTATTCCATTGGTCTGTGTGTCTGTTTTCTGACAATACCACGCTGTTTTGATTATTGTCTCTTTGTAGTATGAACTGAAACCAGGGAGTGTAATATCTCCAAACTTTTTCTTTTTTTTAGGCTTGCTTTGGCTATTTGGGGTCTTTTGTGATTCCATACAAATCTGATGATTTTTTTGGTTCTATTTCTTTAAAAAATGACATTGGGATTTTCATGGGGATTACATTAAATCTGTATATTGCTTTGGGTAATATGGCCATTTTAACTATGTTGATTCTTCCAATCCATGCATATGGAATATTTTTCCATTTCTTTGTGTCTTCTTCAATTTCTCTTATTAATGTCTTAATGTTTTCAGTGTCCTTCATATTCTTTGTTAAGTTTATTCCTAGGTATTTTGTAGCAATTGCAAAAGGAATTTTTTTTCATTTCTTTTTCTGAAATTTCATTGTTGGTATTAATATTTAGGAATGCAATGAATTGTTGTACATTGATTTTGTATCCTGCTACTATTTGTTTATTGTTTCTAATAGTTTTTTGTAGGAGTATTTAGGGCTTTCTATATAAAGAATCATGTCATCTGCAAAAAGTGACAATTTAACTTCTTCATTCCCAATTTGCATGCCTTTTATTTCTTTCTCTTGCCTGATTTCTCTGGCTAGGACTTCCAATACTATGCTGACTAACAGTGGTGAGAGGGGGCATCTCTGTCTTGTTCCTGATCACAGAGGAAAAGTTTTCAGTTTTTCACCATTAAGTGTGATGCTAGCTGAAGGTTGAGGTACTTTCTTTCTATACTCATTTTATTAAGTTTTTAAATCATAAAGGAACGTTGTACCTTGTCAAATGCTTCTTCTGTATCTATTGATATGATCATATGATTTTTATCCTTTATTTTGTTTATGCGGTGTATTATTTGTTGTCTGAGACTTATATGGCTGGCTTTCATTCATATAACCAATTATTTAGGTTATATATCTTTCACTCTTTCACTCTGTGATTTTTGATTCTTTGGAAGGAGTTCCTCCAAAGATGTTCAGCCTTTTTTTGAACGGTTAAAATTTTCTTTCTTCTTCAGACTTTCTTTCTGATCTTTTGTTAAAAATAACTTTTTTTTATCATGTACTTCTTTATTGTCTCTTGCTTTTCTTACATCTTGTCTCTTTTGAAGCAGACTCTTTTGTTTTCCTTTGTCAGATTTTTTTCTCATTTTGCTCTCTTTCATGTTGCCATTTCAGCTGAGGCTAAATTGCTGGGACAGCTGTCTCTCTGACCTGCTCTAGACTTTGCTGACCACATCACCAACTGGCAGGGTGTGGTGCCTTACGGTCTTCCAGGAGATTTGCTTCCAAATGGAAATAATGGAGTGACATTTTTGAGTTATAATTTGTGACAACATGAGAGAATCCCAGTAATCTTAAGCATTTTAAAGCACATTCACTGTATCACTGAAAAGATTACTAAAATCCTGAATCTTAAAATCAGTCAATCCCATATTGAAACTGCACGTGAATACGTGATTCAGATAAGTCATTGGTTAAGAACAGCACCAGAAAGAAACCCTTGGGAATCATCCAGTATCCTCTCCTTCTAGGAAGCTATTCTTGGTAGAAGACTATGTTGTCTTTTCTTTAACTACTCAAAATAATTTTTTTTTATTATATTCCTGTCTATTGTCTTATGACTTGTACAGCCTCTGAATTGTTTGAGCTAAATCCTGTTCTTTCACTAGCTTATTCCTTCTCAAACACACATATACACAAATAAGTACACATGCTCACAATATAGTGAGAAAAATAGGTTTTTTTTTTTCTGTGTGTGTGTCATTAGGAAGAAGTCTATTTTTTTTCCTATCGAAGGAGTAAAATTTATTTTCGTTTTGCTTCAAAATGCTTAGGACTAGAATCAAAGTACACTTGGTTAGTGCTGAGAAACATTTTTTTTTTTTTTTAATTCAAAAGCCCAGTGGATCTTTTTGCCACTTCCATTCTTCCCCATTTTATCATAAACTTCTCTTCAGCTGTTGTGCAATAAAAATGGTGTGAGTAGTGCCCAATACCTCCATGGGGGAAGCCCAACTGCTTAGGGGAATGCACAGGACAAAGGGAGGTCCTGCACACTCTGTAGCCAGCAGAGAAAATCACTGACATCCTCTTAGATAGTAGAAGGGAATATCCTGAGCTATTCTCAAGTCTCTAAAGGACTAACAAAGTTCATTCCATTTGTCATTGAAATGTGACAGTGATATAGAACAAAACCTTTCCGCAGTGGGGGCTGGCTGCACCGAATTTCTTTTGCAACAAGGAAATTAGGTCAGAAGAAATTTAGGTCAACACCTTACAGAAATGCCCCCATACCTGAAAGGAGACAGGAGAACTTAAAATGTTACAAACAGAAAGGTTATTGTTTTTATATTTACTTTGAAAAATGGTACCTTCCAAAGCTTAGTGTGATATAAACTCAGTTATGATTCAGCAAAGAAAATTACCTCTTGCATCACTGGCACTGCTCCTGATAAATCAAGGGGCAATCCTGAAGCACTTCCAACCCAGCCCAGCCCAGACGACCCAGTTTAATCATACAATTCAAGAAATATTTTCAAGCCTTCATTATGTGCAGTGAACCTGTTAGTTAATTTAAAGGTTATAAAGATTAATAAGCACCCTCCTCCCACCAGCTCCATCTTTGCCATTAAGAAGCTTATCAGCTAAGGTTAGGAGGTAGATGAAAGTGTAATATAACCTAGAATTCTTCAATTTACTTAGCATATAGTAAATGAGCTTCTACTGTGTGCCAAAAGCTATGAACAGTGATGTACAACAGTTAAAGCAAAGTGATTCTGGGTGGACAGGAGAAAGAGATTAGTTCAGTTTGGCATGGGCAGGGAGGAATAATTTTTATGGAAAAAGGGCAGTTTAACTGAACTTTAAGTGGATATAATTTCAACAAATGGTGATCTATAAGGGGTTGTCTAAGTGGAAGCATTGGGGAAAATGGCAGGGTGGGGAAGGGGGGCTGAGGGGTGCCTATAGGAGAGGACATAAAGTAGAGGCAGTGGCTGAGAATTTTCAGAGTAGAGAACAGTATTTGCAAAGATAAGAAGGTAGAAAATAATATGTTGTATTTGGAGGACAATTAAAGATCCATTTTGACTATATTGAACATAGAAGACAGAAGTTGAAGTAGTTAGAAAAGGTGAGTTAGAATCCTATTTAGATATACCTTGAATGCTATACTGAGAGGTGTCATGCTTGGGGTGAACCATTCCATACTGCTGGATTCTAGTGACTTGCGTGACACTTCTGACTAATTAGATGGCTGAATAAAGTCTAGCAATATTAAACCATAAATCTTGATCCATTGTTCTAGATTGTCTCTAGATATAAAGTTATTTGATCAACATCTATACTATAAATGTAGAATATATGTTTTCTAAAAGAAAGTGGAACTTTACTAAATTCACTTTTTAAAATATCTTAACTGAAGTCTAATTTGGTGTTCGGCCAGTTTAAACACAAAATGTGAATGAGAAATTTAAAAAATGAGCATGCTTTTTTATTTTCATTGGTTATGAGACCACCTTCTCACTACATACATCAGTTAGCAAAGTCTGCTTTCAGCAGTGGAAATTTCATTATCACATCTAATTCTGGTTTGGTAGCACATTAAACTTTCAAACAGTTAATGACTCTGGTTTTCTTTCTGTTCAGCTTTACCTTTCATAAAAGTACCGCCAAGAGGAAAGAAATGACAGTAAGACTGAATTATGAACTTTAAAAAGTTGAGAACAAGTAACTACTTGTACTGTGAAAGCTGCTCTCTCTGCTCTTGATTAACTGTCTGCAATAGGTCAGTGGTGAGCCCTGTTTGCAGTGGTGATGGTTGTTGTAGCCGACAGGCAGGTGGGGGACCCAAAGGGAGGAGCTTCTTTTAGCTTCCATGTGACTCGGAGATCACCGAAACTCTTCTTTCATAAAATGACTTTTTCTTCCCTAGATTTTACTTCCAGTATCTTTTGTAGGTCACAATTTGAACAAAAAACAAAATAGCATTTGTGATGAAGGATGGATTAGTTTCCTAATTGCTCACCTTGATATTCTTTGGAAATTGGTGAGTGGTAACTTTTCTGAATAAAGTTTTGATCCCAGAAATCAGCTGTATGTGTGTGTGTGTGGGTGTGTATGTGTGTTAGAGAGGTTATGCACATGTATACATGTAAATATGTGTGTATGTGTATATATACATAGATATCTCTATATATGAGATGTAGCTGTCGTCACAGTTTGTAATACACACACACACACACACACACGATTTTGATGTTGATGGAAATACCAGAAGAAACTAAAGTTAATTGATCTCTTACTGTATTTTATCCATTGAGATAAGTACTAATATTCCTTCATTTTAGATGAATTTGTGGCCCAGAGCAATTAAGTAAGTCACAAGTTATGCAACATGCCCAAAGTCAAAAGCTGGAAAGTAGTGGGATTCCAGTCCAGCACTGACTGAACTGCAAAGCTCAGAACACACAGTCACTGTCTTTCTCTTAGTCCCCTTCACTCACTGCCTGCTTCTCATACTTCCTCGTATTGTCTTTTATTGAACAGTCAAAATGGTTCATTAAGAATATATCAAAAAGTAAGTAAAAATGATTTGAATCCATTAAAAAAGATATTACATAGCCAAGTGAAGACCAAGATAAGAAAGAAAACACAATGAAGCTAGATGTGAATTTAATGACAAAGATGACTTCGATTTTCTTAGCAGCCAAGCTAAAGAAACAAACAGAAATAGTCATTCAACTCACAAACCAATTACTCAGAAGTACCCAAACCGACAAAGTCACACTTTTATACAGCTTGTCTTTAATGATGTCCTTTGGTTATGGTGTTTAGTACAAGTCTCTGATGATCTGGCTTCATTTCTCACTTTATCATTATAATTTCATACATAGGTTTATGCATGGCGCCCACCCAAACACCTTGGTACAAAGAAACAAACTATTGAGGAATGGGTCCACACTTCAAGCTGAGTTTCACCGTCACTGGTGAGATTAGTTGTCACCTCTAAGAAATATCTGTTAAGGTTAAGGAAGGGGGCTGATGTAACAGACAGTTTTGAGAATTCTTATACTGACTGTAGTCATGCCACAGGCACATGTGTGTAATTGTGCCAATGTATGTGTGTATCTCAAAACACCCTGTCCTATGTCTTCTCTAACTGTGCCTCCCATCGTTTGTTTGTTATTAGTTTCACTGTTGTCCATGGAAAAGCCTCTCCACAAACATGTAATCATTTCACAATTTTATACCGTTTTCATTTAGACCTTTACACATCCCAGGAATGAAGTGTATGCAATGGAAACATTTGTAATTACAAATGAATGCCATTTTGTGTCTTGGTTAGATGGGATGAGTCGTAGCGATGAATATTTTCAAGAAGAGTGTGCAAAAGACCTGCTATAGAGAGTAAAAAACAAAGCTACAAGCCCTGCTGGCTCAAAAAGTTGTCAGGCTTCCTTTTAGTTTACAAAGAAAAAAGTGCACTTCAGGTTAATTTTGTTTGATTGTTTTCAGTAGAGTTCCAAGAGATTATTATGACATTATTTTCTCTCTTGTATATACACACATTTATACACACACACACACACACACACACACACACACACACACACACACACTCTTTAGGGAATAATAATTATGGAAAAAGTTGCTTTTCCTATTTATTAAATTCAATTCAATAAATACTTTCTGTTTAGAAAAAATACTAAACATGAGTTTTACTGGCCTGATTTGTTTTTACTGAAATACTGGTAAAGCAGAACTGAAAGATCAAGATATTCTTATATTGATTCTGAATCTAACATTCTTCAGTAAATCAGAGAAATCAGAGAACAAGGCTCCATAAAAACCACTAAGCAAACTAGGTCACAGATAACATGGTAGCGATTTAAATGACTGTAACAATTATTTGGTTAAGTTATTTCCTAATATTTCACTCTGTAGGATATTTTATATAGGACCCTCATTGAATACTCTATTTTAAAGACAAAACGATTTTTTAACATAAAAATCTATTTATAAAATCATTTAAAATATGATAAATGGAAAAGAGCATTCACTTAAAAAGAGGTGGGGAAATTACCAGAGAACTCTCATTTAGAAATCTCTTCAACTGAAATCACCAAATTGCAGTTGATGTGATTAAAAACAAATTTAATAAGTTACCTAAAGAATATCATTTGGAACATTCTAGTTTCCCTGATCTCTGTTCTAGGAAATATGCTTCCTCCAAGAGTTGATTTTTTGCTGCACTTTGCATCAGTGCTTTTTTCATTGTTGTATCTGCCTTTCTTAAGCCTAGATTAACCTATTAATTTTAAAAGCCGTATCTTTTACAATGTTCTAGGAAACCAAGCCTGAGCAACCAGAGACTTGCAAGTGCAACAAATGATTTTATCGAGTGTGTTCTGTTTATTTAACAGCCCCTATTTGCTCCTTATAATTAAATTTTTATGCCCCCCTCCACCAAAAGACTGAACCAGGTACTTTGTATTATATTACTGTACATTAAAATGGGTTATTTACAACTTTTCCAGAATTACCAAACCTCTTTGTGGCCTTTTGGAGCCACTTCCATGGAGCTTATAGACATCTGGCTGTAGGATGGAAGCCAATGAGAGAAAAGCTTTCAAAATACATTAGAAAGCTGAGTAAGATTCCACGGATTCAGCATAAATGTCCTCATTACACTAGAGTTCACTGGCATATATTTTGTGAAAGGAATTAGGGAAAGTATATTCTGCCAGATCCCATGATGCATGCTGGGGCATACAGATTTGGTCCTTGTCCTGGGGGAGTTTGCTTTCTTTTTGGAAAGAGAAAACATACCCAGATCACTATAATATGAGGTAAGTGTGGGGATGGTGGTATGCACAGGGTGCAGGCAGCGAAGAAGAGAAACTCCTCACCTGGCCTGAGGTTGGGCATGTTGGGCCAAGTTAGGGACACCTTTCTGGATGAGACCATGCCTGAGTCTTAAAGGCTGAATCACAGTTAGCCAGGTTAAAGGAGGGGAGGACTTATAAGTGGGGGCAGGAAGGGCATCCTTGGTAGGGTAGGTCAAGACAAAAGACAAAGAGGGAGAACTCTAAGCAAGTAGTAGAATTACTTTCTTCTTCCACTACTCACTAAAGTTTTTTGTTTGTTTGTTTGTTTGAGAAAGAATCCAATAGTGAACAGTTAAGAAATATCATTTTAGCCCCTTTTGCCTTTGTCCTTTCCATGGAAAAAGGATGCGTTAGTGTATCATCAAGATTTCCCATTTTATCCTTAAAGCTATCACTTTTTCGATCTAACTTAACTAATATTAGCGTTCCTATAATGTATGCAACTATGATAAACACTGAAATCAAAACAAAATGGACGAACAAGACAACCAAGCAAAAACTCATAGACACAAACAACAGTTTAGTGGTTACAGAGGGTAAGGGGGGAGTGGGGTGGTAGAAGAGGGAAAAGGGGGTCAAATATATGGTGATGGAAGGAGAACTGACTCTGGGTGGTGAGCACACAATGTGAGATATAGATGATGTATCATAGAATTGTACGGTGAAACCTATGTAATTTCTCACACACACACACACACACACACACACATACAGTTTTCTTCACATTGTAGGATGGAATATAGATTCAGCCATAAAAAATGAGGAAATCCTACCATTTTCAACAACATGGATGGACCTGGAAGGCATTATGCTAAGTGAAATAAGTCAGACAGAGAAAGACAAATACTATACATCTCTCTTATATGTGAAATACAAAAACAACAACAGAAAAACTACCCCCAACCCGCACCAAACTCATAAAAGGGACAGACTTGTGGTTAATAGAGTGGTGTGTGGGTGGAAGGGGAATTGGAGGAAGGTGGTCAACAGGGATAAACTTCCAGTTACAACATAAATAAATACTAAGAATGTAATTTACAACATGATGATTATAGGTACCATTGCTCTATGATGTATAGGAAAGTTGTTTAAAAAGCAGGTCCTAGAGTTTACATCATAAGGAGAAAATGTTTTTTCTTTTTATTGTATCTATATGAGATGATGGATGTTAATTAAACTTACTGTGGTCATCATTTCACAATATATGTAAATCAAACCAGTATGCTGTACATCTTAAACTTCTACAGTGATTCATGTCAATTATTTCTCAATAAAATTGAGAAAAATATTAAACTTAAGAAAATATTTCTTCAGGGCTCTATTATGTGATTTATATATTTAATTAAGAAAAGTGAACAAACTCTTACAGTGTTTGCTATTAACAAACAAATATCTTCTGGAAAAAAATAAAATCGTGTTTCTTCTTAGACACAATTTATAAATCAGAATTTTGGACTAATACAGATCTTTTCCCTTCATGGAATCTGATTAAAATCAGTTTTACTGCACACATTTGTTTTCACAGGAATTTCTCAGCAAATCATTTTTTCCACATATCAAGCAAAAGCTGTGCTCCTACTGTCACATTCAGAATTGGGGATCTTTTTAAAAATGGGAGTAGAAGAGTCAAACTATGTTACTACTGATGAGTGGTAAATTCCTAATGAAAAAGCTTTACACATTTGGGGTGTTGTTGTTATGCTACTTTGAAACTGTGGGAGAAATTAACGAGTTTTTACCATATGTTTTTGTAACAAGGTATAAGATTGGGATTTTTGGGCAAAGGTAGGATTGGGATTAACAGCAACCAATTGAGAGGAAACCCCAAGATTCCAGGGTTAGTGTGTCACCACGTCATCAGCCGTGCCTCAGGATCCTTCTAGCTTTCTGTTCCACAGTTGTGACAGAACACGTTTTGTACAAAATGTGTCAATTTTCGGCAGAAACAACAGGGAAGCGGAAAGGACAAATGCCTGTGCTAGTTGAGTCAACCCCACCCAATAACTTCTGCTTACATTTTATTGGCAGAACTTAGTCATAGGACTGCCCACCTGCAAGGGAGGCTGGTAAATATAGTTTTTAGGTAATCATGTTGCAACCCCCAAATAAATTGGGTTCTGTTATTAAGGAATAAAATGAATATTGTGTAGATAACCTGTTATCTCAGCTACAAGTCTCAACATTAACAATAAATAAATAAATAAATAAATAAATAAATAAATAAATAAATAAAAAGAAATCTGGCTCAGAGTTTCAAAATAAAACAAAAAAGTCTAAGTGGGTAGAAGAATAAAGTGTCTAAGAGGAAAGATAGGCTTTTAGCCGAACAATACTATATTGTGAGAATTTCTTTCATATTTATTGGCTGAATTAATTTGTGCTACCATGAGGTAGATAAACAAAACCTGGATGAGGTTAGGAAAAAAAAGTTCTACTTTCAAATCTGTTACTTAATTACTTGCAGTAAATTTATCTTTCTGAATTCCAGACTAAATTAGTAATTTTCAAATTTTTCTTAAAGCCATGAAACTCTTTGTTCACATGGATGTTACCTGTAAGTAGTTAAAAGCAGCACTATGTGGACTGAAGAACATGTTGTGGTGGTAGATCAGAAATCCCACTTGGTTTTCCTCCCAAAGCCTCCATAGGAAGAAACAATTTTGGAGCCTCTTCCTGGCTTTACCATTCCATGTATGATTTTTTTTTTTTAATTTTTAAAATTTATTGGGGTGACACTGGTTAGTAAAATTATACAGGTTTCAAGCGTACAATTCTATAATACATCATCTATATATTGCTTTGTGTGTTCACCACCCAGAGTCAGTTCTTCCATCACCAAATATTTGTAAGCAGGGACCAAACCCTGTTTGCCCTAAGAAGCCACGTAGTATCACTTGGAATACGTCTAGGCATTGTTGTAACTATACATAAAATGTACTTTTCAAAACATTCCCTTTTTTTGGTTTTCAACAAGTGAATTACATTTCCCTGCCTTTCAACTATCTGCATCAGTCTCTGTTTTGTAAAACATCTTATTACATTCTTTTCAAAATGTGGAAATGGTGTGAAGCTCCTGGGAAATTCTCAGAAGTTTGCAATTTAGATTTTTGCATTTTCCCCCAATTTGTTTGGCCTCCAACATGGATTTTCAGCTTTTTTTAAAAAAAGCCCATCTGTCTAATACTTAAAATTTACATAATCACACATAGCCCATGGAGGAGAGTAGTAATGTTTTTGCTTCAAAGGTCACCATAACAGGAGGTCAGTGAAAAATCAAACATGACTTTAAAACCATGAGAACAGAAAGATACCCACAAGACTGGGCATGTGGACTGAGTACTAGATGGGTGGTCAGCCCAACCCAGACAAGCCAGCAATAGTCCAACCACATAACAGACCGGGAAACTCCAAAGTTGCTAACTAAGAAACCAGTTTTATGTTGTTTAATTTTTTTTTCAAGAATTCTATTTCCAGTCACTACTATCAAGGGGTAGAAAATGTGCTGATTTCTTGTGTTGCTTCTTACTGGCCTTTTATGTAAGTTGATTTTATGAAGATATAAAATGCATTTACATTTTGGAGTATTATGAACAGAAAGCAATACTTAATTTGGGATTTTCCTGGCATACCAATTGAAATAATAAATATTCCTTAATTTTTGCATAATACATGTTTAGAAATTAAAATAAAACTTAATGAATTAGTGGTTAGTATAGTTTTATTAGTTTAATTCTTAATAGTCTGAGTAGCATCTTAGACTTACAAAATCTTATTACTTTAAATTTGCCTGTTAAATCACGTTTAATGAAGTATTCCCTTTTTGAGGGATTGGGGGTAAGTCACAAGTTTTGGAGTTAATCATATTTAAAACATTTCAAAGTTTTCAAAATTAGTTTGGAAATTAGAATTTATAAAGTGCTTGAATTGCTAAACTTTTTGCATTGATTCACACAAGAAAGTGTTGTATAGTGACAGTTTGGCTTTTGATCATTAACTAGAAAACCCAACATGCTTATTTAGTTACTAGGGCCCATTATTTAGAACATTTGGCGCTCACATCCATTAATTTATTTTGGTCATTCACCTTTAAGATGGATTTAGAGATAACGCTTCCTTTACCTGCAAAAAGTTCGAGTATGTGATAACAAAAGCACTATTTTTTATTGCTTTTTAAAATTATAATTGAATATCTCTAGCTTAGATCTTTTTTTCTTTTTTCCAGAGACATATATAGTAATTTCTTGACATATGTGATGGAATTATTGTTGGAGAAGCATGAGTAATCCAAAAATGCATTTATCAAAAATAATTTTCCCATAAGAAATCATGGCAAAGGAGTTTATGACATAATTTTCAAAGTTGTGTAGTTGCTTGTTAATATTTTTATATGTGGCTAGACGGAACCAAAACACCAGGGACCACAGTCCTTCACCTCTGGGTACCTGCAGAAGAGAATAGTTCCTAGACCTTCCTGCCCTTCCCTTGTGCCCTGTGGAGAGCTGTTCAATAAACATAGCTCTAGAGAAAGATTTCCATGACTTTTTTTTTCCCCGTCCTTCCACCAGAATTCCCAGGAAGCAAGACAACTAGGACACTGAGCATGGAAGCCATATGAAAAACAAATGGAATCTAAAGTATGAACAAAGCTCAGAGGAACATCGTGCTAGGTTGCAGGGATTTCTTGCTTGACTTCTCAGTAGTATAAGCTAATTGTTTCTTTCAATCTTCAGATCCTTATAGTCCTTGGGTCTTTGAACTTCTCAGGGCTCCTCAGTTTCCATTTCATAAATTCTGAGCCTGATTCTCAGAGATGAGCCAGCCAACTCTTTTCTAGTCTGCCTCATCTGTGATGTCTTCAGAACCAATTTGAAGAGCCTTTTAGCAGCTTTCCATTTGAGTCCCAAGAAATGGCCCCTAATCATGGTCAATAAATACCATCATACAACTGAAACAAATTCAGCTTGGTTCAGTTATTTCATTTGTTCATTGACTACAATTTCCAGTCACCGTACCAGATGCTTAATAGTCTAGAGGTAGAGATGAGCTTCTGAGTAAATATTTTTCAACCAATAATCTATGTGCCATTATAGAAGTATGGTTAAGAAATGGAATTTATATGAATAAAAGTGTGATTAGTTCAGAAAAGAGGGGTGGGCATGAAAGACCTCAGAGAAAAGGTGAATATCTTAGCAGGGTTTCAACGAATGAGGTTTTGTAGGCAGTTGAGATAGGGAAGGAATTGCTGGGAGAAAGGACAGCATGGACAAAGGCTCAGAGGTATGAAACAATCTGGTATAGATTGAGGCACTGAATATAAAGTTAACAAAAGGGAAGTATTTGAAAGGGAGAATAGAATGAAGAAGTAGTTAGGGGGCAGATCATAAAGACGATCCCAGATTAAGATACTTGAACTTAACATTGAGTTGTACTAGAAGCTAGTAAAGCATTCGGTGCAAGTATTTGCCATGGTCATCTTAGATTTACTTTAGAAACTAATGTAATGGGCATGAGGGACATTAGACTAGAGGTGGGAAACACAATTAGGTGGCATTGCAATAGTCCAGATGTGATCTGACAAAGGCCTTCATTTGCCCAGTGGCTGGCATTTTTTTGTTTATATGCTTGTTTTCCTTCTCTGCTGGGAACATCTTAGTAACAAGGATGTGGTGGTGTTCACCTTTGTTCCCTCAGTGCCTGCTATCACACCTTGACATGCAGTAAATTAGCATATTGGACTATGAAAGTATCTTACTGTATGACCGTTTAAAATTCTTTATGAAGGTAAGATTTTTTTTGTGCACTGTAATTGCTGCAGTGATTTAATTGTGAGTTTCCATAATGAAATTAAGGGTATTTTGTGTCTGTAAAAATGAGATTTATTGTTCACAGTTTGCATATGTGTGTGTGTGTGTGTGTGTGTACATATATGTGCGCACGCACACACACACACACACATACATAATGACATAGACAATTTACTCTAATGTTGGCCTTCAAAATAACAGTGATCCAGTATTTCTCTCTGAGCCAAGCGTGCACTTGAGGTTTCTTCCCCCAGTAGTGGCAATAACGGTATAAAAACTCATACAAATTTCTCATTCCATTCCTGTTGTGTGAAGTAGCATGCACAACCAGTTTGTTTAATCAACTAGAACATATCAAATGCAAACCTTCTTATGGATTTGCTCTTTCCCCACCTCTGGTTGAAATCTTAGGTGAGTTCTATAGTTTTTCATTAATTTTTTTACAATAAAAGAAGTGCTCTAGTCACATATAGTCATAGTAACAATCCCATTTCAGGTATTAAAATGAACTCCCAATTTTGTGTCAAGTTAAAAGCTTCCCTCATCCCCATTTTGGTCCTGTTGCAGATGAAGAAACATCCTGCCATCCCCCTAAGGACCAGCTCTGGAGTTTCACCTTTTCTTCCTGAAACGTGAGGAAGGAGAGGGGGGACAGGTATGCCAGTGACGTTGTGTGTATACAGCTGACATGTGGGATACTCTTGTGAGTTTCTCAGAGGTTCTCTCACAAGAACCACCAGTCATCTCTCTTCTGCTTGAATGCTTTCACTGATCCTCAATTCTGGTGTCAGTTAGGGATCCACAGCTTCTCTAGCTAAGGTTTATTTATCCCTAGAAAAAAAATCCTTCCAAAAGAACTCCTTAGCCAGCTCTGTCTTATGGACCCACACTTGGTTCACAGAAACACAAAACTCTGCCCTCTTGCTGGGAGTGCAGCTGACTCTGCTCTGCTACCAAGCTGGCAGCTTCAGCTATATAATCTTTTGCCTGCATGTCTCAAGGGTATGGATTTAAACACTAGTCCTCCTAACTTTAAGGAATACACATCAACTTCTCTGAGAGGCTCTCAAAGCCTCTCTCATAGGTACGGGAGAGGGAAATTTGCTACAGCCTTCATCAACTTCTTCCAGAGAAATTCTTTGTCTCTTTCAGTTTCCTCAGTTTCAACCCTTTGAGATCCTTGAGGTAGATACTGAATCACCAAGTAAGGAGTTGTAGTCCAACTCCTTTTGAGTCTTGGATAGGCGATTTAGTTCTTCATTTTGGAATGAGGGAGAACATGCCACCTGTTGTTTCATTGTCTTTTTTTAAAATTACAATTTATTGGAGTGACAATGGTTAGTAAAATTACATAGTTTTCAAGTATACAATTCTGTAATCCATCATCTGTATATTACATTGTGTGTTCACCACCCAGAGTTAACGCTCCTTCTATCACCATTTTACCAATTTAGCCTCTTCTTCCACTCCCCCACCCTTACCCTCTGGTAACCACTGAACTATTATCTGTGTCCATGACTTTTGTTTCTTTATTTGTTTGTCTTGTTTCCTTGTTGCTTTCAGTTTTATAGCCCACATACGAGGTCTGACAATTAAGTTCGCGAACTTGCCCCCGTGCGCTTACATTGGCAGCACTGTACAAACAACTCGGTAGAATTTCATAACCTTGGTATATCAGTATCTCACTGCTGTGTTTGTGTAGACATGTGGCGGTGTCTGCTGAGTGGTGTTCATCGTTGTTGTTGCATGTTTTTGTGTGCCGTTGCAAGAATGTCTGAGCTTCAATTCGAGGAACGAACAAACATTGAATTTCTTGTTAAACTTGGCAAGAGTGGAAGTAAAACCAACGATATGTTAATCCAAGTTTATGAGGACCATGCCATGAAGAAAATGGCAGTGTACAAATGGATTAAACGTTTTTTCTGAGGGGAGAGAATGCGTCACTGATAAAAGGAGGTCAGGGCGGCCAGTAACGAGCAGAACTCTATTCCATACAGACAGTTCCATACAAATCTGATGATTTTTTGTTCTATTCCTTTAAAAAATACCATTGGGATTTTCATAGGGATCGCATTAACTCTATATGTTGCTTTGGGTAATATGGCGATTTTAACTGTGTTGTTTCTTCCAATCCATGAACATAGAATGTCTTTCCATTTCTTTGTGTCTTCTTTAATTTCTTTTAAAAATGTCTTATAGTTTTCAGTATAAGTTTCATCCTTGATTAAGTTTATTCCTAGGTATTTTACTTTTTGTTGCAATTGCAAAAGGAATTTTTTTAAATTTATTTTTTCTGAGATTTCATTGTTAGTATATAGGAATGCAATGGATTTTTGTACATTGATTTTATAGCCAGCAACTTTACTGTATTCGTTTATTGTTTCTAATAGCTTTTTGGTGGAGTCTTAGGGTTTTCTATATATAGTATCATGTCATCTGCAAAAAGTGACAATTTAGTTTTTTCATTCCAAATTTGGATGCCTTTTATTTCTTTCTCTTGCTTGATTGCTCTGGCAAGGACTTCCCACACTATGTTGAATGGCAGTGGTGATAGGGGACAACACTCTCTTGAACACAGAACAGAGGGCTTCAGTTTTTCATCATTAATTGTAGTATTAGCTGAGGGTTTGTCTATATGACCTTTATTATGTTAAGGTATTTTCCTTCTATACCCATTATATTAAGTGTTTTAATCATAAATGGATGTTGTATCCTGTCAAATGCTTTTTCTGTATCTATTGATATAATCATATAGTTTTTGTCCTTTATTTTTTTTATGTGATGCATCTCATTGATCGATTTGTGTATGTTGAACCATCCTTGTACCCCTGAAATGAACCCCACTTGATCGTGATCTATAATCTTTTCAATGCATTGTTGTATTCTCTTTGCTGGAATTTGTTTAGGATTTTTGCATCTGTATTCATCAGAGATATTGGTCTGTAATTTTCTCTTTTTGTGTTATGCTTACCAGGTTTTGGTATCAGGGTAATGTTAGCCTCATAAAATGAGTTAGGGAGTATTGTTTCTTCTTCAATTTTTTGGAAGAGTTTGAGTAGGACAGGTATTAGATCCTCTTTGAATGTTTGGTGAAATTTACTAGTGAAGCCATCTTGTCCTGGACTTTTGCTTTTGGGAAGGTTTCAGATGACTGATTCAATTTCCTTACTGTTTATTGGTCTCTTCAGATTTTCCAGTGAGTTCATCATGATCCAGTTTAGGAAGCTTATATGTTTCTAAGAACTTGTCCATTTCTTCTAGGTTGTTGAATTTGGTGGCATACAGTCCTTCACAGTTTGGATGATCCTTTGTATTTCTGTGGCATCCGTGGTAACTTTTCCTCTTTCTTTTCTGATTTTGTTTGTGTCTTTTCTCTTTTTATCTTATTGAGTCTAGTCAAGGGTTTGTCAATTTTATTATTATTGTTTAGGTCTTAGTTTTTGTGGCCCTCCCTCAAAACTTTGAGAGGATTCTTGTTATATAGGCAAGTATGAGATGTGTGAAAATCATTTTTTAACCAGAATAAAGCTAATTTATTTATGGGGATTTAAATGCTTAATCTTGGCACACAATAAGCAAACAATATTGAATATCATTAAAAAAATGCAAAATCACACAGAAATCAATCAAACAATTCACCAAAAATTGCTTACCAGGTTCTAAATGCTGGTATTATTCTAGATGCTTAATGTGCAAAATTGAACATATTGTTCTTTTCCTCCTGGAACTAACCATCTAGTGAGAGAATCATATGCTGAAGTTTGTCCAAAAAAATAATCACAATACAATTTAGCATCACGATAATGCTAGGATCTACAAAGCATTAGATCCTAGGATCTACAAAGACCTAAGGAAGTACAGAAGACTGAGTATCTGAATTTAATAAAACTTCACAAGAAACATTTGAACTGGATTTTGAATGGAGATAGGGCTTCCCTAGGGAAAAAGGAAGAAAGGGCATTCCAGATGCACAATGGTTGTGTGAAGGAAAGAAAGGGATGGTTGAGGTGCTCTGGTGTGGGAATAGTGAAGAAGAGGTGCAGCTGGTACCCAGGCTTGTGTGATGTGAGATATGTATTGGGGGATTGGAAAGACTAGCTTATGCCAAAGAGTTTCAACCTTCTTCTGCAACTAATGGGAAGTTACAATTATTGTTTTGCTTCTCTTAAAGTGTTATTTAAAAATTTCACACACGTTTTATATATCAATATATAAAAAGGTGATGAGATACCTAATGTTTTTTCCTTTTTTTTTTTTTTAAATTGGGTCCTCCCTCTCATTCTTCTCTCTCCTTTCCATCTTCTCCACTTCACTATGCACACCTTTCCCTCCCCAACTCATGTTAACACTAAATTTGTATCCTTTATTTGTTTTCTGCTTGGTTATATAATCATATTTAAGTGTACAATGTGTGAATATATATGTCCAATATTCATACACATAGCTTTTATGGCTATTGTTTGTGTTACAAAAGAATACTTTCCATATTTTTCTGCATCTTGCTTTTTTTATTCAACTATTCTTAGAGGAAATGTCTCCAAGTCCATAGGGCTAGCTCACTGCAGGTTTTTAAATGGGGACTGACATGATCAGGATTTTATATCAGAGAAATGATACTGGATTGGACAATGAGCTATAAAAAGGTGGGTAGAAACTGGAGGTGGGGAGTAAATTTAGAGATTCATCAGGACTTGAATGATGGGGCATGATTCAATGTAGTCACAGTTTTGGCAAGGACAGATCTATGGCACATGCAAGCCTCAAATATATAACAAGTTACTATATAACACATCTCAATAAAATGCCAATAACCACAATCATGCAACTCTAAAATTTTGATATCAGATACTCTGAGTGTGCTGCTTAAAGAAACATAGGTTCAAAATATTGACGAGCAGCTTAGCTGGAGTTTTTAGAAAAGTCCATTATTCCTCCATATACATTTGTATTTCTTTACTTGCTCCTTATTCTGCACATTTTTCTGTAAAATAAACCTGATGTCAAACTTGTTTTGAAACCCAAATGACTAAATTCATTGGTGGTTTAGTTTAGAATTCGTGCCTACATTGTCTTTGAATAACAATAACATTGCCCATCTTCCAGTAACACTATAATCTTTCCTTAAGCTGCTTGGTATACACTATATTTTTTACCCATATTGCAATTAATGCAAGCATATAACACATTTCTTATGCCAACTAGTGGCCTTACGTATTATACTATAAATCTTCACTAGTTCTCTATCTTTGTAAATGTCTTGTCAACGTTAAAACTGGGTAAATATTTCATTGGAACATCTAATATATAAGTACCAGTACAGTTCAACAATTGTGGTTGTTCTGTAATATGAACCCCATTTGTCATAACCGTGATAAAGATAACTTGACCTCCTCCAACTTTCTGTACTCCAGTGTAGTTAGTAATTTATTACTAATCATAAAGTACCTAGGATTCTAATAATTCAATTGTTTTAAAAATGTAAATATTTCAGAAAAATGCAGAGAATAATAGAACACCCATTTTCATAACTAAGAATTATTTGTTTCCTATTAACCACCAGTATCAGTCTTATTCTACTCTTGTTGTCCACACCGGGAATCTCTATTATGAATTTGGTGTTCACTTTCTAGTTCATTTTTATCTTATATACGTGTGTGTATGTGTGTGTATTTAAGTTATACACCTTAAACTTACACAGAATTATGTCAGTTATATCCAATAAAGCTGGGAAAAAAGTGAGATACTATGATCAATTCTTGGTCAGCGCCATATTCTGGTTAAAGACAGTCACTGGCTACCATCTTGCTGCGTGCTCACAAGACCTCTTCTTTGTTCTCCAGGAAAAAGCAAGAGCTCCTGAATCTCTTCCTCTTCCTCTAAGGGCACTAATCCCATCCTTAGGGCCTCACCCTCATGACTTAACCTAAACTTAATTATCTCCAAAGGTCCACCTCCTAATACTGTCACATTGGTGGTTAGGGCTTCAACATATGGTTTTGGGGGTGGGGGGCAAAACACAAATATTTGGGCCATAACACTGTTGAAGGGCAACTTTTGAATGTGTGTCTATGGAGACACTCATAGTGTCTGCAGTACAGCTGGTGCTACCAAAATAGATTTAGTTACATATAAATAGTTCTCAAAAAATTAATACTGAGTGAAAAAGGAAGGTAAAAAATTATAAATGTAGTGATGAAACTAATGTTAAACATTTTAAAACATAAAAGCTATAAATTATTTATGATTTGATACACTTATGTATTGCAAAATGATGAGCACAGTGGTGTTAGTTAACACCTCCATCACCTCATAAAAATGGTATCTAATTATGTTTAAATTTGCATTTTCCTTATTATTGATGTTTATGGATTTATATATGGATTTAAAATCCTACTAGAAACTTTGATCTGATTGATGTTATAATATGAAAATGCTATAAAATTGAAATTTATTAGAGAATGAATCCATAAAGTTGGTATACCACCATTTATCCTTGTAACATTTAAGATTATCAATTTGCTAGACAGTAAGTATTATTAAGTCAAACTCTCACAGTCAGTATTTATTACAGCAGTGATATTGCAGAACTCAACTTCGGGGAAAGAACCTGTATTTAAGGCAGAGAGAACTATTTGGTTATGAAATTTCAAACTCATAATCAATTTAAAAAGCAATTGAGAAAAGGTAAAGTCATAAGAAAATATTAATTTCTTCTCTCGAAAAAAGTTTTTTGAAAGTATATAAGTTCTTGATCATCCATACCTTCTAAATTTGAATAACTCTTTGTGTAGTTATAAAAGAGCATTAAAACAAGTATGCAAAATACTGGTCTCAAGTGGAAACTGGGAATATTTGCATGAAGTCTTTGCTTTCCTGCTTAACACACAACTGAACTAACACACAGCTATTAAAAAATAGTCTACATTCTATGTAGAATGCCTTGGATGTAAAGAAATAGGATAGGATTTGAAATGGTATTTAAACTGCCCTTTAAATAATAATTTTTATTTTAAATGAAGCTTTTGTATTAAAAGAAAAAAATTTTTGCTCTCATGAAATAAAAAGAGCCTGGGGAGGATATAGGAAGTGCAGGGTGGTCCATATAAAATAATGGATCGTTATAACACAAAATGGGAAAGGGGACCCGTTTTTCACAATAGTTGCTGATTTCCAAAGTAGAGTATTTCTCTCATAACAGAAAATTAAACCTTGGTGGGGAGACTGGTGATTTTTGATTGATTTTGGATTTTGGAGAAGCATCATGAATAAGAGAGGAAGGCAGGAAGGCAGGAAGGCAGGAAGGAAGCAAAGAAGGAAGGAAGGAAAGACAGAAGGAAAGAAAGAAGGAAAAAAGGAAAGAAGGAATCCTGGATTTTTGGTTCTAGAATGACCTGGGTTCAAACTCTGTTCCTACCATTAATATTTTTGAGTGAGTCATTTAAATACCCCAAGTTTTGTTTTCTTTATGTGAGAAGTAGAGATAATCTTATATTCTAAAACATATCTTATAGTGTTCCTATGAAAATGAACTGAGGAATTTTATAAATTGAATAACATTTGCCTGCCACACATAGTAGCTCATTCCCTTCTGAATTTTCCACTTTTAGGAATTTAAAAATATTTATTTTTTCCATACCTATAGAATTAAAATGAAATATTTTTCATTGAATAAATTATTTTATATAAATTCTGGTGCCATACCTAACTGGCCCAAAATACTAGTGTTTAATCAAGTCATTAAACTGCCTTGCAAAATAAATTCTATTTTATACAGTTTAAACTTGGCAGCATTTCTCCACTGTGTACCCCAGAATGTTAGTCTTATGAAATCTCCCTTATAAAGAAGGTTTGCTTAATCTCATACATTTGGGAAATGCTGTACTCTATCCTATTTCTTCTTTGAGAAGTCCTCCAGCCAAGAAAGCTGTTCAAATTTATTTCAGCCTGTGTTTTCCTACTTTATTTGGTCATGGAAATTCCTTTTAGGTAACTTCTATTTAAAGTTCATGGAATACAGTTTGTGATATGTTCATGTGATTGATCTGATTTGCTCCACCAAATTTGTATGCAAATATAGTCATACTTCTTTTCATTTTCAAAAAAAAAGCAATACTTGATTTGCCATTATTAGTAGGAACTCTCTTGCATTTGGCCAACATCTCATAAGTCTCTACCCTTTCCTCATTCTCTTGAGTTGTCTAGGAAATCTGATATTTACTCAGTCCAAAAGGAAGTTTTTCTGCTTCCAAATACAATGCAGAGAGTGAACTAAATGCCTGATTTTCCTCTGCTGATGGCTGGTTTTGCACAGGTCAACAGAAGCTTGTCCATATGCCTCTCTTTGCTAGCCCTGTTATTGAGCTCTGTGTCTCATACTGAGCATGAATGTTAGAGTGCCATTTCATAGTCATTGCTCAGTCACTGATCCCCAAAGCATAATATAGAACAGAGGGTCTGGCTGCAGAGTCAGCCTTGCTTCCTAAGTACGTAGGCTCCAATGTCAAGTCCAAGTCTCTAGCTCATGCTCCTTTTGCCTTCTTGGTGCGCTCCCTCTTGGGGCCTTGGGGTTCTTTTGGACCAGGAGACTATGTATAGAGTCAGGTTAGTACATTTAAACAGTGTCTCTAACCTCAAATGTTGGGGAATGGGTAGAGTCATTGTAGCTTTCCTACCTGAAGGCCCATGATCTCCTGATTCTCCTGGGTGAACCTCTCCCTAGAGCTCTGAATGTCAAAGAATGTCAGTGAGAAGTAGACTCATTAAGACCAAGGTCACAGTATAACTTTTCCTGGGACAATGGTTTCTTCTTACTCTTTATTTTCATAAATAGTTCATAAATATTTTCATAATTCCACAGATTTAATAAATATTTACTAAGTTTCAACCATGTACCATGTCCCAAGACTGGAATATGAAAATACTCACAACAGATTATATTTTTGCTTTCTTGTAGCTTATGTTCTAAAGTAGAGAAAAAGATAATAAATAAACAATTTACATCAATTAGTGATGAATGCTATGAAGGAAGGATAAGAGGATATAGAATGATAGGGGTAGGACATATTTTATATAGAATAGTTAATGAAGGCTGCACAGCTAGAGTCCTGTTTGAGCACAGAACTTGAGGAAGTAATGGAGCTAGCTATGTAGACATTTTGATGAAGCCCCTTCTAGGCAGAGGAAAATATAATTCCTATGAGTCAGGAAGGTGCTTGGAATATTTGGGGCATATCGAGGAGTCTTGTGTTACTGGATCAGAATTTGTAGAAGAATGATAGGGGATGAAATCAGAGAATTTGCAGGGTGGATCAGAGATGATGATTTAGCTCTTGTATACTGTGGTAAGACTTTGGGTCTCATTATGAGTGATATGGGAAACCAGTGGATGGTTGTCAGCAAAGTTTTGACATGATTTAATTTATGTTTTATAAAGATTATTGGATTCTTTCTGGAGAATAGACTGTAAGAGTGGTATGATTAGAAACATGGAGAATTTAGGAGCCCATTACAGTAGGATAGGTGACAGATAATAATGATTTCAACTATGGTGTTAGAAGTATTAAGTAGTTGGTTAGGAATATATATTGAAGGTAGAGCTTATGGGATTTATTGATGGATTGAATGTGTGGTGTGAAAGAAAGAGAGGAGCCTATTATGACACTAAATTTTGTGGCATAAACAACTGAAATCATGGAGATGCCATTTATTAAAATAAAGATTGGTGAAAGTTGTAGGTTATGAGGGGGAAGAGAAATCAAGAGTTCATGTTTGGGCATGTTAAATTTGAGATACCTTTGAGATATCTGAGTGAATATGTTAAATAGGCATTGGACGTATGAGTCTGGAGTTCAGGAGAGAGATGAGTGATAGTGATTAAATTTTGAATTATTAGCTCCTAGATGGTGTTTAAAGCCATGGTATTGGATGAGATTACATAGATAGTAAGTGTCAATAGAGAATGGAAGCAAAGAGTGGTCAAGACAGCCTGAGGACATTCTAATGATTCTATTTAAGGTGAGTTTCTCACCTGCTTAGGTTGTAATTTTCCCTTCTTTCTCCTACATGATGAGTAGGAGAGTAGGATGAGTAGGTACCGGTGAGAAAGGAGAGAATGAACAGTAAATTGTATTCTCAAGAGTCAAGTAAAGAAAGTGTGTCAGAACCATATGACTATTGACTTTGACAACGTGAAGATCATCGATATCATTAACAAAAGCAATTATAGCTTTAGGGGTGTGTGTCAAGAAATAATGGAAAGGGAGGAAGTGGTTTCAGGAAGTGGAGACAACTTTTTCAAAAAGATTCATGTTAAGGGAACCGGTGAATAAGAATATAGCTGGAGGGAGCTATGGGGTCAACGTATTGTTGTTTTCCAAGTTGATAGATAGTAATGCATAATTGTATGTGGATGGGAAGTAATTAGTAGTGTATATGATCATGTAGGAGAAAGAAGGGAAAATTACAACCTAAGCAGGTGAGAAACTCACCTTAAATAGATGAGAAAGATACAATGTAAAATGTTTGGGTTGGCATTAGGTGGGATTCATACCCCCATTTAGGGTGCGGGTGGAAGTCGAATACAAGAGTACAAAAGGGGAGGGGAATATATTTGATTGAGGTATGCATTCATTCACTGATTTACTTATCTAACAAACATTTATTAGGTGCTTATGTCTTAGGCAGTTTTTCTAGGTATTGGGAATATTATAGTGACCATAATAGTTAAAAATTCCTTCATTTTATTTTCAGTGAGGGGGGACAGAATAAATGAAATAAATACATGAATTATATAGTATGGTATATTGTACAGATGACATGGATAAATTCTAACTTAAGAAAACTCTGTATAAACAAATCAATTTATAGGCATGTATTTTGTTATGATTATTATTACAATCTAATTTTTTGAGATGATCATGTTAGTTAAATAGAGAAAAAAATTATAGTAAGCATGTGGCCACAAAGACAATGACCAGTCAACATTCAATCCATGTATGTCTTACACTTACAAATGGCCTCCTTCATCCTGTATTTCCTAGTATCACAGGACACTGGTGGACTCGCAGAGAGAAGTTGAAGCCTTATAGATTTTGAGTATAAAAGTGAAATAAAGGAAAAAAAATCTGTATAAAGTAGGAAAGTTTAGGAGAAAGGGGTGCATACTTTCAAAATAGCAGATATGAGGTGTTTGACTCATCTAGCTGTTTGATGTTTGTTTTTTCTTCACTTTTTAATATGCCTGAATCAAATAAAGTTTTGGGTTAAAAAACAAAAATAATGCACATGTACATTAGTGAGATCTGAACACCTGGCGAAAACTAGGCAAATAGAGAATCCCGCATGTTGGAAAATAGATTATCTTTAAGTCAGGAGCCAGAAATCTTGGAATTTGTATTCATTTCTGCAATTGTCTATGTAGGTGCATATTTGTTACGTAACTTTGTACAAATCTCTTAAATTCATTGAGCCTGAGTTTCCCTATCTACAATGTGTAGGTAAAAGTACTTGCCTTTTCTAGCTCAAGAGTCTGTCAACTTCTTTTTACCACAAAGATCAATATGCTATGCTTGTTTGAAAATACATGAGGAAATTGAATCTTAGGTCAACCAACCTGTCTAAGATCACATAGCATATATATTAAGACAAATGTTGAACTCAGGCTTCTCTGATTCTAAAAACCTGTAAGCTATTAACATGTTCTGCAGTCTACAGCAAGCACAGATACTTCACAGATCAAGAGGACAAGAAAATATTTGGTAACTAGCTTTCATTCTCATATCTGCTTTAGCGTTCACTGTTGGTTGGTTTCAGAAGAAGGGTAAAAAACAAAACAAAACACCTCTTCAAACAATTTAACCTGGCGGCCAATATTTCATTCTCCTCTGGGAACTGCCTTGCTTTGAATTGCTTCATTCACCTGCTCTGCAGTCCACATGTAACAGGGGACTAACATCCAGTGGTAATCACCAATATCCTATAAGCTAAATAGGAAAGGTGAGTAATAAGTAATTTTTCTCTTTTCCTGTTATGCAAACATCTATGAGTTATGCAGGGTATAAGTTAGAGCATAGCAATGCACTTAAAGTTTGCAAATATGCACTTACAAATTAGGTTGCTGCCAAAGTTGATTGTATTGGTAACACATCTAATGCTGTTCTGCTCAGCAGCAATGTTACAGATGAACTGAAAGACAAAGTAGTATTTTATGCCAATATATCATAAAATGTCTTTGCTAAATAAGCAATTCCTTCCCTAGCAAAGTTTATTTGCAGTGATATAATTTAGAAGCATCCCCAGTGACAACCTTTTGAGCCATATTAGTTAAATGATAGAACATCTACAGTGTTAAATCTACAGCAATATATTATAATAGGGGGAAAAAATGGCTGAGCAGCAGGGAGCCTTTAATACAGAACTGCATAGGCCACTTAAATAGTGTAATCTGGCTTTCAAGTGGAGCATTCTGAAGAATCTCTATGAACCTTGCTTTGGGGTTTCACAGAATCAGAATGATATTGAGGACAAAGCTCTGTTCTGGATCTACCTGTCACTGAAACGCTCATGCTGCTTTTCTACAAAGCCAGGTGGGATCATTTTTCTAGGAAACATCAATTACTTCTGCTTTTGCTCAAAAATGGCACAGTTATTTTTAGATATATTTTCCACTGGTCTACAAAGTATTACAATTGCCATTACATATTGGGTAGTATCATAATGGTACAAGGATCCCTGAGCAAAATATGCCTCCCCTTGATATTGCCTTACTTATGTTTGAAAAACAGTAGAATCATATATTTTCTAACTCCCTGTACAGGGGAGTAAGGTACCAATATGGGTGGCAAATGAATGAGTGAGAATTTTATAGATTTCCAACATACTTAAATTCAGATATTTTTTCTCTGAGGGTCAGTTTGTGAAATTGATGGTTTGAAATAGCCTTATCTGAATAAAATAAATCAGGTTTTTCTAGGGGCTAATCAAATCCTGGATAGTAAATGAGCTACTTTTGAAAGTTGCATTAACACAGCAGTAGCTTAATAAATCTGCTGATTTGACTTCCACCGGTACTTAATTTACAACTGGAGATGATCATGGTGTAGAGAAAATCCAGCTTATTATGAACTAGTTACTTGTTCTGATGTAGTGCATATATGCAGCCAAGATATTTGAGATATAGTTTTCTAAAAATATAAACAAATGGAGTCTTGTGAGGATAAACTTCTTGACTAAAGAATTAATACCTAGAATCATAACATCTTTTTCTTTCTTGGAATATTTTCTTTTTTAAAAAAATTATTAAAATATAGCTAACATACAATATTGTATTAGTCTCAGGTGTACACAATAATTATTCAACATTTATATACCTAAAGAAGTGATCACCATAATAAGTCCAGTGGCCATCTGACATCTCATTAACTCCTTTAGCTCTTTCTTGTCTGGGAAGCTCTTTATTTGTCCTTCAATTCTAAATGATAGCCTTGCTGAGTAGGGTAATCTTGGCTTTAGGTCCTTGCTTTTCATCACTTTGAATATTTTCTGCCACTCCCTTCTGGCCTGCCAAGTTTCTGTTGAGAAATCAGCTGATAGTCTTATATGAGCTCAATTGTAGGTATAATTGTTTATCTTTTGCCACTTCTGGATTCTTTCTTTGTCTTTAACCCTTGGCATTTTAATTATGATGTGTCTTAGTGTGGGCCTCTTTGGGTTTATCTTATTTGGGACTCGGCACTTCCGGGGCTTGTCTATCTATTTCCTTCACCAGGATAGGGAATATTTTAGTCATTATTTCTTCAAATAGGTTTTCAATACCTTGCTCCCTTCTCCTTCTGGTACCCCTGTGATGCGAATGTTGGTATGTTTGATATTGTCCCAAAGTCCCTTTAAACTGTCTTCATTTTTTGGATTCTTTTTTCTTTTTGTGTTCTATTGGGTGTTTTCTGTTGCTTTATCTTCCAAATCGCTGATTCAGTCCTCTGCTTCATTTAATGTACTGTTGATTCCCTCTAATGTGTTCTTCATTTCAGTTACTATATTCTTTATTTCTGACTCGTTCATTTTTATGTTTTCTATCTCCATTTTCCCCCCCTATCTCTTTGTTGAGGTTCTCCCTGAGATTATTGAGCATAGTTTTAACCAGTGTTTGGAGCTCTGTGTCTGGTAGATAGCTTGTCTCCATTTTGTTTAGTTCTTTTTCTGGAGGTTTGTTCTATTCTTTTATTTGGGAAATGTTTCTTTGTCTCCCCATTTTGGCTGTCTCCTTGTGTTCGTTTCTATGTAGGGCTGCTATGCCTCCCGATCTTATTAGAGTAGCCTTGTGTAGTAGGTGTCCTGTGGGACCCAGTGGTACTGATCAACAGAGCTGGGTGCTTCCAGATAAGTCCCTTGTGTGGGTTGTGTATGCCCTCCTATTGTAGTTGAGACTTGATTGCTGTTTGCATGTCAGTGGGAAGGGTTGACCCTCAGGCTGATTGATTGTGAGGACTGGCTATGATTTCAGTGGAGGAGCTATTTTGCAGGGGCAGACCCACAGAGCATGGTTTGTTTTAGCATGGCTCTGGTGCCTGCCCAGTCTGCCCTTTGGGTGTGTTGTCCTTGGAGGTGGCTGGGTGATGCTCTGGCCTAGTCCAAAGCTGGCCACTGGTCCTGCCAGCTTTCGGGCCTCCCGAAAAGGAGATCTGCTGCAGGCCAAGTTCAGCCACAGTCTATGCCCTGGTTGGGGCCACCTGACATGAGACACAAAGCAATCCAGAGATGGCTGCCACCTATGCTGTTATTGGAGGTGCCTCCAGAGGCTAATCTGTGAACAGTGTCTAGTTGTCACTAGTGCCAGGCTTAGGACTGCTCAGCCAGAAGTATGGGACATGCTGAAGCCAGATGCTGCTTGTTTGGATCTTGGGAACCTTGGAGAAATTTAAGAATGTCCACAGCATGAGCCAAGGCAGGCCATTTATACAGAAAAACCACTGGAAGTGGCTTGGGTGTGCCCATTGGTTGAGCGGGATGTGACCTCAGGGAATCCCTAGGACAGGGCAGAGGAAAAGTGATAGCCAATTGGATGGAGACTCAGATATGCTGTCTGCCTGTGTCTTCATGCAGAGAGAGGGGAGGGCTCGACATAGGAACAATGGGTTCCACCTGCTCCTCCATCTGGGAGAAAGCTGCCCCTTCAGCCTTCACCCTGAAGCTAGATAATTCAGTTCCTTCCCTATGTCCCTGGCCCCTTTCGAGCCGAGCCACTGCCCCAGTGCTGGAGCTCAGCGTGAGTGAGTCTGTCAGCAAGTAATTCTATGCATGGTCCCTTTAAGAGGAACGCTTGGGAGGGCATTTGCCCTCTGTCTCACTCAACTACAATCTCTGCTGGTTTTCACAGTGAGAGATTATGAGGACTTCTCTCCCCAGCACTGAAACCCTGGGCTGGGGAGGGGCTGGGACACCTCACTCCACAGGGGGGGATGTCTGCTGCCGAGATATCCCTCTAGATTTTTACTGGTGTGGGACCAGCCCATTCGTGTCTCTGCTGCTCCTACCAGTCTCAAGGTGGCTTATGTGTCTGTAGTTGTAGGGCTTCGGTTTATCTAGACTTCAAGCAATTCTCAATAATGGTTGTTCTGTGGTTTAGTTGGAACTGATGTGGTCTTGGAGGAGGTGAGCACCGTGTTTACCTACTGTGCCATCTTGATTAGAAATCCTTCTTGGAATCTTTTGAATTTATCTTCCATGATAATATATATGACATATAGAAAATGAATTGTATCATTATTGTCTTTTAAGGAAAAATTTCCCCAATCACTCCCCAGCTGTCTTTAACCTACTGGGTATGATTTCAAACCAGATACCATAAGAGGCAAGTATAATACTTTGGTATTCTATTTTAATAAAAATTATATTATAAATTAGAGTTTTTGAAAGTTCGTCTATCCATTCATCTATACGTTCAGTCATCTACCAATCTTTTAATCAATTTGTTTTATTCATTTGATCAACAAAGAACTCTCTCTTTAGTATTTTTGTAGATTACTAGGCTTTGAAAAATTCAAACCAAAAGAGATATAGACCATAAAAACTACTAAATCTCATCTTTGGCAGAGATATTACTGATAATAACTTGCCTCAGGCAGCTAGACTTGGTCAGCTATCTCTGCTGCATGTTTAGCTAAAGTGGGCATTGAATTACTGTTCTGTCCTCAGGATTGTTGTTGGAAACTCATGTGGGTACTCTACATTCCTATTGTGACTGAATGCACTATACCTAACCTTTTCATAAACAGAAGATTTTGGTTTCTAAGCCTCTCAGTGTTTTAGCTGTTAAGTACATGCATATCATCTCTTTCTGAAAACTGTAGAATATATATTCAGAATTCAACACCAACAAACAAGGATGGAGTTCTTATGTCAACACACATTAGCAGGGAGATGGTGACATAGAAGTCACTTTTTATTAGTCTTTTTAGTAAGGCCTTCAAACATCTATCCCTAATTCACTCTGACCCCATTGGTGTCTCCATTTTTAATAGTTAAAGCCATTCTAATAAATGCAAAATTAACTCTAATTCTCTGAATTAGGTTGTAAAACGCATTTAATTAAGTGTATGGATGCAATTTACTAAATCAATTCACTTATTTACTTCAATTCACTGAGTGGGGGATTTTAAAGTGTTTTTAGTTTTATTTAAGTGCATTAGGATACATGAGTCAAAGGTCTGAATCCAAGATTCTAAAGATGGTGCCAGGAGAAAGCAAATGTTGATATCAATTGCACTTTAATTTCAGGAGACAGTTTCCCTTTCAGCTGATGTGAGGCGGCTCATGTTCACTAATGGGTCTGGCCTAGACCCTTCGAGAGATGTTTATTATCATTGTCTGGACTTAGGAAATGATTTGAGACATTTAATTTCAGAGTTCCATCAAGTTTTTAATGCTGCAAAGATCATCTGATCATTTCATGTGTTCGTCTCAGGCAAAGGACAAATAGAGTAAAAAAAAATATTTTATCTCATCTACTCATGTGATGTGTGAACTTTGACTTGCATGTATTTTATTCTTCATGTTACCGTACTGAATTGTGCTCCTTCAGTATGAAGGAACTCTACAAAAGCTTTCAAATTCAAGTGACCTGAGGGGAAAATATTCCTTAATTTGCAAATTGGTTGAACAGATACTGAATGAGAATCATAGAAGTGTTTTGGATATTTTATATGTTTTTAATTAAGGGCAATTATATAGAGATGTAGATGTTACACACCAGCTGGTCTAGTATGGAATAGCGGCATTCCGTGTTCGGCGTGGAATTTTATGTGTCAGTTTGTGGCAAGACTCCAGGGTATCCACCAAAGATGTTCAACAATTTACTGCTTCTCAAGGCCAAATAATTTTCCAGAGGATTAATACCTCAAACTTCTTAAATTGGTGACTTGGACTATTTGGAGATGCAGATCTTATTTCTTTTAGTTGTTGATTTTCAAGGCGTGTTCTTCCTGGTGCTGGATAATTCTTCAAAAACAAGGAAGACTTACATGTACAGAAGGCTTATGGAAGACTTACACATAATCTTTAAAAGTTGGGCCATTTAGAAATATGATCATTTGCATTTTTCCTTTTCTGAAAGCTAACTCCTAAATTATTGTTCTTCAGAGAGAAGGGTTTTGGGATTTATGATTTTTTTTTTCCTTTCCTTGAAAACTAAAACACACCCTTGTTTTTAGCATATAGTTTCTAAGGTAATGAAGAACACACCACTACATTAAAGCAAATGTGTGTCAAATCCCCAGGGAAAACAGATGTCATGCATGCAGTATTTCCTTCAGACATCTGAAATCCAGCATCATTGTTCTCTCAATCTGTTTTCTAAACAAATGAAACAATGGGGGAGTAAACATAAATCCTCCTATATTAGAATTTAAGAAATGTTTCAATTGGAAATGTTCAAAGTTTGGATTTGATAAATCAAGACATAAAGAGCTTAAAACTAGGAAACCCAGAGTTGGAAATGTGTATACATTCCCACTGGTTATTCCACAACTCTACATATTCCCAATGATTTTCATAATCTGTGATGAATTTACAAGCCTGAAACTCATCTATAGGTAAAGTCCACTATTTTATGAATATTTTAAACAATATGCTCGAATGTGAAATACCATATACTTAATGTGGTTTTCCTAATCTTAAGTAAAGTTTATTAGTTTTCATCATAAATTAAGATTTGACAGTCAGCAATAAATTTGGAACTTTGAAAACTCCAAACTTAAGAAAATCATTCATACTACATTAACGAAAGTGTGTTAGTGTGAATATGTGTGCCAGTGCTTCTCTGCATGTGTAGAATTTAGCATTTTTGGGATAGAAAGAAATATAAATGACTACATAAAGGTAGATTCATATCTTCTCTAGCCACATTTAATTTTAGATATCGAAAACCTTTAATTTGTAAACTCGTTTCTGTCCAGTTTTGAGCTAGAGAGAACTAAGACTGAGAGAGAAATGTGAGCTACGTCTCCGCCAGCCAAGGAACTTGGCACAAGCCTTCTTCTGAATCAGTCCCTGCTTGGTCTGGCTTGGGCCTGAGCAATTTCCTGCCCATCGTGCTGCAGCCACATCTCCTGATCTGGTTGTGCCCTTCTCATGATCTGGACTGTGCTTGCTTTCCCATGTGTCATCCGGTTCTATTTGCTGGAATAGAGTCCTGCCGCACAGCCCAGGGCACATGGCTGTACACTTACTTCTCAGGTAGCTCTTGCTGTTCTACCAGTCCTTCTTGCTAAGAATGAGCTATGTCATTGCTTTGCAGCTGCATGGCAACCAGTCAGGATTACATCTGAGATTGAGATACTTCCTTAGGCATAACATGTTGGTTCCTTGAGGGTTGGCTGTACAGCTAGATTAATTTTCTTAGTCTTGGCTCATCACAATTCCAGTTTCCTATGCTTTTCATGTTACCCCACCACTGAGATACCAGCATGGCTTGTGGCAAGGCTACGCAGGTATGACAAAAATTGCGTTAAATAGGAAAGCTTACAAACATTTTGTTTCAAAAGCAAAATTATCACTAGGATTATTGAGATCATTATTTGTCTATCGAGTTGTCATCCTGCATGTAAAGTTTAGTTGAGACATACTGTGTTTCCCCGAAAATAAGACCTAACCGGAAAATAAGCCCTACCATGATTTTTCAGGATGACATCACCTGAACACAAGCCCTAATGCGTCTTTTGGAGCAAAACTTAATAAAAGACCTGGTCTTATTTTCAGGGAAACACGGTAGTACTCTGAAAACCTTTTAATACCGAAAGTTTGCTCTCCACTGTTTGGACACTGACAAGATTAGATAATCAGCGAGGAGCAGGTATTTTTCCAACAAGAGAAAAAAAAAAAAAGCAAATAGTAAATATTTCATGATACAACATCTCTAACAAAAACAACAGAGATTTTAACAAGTTTGTGCTATTTTTCTCTCTCAAGGTAAGTCAGGTGTTACCTAATCTAAGACACCTAGACCTTCTTGTCTTCTACATGTCTCTTATCTGGCCTGAGACCAATTAGATAAGTAATTATTTTTCATTATTAAACTGCTTACATTGTAGCAGAATCACTTATATTTTAAAGTGGTAATAATGCTTAGTACTTATAAACGGTCCATTTCTGTTTTGGATATATAGGAAAGGAAATCATCTGAATGCTATAAAATTATTTCCTTTTAATGTAAGTTGCCAGTAATCAGCACATTAATTTAGGTGGATACACATATTTTTCACTGTAGGCATTTATGATATTTTATATTATCTGTAAAAGTGAAAACCCAGCAAAAATGAAAAAGCATATCCTATGATGTTAAAAGTGAAAGATACTTTTTGAAACCCATTTACCAAAAAACAAACAAACAAACAACATAGAAAAAATACTAGTATGAGGGATAATGCTTTTGTTTCAGTGAAACTGATCACTTTTTGGGGTGGAATTAAAACTATAAAATAATCCCTTTAATTTAGGCTCATGTATTTGGTCCTTCTGATGAAGTCTATTAGATAACACTTGATTAACTTGAACCCTTAAATATGCTATCCAGTGAGCCTGAAAACAAGTAATTTAACTTTTTTTCCCTGCAGAGGTTTTAGAAATTTATCACTAATCCTGGAGAGTGGAGGTATATTCTCTGTTAAAGCAATATGCTCTTTTTAAGTGTGGACAAATTTGGCTCAGGTAAAATAAGAGCCCAAAGAGCAATCCCCTAGAATTCAATTCCAATGTTGACCTTCACTTGAGAAGTCCCAAGATATATATGTTTTATGCTGCTTTTTACAAGAGTTCAATGTTGAAATTTTGTTATAACCTTGCATGTGTTCTCCCTTCTACTGAGTCATGTTAGGGATCTAACTTATTGTGGAGAGATGCAATTTATGGATTCCCTGGGTATTCTCATGGTTTTCAATGCTTACTGACCATTTATGGATTTTTATCTTTATTTAACTTATCTGTAAATTGTGTTACTCTCAGTGTAGTTATGTTACCAATGTAGGGCAGAGAATGTAATGTGTGTGTTGGCATTATGATCCTCTACATTGATAGTGTGAGTAGTTTTCATATTCTAGAAGAGATGGATCAGGAAAGGTGAATTTATTTGATGAAAGCAGTAGACTTCCATTCTCCTCAGTGTCCACTCCCTCCCTATTCCTTATCTCCAGACACCAGAAGTTGACTGGGCTTAAGCAAAGTAGAGAGGAAGGTGGGAAGAGTGCTCTGCTGTTACCCAGTTATTTCTCTTTTGTGTTACCTCTAGTTCTACTCAGTTTTCCATAGTTCTTAATACAGAAGTGATATTGACTTTCTATTCTATTCTAGTCTCTTCTTCTCTACTATTCTATTCTATTCTATTCTATTCTATTCTATTCTATTCTATTCTATTCTATTCTATTCTATTCTATTCTATTAATTTTTACTGTCAACATTGCTTATTTTAATTTTTCCCTGAAGTATACCCTAGAAACACAGGACAATGGAAACTCCCTTAATTTTCTGAGGTTGCGGTGTTTGTCCACAGTGACCTTGGAGGAAGGCGTGCTGGCTTGATTGAGGAAAGCTTTCTAAGAGGGTTTTGTGGAGATAGAAGGTTGGCATAAGGAGTAGAGAGAACTCCACTTTTCATTTTTCTCTGCTGTTGTTCCACCTTGGTCATCTTTCCTGCCTGGGTTATATCTGCAGAGCAGTCTCACACCAACCCTTACAGATGTGTTTATTTTTGGGATTGGTTGTAGAGGAGGATAGATGGAATGCTATAACATGAGAAAAGTTTAGTGAAAGAAGGAATTTTTTATATGTAGATTGTAGAATGCTATCATGCTAGTCTTCTTTACTTGGCTTTATTGAATTTTCCAATCAGCAAGTATATCAAGAAAAGCAGTATAACAATTTAATCTGCAGAACTATTTTTTTCCTTTTTTGACATTGCCTCTAAATTGAGTAAACTACAGTATAGCCCAGAAGCCAGAACATAAAAATATTTCTGTTGAGGACTGGTGATACCTTTATTATCTCTTAACTCAGGCTATAGCTACATGAAGCCAGTGGATTAGCTATATAATTTGGTTGCTTTTCTTCACCATTTGTTATTTGAACACAATACAAAAAGCATCCTGGGTAATTTTGGAAGATAACATATATATATATATATATATATATATATATATATATATATATATATATATATGTATATTAAATCCATGTTCTCATCCTCAGAGTATTACTGTCCTCTCCAATGAGGAAAAAGCATATATTCCTCTCATACTTATTCAATTAGATTTTAGTAGGAGATTGTTTAAGGTCACAGAAAAATTAGGCAGAAGAAGAAAGAGGATTGTAGACAGAACAAGGTTTTGGAATTCTATTGTGACTTCAAAAACCAGAAATCTTGGAAGTTTGATTTTTAATTTGTTGAACGTACCATCACTTTTATTTAATGTGCCAATGCTTTTTGTTATTTTCATTAAGTACTTTAGCATGATTTTATGGTATAATTTAATAAGTACATCTATTACAAATTCTCATTCCCAATACAGAATTAAGTCATTGTCATTAATGCAGTTGTACACTGGTGGAAGGGTCTGGTGATTCACCTACTATTTAAGTAAGGTTTTGTTTTCAGACTATTGGTGGCTTACCTAAGAACTATCCAGTCTTGTTGATATCCTAGCAAAACATACCCTGTTGGGTCTTATTGCTTAAATATTCTCACTTCTAAAATTACCACTACACCACTGGGGGTGAATGAATACATGATTATAATTTGAATTTGACAGTTTTAAAGGAAATGGCATAGGGATTTAATTATACCCTCTCCATGTGCTTCATTGATTCTCAGATGGGTTTTCATTCTAGCATAAGCAGATGTGGATTCTAACTTAGAAGTTAGGTTTCCTTATACCTTGGTGGGGTTATTTAAACCAATAAAAGAGCCAACAGTTAGTTGTCTGCATATGCAAAATTCAAAAGCAAACTGGTTTGGAAATGCTGAGCAGTAGTTTCATTCTTTACTTCCTTTTTTATGAAATAGAAAGATTGAAGTCATCAAGAAAATAATAATTTTTATGGCTCTTGATCTTTATGTTGTATAATGAACAGGGAAATTAGGCCACAGTGAGATATTTTTATTTTGGGCAATAGCAGAAACTTCCTGACATTATTAGAAGAGAAATATTATAATTATTGCTTTTTTTTGAGCTAAACAAAATGCCCAACTGAGAAAGATATGAAAGTCATTGTTAACATTAGTTACTGGAGATTTTAAGAGGGAAACATTATAACCCTTTGAAGATTTTCTTTGAAATATATTTTTTATTAAAGTGAGGACAATATGCATCCTGATTGTAGAATTCTAGAAATCCCAAAGTTTGCTCAACAAATGCATTTGTTAAACGTTCAAAAAATTGAGTGGGGGACAAATTAGCAATAGCAAGAAAATAATTGAAGTTGACCACAGATGGCTGAGATGGTATGCCACCACCACCAGTTGTCTCACTGGCTGCAGAGTAGAGAGTGTGATCATAGACGCCATAGTATATTAGTTGAAAAATATAAAATAGGTAGCTGTCTAGTTTCTGTAATTCATCAGGAACTCCACATCAGGACCTACATAAGCTTTGACTGTGACTCCTTTGTGTGGTCTTGAACCCGTTTTCACCAAGCCTTCTGGTCCTCATCCTTCTAGCCTCTGACCTTTTGTTTTACCCTCCTCCTATAGACTCCCATTCTCATTTTGTTTGCCTTTTTGAACCATTCTTCTTACATCAACTTTCCTCTCCCTGTCCTCTGGTCTCACTGTGTTAGTTAACCCTGGGTCTTGTCAGACTCTAGGATAGTGGCAAGTAGGCATAATTTCTCACCCATGGTGCTCCACAGAGTTCATCCACTAGTTTTACTCCCTGAGGTGACTCTCATAGGAAAGTAGTGTCATTTGTTTTTTTTTGTAGACAGTGCTGTAGTATTGTGCTGAGATGGAAAAGACACAAAGATGAGAAAGAAAATTATCAGGCAGTAATGATGTATACCTACTAACAAGTTATTTGTGACATATGTTACCTTTAGTTAAATGTTTACAACATTTCAATGCTTATACTTCTATTTTTTAATTTCATTGGCATGCATGCAATAATTGATTCTTTTAGAAAAGGTTTAAAACAACAATACTTATAATGAGCCCTCTAATTTAAAACTCTTTGCTTCTTAAGCTACCCATTAGAGTTATGGCGAGCCTTCTGAAATGCTAAAGGAATGTTGTCTCTTTTCCTTTGTATTCTATTTTCAAACAAGTTGGACAATAATTAACAATTTAAAAAATGAACATCCTGCTTGTACCTTGTAATCTATATAACATTTATTACCTTTTAATTAAATATGTATGTGTAAAGATGTATATATGTATACATATGAAGCATATTCATCTGTTATCTAGATGTCCTGTGTTTCTTAGTACTTGGTCTACCTTGTATATGGTGTTGCTACAAAATAGAAATTTCTTACAATATATATTCTATTGTTTTAAACATTTTTTTGAGAAAATTTTATTTTTAAAAAAATTTGTTATGTCTTTCTCCGAGGTTTTGAAGCTTAGGTGTTTATACATGTGTAGATACATCCTACCATTTGTTTGTTGGCATCTACCTGAAATAGGTAGAACGTATGATTCTATTTCTATAAGATAGTCTTTGTAACTAATGTTAAACATAATGAAGCATTAGGATATGTCATCATTATGATAAGCCATCCCTACCACTTGTAAGGTGTGGCCGCTACCTATCACTATTTAGGGGAAAAAAGGAAAGAAATTTCCACCACTGTGGCACATTTGTATTATTAAATGAAGCAATAATAACAAACAAAACATTTTACAACACAAAAGGCTTTTTCCCTCTTAACATCTATCCAAGTAAGGTGGCTTACACAGCTATCAGCTGTCATCAGTATAAGTGAGAATTTGAGGTACAAAGACAATGATTTATCTCAGACCATTTGATCAGTAAGTTAAGTTATGCTGAGCCTAGACCCCAGCTCTTCTAACTATTAGACGATAGACCACAAGTAATCCACAAAGGAGATTTACAAAAATGACATTGGGATGATCTGAAGGGCCCTCAGACCTTGGGGTCCTTGTATCACTCACGTGAGTTGACTTAAAAGAATGTCCCAGTCCTTCTCCTTTCCCCTTCCCTGTTTGCATCTGCATTCTCACAACACCCCTCCCTCGCCCTACCTTCCTAGGTAGACCAGAACCATGAACAAGAAGAACTTGATGAAATGTCCAGGAACTTGGGCTTGGTTCCGTGCCTAGCCTCCCTGGAGGCTCTTCTCAGAACCTTAGAAGCCTTAGCCAAATCTAGGGACTTAACCTAAAGATATTGCAAAGGAGTTATCTTAAAACCTGCGTTCTGACTCTTGGTTGCCACCCTGGTTTCTACTGGGCAATCACGGACCAGAACATTTTGAACCAGCTTTTCTCACTTTCTGTCTCTGGCACTTGGGGCCCTCTGAGTGAACCATTGGGAAGCCAAGGGAAGGAACTGCCCCTGGACTGCATGGAACATTCTACCTGTGGTCTTTGGGCAGAAACAGCGTTAATAATTTTGCTGCATCATGAAAAGTCCTCTCTGAGATAATCATAGAAGTGTTCATCCTGAGTTTGTAACTGCTAAGCTCTGAAAGTGCCAACATGAAATTTTAGGGCACCTTTATCTTCTTCCTGCCAAATTTCTCACCTTCCTAGAAGATGCCAGAAATTCTAATTTAGTTCTTCAGCTTAAAGTTTTTTTTCCTGTTCACATGCAAATAGGAAAACAGCAAGTTTAAATGCTCTTCATCACAATTTAGTCTTTATAGTATTTCCTCCCTCCCTCCCTGCCTTCTGATTCCCTTTCCTTTCCTAGTTGTTTTCATGCAGCTCACATTTATTGTACACATTCCGTGTTCTAGACATAGCAATGTTTAAAGAAAGATGCTTGAATCCTGACAGTTCTGAGCCTGAATCCTTGCTTTCCACATATAAACTGTATAGCTGTAAAGAAGTAACTCAATCCTCAGGCACCATTCACTTTCACATCTTTAAGTGGCAATATTAATGCTAATGCCTGCCAATAGGGTTACTATAAACAATAAATAAAATAGCTTGTGAAACCTTTCCTAAGAGCATATTTTGAAAGCGCGAGTGCCTATGAAGGAGGACACAGACCACTGAGAAGGGCCAAAATAGAGAATTAGACAGGCCTGAGGACAAGCGTCACCCACATCCTTGTGTTGCTGGAGAAATCTCTCATAGGAAAGGTGTCTTAGGTTATTTCACCTTTGCATCTTTCCACTTCCCGGACATAATTCACAATGAAGCTGTGTGGTGTTATGAAAAAGCAGTGAATGTGGAGTTAGAAAATTAGTGTTCCAGTCTTGACCATGTACTGACCAGCATGCAATCGGTCATTTCACCTTCCCAGACATTGTCTTCTTCCTCTGTGAAGTTAGGGAATGAAATGAGATCTACTGCCCAAGACTTCCAGTTCTCAAAATGACATATGATTCTAATTTATTAAAGACTACCATGACTACTTAAAATGTTGTGTTTTAATGCAAGCATTCCCAGGTCTGCTACAAAAACCATATAGACATTATATCTGTGCACAGTGGCCGGGGAGCACAGAGAACAATTTGGAATATTGTGGTAGAACTGAGCTCTGCTCTCTCAAATCTCCTCTGAGAACTTAGGTCAATTTGCAGGTTCTGGCAAAGGTGCCCAGAAGCAGTTTCCCTTTATGTTTAGGAGGGAAGTATTCGCTTTTCTTCCACTGAAAAAGGCATTTCGTTGGAAAACAGAAGTACTATGTTCTGCCTATGGTCCTGTCACTAATTAACTAGGCAACCTTGGGCAAAGCAAAAGACTTTTCTTTGGACCTCATTTTTCTTGTCTGTAAAATGAGCCAGATGTTCTAGATAATCTTTGAGTCTCCTTCTATTGCCAAAATGCTCAATTACAACCCCAGTTAGAATCATTTGATTGACCGATGAGTTACGAAAACCGTTTAGGTTGGAAGCTCCCCCTTAATGTGTCAAAACAGGTCAAATTACAACTTTTCAATGAAAAAAATTTCTTTTGCTATCACCACTCTTAACCACATGTAACCACTTATCTTTCATGAAAAAAAATAATTGTCATATTGTAGATACGATCTTAAGGTCTCTAATATGTTTTGAATTACATGGAAACCACACACACACACACACACACACACACACACACACACACACACACACAGTTCTTATAAATAACAAGTAAATTCTCCCCCACAAGGATACTAAATTTAGTCTGGAGAAGCATTCCACATGCTTTTAAATATAGTTCTGTCTAATAGCTAAGATCACTACTGTGGTACAGAACTTTTCCTTTTCTGTTTTTCCTCATTTGCTAAGGTTTTATAATACCAGGGCAAATATTGGTCCTCGCATAGGTTTTACTCTTCTTATGTTTGGCTCTGTATTCATTTGTTGGGAGACCTTAGTTTCTTGAGTTTAAAGAACCACTGATCATTGAAGAATCACCATTGATTAAATAATAAGTTTGCAAAAAGGAATAAAAAAAGAAATATTACCACAGTAAAAGTACACCGTGATTAAAAGTTGCTTCCTGATTTTGGAAACCATAATTGTGAAAAATGAGTATCTTGAATCAAGGAAATATATTAGTCACCCAAGTAGGGAGTAGGCATATTTGAAATATTATCCAGAGCTCTCTGACTTTTCTGGGAAGCCCTTTCTTTATTGGGTCTTCCCTTTGAACTCTGGATATCCTGGATATCAATAGGCAGCACTGCATGGTAAGTAATGGCTTGGTATTCATATGCTGAGCTCCTGTGATAAGTTCCTCTGATTAAACACAGTTGTATGATCCTATTCCCTGAAAACTGCTGGTACAAATATTGAAACAATTGCTCAGTTTCCTATGTTACAAATCCCTAGATCTTGTTGCATTGCGTATACAAGCCTCCTCGCTCCCACAAGAAGTAAAAACAGAGCTCTTAGAAACAGCTGGGTTGAAAAATTATGGAGGGGCAAAACATAAATTAAGAAAAAGTCACGATTTTGTTAATATACTGGCAGAAACTTACTGATACATTGTTGGGGAAAGTTAAACAATAATGGTTATACATTTAAAAAAATGAAACTTTGAGATCTACATCCTCTTGGATAAAAGGACTAGATAGCAAAATTAAAGATACGTTCTGTCATAAGGACCTGATTGCAGATTTGAATTCAAGCTCCAGCTAGTTTGGAAGTGATACTGTAATCTTATACATGGTGGTGATTATTCCAGTTGCAAACCAATAGCTCGAATTTCTCTCATAGCTAAATTGTTCTGTGGATTCAAGATACAAACTGGACAGGTTTTGTTATTCTATTTTAGTTGAATGATATGAAAATTATACTGACAAGCCACCTAGATATATGAAAAATTTCTGTAAATTTTTGTCTGAGTTCCAGATATCAATTTAACCTTTACGGGTTTCTAAAATGAATTAGCAGCTAAATAGGAAGAGTTTAAATTTGTGCTGTGGGAAGAGAGGCACCTCTCTGCATAGTTACACAGAATCACCCCTACTTTATTTTAAATATTCAGATATGGATGTGGATACTCTCCTTACCTCTTTTTGTGGTTTCTGCTAACTGTTCATTTCCTTTCCCCTGGGCCTCAAACTTTCCCTTGAGATCCAGCTACAAAGCGTTATTCTCTGACAGGATCCCAGAGGGAAAGTCTGGTGCTCTCTCTTCAAGTTCATTCAACTTAACAGATATTCATTGCATGATTATTAGGGCTGGAATGTTTTAGTAGATGACTTTCCTTTTCCCTACCCTCTTCAAATCCAACTATTCTGGCTCCTCTTCTGCTAGGGACTCCTTAGAAGGCCTCAATTTATCTTTCAGAACTAGTTGAATATGATAGTGACTTAATGCAATACCCCTGCCAGACAAAGTCTGCCTTTAAATGGTGGTTGCCAATGACTAAAGTCTTGAAGTCTGAGTCACCAGGATCAAGGGGAGGCCAGTGGAAAGTGCTCAGTGCTTCTCAAATTAGGCCATGTAGAAATTTCTCTATTCACTCAACAGGACTGAAGAGGTAAATCAGGACCTAAATTTAGCTTTGCATTTACTTTTAAATATAATACCAAACAAAACAAGGAAGTGCTTGTATTTTATTTTATTTTGTTCATTTATTTAATTATTTATTTATGTATTTTAAATTAAAGTTTATCGGGGTGACAATAGTTAGTAAAGTTACATGGGTTTCAAGTGTACAATTCTGTAACACATCATCTATGTATTCCATTGTGTGGTTTTAAAATGAGCTTTTTCTGGCGATAACTAATTTCCCCTGTCCAGTCTTTTGAAATTATTATTTTTATCAAATGACCACAATAAACTATCACAACTTCAAAAAAAATCACCCTTGGCACAATCAAATTACATTTGTATGACTCTATCAGTCTTCTCAAGCTGCAAATTATATATATCTATGAACATTTCTTTGCATTTGCCCATATGCCATGTGTTGAAAGTCAGATGGGGTCAAATATTGGCATTTGATTGAATTGATCTAGTTAACCTATCTACTATAAAAAAAATATAAGTCAATCCACTTATAGCCATTTAGTTAACGCAACAAATTTTAAAATTGATACTGACAGATTCATCATTAAGAACTGGAAAAGTACAAAATACTTCTCATTCAAACGAAGTTGTCATTTATCTGATTGAAGATTTGTTTAAGGAGAAGAGTTTGGAGAATTCTCTTCTATGCGTGAAGTGAGCTGATTGTTTCTTTCAACTTCCACTCTTAGAGAATAGATGGAAAGTGCAATAGTCTTTTTCTAACTCATGAATTACTGTATATAATTTGTAAAGTCTAAAGTAATACAACTGCTCTTTAAAATTCCAATGCATTGCTCTTTAGAGTTTAAGCAACAATTAAAACAACTACAGCTGACTTGTTTCTATTTATTTTCAAAAATACCTGGGGAAATCATTGATTTTGTTTATATGATTGTTTATCTGTTCTCAAAATTAAATCTGAATTCCTATAGATGGATTTCTTCTCTAAACATAAATACGAGGTCATTTACGTTCATGAACTCATCCTAGAAAAAGTGCCGCATGCCTCATTGCTGAATATCACTATGGTCACCTTCGAAGTACTCCCCTTGGGAAGCTATACACTGATGCCAGTGCCTAGTCCACCCTTCAAAGCAATTTTGGAACTCGTTTTGAAAATAAATAGAAACAAATCAGCTCTAGTTGTTTTAATTGTTGCTTAAACTCTAAAGAGCAATGCATTGGGATTTTAAAGAGCAGTTGTATTACTTTTGTAATACAGTTGTAGTCCATCCTTCAAAGCAATTTTGGGACTCTTTTTCTGGAATGGCCATCAGACCTGTCGTCGTATTACCTTGATGTTCTGAATGTCAGCAAAATGTCTTCCTTTCAATATTTCCTTTATCCTCAGGTAAAGAAAGAAGTCATTGGGGGCCAGATCAGGTGAGTAGGGAGGGTGTTCCAATACAGTTATTTGTTTACTGGCTAAAAATTCACTCACAGACAGTGCCGTGTGAGCTGGTGCCTTGTCATGATGCAAGAGCCATGAATTGTTGGTGAAAAGTTCAGGTTGTTTTCATCTTTTTCACACAGGCCTTTTCAGCACTTCAAAATAATAAACTTGGTTAACTGTTTGTCCAGTTGGTACAAATTCATAATGAATAATCCCTCTGATATCAAAAAATGGCGAGGAACATCACTGCAACAAGTTTGAGAACTTAATTGCCAGACCTTGTATCTCTTGTAGTTTGCCCTTAAAAATGACATAAAGGATTTTTATAGTCAAGAAGCAAACAAGCTAAAAAAAAACCATAGAAGATTCCTCAAAGCATTTTCCTTTCTTTGTGAGAACTGAGTTTACCTTACAGTTGTCTGAGCAAATGCTCAAAGATTTTCCTAAATCAGCATAGTTATGAGTTGTCTTACTGAGAATAATAGCACTTTTTATTATCCTTTTTTAAGTCCCTTTAGATTTTGTGGCAAATTTTAGCTTCTTGGTAAAAGATATTTTCACTGGAATAAAAATGGGACTTTCAGGTAATTGTCACTTTCCAAAATGCTTTGAAGTTTGAATTTTCTCTGTGTATCAAGAGAGTAAATCCCTCTGAATAGAGTGTACTAATGATAAATTTAGGATTTCAGGAATCAAACTACATTACAGTTACAAAAGCTATACCTGTTATTGACATCACAGTCAGCTTTTGTGCAAATTTCATTTGTGACAACTATTTATTATACTTATCAAATGGCAAGAAAAAGGCTCCAACACTGAAGTTTTAAAAATAGACAGGCACTGAATGTAGATGGCATTAGACCAATCAGATAATGTGATAAGATAGTGCTAAGAGGTCAAAAGTTGTAGAAAATGAAAGGAAGTTAAAGTATTTGTGGCTATTCAGCAGCTCATTTTTAAAAGAGTGCTGTACTTCCGTGGGAAGCCTGAGAAAAGGTGCTGTGGTGGATAGAATTCTCTGATGGTCACAAGATTTCCTCCCCCTAGTGTGTAATCCTCTCCCTTTGAATAGGAATTGGACTGAATATGATGGGTTATCACTCTGGTGACCATGTTATAATATATGGCAGAAAAGATTTTGCAGATGTAATTAGGGTCCCTAATCATTTTACTTTGATTTAATTGAGAGGGAGATAATCCTGTGTGAACCTGACCTACTCAGGTGAGCTCTTAAAAGAGGTCAGAGATTCTCCTGGCTAGCCTTGTAGAAGTAAGTTTCTATATGTTGGAAGTCTACAGGGCAAGGAAGCGAAGGCAGCTTCTAGAAGCTGAGAGTAGTCCCTAGCGAATAGCTAGCAAGAAAAGAAGGTTATGGGTCATACAGCTGCAAGGAAATGAGCTCTACCATCAACCAGTGAATTTGGAAGAAGACCCTACAATTTCAGATGTAATTGTAGTCCCTGCCAAAACCTTTATTTTAGCCTGGCGGCACTTTGAGCACAGGGCCCAGCTAACTCGTGTTTAAACTCCTGAGCAAGAAAACTGAGATAATAAATTTGTATTGTTTTAGGCTACTAAGTTTGTGGTAATCTTTTACATCACAGTATAAAACAAATATAGGTGAGAATGACTTTTATGCTTAGCTTAAAAATTTAGAAGCGCTATCAGCATGGCCACACTTAGCCAGAGTTGAGAATCTCACATTAGATGAGATGTGTGCCTTCCAGTTTGCCCCAGTTCCATCACTCCCAGTGGCCTACCTGACTCTGAAATTGAGCGTCAATTGCAATTCATCCTTGCATTTGCTGCGTTATTCCTACAGAATGTTACAAATGTTATCCTTAAACACTTTTCGGTACTCTAGCAAAAGTGGAAAATGAAAGACGGAGCTGAGAGGGCTCCTTGTTTTTCAAGCCCAACCTTTCTTCATTTCTGATCTTACTGGCATTTGCGAATGTGAACCCTGGAGATTAAAGAAATAATTGATTGGAAACACCTAGTATAACCTGGACCAGATGCTTAGCAAATGTTCGTTCCTTCCATCTAGGCTTTCTTGTAGTTGTTTTGAAACATTTGGACACAGAATAAAGTAGTTATAACATTTTCAGTTACTGTAAGTGGAGTACTGTGAAAAAATGTTGAAATCAAGCAGGGAAGCCCAAGATTACATTTCTAGTAAAGCAGAGACTATAGGAAGGACAGTATGATAACCACGTAGGTGACCCCAATTTTCCCTCTCCATCTCTACTAAAATCAATGCGATTTTTCCCCAGAGCCAGGAAGGGGAGAAAACCATCCTTTGTTGGAGTGTTCGGTTTCCGTTGGCTATATATCCCTGGCCTCTGGGTGAGGTTAACTGTGGGAAGGAAAGTCACACTTTCAGAACAGTGAGATACTTATTCTCACTAAGCCACATGGAAGACACTAATTCCATTTCTTTCCTGGCTGTAGATAGGTGAATTAGCAAGAAAGCACTTCTGTCTTGTCTTTTAGTCTTCAAATGAAGCCTAATTAAAAAAAATATATAGTTTTTATTGAGCTGCAAGACAAAGGGACATGGGGCACAATTAAGTTCTTATCAATAATTAAAGCCATGAAATTATTAATGTAGCAAATAGTACACATTAGTAAGAAATATATTTTGTCACCAACTGCTGCATAAAATCTCTCTTTCATAATCTATAATCCAACAATAGAAATAGAGGAGGAACATACAAAAAACTTTATGTTCCAGCCTTAAGTTTATTGCTGCTGGAAGTAGAGATGTTTGCCGTATTTCAACACTATCGTTTTTGAGATGCAATTGTTCTGAATCAGTTTAAAAAAAAGTCAGAATAAAAAAGATATAATTGTGATAATAATGGCTTGTACGTAACATGAAATTTTACTAGGGGGATGAAAATATTTATCAATCTGTCCAATATTTTCCTCTGATAGAGGACTACAAGGTCAATATGCAGAGAGGGGAAGGCCCTCGCCTGCCTTTTCTCCATATCTCTTTTCTGGCTGAACTTGAATCATTCTGCTCCTGCCCTCTTTGGAGAGAGGTTTGATGTCAAAGTCAACTTTCTGATTCATGGATCACCTAGTGAGAAAATTCGTCTCTTAATCATTACAAGTACTTTGGAGAGTGTTATGTAAGGAATATTTATCTCTGCCCACCCCCAATCCCCCCAATCCTGTACTTCTTTTATCAAAGCCCTTTCACCTGCTTCTGCAATCTACTGTTTAGTTGCATGTGTCCCATAGGCTCACACAACTTATGCATCAGTAACTACTAAAGAAATAAATGAATGAGGTAGCAAGAGAGTTTGGTCCAAAACAAGATTGAGATTGCATGATTTATAAACATCCCAACTAGATTCTATTAGTGAATTCAATTTTTAAAAGTTAGTAAATACCTACTACGAGCAAGTTGTTAGGGGTGATATAAGGTGAAGGAAGTTAAGTTTTCTGTCTTATAATCCAAGAGGGAAAAGATAATGTGTTAGTAAACGGTACAAACTGCCACAGAGAGGCACTAATAAAATGAAATGGGGGGTTCAAAAGTGGAAAATGTAAAGTTAGTGTGAAGAGTCAGGAAATCTTCATAGTGGCATTTAGAAAGTGTGATAATAAATGGAAGGGATTTTAAGAAGAAAGATTCTGGGTAGCCCAGTGGTTACATGTATAAAGAAGGAGCATGAGCGAACAGACAGAGGAAAATTTAGCACAATAGGGGATAGCATGTGTTCCAACTTGGCTGAAATAATTTCCAAACAAGACCTGGAAAATGAGTCTTCCAAAGATGGGTTAGAGCTCTGCTGAGGTGGCCTTTGAGTGATAGCCCTGGGACGTTAATGATTAAGCTCTGTGCGTTATACCACAATATAGAATGTTCTATGTTTTCACAGTTGGCATTATGTTAATTTAGTTTTGTGCCCTTTTTTAAGTGAATTACCATCCTATTGACAACTAGCTTTCCTAGGTTGGGTTCTCTGGTTCTGATTTCTTTTGTATCTTTTGTGGTTCTTTGCTTACAGTAAATAGTAAGTACCAATTCAGTATCGATTGACTTTTTTTTTTTACTTGATTGTTGAATTGTTTGGCTGACCTCAACTGTAAGGTACCAGTAAGTTTTATATAGCCTCTTACTTTTCTCAGGAGCATTGTGAAGTAAGTATGCTCATTTTACACCTGATCAGAACAAGGTGCAGAGATTAAGATCTTTGCTCCATTTCTTCCAATGAGACTACAACACATACATGCTGATTTCAAACCCTTTGCTCTTTCCTTTGCACCAAATTTTTGTGTTTCTAGAACATGAAAGTTTTAACACTTCATAAGATCAACCAAAAGGAAGGAAAAAAGGATACATTTCTGGGATAAGAAGAGAGAAGCCCTCTTCGTACACAAATTGAAAATTCGCTTGGATCCAAGTGTTCAGTGTGATGCAGTTAATCTTTCTCATGGGTTTTCTTTTTGCCTATATAATTTATATGTCATTTCATCCTTAATTTCTAGACAAAAATATATTAAGTCTTTTTTTCCAGACAATATTGGGCCATGATAATAAATAGCTGTTATTTACCAAGTACCTACTGTATGCTAGTCAGTGTAGTTGCTTTACACACGTTACATCTATTCCTATCACAATTCTGCAAGCCCATTTTATAGAAGAGTTTCTGAACTAACTTTCACATCTAGTTCCTTCTTCACATTTTGAGTCTTTCCTCTTGTCTCCCAAACTACTGTTTTCTAGTCAGGAACACGTTCTGCTGGATCTTTTCTGCTTCTTTCTGAGTACACGATTCAAGTCAAGCTCTAACCCTACAGCCCTAGTCTTCTTGCCTGAATCTGTTTAAAAAGCACTCAAGAAGCACTCCCGTGTATAGCCCATCTTCCAAGTCCCCATTGTGTGCCTGATTCTAGTCTAATTACAGAGGAGTTATTGAGGGGCAGCTGTGTAACATAGGCTTTTTATCTTTTAGGGACTTATCCTTCAGTTAAATCAAACTCAAAAATGATTAGAGGGAAGAGTAGTCAATGATATGCATAATTATGTATTCTGCAAGGTTGGTAGAGGAAAAAAGGAGATGAAGTTAGAGTTGAGCCTTGAAAACTGGTTAAATTTGGGTGAACAGAAAGAAGAAATGAGCATTTGGTGGGGGTGATCGAAAGCACCATGAGAAAATGTGCTGGCTTGCGAACGTGTTTATTAACTCAAATGCTTCTGACTCATCTTAGAATTCACTCTTGGTTCTTCCTAATGACCTTTCAGAAAACTACTTTTGAGCCACTCTATGTGGCTATGGTATGGAAAATTGTATAGCTCATAGTAAGACTTAAAACAGTTTAAAGGCAATTTAATGTCAGAAATCAAGCAAAGTACTAAAAGGCCTAAAGGTAAAAGCAAGAGTTATGGGCAATACAAGGAAAGATACTTGCCAGACAGTCATTCTGACCTAAGATGTTAACTTCCATCTAGTTTGGACTACTAATTTAACGTGTGGGTGGAGGTGTGAAATTTAAAATCTTTGATGAGAGTAGGGCAGTATTTAACCTCAAGAGAGTGTGATTTCTGTTGCATAACTTGAAAAAAAAATGTGGTAACAAATGTGATAACACCACAAATATACATCACCTCCAATCCGAATCTTGCTTGATGATATTATCACAATTTTTTTTCACTTATCCAAGACTGGTATCTTATGCTAAATTACTTGGGATAAATCTTCTATGAAAATGTTAAATTGCTTTAAAATTTTTCACTTTTAGCAGGTGGTGTTCTATAAGACAGTGGAGCAGCCAGAGACAATGGATTCAGCAATCCTGAAAGACCCCCACCCTAACCTCATTTCTTGGCTGCCTTTGTATTGCATCTCTAAGTCCTTCCTACTAGTTTATCTCACCTAATTTAGTTCAGCATTTACAGCAATGCCAGCAGGGTTAGGATTCCAAGTTATTGTGCATCCAGGATTGAGAACCATTGATTTAGAGTCTTTATAGTTAAAAACGTGGATGTAGTGGTTTTTAGTCATGATATGAATATCATAATGGAAAAGCTCATCAAGCTGAACCAGTATCAACCCTTTTAGGGAGAATGAGAAATATTCCCAGTGGGCTACCAATTCTATGCTAAAAGGTAGAAGTCTTTCAGGAACTTGCCTAAAGACATTTAAGAAATTAGAAACGGGAATCTTCTGTCTCCACATCCTGTGTCCTTTCTACCAGGTTATTTAATATCTATAATTATGCATGATTGCTCAAATATGATAGCCTTGGGAGAGGTTTCCTTTGACTGTCCAATCCAAAATAGTCTTTCTCTAGAAAGTTGCCCTGTTTTATATTATTTTTTCATAATAATATACTATCTGAATTCATAGGAAGTAATTCCATGAGATCAGGGACCTTCACTATATTGTTCACTACTGTATCCTCAGCACCTCAAACAGTGATTTGTATACAGTTGTTGAATGAATGAATGAGTCAGTGAGAATTTTGCATTCTTACAGATATGTCAGTTCCATCATGTGGCCTATGTCTAGATGGAGGTGGAACAGGGACACTTTTAATAGGATAGGAGGTTTCTCAGAGCAGCAGCTGTATTTGAGGCAGAAAATCAATTTCTACCCTGGATGACATTTTCAAAAGAAGTGTATCTGGTAGCATGGAATCGTCTATCTGACAGGGTTTATGTCAAAATACTAGGATGTCTAGATGAATGGCCCACATTCTATAGAGAGGGTGTGCCATTCCAAGATGCCCTGAAGTGTATGTGCAATTTAGTCCTTATTTTAACTGACTTTCTGCCTGCACAAATAAGAGAGTGACTAGGGCTTTGTGAGTATACGTATGTTCAGTAAGAAAATTTGCATGCGAATACATATATGCACAGACATTTTACAAGCTCGGTGAGAAAGAAATATGGGATGCAGATTCTGCAAGTTAGCTAATATTTGTAATATTTGTGGTAATAAGGTGGAGGATGCCTGTCTGGTGTGTTCTCAAATATTTGAAACACAGCCATTGTTTAAGACCTAAAATTCACAGTAATATGGAGACAATATCAGAAAAAATGTAGACTATTAATCACAACTTATGCAAAACATGTTAAGTAGATGAACCCAACCACTTGTCATGTACACACCATTGTGCTAAAGAATGCTTTTCCTCATGGTATTTGTTACTGAAGAAAATCATTACCAAATTTAGCTAACTGATATCCATGTTTGGAATTAAGCATTTTTAACAGTTATCTACTTCCCATTGTATGCCTGGGACAAGCCTTGTCTTGTCAGTAAAGTACTTAGCTCTCTGCTGCTGCCAGAATTGAGATAGAGGGTCATCAGAATCTCTTGTAAACTCAGGGAAGATAAAGACAGGGAAACTGGTCCATGCCCAGGACAGTGGGATAGGAGGAAGAAGAAGAGGGCAAATTTGGTTTTATGTGTAGGTAGACTGAGGTAACTGCTTCCTTTGTGTCATTCAGTGTCCTAGGAAGTATCTGTGTTTTTCTCATTTTACTTCTCCCTCTCCTCATTCACACACACACACACACACACACACACACACACACACTTTCTTTAACGGAGACAAAACTTTCATTTTATAACCACAGAAGAGTCAATAGTGAAGGTAGAAGAAAATTATTGATTGATATTGTGAAGGTAGAAGAAAATTATTGATTGATATTCTCATGGATTTGTAAATAACTGATAATAGATCCTTTCCTGAGCTGGAAAAAGAAAGGAGCTAATAAATTTGAGGCTTCTACTATGTACCCAGTTCTGTCTTAGGAGAATGAAATACACTTTCAAAATTTCATTAAATATAACAATTAGATGATAGTTTGATGGGAGGAAGATCTTAGGCTCTTGAAATTAGTTAGGCAATAGGAAACCATCTGAAATGGGAGACCAGGTTTTTGCAGACAAAAATGTGTCCACTTCAGAATTTTCCTTGGGGCTGGAGTTTTTCAAAATGGGAACACAGGATTATAAAAGTGCATAGGCTTCCATCCTTGACTCCCAAGAGATTTTAGAGTTTAAAAACATTTAGACAACTAAAACTGTTAAAAATAAGTTAAAGTAATAAGACTATGTTATCAATAAGTTAATGACTACTGAAATTATAAATTAATAGAGGTAGCTCCTTTTGACCTGCCCCAGATGTCATGTCAATTGATTAAATGTTCTGAGACAATGAAATAGGAAAAGACAACTTTATTATAATGCTTCAGGCAGGGAATATTTTTATTTTGCTATTAGGAGCACATCCACATGTCAATGACCAATTCCATTTGGAAAAAGGACACTTTTTGGGATATGTACAATTAGGAAAAATCTCCAAGGTGAATCTTAGGTCTGAACTAATCACCTCTGTTATTTTTAGTTGGTGTTAGGAACCATAAAAGCTAGCATTTGTAGGCTTTATTTTTACTTAGGGCAGAAGAGTTGTTGGTTCCATCTCTCATAGGTGTCATGGGCTGGCACAGCCCTGATGGGATGGCATCCTCAGTAGACATTGCTAGGGGCATGTTCCGCATTGAGTCTCTGCACTTCCATGACAGGGAATAAATTGGAAAAGGTGACAAGGAACTAGCAACTTTTCAGCTACATTCTCTTGCTAGCCATTCTGAGTGTGCTGGGGTTTCTGTCTTCTTGAGGGTAATTTGGCAGCCATGAACCTGCCTTCTGGGACAGCTGTTTGAACCTCAGCTTTTCTATGGTGATGGGTGAATCAGAGAGGGAAAGGGACCATTTCCCTTTTTACTAGAAAAATATCATGCTATAAAAAAATAATAGAACCTATCTTTATAACCTTTAGACAGAAGAGAAACCCTGGATGAAAGCTTTGTATATTTCATATTTGGGAATAGTTGATGATAAACTGAAATTGACCACATGCTGTAATTTGATCAGCTATACAAAAACTGGTTGTCTGGCAGGCAGAACTAAATCCTTAATCATTTGAAAAATGGCCCGTTGAGTAGACCCATAGACACATAATCTCATATCTCATAGCCTGTTAGGTCAGGAAGCTGTTACTTATGGGGCCCAAACCACTTTACATGGCTCATGGCTCTGTCCCTTTGAGGAATAAGCGACACTTTCTTTGTTTCTTTGTGTCCCCAGAGACGAAGATTAATGTGACATTAGCACATTTGTTTTAGGTCAAACCGTTGTATTTCTCTGACCTTCTCTGGGTTTCTATTTTAGTTATTTCTTATTTTTTATTATTTTTCTATATTATCTTTTTTATTAAAATATGTCCCTTTTAAAATGTGAAAGATCTAAATAGAGCATAATGTCTAAAAATATTTATAATGCTGATCATGAGAATGTCATGACTTTGGAATGTTCTACTTTTTAAACTACAGGTGAATTCACTGTCCATTTTAGTGACCAATTTATTGCTGGATCTTACAACTGGAATGATTTATGCTCACTTATATTAACAGGATTTAGAAACCAGGAACATAATGTATTCACAAGTACATAATGTCCCAGGCATTGTGTTTGACTCTGGAGTCCGAATATGGTGGTCCTTACTGTCCTGGAGCTCAGGGTCAATGGCAGGTGTGAATGCCAGTCACACAACTACAACCCAGCTGTATTTGTCTTTGTGGTATGAGGAAGATTAGGATGATAAGAAGGCATATAGAAGGGATATCAGTTCTCAGCGGATCCTTCCTGGAGGAAGCGTTATCTAATTTGAGGACTTCAAGAACCCCTCTAGAGATCAATGGACAAATGACATGTAGCTGCTGTGATGGCACTATACATATAGTCACCCAGTTCTGCCCAAAGAATGTGTGATGCATTTTGTTATAACTTTAAAACAGGAATAGCAGTAAGACACCAAGTGGTAAGAGATGATATGATCTCTTGGGTCTCACCTAGTTTTAATTCTACCCTTTAAAAAATATATATTTGGATATTTGTTATTTTATCTCATTCATAATTTATAAAAGTATTTATCATTTGTAACTTATTACAACAGCTGCATTGTTCTTTTAGGAATTAATCAGTTTTTTTCCAACAAATACTTGAGATGATTAATAAACAATTTGCTATTATTTTTATTATTATTTGTGATAGTAGGAGGAATCCTTAGGAGAGCTTCGAAAAATTATTTTTATCTAGAGATAACAATGTCAAAGAGTAAATTGCTTGGCAAAGAAATTGAAGCACATGGGCAGAGATACAATTATTTACTGCATTTATAAGTTTCATTATGACTCCGTAAAATGCAACATCATTTGTCAGTAAATCAAAGCTTATAAAACTGGCAATCGTTAATGCAGTTTTGCAATATCAAGAGAATGGGGATTAGGAGTGTAACTGAGATTCCTTTTATGATAAATTATCTAGCTCCTGGCTACCGTGTATGAGCTCTATTAACTGCCTATAAATTGTTCATCATAAAATCTAGTTCATTCTTGTTAATTAGGCCAAGGCTTTTATGAAGATTTTTTCTCCTCATTCTGAAAGCCTAGGCTGACGGGAGAGTAGCTACACCAGAATACTGAGGAAGAAAGGGATTCTCAGCTAAACATGATGTTATGTTCCTTAAAAACTCATAATTAAAAAAGAAATCTCTAAATTAAAATTACTTTGGCTTAAGAGTGAGAATGGAATCATTGCATTGTAGTCACAGAAGGAGATTAAATACAGCCAAAATAGTTGCATCTTCTAACTTCAAATTCTCTCAATCAATAAAATGCAAGAAAGGAAGGAAAGGTGTATGTATAAAAATGACTAGATATACCCACTAGAAATGATTAATACCAAGCAAGTTCCAGAAAGACAAATAGACATATCATATTTTTCTGGCACATCATTCCATGTCATTTTTTAATGCATTTTCCCATGAAATTGAACTTTTATGTGAAATTATCTTTGAGGAAATCTTGTATTTATTGCTGCTCCCCATTTTTTTTTTCTGTTGTATTTTGGTTTTTGTGGTGCTCACAGAAGTGATCAACTGGCAGGGAATGTTATGTTTATATTATCTCATACTTATTTTGCATTGCTAACCGACTCCCCTGATACCATTTAAGGTGCATCCCTAATCAGCTCTCACGTTTCACACTGCCCTGGCAATCTCTGAATTTTATGAAGAGTAGACACGCTGTGCCCCAGTTCTAGACGCCAAAATGGTTGTGACTTCAGGAAGTCCCAATAGTCAGAGCCACAGGCTGAGTCAAGCCGTGTGATTGCTCCCCTGAGATGCAGTTAGCAAGCCTCTCTGACAGAGGCCAGAGGCAAGGAACAGTCAAAGACTAGAAAAGTCGAGTCTGTTTGCACACACGCCTGTGCTTAACACCCATTACTGTGCAATTAGGAATGGTCAAAAGCACTATTAAATTTGGAAATCCCAAATAACAGCACAAGTTGGGGGTAAAGGAGAAAATCAGTTCAACCCAAAGAAAAGCAGTTCTTTCATATTTAAAAAAAAGGGATTTTTGCTTAAGCTACTTCCTGTTTTCCCTTGTAAATGCTTATATTAGCTAACTGTTAAAAAAAATTGTAAAACAGGTAAAGCGTGTTTCATTTCCAAGATCTTATGGACATATCAGGTTTGTCTCACTCCTTTGCAACTCACAGGATCCTAACTTTCTGTTTTTTCCTGGTCCAGCTTCTGGGTAATGTTGTGGCTCCAAAAGACTGTAGTGCAGATAAGACCTCATATAAGTTCATTTTAAATTAGGTACTTAGGAAGACAATGCCGTTCTTTGCACTGAGTAATAGTAAGGGCTCTGCAAGGGGCTTCCTTAGATGAACTGTGGTTTGAATCAGTAACTTTTTAACACAAGGCTACCAGAATGCCCTATAGGTCTTACCAATGAATGCCTTGGGAGGAACAAATTGCAAGAGGCCTAAACGTCTACCTTTCTGATGATTATAGAGAGATTGCTTAAGCTGCCTACTTTAGTTTTAGTTGAAATAATTATTTTTCTTTCCTTTTGAAAGGCTAAAAAGGGAAGCCTTTAGAACATGGTATTCATTTTTATCAAATTGTGTTAAAGAATCTCTTTTCTAAAAATAAGCAAACAGCCATACACTTTTTATTATTATCCTCACCATCATCATTAGTTTTATTATAATCAAATGTTCAGTTATGATGTGTAGGTAGTGGTCTTAGTTTTCACCAGATAATTAGGCTCTTTTCTAAGCATCCCTTTAAGCTTTGAATAGGCAAATAGAAATTAATAAATATCAGGCTTTGATAGAGGAATCTCATTGTTTTGGACTGAATATTCGTGGCCCCTCAAATTCATATGATGTAATAGTATTAGGAGGTAGGGCCTTTGGGAGATTATTTGGTACAGAGGAGGTCACAATGGTCGAGCTCCCATGATTGGATTAGTGTCCTTATAAGAAGAAGAAGAGACACCAGAGCTTCCTCTCTTCTGCCATAGGAGGACACAGCAAGATGGCAGCCTTCTCCAAGCCAGGAAGAGGGTTCTTGCCAACAGCCAATTCTGTAGGGACCTTGGTCTTGGACTTCCCAACCTCTAGAACTGTGAGAAATAAATGTCTGTTGTTTAAGCCACCCAGTCTATGGTATTTTGTTATAGCAGCTTGGGCTGACTAATATACTTAGCTTTTAAGAAAATATTCCTCAACCACAAGAGACAGAACGTAGCAATGATAAAAGCATGCAAAGGAGAAGAGCCTGGGCAGATAGGGGAAGAACTGTGGAAAAGCACAAATGCTTTTTAACCAAATAGCCCATACCACTTTGGCTCATTTTTCTTTGACAAGAACTAATTATAGCCACCCTAATGCAAGGTTGACTGGGAAATGCTGTCCGTGGCTGGGTAGTCATTTTCCAGCAACAATTCTGCACTATGGAGGGGAGCACACATCTTTGGTGGACAGCTGGTGGTCTGTGGCATACCATTTTGTATGTTACTTTAAGTTTAGAAAATGCTTTTTGTGGTACTAAACACTTCCCAGTCAAAGGTCACTGTAAGGTATGAGCAAAGTTTTTAAACATTTAGTCAGTTCAGTTGATCGTCAATTACTTAAGTGAAGTCAGTCCACTTGGTTGTTTACTGAATTTACAAATGTTTGGCTCAATGGGATGGTTACTTTGGTGTTAAAGTTTGTGAAATAGTCCTTTACAAATGTAATTACAATGCAGTTGGTATAAAAATTTTCTTTGTCACTATATTTATTTTTCTAGACATTATCACCTTCCCTAATTTACGTTCCTAGCTTCCTTTTAGAATGTTTCATTGTCCTAGGCTATTCAGAAGAAGGCTTCTTTTAGAGCTAGTTTGCATGTTTTATTTTTGCTGTCAATATCTGATGGGCTCCATCCGACAGATCTCTTATTTCTAAAAAACAAAAACAAAACAAAACAAAAAAAACCCAAATCTTACAGTCCTATAGATCTTCTGTGTAAAATCTTGCGTAGCACTCTGTTGATGGTCAGACTATTAGTTATATTGAAAAGATGTCTTAACCAGAGCACATTACTGCAGATTTTCAGAGGGATTTAGAAAATGTATCTCTACTTTATTTCTTAGGCTTTCAATCTGTATTTTTCTAACTTAGATTTTAGGGTGTTATCTCAGGCTTACATTAATGCCGAGCAATATGCTTTCTTAAAGCCAGCCTCAATTTGGCAAAAGTCTCTACCGTTAGAGAAATTTGGAGTTGAACACTTAACATTGATTATGCACTTATATTTAAAATCCAGTAATTCAATACAATTATCCATCTAATGAGTGCCTTTCCTAAGCTCTGTAAAGGTTGCACATAGAAATGAGTGATTGCCTCCCAGGAACTTATACTCTGGAACATAGACACAGTACCTGGCACAGTGGAATTTGGTAGAGAGGACAGTGCATACGTAAAAAATGTGAACTAGCAACCCAAAATAGCCCATGGTAAGAGCCGAGTGGTAGTGTGGGAGATCAGTTCTCTACGTGATCTGAGGAGAGAAGGATCATCATGGTCTAGAGCAGCTGAGAAGCAAACAGATGACATCAGTTTTTAGGATGGATCTAAAGGGAGGATGTTGCTTAGATAAGTGGAGAGGTAAGGAGGTATCTCAAACAGAGATACACATAAGTGAAATTGTAGAACTTGGAATCCATATAGTTTTTAAGTAACAATGAATAGATTTTTCTAAAGGGAACTGATAGTGAATGAAAACAGCCGTTTAAACCTTGGAAAGATAGGTTGCTATTAGACTGTGGAGAGCTCTAAATGGCAATTTGATAAGCGTGGCCTTTATAATCACTGCAGAACCATTGGAGATTTTGAGATGATCTATTTATCGATAGCAACTTGGACCCTAAATTTGTCACTAGCTTAAGATTTAACTTCTAAGACAGGATTTCAGAAGTTTTCACAATTTAAAGCACATTGCTATTGGTCCTTCGCTGGTCTCCACCTTTTGTTTCACCTGCAAGATACAGAGTTGAGAAGAAATAGTCTGCCCTGGGGAGATTGCATTCCCCTACTTTATCAAGACAGAGTGATGTCCATTCACTTTTTCATTTGGGGCATGTGTTCCAAGAAGAAGCAGAATCCAATTACACAACTGACAGGTGTGAGGAGTATACAGGTATCTTTTCTTTGAACTTTGAAGGAGACTGTTTTCTGTTAACATAAAAATAAAACTTTTCCTTACAAATCATTAGCTTTTAAGAAGAATGACCTAAACATTGTGAGGTAATCTGCCCCATGGACAAACATAAAAAGAATCAGTTGTGGCTCTTGACTAAACAGCATCAGTGAAAAACCACACACAAACCTTGTTATACTTCTGAGTTGTGTGTATGGTTTACAATCGTGCCCATGTGGCAAATGCAACGGGTTGATTATATTAATACTGAGTTTATCTCCACCATCTGCTGTCATATTGACATCTACTTTCTTCAACATAGCACCCTCCCTATTTTTCTTAGGCATGTTCTATTATTTCTTTCTTTCTTTCTTTGTTTCAAGTCATCCCCACTGATATCGGCACTGTTTCATGATACCAAAAAAAAAAAAAAAAAAAAGCCAACAAAAAGAAACACAAGGAGGCTTTCAGTGGGGGAGTGGTGGGTGGCATGTATAAGTGGTCAAAGAACTCATTAGAAAAAAAGTCATAATTCATGGACCATGTAAACTGTAAAAAGGTGAGCCCTGATGTAAGAAAGTATATGCAGGAAGCATCACAGAGAAGTGAGTGTTTAATTTAGTGTTAACTCAAAAATCAAAGGAAATGTCGAAGCGCAGAGGAGAGAATGAGGACCATTTCAGTATATAGGGTAATGCAGAGCAGTTCACAGAGATTGAGAAGGCATTGACATGAGCATTAGAAAGATACTTCAAATTTTTGGCAACACATTTCAATATCCATAACTCAAAGGAGCCTTCTGAAATCAGGGGGCAACAGGTGAGGACTTGTTTTAACTTTATTTTTGAATTGCAGTCAAAATTAACTTGTATAAGCCCCAGTTTCTTTTTTAGTTTGTTTCCAAAGCACTGTTCCAGTTCATTTTTTCACTTAGCCTCAAAAAGTAGCTGTGAGTTAGCTTCCTAGCATCACCAGGCAATTCTCCTGACTCCCAACACTTAGATAATTCTAGTAGAAAATGCTGACTTTAATTGTGTGTGAAAGGTGAAAAAAATTCTGTTAAATAGTCACTAGATTTTTAGAACAACAACTAAATTTCAGAATGGACTTGGAGTTCCAAAGAAGAGAAAGATATGGAAAGGAACAAGAATATATATTCAGTCTAAGTCAACAGAATTAACCTGGGCATTATTTGAGTTTTTGTTCCCTGATACAGGAATAGACACCTTTGATGAAGAAAATGCATGGATACTGGCATGGGAGGACATGGTTCTTTTTCTTTCATTCCCAGATCAAATTTAAACCTGTGATTTTGGAGCTTACTCATCAGAGGAGAAATATCATGAGCTATTTGCTCTCTCTCTCTCTCTCTGCTGTAACATAGCTCTGGCAAGCCTGGAAGTTGTGTTGAGATCGTCAAATCTATAGTCAAGGACCATCTTTCTGAATCATGAAACCATATGGCACTGGTTGTCTGAATTGGAAAAAAAAACAAAAACAAAAACAAAAACTAAAAAACCATCTCTATACCAATGAAACCAATGATATGATCAGAGAATGCCAAGGGCCATTTGACCATCTTACATCTTCTCAATCTATGCATTTAAAAAAATCGTTGTTACTGCCTGGACCATGTGAAATACAAGAACTACTGCACTGCTAACAAGGAATAAAGATCTTATACCAGATGGTGCCTCTTGTCTCCATCTATCTCTAGCCCAAACAATCTGCCAGAGTTTTGAGGAAAAATGTGATGTGATCGTGTTGCAAAGTGTATGAAGAAACAGTATGAAAAGTAAGCTGGCTGAAGCAATGGAACCCAGAAAGAAGGAGATTATTATGACTCTGTGAGCCTATGGATGAGAGGGTATTGTTATCCTTGTATTTTAAGCTGTAAGACAAATACTATGCCCAGGCACAGTTGGAAGGTGAGTATCTCATTGAGATAATCTCTTTTTATTTTTGCAACATATTGACACCAGTCAATATGGTTGAAATTTCAGGAATTCATCTGGATATTTTGTTTATATAACATAAAATGAGCAGTTTGATGATTTTTAAAAAAACTTACTAGTTAAAAAAGGGTAGTGCACAGAAGAACTTTAATATTTAACATATTTCTTCCAATATTGTCTTTCATACTGAATTTGGCCATCTGAGTGATAAGAACTTGAATATATAGTTTCTATGTCCCTTTTGCAGAACATTCTTAAAATTTTCTTTAATAAGCTTGGATGGGATTTTTTCTTTTTTTGGGGGGGGGGTAATTTCTCTGCTTCTCTCTAAGACTTCTGTAGCCATGATGTTTTCATGTATCCTGCCCTCTCATACATTGGTACCTCTTTGCCATAAGATCTTTGACGATTTTATGTAACACATAGGATTCTAAAGTGCTTTATTATTGGAGGATATTTAATGGGAGAGAAAAAAGTCTTTCCAGGTTTTTTCGAGATGGAACTAATCTGAACAATTTAGTTGTATGTTTACGTTTGATGCTTGGAATGGAATAATGTAAATTGTGAGCCTAGAAAATAATGGTGATATGATAGAAGGTAGTTCGTTGGTACTACTCAGAGGGTGGTCTGCGGACTGATTTAGATCAGTAAACTGGTAAAGCTCTGTATGGGACATACAGAAACTGAGAGTCAGCATTTAGAAACTTCTACAGCAGTTGGATATAGCTGTGACATCCAAGCCTGTGATCACTTTTCCAAAAGTCACTTTATTTTAGTTTACCAACATATCAGTCCATGATGGAGTGGAGGAAATAAAAACCATGTTCATTAACTGTGTTCAGACAGTTTAAGAAGCATCACTTTGCAGTCCCTGGTTTCATCATTTTATGTAAGATGGATAGAAATAGAGACAATGGTTCCACCCACAATGAAGACGTACGGCAATCATCTAGTTATGCGTTAACCATGACTCAGGAGCTTTAATAGTAGTTGTGGAGGGAAGGGAATAAATTAGAAATATCACACAGAAGAAGGAATAGGATATTATCCTGAATTGAACAGGCTGTATGACAAGGAGATACATGTAACCCTAAGCCTGGTATCAGCCTGGATGATGTTACTACCAGTAGACATAAGACAGCTTCAATGGAAAGAGAACCTTGAAAACTCTAGGAATTCTGGTTTTTTCAGTTTTGAGTTAGTAATGGCAGAACAGCTATTTATTTATTTATTTTTATTTTCTTAAGACTTTTATTAAAATATAGTTAACATTTCACCCTTTTCACCCTGCCACCCAAAACCCCCATCTATCACCTGAACAAATCTAGTCTCCATCTGACACCATACATAGTTATTACAATATTATTGACCATATTCCTTATGCTGTACTCGACATCCCTATGACTACAATGTAGAAAACAAATTTGTACTTCTTAGTTCCTACATACTCATAACTATTTTGTAACAACTAATTTGTTCTTCTTTATCCCTTCCCCTTTTTTCACCCATACCCTCAATCCCCCTCCCATCTGGCAACCATCAAAATGTGTTTTGTATCTATAAGTTTGTTTCTGTTTTGTTTGTTAATTTTGTTCTTTAGATTCCATATATAAGCAAAGTCACATTGCATTTGTCTTTCTCTGTCTGACATACTGCACTCAGCACAATAACCTCCAGGTCCATCTATGCTGTGCAGATGGCAAGAACCCATTCCCTTCGATGGCTGAGCAATGTTCCATTGTATATATGTACCACCTCTTCTTTATCCATTCATCCATTGGCGGACACCCAGATTGCCTTCATGTCTTGGCTATTGTAAGTAATGCTGCAATGAACATATGGATGCACATGGCCCCTTGAAGTAGCATTTGAGTTTCTTCAGATAAATTTCCAGAAGTGGGATTATTGGGTCCCTCTTTGTTTCTCTCTCTATATATAGCCTTTGTTTTAAATCTATTTTGTCTAGTATATGTATTGCTACCCCAGACTTTTTTTTTTTTCATTTCCATATTCATGAAATATCTTTTTCCCATCCCTTTACTTTCTGTTTCTGTGTATCTTTCAACCTAAAGTGAGTCTTTTGTAGGCAGCCTATGTAAGGGTTTTGTTTTTTTATCCATTCAGCCCTCCTATGAGAATGTCTTTTGATTGGAGCATTTAATCCATTTACATTTAAAGTAACTGTTGATAGATATGTAGCTATTACAATTTTATGATTTATAATTTTGATTTCTTTTCCCTCCGTCTTAAAGAAGTCCCTCTAACATTCCTTGTAATACTGGTTTTGTGGCGTTGAACTCCTTCAGCTTTTTCTTGTCAGGGAAGCTCTCTATCTTTCCTTCAATTTTAAATGATAGCCTTACTGGGTAGAGTACCCTTAGTTGTAGGTCCTTGCTTTTCATCACATTGAATATTTTGTGCCAAGCTGTTCTGACCTGCAAAGTTTCCATTGAGAAATCAGCTGACAATCTTATGGAAGACCTTTTATAAGTTACTAGTTGCCTTTCTCTTGCTGCTTTTTAGATTCTCTCTTTATCTTTAAACTTTGCCATTTTAATTATAATGTATCTTGGTGTAGGCCTGTTTGGGTTCATCTTTTTAGGGCCTCTCTGTGTTTCCCGGACGCATATGTCTATTTCCTTTGCCAGGTTAGGAAAGTTTTCAGTCATTTTTTCTTCAAATAGTTCTCAATCTCTTGCTTTCTCTCTTCTTGTTGTGGTACCCCTATGATGTGCATGTTGTTATGCTCGATGTTGTCTCAGAGGTCTCTTAAACTATCCTCATTTTATTTTTTTATTTTTTGCTGTTCCAATTGGATATTTTCTGCTACCTTGTCCTCCAAATCGCTGATTCGATCCTCTGTTTCATCTAGTCTGCTGGTGATTCCTTCTTCATTTCAGTTACTGTATTCTTCACTGGTTCTTTTTTTATTACTTCTATGTCCTTTTCTTGGCTTGCTATCTGTCTGTTGAAGTTCTTACTAAGTTCCTGGAGCATCCTGGTAACTGCTGTTTTGAACTCTGTCTCTGGTAGGTTGCTTGCCTCCATTTTGTTTAGTTCTGTTTCTGGAGTTTTCTCCTGTTCTTTCATTTTGGATATATTTCTTTGTTTCCTCATTTTGGCTTCCTATCTATATTTGTTTCTATGTATTAGGTTAGTTCAAAAGTTATTGCGCTTTTTGCAATTATTTTTAACCTCTTAAACCACAATTACTTTTGCACCAACCCAATATTAGATATATCTGCTATGTTTCCCAGTCCTGGCCGGGTGGCCTTATGTAGCAGGTACCCTGTACGTTTCTGGTATGATGTCCTTGGTCATCTGTTCCGGGTGCTCCAGGAGTGTCCCTTGTGTGGGTTATTTGTGCCCTCCTGTTACAACTGAGCCTTGATTGCTATTGGCATGTCAGTGAGTGGGATTGACACTCAGGCTGATTAGCTGTAGGGTTTGGCCATGTGCACAGCTTATGGGCTTCTGTGCAGGGGACTTACCATGTGAAATGGGATTCATCCCAGCGGGCCCTGGGACCTGTTGAGACACCCTCTGGGTGTGCTGCTTGTGGGACTAATTGGGCAGTGCACTGCTGTGGTTTGAAGCCAACCTCCAAGTATGTTGGTTTTGGAGTCTCTTGGGAGAGGCTCTGGTGCAGACCCAGGTCACCCACTGCCTGTGACCAGCCAGAGGCTACCTGGTAGGAGGTACAAAGCAGTCCGCAGTTGTTTATTGCCTGTGCTAATCCTGGAGGCACGTGGGAGAAGCCATGCTGTGAACCAAGGATGTCTGCCACCAATACTGGGCCTTGGGGTAGCGCTGCAAAAAATCAGGACACCCCAAGGCCTGCTGCCACCTGCCATTTCCATTAAGGTTCAGCTGCTGATAGAGTCTTGTGCAGTACGCAAGTTGGGTGAGGCAGGGTCTCATGGAGTCGCTAGAGTGAGAAGAGTTGTGGTCACCAGGTTAATGTAAATTCTGGTTTGGTGCCAGTGCTGAGCTTGGAGCGATTCAGCGAAAGTCTAAGAACACACCGAGGCCAGTCACTACCTGCCTAGGACCTGTCAGACTCTGATAGTTTTCCCAGAAGAGTGCAATGCAGGCAGCACCGGCTGCTTGTAGAGAAAGTGCCCCTGGCATTGGGGGAATTGGATGGAGTGGGGTCCCAGTGGAGCTCACCAGACCAATTCAGATTCAGATTTAGCCAGTGGGGCAGGGCTCAACACAGAAAAGATGGTGCCCATCTGCCGGCTGCAGGGGAAAAGTACCCCTCAGAGGGAAAATGTCAACCGTCCTTTAGCCCTCATCCTGCAGCCACACACATCAGTCTGCTCTCCCACCCCTGCCACTGTATGCCTCCGACACCCCCTGTGTTGCCATCCCTTCACTGGATCCCAGAGTGAGTCTCTGCAAGCAAGTAAGTCTGTGTGTGGGCCATTTAGGAGGACATGTGGATTTCCTGCAGCCTTCTGCCCCACCTGGATGGTCAGAAAACCCACTATTTTTCACAGCCAGGTGGGCTCCTCTTCCTGGCACTAGTACCGCAGGCTGGGGAGCCTGGTGTGAGGCTGAGGTCCCTTGCTCCTCTGGGGAAAACCTCCACAGCCAAGATATCTCTCCTGATTCTCAAATGTCACATGGATGTTTGAGGTCCGTTCTGCATCTCCATCCCTTGTATCAGTGTTGACATGCCTTCGTATTTATACTTTTAGGTATAGGACTTCTGTTTGGATGGACTTCAGATGGTTCTCCAGGTTGATTGTTCTGTAATTTACTTATAATTTTAATATGTTCACGGAAGGACGCATGCACAGTGTTTATCTACTCCACCATCTTGGATCTTTCCTGTGAAACATCTATTTAGAAATTCACAGTGTACCAGTAAAGACTGTGGACATTAACTAAAATATTTCATATTAGAAATTTAGAATGGATGGGAAATTCTTTTTGATAGTTTTACTGAGATTGAGAAGTTCTTCTCTTCGCATTTTCTGATGTTTGAGATACCACTGTCTGCAACTTTTTTTCTTTTTCTTTACAAGGTAGAGGCAAAATGTATCAGTGAATAAAGGACACATACTCAGACCAGTCCTGCCTTTGCAGGATGTGTTGGCATATTCTGAGCACTGAAAAATGCTATATATAGGTTAACCCATAAAATAAGTAGAAAAATTGCATAATGATGATGTATCTAAATGATATTCTAAGTAAAAATCTTTTAGTATTTCAAATTTGAGTTTTGTCAAAGAAATAATATTAGAAATGAGTACTGGTCAGCTCTCTAGGTTATCTCCATAACGTAACATTTTCTTTCTTTCTTTTTTTATTCTTTAACCTTTTAATAGAGTTGAAATAATGTTTTTATTGCTAACAATATCACTATGACTTCTTATTTCTAATTGTACTATTATTAGTGATGTTGTTTATTTTGTTTTTACCTTTTTTGTTAGTTTCTCGGGTTTTTATGATATGATAATGACCCATATGGATAACCATTAATATTGTTGCTTGTATGGAAATCCTATTGTAGAATTATGGTTAGAAGAAAGCGTGGCATTTCATCTAATTCACAACACACACACACACACACACACACACATACTCACGTACGAGATAATCTCTTTTGAATCCTTGGTGCAGGTAGCAAAGGAGGAAATATTGAGAGTCAGTCTAGGAGATGCTGGAGCTCACCCAAACTATAGTATGGATTGTTTATTTTTAAGGTATATATCATAGATGTATTGACATCACAGTTGGAAAGTTCCTGTCATTTTATCTTTTATCAAATACCTAACCGGTTCCCATTTTAGCTCTACTGCACAAGGGAGAGGCACAATTCTACTGTTATTGGACTCTGAGGGGAATAGGGAGTAGAATGATATCTCTTCTGAGCTTTAGGAAGTATCTTGCTTGCTGAGTGCGAACCTGACATTGAACAAATGGCAGAGACCAAGACAATGTCTGCTAAATAATCTCTCTTTTATCTCTTTAATATATACAAAATACATGGGCAAAGTTATAATTTCCATTTAATATTTTTCCCTTTTCTTTCTTGACCATCCTTCTGAAACTTCACATTACCTCTCCTTTTCATGTCTTTGTGTTCTGCCCGGGCATCATTTGATGAGCAAGGAATGCCTGCTTCCACATTGCACATCATTTGGACTATGTCTAGTGGGCAGGGTGTTTCAATGCGATTGTATCTATTCATCTACTGACAGAAGTGGCAATGTTGCAGACAGGGATATTTGTTATTGGAACAAACAAAGCATGTGGTGTTATAGATTTGTATGCAAAACCTTCACAACAAAACTAAGCAGCTATTTACTTTAAATATGCCAATTAACTGTTACTAATGTACAGTGCAATTCTAGGTTAAGGATGATTGATAGTAACACACAGTGAAATTTTCTTAAATGACAGTCAGGAAATGTAAATGTACAAAATGGAAAGAACCAGAAGCTGACAGCACTAGTTACATGTTTCAAAACAACACTTTCAAATGGTTCCTTTATTGTTCTTTCATCCTTTCTCTATTCTGCACTTCTACAGCCTGATAGCCAACAGTATAGTAAGAAAGTTTTGGCAAAGAAAAAAATGTTTTAGTACGAAGTAAACATCACGGGCCTAATCTCATTTGTTTCACTCAGGCAGAACTCTCAGGAACCACAGTGGGAGTTTTGCTTGACTGAAGAGAATAGTCTTGTCTCTTTTAAATGTCTGACATCAAATATGTTGCTATCAGAAAACTAATTAAAAGGAGAGATGACTTCTCCTTTAGTTGCTATGTCCTGTCTCTGCAGACACTTCATTTTTCCCTTGATCAGCACCATACAAAAGAAATACAAAGAAAGCCATGAATGCTAGCCACGTATATATTTTTAAATTTTCTAGGAGTCCAATGTAAGACGTAAAAAGAAACAGGTGACATTAATTTTAATAACATTTTATTGAATACAACATATGAAAGCTATTATAATTTTAATACATAATCAATATAAAATATGAATAAAGTATTTTGCATTCCTTTCTTCACAGTCTCTTCAAAATTTGGTGTGTATTTTATGCTTATAGCTTATGCAAATTCAGAAAAATCACATCTCAAGTTTTTTGGTAGCTTTCTGCAACCAGTCTCTACTGTATGGGACAGTACAATTTTATATGTACTGTCCCATTTGAGGTTCAGTCTAGTGTCTATGATTAAAATGTTTACTTTGGACAATCAAGAAAAGCTGACTATGCATCATGAATCAACACAATGATGCAATTACTATTCAATTCTACTAATTACTGTTAAAGCTTGCCATTTTTGGAGGAAGATTAGTTAAATTCATAAAGTCAGCCAGCTGACTGATGATTTTATAAAGCTACCTGGCTATTAAATGCCAAAATGTTTGTGCCAGGGATACTATATAAATATTCTTTTAATAAAATCTCAAAAGAAAAAAAAAAGAATTACTTAAAAAAGAAAAATAGTAATATCAAAGACCTTTTGATATATATTGTTTAAATGCCAGGTGAGCATTTTCACTATGAATTTCATGTTCCTCACAACAATGAAAGTTGGGTGTGTATTGTTAAAAATACAATCAGTAAATGCTGATATTGTCAAGTGAATCCTCTAAGAAGGAAAATTGGATCCACTTAACTCCAGTTAATTATTTATTAACATCAACTGTAAACTAAAAGACATAATATAAACACAATGAAGCAGAAACTGAACATCAAACAAGGAAAGAGATAATAAAAAAGGAGCTATTTTTTTGGGGAATAATAGATTTTTTCCAGAATCAGACAAATTGTATTAATTTTGTGTCTCCTGTGTGCAACACACTTGTAAATGCCGTGGAGGTAAATGACAACAATACTACCCACAGTGGCATCACTGTTATGTCATACTTGTTTGGATTTAGGGAAAATATTTGTGTGAGTAGCAACCTCCAAAACAAATCATAATAAAATGGGTGTTACAATGAAAGTAATCAATACAAGTACTGAACTATTCTTTAAGTGTTTAATATTTGAGGAATCATGGAGACTTGTGGAAGGGCATCCATTTCTACCCCTCACTTACGAGGCCCTGGACCCCCTGCTGGCTGCATTTGCCAGATTTTTGTGTCAGCTGACTGTCCAGTGGGCTTAGCCAGTGGGAAATCCCAGTGGAAGACTAAAGCACTGGCAGAAGGGGAAAGCCAGCTTATTTTCTCTGTTTCTCTGTGTCTCAGGTGATATCTCTGGAAATGTCTCAAGTAGTGTCTTCTCTGTAGCTGCAACTACTGCTCTGTATTCCCGTCACAGTGCCATCTTCCTCTGGGTGACCCTAACTCCTGGCCCTGGCACCACAGGCTCCTCCTTTTCCTCTTCTAGCCTGGAAGGCCTAGTGACTTCCTGCTATTTCTAATCTCTGGGTTGCCTCACCACTCCATATTCAGTGAAACTTTGTTTTTCTTTGTAACTAATTCCTGTATTAAATCCACCCTCTTTCCCCATTTAAAATACTTACAGCCCCACCCTCAATTGAATTATGATTGATACAGAATGAAATATAGAGTCTGAAAACAAAAAATGGGCAAAGTTCCAAATGAATTATTAAGCAGATTGCTTATGTGCACCCAAAAGTAGGCAGTGATCACTAAGAGCCAGCATGAGTTTCTTAAGAGCAATTATGACCAATTCACTTTGCTTATTTAAATGGTGGTTGAAGAAATACTGGCATTAGTACACGAGCAAGGCCTTTGAAGTGATCGCTCCTGATGTCCTTGTGGTTAATAGACACATGTGTGCAGGATGATACAGATTTAGTCAGGTTTATAGGCTGTACTGGAAAATACCTACAGGGAACCATGGCTGCCTTTCAATATTTGAAGAGGGATTAGATTAAATCTTTGAAACACTAGAGGCTGGAGCCAGGATCAATGTTTGAAGTTCAGGGAATCTGATTTTGGCTCAGTAAGTGGAAGTGTATTCTAAGAATTAGACTTCTTCAGAAATAGAATAGGCTCTCTGTGAGGAAGACGATTTCTGCCCCTGGTTGTATCTAGACAGATTTTACCTGTGAGGAATGGAGTAGAAAAGATTCTTGCATTGAACTTGAAATAGATGATTCATAAAGTCTCTTCCAACTCCGAAAGCTTAAGAACTTATGAATATGTCATCCATGCTTGATGCTAGCATGGCACCAAATGGAATCCTATCATTTAATGAGACTTCAGAAGGAGCTCCAAAACTTGCTCTGCTTCTGGGTGATCATTGTTATTATAAATGATTGCTGTCTTGTTAGAACCGATCAATGCTATTTCCTGGTGTATAGAAGTACAAATATACTAGATTTTAGTTCAAATATAAAATGTGTTTCTCTCATTTTGAGAAAAATCAGCATATAAAGAAAGGGGCGTGAAGCATGAACAAATATTACAAAAAATATTTTCATTGATGGATATATATTTAGGAATATAAAGATATGCATACAAGATATATTAAAGGTTTTAGTGAGGAATGACATCAGTCTTCTGTGGTTTAGTTATCAGGACAAAATTTGACTTTATAAGAAAGTTTGTGTAGAAGATGAAATTTTTAGCAGATATTTTTATGACCTGTGCTAACAGAAACCAGTTGAACTTCAGCTAAAATCAGTCATTCAATAAGTTTTCATCAAACACATGCTCTATGTTTAGCATCAGAGATAGCTATAGGCAAAACTTTTAAGCAGAAGTGGTTTTCTTGTCTTTTATTCTCTGTGCTTGTCCACTACATGATGCCATGTATTTGAAAGATTTACATTATCCTCTAGATCTCTACCTTCTACTTCTCAGGAATGGATCTGAGAAAATATTTTTCAATAAGACACAAAATACATACTAAGTAACACTACTTGTTGAATAGAGGTATGAATGAGTGAATGGGTGAGTATTCTTCTATGAAGAGGATTTTTATATGCTTGTTTCTGATGAACATCTTTTGAGTATCTATTATAAACAAAGCACTGAATGAATTACATATTGTCCCCACTTTCAGAAGTCTCCAGGATCGTGAAGATAGGCCCATGCACACAGAGCTAATTATAATACAACATGGCAAGTATATTAGCACAGTGCTATGGTAACACAAAGGAGCATGTGATTAATTTATTAATTCTGTTTCAGTGGGGGTTAGGCAAAATTCTGATGGGGGAAAAGCTTTAGAGAAGCAGTGACATTTAAACAGAGTAAAAGAAAAAAATACTTCTTTCCACAGAAAAGAGATAAGGGGAAGGATCTTGTAAGCAGCAGAAAGAGCGTGTGGAGGAAGTTCAAAGGTGTTTGCTTTTAACAGCTACAGGTTTCCACTGGCATCAACCAGGGGTTAAAATCCCATTTGTGGGAATTTAGAAAGGTATTGTCTCTAATAGACTCTTCATGGAAAGTAGCTTTTTCTCCAAGTGTAGGGCCAGGGTGGTCTATTACTGTGCTGTATACCTATCTATACAAGTTCTGGCAATTAAGTTAGCGAACTTGTTGAAACAATGTTGCTAATCTTTTTTGACATTAGAGGGATTATTCATTATGAATTTGTACCAACGGGACAAACAGTTAACCAAGTTTACTATTTGGAGTGCTGAAAACGTTGTGTGAAACAGTTATACAACCTGAACTTTTTGCCAACAATTCATGGCTCTTGCATCACAACAATGCACCAGCTCACACAGAACTGTCTGTGAGGGAGTTTTTAGCCAGTAAACAAATAACTGTATTGGAACACCCTCCCTACTCTCCTGATCTGGCCCGTAATGACTTGTTTCTTTACTCGAAAATAAAGGAAATATTGAAAGGAAAACATTTTGCTGACATTCAGGACAGCAAGGGTAATACGATGCCAGCTTTGATGGCCATTCCAGAAAAAGAGTTCCAAAATTGCTTTGAAGGGTGGACTAGGCGCTGGTGTCGGTGCATAGCTTCCCAAGGGGACAACTGCAAAGGTGACCATAGTGGTATTCAGCAATGAGGTATGTAGCACTTTTTCTAGGATGAGTTTCAGAACTTAATTGTCAGACCACGTATATTAACAGTGCCTAATAATTACTCTTACTGGTCTGATAAATTCAATGAGGAATGAACATTGAGTTTTTAGGTTTCAAATAAAAATATTCAATATAAGCCTTATGCATTAATTCTTGCTTTCAAAAGCAACCTCTGTTGGCTCATTTTTCAGCAAAGTGTTCATTTTATAGAAGTAAACTCATCTATAGCATGACATACAGTAATACTAATGTACAACTAACAAGATTTTTTTCTTTAAAAATATGTATTTATAACTTCAGCCATAGTCTTTTAGCACTGCAATGTTTTAGCATCTGCCAACTTTTATGGCAGCTCACAAAGCAAGGGCACCTCCCACAGCTCCAGATTTGTCTTTCCTCTCTTGGGCAGAAGTATTGAAAAGAACCACTTTCAGGCTGAAAGAAGCAAGGTCAATGACTGGATACTCAGACCTGTGTGGATTTGCTACCCAAAACCTTGGAGGATCAAATTGCAGATTTCAATAGCTATAGCCTAAAGAATTTCTGTAATAAACTAGAAACAATCATTAAAAGCAACCACTTAGGAAAAGATTAATTTCGGCTAGGAAGATGTTATAGTCAGAATTTTCCTAGGATTATTAAATCCGCAAAAAATTTACACGAAGTTTTAATTTAGTTTTCAATTGTACTAGTGTCACAATCTTGTTCTACTTTGGATCTACTGATTTTTCCATTCCAGAGTCAATGCCATTTTTAAAGGGTGGTTTTAAAACCAGTAATTTAATCCATATTCTGCTAAAACTTTTAGTATAAGTGCTTTACTCAGATGTATTTTTTTCTTGCTTGAAAAAATCTGATTTTAATTGCCAAACTCATTTTTAAAAATCAATTCAATGAAAAATGCTATGGTTTTCCATTGTTTTTCCCCCCTTCTTTTCTTTCTTAAACCCAAGGGAAAACATGGATGAACAACAAAAAAATAGTGCTCTGTGTAGAGTCTTCTTTAATGTCTCACTTTGGTGCTGTATGAAATCAAAACCAAATTGTTTGAACCAGCTACAAGGCTTAGTTTGAATTATCCAGAATGCTTGTGTTTTGCAGTAATTTCTTGTGATGATTTTATTTTGTTCCTCTGGTATGTACCATCATATTAACACATGCTAAGTAAGGGGCAATTTTTAAATATACATGCTTTGGTTGCTAAATCTGCCTCTACTTTTGTCTGGGCCAAGAATTATTGTGGAGTTTCTAGTAAGAATGGTTAAGACAGGATGAGCAGAAGAAGCAACTAAGGGGAGCTAAATGAGACATACAGGGGTTTAGTTGATAAATAAAGACCATCTTTTTGTGATTTTGCTCTTTAAGGGAGAATGTAATATTTTCTCATTCGAATGTCTTTATAATACAAAGATATTTGGACAATTTAATCAAACCCATCAAAAAACCTGACTCATTTATCTTTGCATAATGTGGATATATTTCAATGCAATCAAATGGGTTGACTTCTAGAACTAACTGAAATCATCTGTTAGGTGGTCACTACCAGTGAATAATCAGAAGAAATTGAATGGTTCAGGGTCACTCATTGGAAAGCATTTTTAAGGAGAAATTTCTTTCTAACATTGTGACTGTATTACTTAACACTTTTATGGTTATAATAATAGAGGTCCATGTAAGACTATTTTAATTAAAACATAGGAATGTTTATAGAGCACAGAGCACCAGGCAAGAGATGCAATAACTGGGGCTCATGAGGGGCTGTAGCTACCATGTTTCCCTAAAAATAAGACCTAGCCAGACAATCAGCTCTAGTGAGACTTATGGAGCAAAAATTAATATAAGACCTGGTATTACATTATATTATATTGTATTATATTACATTATATTATATTATATTAAAGACCCAATCTTATATTTTAGTAAAATGAGACCAGGTCTTATACTAATTTTTTCTCCAAAAGAAGCATTAGAGCTGATTGTCCAGCTAGGTCTTATTTTTGGGGAAACATGGTAAGAAACCATATTAGTAGTAGTGTTCTCTCTCACATGCTCTGTCTCTCATCTCAGGATTGGTTCTCTGCTTTTAGGTTCACGGCTGCTTCAGTCTTCTCTCTCTGCTTCTCCATCCTCCTACTGTTTCACAGATCCCAAATTTACATGTCTTCTGTTGGAAAAAGAAAATCAATAAAAGTGACTATAGCTTAGGATAGCTGTCGACCCCTTACTGGCCAGGACGAGATGAGGTATCAGGTATTCATGTAGTTGCTAGGTTTTCATTTCCATGGGAAGGAAGAGAATTTTGACTTTAGAGAAAAGGTGATATAGTGCCTTAGCAGACCTCTCAAATATAAATATATAATAAAATGAAGTCTTCCCACTTGTGACAACATGGATGGACCTAGAGGGTAATGTGCTAAGTGAAGTAGGTAGAACAGAGAAAGACAAATACTGTATGATTTCATGTATATGTGGAATCTGAAAAAGAAAGTGAATTAACAAGCAAGACAGAAGCAAACTTATAGATACAGAGAACTTTTGATGGTTGCCAGATGAGCGGGGCTTGGGTGGGGCAGGGAGCAGGGGGCTGGGTGAAAAAGGTAAAGGGGTAAATGAGTACAAATTGGCAGTTACAAAATAGTTATGGGAATGTAAAGTACCACGTAGGGAATATAGTCAGTAATATTGTAATAACTATACATGGTGTCAGGTGGGTGCAAGACTTATTGTGGGGTTTACTTTGTAAGTTATAAATGTCTAACCACTATGCTTTACACCTGAAACTGCCATAATATTGAATGTCAACTGCGATCAAAAAATAAAAAGAAATTTAAAAAATATAATAAATTCAATTCACTTAAACACACACAGCAATAGCCTGTAGTTTTTCTGTAACTATAATATACTCACTGAAACTTTACTATGTAAGACATTTTGAAATATTTTTGGTAATACATTGTAGGAAATTTAGTACAGAGAGGCAATTTGTATTGGGAAAGACATATTTGAGTTCCACATTTAATAATAGTAAATTGGGGGGCCGTTAGGTAATTATTGCATTTTCATGGTCTCAGTTTGCACACCTATAAATTGGGCATAACACCTATCCCTGGGGGTCTTGATAATTAACAATAGTAGATATACAATAACTAGAACAGTGTATAATTTATGTGTAGGTCAATAAATGGAGATTTTATTACTATATTTATATTTAGTGTGATTTGGAGTTACATAGTCAGCAGTATAATTTCAAATGAAGTACATATATGTTGTTGGCTCAAGAGGGGCTTTGAGGTAGCCCCTAAAGAATTTGAAAACAGAGAAATGAATTTTTTTCCTTAAAGTTATACTATAAAAGCATTTCAAAATGAAACAGAGAGGTATGCAAAATCAATTTAAAGCAGTTTTTCCCCAACTGCCCTTATTACTCCTTCCACAAATTGGTGACATCTGCACAATACTGAAACTATTATGTAATGTTTTTCATTAAATTAACTTTATATCAACTCACCATTTTAAATTGTTTAACCTCATCTTTGTAATACTATTTTTGAAATTAGAATTTGATATATGGGTTATATCTTTTCCCTAATAACCTTGATTATACATACATAATTGTTTATGTAAAAAAGTCCTCATCCTTTTTCCACATAAAATGAACTTGTAGAAACTGACTTTATAAGACAAAATGACTCCAGAGCCTATAAAACTGACCAGAACCTGAATGAAGACTTTACCATATTTAAAGAAATAAAAATGTCAGGACTAGAGCAGAGCAGAAGTGAGTCACTGCCATGCATGGCCCCACTGGCAGTCTCAGCCCTGGCTGTGTGCAGGGTGCCCTACCAGGCCTGAGCGATCAGCCCGACACTGTCAGGTCTTTCCCTCTTGTAGAGGCAGAGAAAACCACTTCACTTCCCTGTGACTCAGTTTATTCATTTGTGAAATAAGGACATAATATAGTACTCAAAGTATTGATATGAGAAAGCATTAAAATAATGTCCTTAATAAAATTTTTTTTTTTAATTAAAAACAAATCTTCTTACTCTAATTTATGTTGGGTAGTCAGTAGGACTTATCAGGCTACCTGAGTTAGTTTTTTCCTGGAAAATTAAATAAATTGGGAAGGAGGCCTTGCATGTCTACCTTATAAGCTTTGTTAGACAGCAAACAACAGTTTCATTAAGTTTAATCAACCCTGATAGTTGATTAATCTTCAAGTTCTAAGGAAGACCCTGGTTTATGGTAAATTTGTCCAAGGTAAATTCTACATTGATGTGGACTCTTAGTGGCTAATTGACTTCCTCTAGTATCAGGGTGCAAATGCTTTCAAGTCTTGTTCTGTATAGTATATTAAACAACTATTTACTGAAATCCAGTTATCAATATGACATTACCAATAAGGAAAATACAATAAAGAGATTCCTGAATCTCAAAGATTTTATCATCTAACTAAAGAATTCACAAGTACATGTGTGAATATTTTTCTTATATGTATGAGTACTTCTGCATAGATTGCTTCACAATAATATTATGTTACAGTTGAAAAAAAAACCTGAGTCACAGAGATTAAATGATTTGGCTGAAAGTCTGTAATGAATGTTCAACAGTAAAACTAAGACTAGAATTCAAAGTCCAGCGTTCTTTATAGTGGATCTGAACCACAGGGGTGCCTCTAACAAAGCAGATACCCAGACTTCTCCCCTAGATATTCCACATTCAGCAATTCCTGGCAGGGTCCCAGGAATCTGCATTTGAATGTAACCAAGGTAATTCTGATGCAGGTGATATGCTTCAATAAACATTGCATTAGAATATGCAGTGTTCCCACAAAGTAACTAGAGAGCCATTTCAAACCAACACAACAACATGTGTAAAATGCTAGAGTATTGAGTTATGTCAGGATTCAGGGGCTGAGGATGCGGTGTGGGGAAGGGATGAGATCTTTTTGTGCAGGCTGTGGCTAGGGACACAGAGGGGACATTTAGATTATCGGGTTCATTCCTTCAATGAGTTGGACAATGTCTGCTCATCACTACATTCTGCTCACACAAGAAATCCCAGGAGCATTTGCCCTGGAATTCTTCTGATTCCGTGCTTTTTTTTTTTTTTTAAACAAAAACTGGACTCAAAACCATTTTAAATCAGGAAAGAATTCAGCATCAAATGTTTCTTTTTGCCCTTATATGGATTTTTCTGAAAAGCTCTGTCTAAAATGCCATGTTCTTTCTATGTCGTATTCATTGTGAGTACAGGCAATGGGATTCTGCCCTTGGATGGCTTTCAGGGGAAAAGACAGAACCAAACAACAAAACACTTTATGTTTCTTTCCAATGGCACCGATTTTTATCATGTTAGGGTCAGGATTGAGTTCAAAATGTTGCTCGTTTGGGAGTGAAGAATTTCTGTTTCTCAGATGATATGAGAAATCATAGTCAACGAAGTACAGAAAAATACAGCTATTTGCAATGATTGTGAATTGAAAAACCGTATGCATTGCATTATTTTTGATTGGACATTTAAGTGTGAATAATGATCTTTAATTTATTTCTAAACCCTAAAGTAGAAGCCTATGTCTCTGGCAGGCAGGCATTTATTCGGAAGCCTGACTTTCAACATAGCCATTGCTGTGTACTGGGAGCCAGTAAAAGGATTGCCCCTCAGGGATATGGAAAGTGGCAGGAAGCGACCTTTCAATTGGGTCATTGTCTAAGGAAATGTTCCAACCATCTCTCCCTCAGACTCGTTGGTTTCACATAATCAACACATTTGTGCAGGAAGGAAGGAGTGCCAGTCAGGGCTAGTCCTTCGCTGCACAGCTCTTCCTCATTTGTTATTCCCTTTTGCCCAGCATTCCTAGCATTGCCTAGCTTTGGGACATCTTTGTTATTCAGTACTTACATGAATGGTTATTCCTGTTCACCGAGTGGTACTTTCCTTCACCTAACTCACAGCATATCTAAGACTATTTGGCAAGATACAAGGCAGGGGCATTTTCTATGTACGGCCTGTGCTATCGTACTGTATTCCTTAATTTTAATAAACATGTATCTTTTCTCCTAGGTAGAACGTATGTTTCTGGAGGGTAGACAGCATTCTTATAGTTTTGAAATGGTTTTTAATGCAAAAGTTCATACAGAATGGTCCCTCAAGAAATTAACAAATAAATACATTTTGCAGTGTCAATGTTTATAATCAGTGTCTTCCCCTTTTTCTTCTGCCCTATCTTCCAGGAGGACTTTTGAGAGACTTGTTCTTGAAATGAGATCTGGCTTCAGACTTGTGTCTTTATTTCTGGCAAAATTGCCATGATGTGCCTTATACATATAGTCACCTTATCACAAGATAGACAAAAGTGGGTGAACTAAAGCAGGACCAGAGCTGCTAGTCAAAATTATGAAGAAGGCAAGATTTATTTGCAGCAGCTTCTAGTGCCTCTGCTCAAGGTCACTGAATCCTTCCAGGTGGCCTCTGCTTACCAGGGTAGAGCTTTTACAGTGTTTACCAAAATACTCACTGATGTTAGGAATAGACCTCACCCACATTTTTCCTTGTCTATACTTTGTCAGAATTTACCTCTATTGTATTTCAAATGCCCTCTTACCTAGCTGTCTGTTAGGTGACGATGCTTGGTAATGGATGAATGACACAAACAAATTTTTCCTAGTGTAAGACTAGTCAATATGGCACCCTCCTCAAGAATCAAAATGTCTTAATTCTACACCACATCATATGTGAAAAATGCAAATTGAAATAACACTGTGATACCCACTACATGCTTAATAGAATCACCAAAATCCAGAAAACTGACAATACCAAATGTTGGCTGGACATGGAGCAACAGAAACTCTCATTCATAGTTGGTGGGAATGCAAAATGGTGCAGTCACTTTGGAAGACAAGTTGTCAGTGTCTTACAACTTACCATATGATCTAACAATTGTACTTCTTGGTAATTTACTCAAAAAAGGAAAAAAACTTATGCCCACACAAAAATCTGCACATAGGTGTTTGTAGCAGTTTTATTCATAATTGCCAAAACTTAGAGGCAACCAAAGTGTTGCTTAGAAGCAACCTTCAGTAGGTGAATGGGTAAATAAACTGTGATACATCAAGACAATGGAATATTAATCAGCTCTAAAAAGAAATACGCCACCAACCTCATTCTAATGGAGGAAAATTAAATGTATTTTACTAAGTGAAAGAAGCTAATCTGCAAAACTATACACTATATGACTCAAACTATAGGATATTCAGGAAAAGATAAAACTACAGAGACTGTAAGAAGATCAGTGGTTGCCAGGGGCTGGGGAGGAGGGAATAGTCAGGGCACAGATATTTTTAGGGCAGTGAAAGTATTCTGTATGACACTATAATGGTGGCTACATTTGTCCAAACCCACAGAATATACGGCTCCAAAAGTGAACCCTAGTGTAAGCTATGGACTTTGGGTGATCGTGCTGTGTCAGTATAGATTCATCAGTTGTAGCAAACATTCCACTCTGGTAGGGGATGTTGATAATGGGGGAGGCTGCGCATGTGTGAGGGCAGGGGTTGTATAGGAAATCCCTGTACCTTTTGCTCAATATTGCTGTGAACTTAAAACTGTTTGAAAAAAATAAAACGTATTTAAAAAATACTCTAAGTCAGTTTAAAGGCTCTTCAGAAGTCACGCTAAGTGTATTGATTTATTCTTAGAATTTCTTAGATGTATTCCTTCTTTTATATTTACATTGTTGCTGTCATGGTTTTTGTAAAAATCTCCGAAGTGGTTTTCTTTTTTTTTTTTTTTTGTGCCTCCTGTCTTATTTCAGCAGCCTATCCTATTATCTGTTGCCAAATTAAATTTTTAAATCATCTCTTTAATCGTGTTACTCTTTGGCTAAAATTGCCCTTCTTGACCTCCATTGTTTACATTGCCAGGATGGCAGACAAAGCCTGTAAGCCAAGAATTCTCTTTCCTCATGGCAGACATTCATAATCAATCATACTTTGTTTCCCTAATAGCCAGTGGCCTCAGAATTCTCAACACAGAGTTCTAATGAACAACGGTCAATTGCTAGGAGATAGTTTTCCGGACGAAACTTCTTTGTCATACCTGGGTCACAATAAGAAATTCAAAGTGAAAGCCCACACAAGGTGAAGTCATCGTGAGCTGATGTGGCTCTGTCTTCTACTGGACGTAGGTATGAAATATTCCTGTTTTGCTCCAGCAAAATTCAGAGCCTGTCTGCTGAACATGCTCTATTCTGTCGAGACTCTGGGCCACTGTTCCTGAAATTTCCCTGCTCGTAATGTTCAGCCTACTTCTCTTATCTTGTCCAACTAGGCCTGTTTTTTAAGGCTCAGCTTTAGTTCTCCTTGCTCCGTGAATCCTTCCTAGACCATGTCAAGTTGTAGTTGCCTTAATGCTCCGTGAACTATCTGTGCCCCTCATGTAATCAATGACAAACAGACATTTGTGCGATGGCTGTTGTGTGGTTGGTATTTTCTTGTTGAGAGTGTGTCTTCTTCTCTTCCAGTTAGATTACAGAGGGCAGGAGCTCAATTCCTACCTCTTCCTACCTTTCATTGTGCTGATTGAGAACCTCTCATGAGATGCAGGCATTTACTGCTTGATTTCAGACATGGTGGAAGGTCAGTGAAAAAGAAATTAAAAAGTATATGTACACATACATACATAATACACATATGCATACCTTTTCATGTTACTCGTACGATAGAATAAAATGTTCCTGAAAATGGAATGGTACAGGAGAGAAGTAATCCTCAAACTGTAATTGAGGCCTGAGGATGTAACCTTTAGTTAAAACAGTTTTCCATATTTTTGTTTTGTGGCTAACATTAAGAATCTATGTACCAGGCACTGTGCTAAGGGTTTATACACAGGATCTCATTCACAACTACCCTGTAAAGTGGAGTCTAGCATATCTCCAATTTGCATATGGGAAAAAATGAGGCACAGAGAGCCTATGTGACAGAGGCTCAGAGAGCTCAAGGATATTCAGCTGGTATGGAGCAGACCTGAAATTTTAACCTGGCTATCTGCTGTCTGACCATGGGACCTTTATATTTCATCACCACAAATATAGCTTTTTGCCTGGGGAGTCTTTCTTTTTTCTTTCCCAAGACTGATTTGTTGACTGGTTTTAGAAGTTCAGTGGGTAACCTGAAATCTTGAAGGAAAGTGATAAATGTCAGGATAATTCAAAAGAAGAAATGTTATTGTTTGGTTTGTCGTAAGTGGGCAGATAATGCTTAGAGATTGGATTGGTATTTTATCAGAAGAAATGTGAACTAATGGCAACAGACTACTGGGTTGGAATAGAGAAAGGACGAGATCATCTTGGAGGCTACAATATAGTAGTTCTGAGGAAAATAAGGGGAAGAGGCTCAAAACCTTCTAAAATAGGCTATCACAGAGAAAGAAAGGAAGAATAGAATTGCCTGTTTTAAGTGAGAATATGCTAAAGAGAGAGCATAATGTGAAAAGGGGTGATGTGGAATGACCTCAGAAAGCTCAACTGAAAAAAGTGTAGTTCAGACTCCACGTCTCCTATACTGATAAACCTGCTGTTTCCTAAACTGTTTGCTAAATGGCAATGGCTAAGAAGCCAGAGAGAGTTGGGGAAAGATCGGAAGCCATGAGCACTCCCTTTGGTGGGAGAGATCCTTTCCGTTCTAATTTTTAAACATTCGCACTTAAGAGAGAAACTTGATGTAAACCAGTGTTTGTCAAATGAGTGAGTGCTGGGTTGAACCTCCCAGTTTTGTCTTATACCACAAGCCCTCAAAAGTCCTCCTATATAGGTTTGGTCCTGGAAACAGTTACAACTGGGGAGGAAAAGGTGAGGACATGCTTCTTCTTCTCTGTGCCCCGTAGTTTTAATTGAGCCTCAAGTGAATTTCCTTAGAAGTCAATGGTGGCTCCACGTCCCAGAAGGGACAGGGGAAGTGTGTGAAAGAAGATGAGAGGGGGATGTCCCAGAAGGGACAGGGGAAGTGTGTGAAAGAAGATGAGAGGGGGATCGTTATTCCCAGGACTCTTCTGACTTCTTTTTAGACCCTGGTCAAGGGTAGAGATGTTTGTTGTAATGAAATATCCAGTAGCAGGAAGTTGAAATGGAGGTTATGTTAGAAAACAACAACAACAACAAAAGCATAAAATAAAACAAAACAAAAAAAACATGCTAATTTTAGCTCCATTCAAAACCCAGGAAAAAAGATCGATGTTTACAAAATTAAGATTAATGAGCTGCCAAAATCCAACTCATTAGTTAGCAACAGTACAAAGTAGTGATGAAGTTTATGGTTGGATTTAAAGGGAATTAAAACTATATCACTGGGAATGCTCGTCCCCTTGCATGTGGCTTACTAATCATGGACTTTTCTCCTGAAGGTTAGTAGTTAACGAGTGGATCTAAAAATCCCTGCCTAAGAGTTTACCCACTTGACTTGACATGGAGCGGAGTCTTGTCAGGATATATTGAGTGCTGAAGATCATGGTTATTATAGCTTAAAAGCTTTTGCAGATATTGATTTAAACACTCCTTGTGTAGATAAAATAATCCCAGACACTTGAAGGAAGTACAGCAGGACAAGGCAAACACTGAGCCTTCTTTTCTTTTTGGCAAATATGGAGTTCTTTCCTCCCAGCAGGAAGTCCTGTGTTAAGATGCAGGCTATGGAAATCCTTAGGGTGGATTTGGACTGGCTGGGTGTGCCTGTACGTAAAGGTCTTGCTTTATACAAAGTCTCTGTGCATGAGGTGGGCATATGGCAAGCCGGCCTGAGGGGAGAACTGGAGACCAGAATGAGAGGGCAGAGTGTGTTTATGATACTAAGCTGAGATAACACATGCAGAAATTCCTAGCTCAGTGTCTGGCACAAAATAAGGGCTAACATGTTCATTTGGTGCTTCTATTGTTGGAGTCATATTTATCTACTTTAGTTCAACTTTTAGAGTTGCTTTATTGCTTCACCAAGGAAGCTCAATTTAACCTTCTGACTGGTGATCAATGGATCAGAAAAGTGATACATTATTTCATGTAAGTCTTATAACTGACACTGACCTGCAAGAGCTCTCTCTCTCTCTTTTTTATTAGTTTCAGGTGTGCAAAGCAATGTAATAGTTAGACATTTATACCCCTCACAAAGTCATAACCCCCCCCAATCTACAACTCCTCTGACGTGATATATAACTTTTACAATGCAATTGACTATATTCCCTAGGCTGTACTCCACATTCCATGACTACACACACACACATACACACACACACATTCACACACTCACACACTGTATTATATATATATATATATATATATATATATATATATATAACATGTACATTATATATATGTTATATATATATTTATATATATCAATATGTTATATTTAATTATAGTTGACATTCAATATTATTCTACGTCAGCTTAAGGTGTACAGCACAGTGGTCAGGCATCTACATAGTCTGTGCAATGATCCCCCTGATAAGTCCAGTGTTCATCTGGCACCCTACATAGTCTTTACAACATTATTGATTATATTCCCCAAACTGTATTTCATATCCCTGTGACTATATTGTGACTACTAATTTGTACAAGAGTTCTCTTGATTTTAGAAAAAAAGTGGTAAACTTGTATCTTTGAAAATTCTTTTAAAATCTGGGTATCTTCAAGTCTGATTCCTCCACCTTAAATTTGCAGAGAAGTTAGCAGTTGGTCTTCAGAGGCGACCACATCCCTTCACAGAACCTTTATAGGTACAGTGGGGCTTAGAGATCCTCTGGGCTTACTGTTCAAAAGAAGAAACTGTTTTCTCCAAAGTCACTAAACTAGATAGTGGCAGAGAAGGCATTAGAGGCCAGCTCTTTTGATTTCTGGGACAATATTCTCTTTCCTCAATACAAGATCAGAGATTTTCATTTCTTGTTTAAGTTTACTGAATAGCCTCCTCAGGCCATGTACACTCTAAGTTGGATAAAACATAGATTGTCCTGAAAGGATGCCATCCCTTACAGGATTGTAGGAGAGAAGTCAATAGGAATGACTGTGCTTTCATTGCAATCTATCCAGGCCCACTTGCTGACTGTCACAGGCTAGCCCAGAAGGATGGACAGCTGTGCATGATTAAAGCATCTATCGCTGGTCCCTCCTGGGGCCATCACATAGCTGCACGTGTGGTTTTCTTATACTGCAGATCGGCTACTAAAAGATTGCTCCAAGTGAAAACAACATTCCCTTGAGTAGTTTGGAAAGATGGGAGAGGGACACTTGAGATTCTGGAGAGCAAAGTGAGAGTTCTTGGAGTTAGTGGTGTCACAATACTTTTCCTTTTCTTTGTCCCTCATTCTGCCCTGGCTTCTGAGACTGCTAAACATGGGATGCAAAAGAAAGATCATTCCCTCCACTGACCCCCGCCCCCTCCACCCAGTGTATTTTTGCTCATGTTTGGGGAGCAGAGAGTGATGCTAGTTTCATGAAATTCCTGTTTTAAGCAGAGGTTGGAGGGTTTAGCTGGGAGAAAGCGAAGAATACATAAATGCAGAGGGGAAAAGAATAAGTAAGAACTAGAGCTAAAAATAATTTCTGGTTGCTAATCATCATAAAGCTGATTAATTTAAAAGAAGTTCAAAGAGCAGATAAGATCCTGGGTAGCTACATCGTCACAGAATCTTTGAGACCATAGTTTCCAGTCACTAGATGTTACCAGAAGAGTTAATTAGCCCAAACTGTGGCTGCTAGTTGCTTTAGCTGTCTTCAACTTGAAGTTTTTTAATAAGTTTTAAAGCTAATTAGGATACACCTGGGATTCATGGCCAAAGCCAATAGAATTCCCCCCAGGGGGATATATATATATATATATATATATATATATATATATATATATATATATATATAATTTTGGCATATATATATATATATATATATATATATATATATATATATATATGTCAAAATTTAGAAAAAGGAAAAATGTCAGAGGAAAACATAATCTTTAGATTTAGAGGGGAAAAAATGGCATCACCATTTCAAGTCAGCAGACCACAAGGCCAAACAAGCTCTGGCTAGAGCTGAATGCTGTGCACTTCTCTTCAGAGAAGAGGTTGCTTCCAGATGTGTCTGGGGGACTACCTGCCTCACTCTTATTTATCATCAGCTCTAACACAGGATGTGGTGTTGCTGGCTGGTAATGTGGAAATGGCCTGTTTATTTTTACAGATCTGTAGAAGAGATTCAATAGTTGTAAAGGATGGAAGAGTACAAAGCAGCTTGCAATTCACAACAAAGGAAAGCAGGAGGGAAAAAATAGATAAAACAACTTGTGAGCATAAGATCTGCTCCTTGTATCTGTTGGACACAGGTGCCAAATGGATTTTCTAGTTTCAAAGAAAAGACAGTTCTTCCTCCCCACTCTGCAGCTTATGCACTTAGAACATCCAGATGCTTTTTTTTTTTTTTTTCAGGGAACCTTTTTAGTCTTTCAGATACTAGGACTGGTTCCTTTATGAGTTTCATAAAGAAAAGAAACTTCCCCTAGAGGTGATGGTTCTGTTTCTATCAGTCCTTTCCCGATAATGTCCTCAAATGAATGCCCCGTTACAGGGCCTAAAAAAGAGGATTCTGCAATACAGGACAGGGATAATGTTACTGCTCAGTGCCTGATTCTGCTGAAAAGTTATCCTGAGTGTAACAGTCTCCTCTATCTTGAGAAAAGATATGCCGGAGGTGGATCGAGACCCTCCCTGGGAACTTCTGTCCACTCTCTAGAAGATGTGAAAGCAGATTTCCTGTTGAATTCTGTTATGGACGGAACTTGCTTGCTGCAAATCATTGCTTTCTACTAGAGTCAAAGGATACAGAAATTGGGGAGAAATATTTTATATTTTTTCTATCTTCAGGAAACAAACACAGAAGCCGCAGTGTCCAATACCCAGAGAAATATCAGATGAAGAACACATGGGCAAAGAGAGCTAGGAATTTGGGCTTGTGAGTGACAGAGTGGGAATCAGAACTTGGGTCTCTTTGCTTCCAGTTTTATGATCTTCCCACCAGCCATGAGGTGCCACGTGGCCTCTTGTGTTGCGACACGGTAGTCAGGAAGGAAAAACCCTAGGCAGTGCGGGACAGAGCTGTACTGTTGAGAAGCTTTGCCCTGTGTAAGCACAATTGGCTCATATAGAGTTGCCTTTCCCCAAGAGGGAGTTGGGGGAAGCCAGGGTGTATTTATCAGCTCTATCTTTTTCTCCCCTGCCTTAACCACCCCAGAATGAGGGCATGTGGTTGCTCCCTGGCTCAGGGAATGCTTGGGTATGGGGGACCACCCAGGCGGTGAGGCTGTGACCACTGCAGAGTCACCGCAGCAGAAGCAGGGAGAATGGGCTGGCTTTGAAGTTCAGGGGTGGGAGGACCAGGGCTATTTTTGGTTTGGCCTGAGGTAACTCATACTTTGTGTAAGCCCTCCCCCAATATTTGCATACAGGGGGCATCATACTACATTGACTACATTAAAAAAGAACTGGAAAACCACAAATCACAAAACATAATTCACAGTATGGGTGTGCAGCTGTCCTAATTTTCCTTGCTGCTCGTGGAGGTGGTGGTGGCAGAGGGTTAGTAATTGATCACATGTTTGTGAACATTAGAC